>NC_056539.1:12162500-13362500 GCF_910596095.1 Thunnus maccoyii
GGGGGACCACGTATTATGAAATTAATTTCCCACCCAGGCAGTGATCTCCGCCATATATCTTTGATAACCAACTTCATTATGGAAGGTGGAAGTTGTCACTGTGTACAGTGAGCGGTGTGGATTTACACCCTCTGCCTCCCTCAGCTTCCATTTCAGCAGCAGCAGCAGCTTCACTGCCCACTCTCCGTGGAGACGTCCGTCATCTTATGACACTTCATGCGCCCTTTTGAGCCATCGAGGTATTGAACTGATTTCCATGTGTCGGCTTTGCACCCAGGAAGCTCCATTCGCACATGGAAAGATGTTAAAGAAAGCATGTGGATGAATAAATGATGCCGCCCCTCCGTAAAAGATGGGACTGGCAAGAGGAGGCTCTTTAAAAATGCATCCTTTCCAAGCGCCTCTGCCCCACTTAGGAGCGTTTTAAGAAAATACTGTTCAATTCCAATAAATAAAATAAAATAAACAACGCAGCCAACACAGTTTGCCACCCTATCATTTATAATAATAAATAAAATCAGAATATTAACAATATTACATGTTGATTTCCCGCGTAATCAGAAATCAAGATGGAAATACAAAGGCTGTAGAAATTATTAGGTTGTTAAAAATGAATAAGAAGCTGCTTTATGAGCAAAACAGTCATAATTGGGACAAAATGCCAAAGCCCATGAATGTAAGATGAAAATATGTAAGCATTGATGCTCATGATAGTGATGAAGTGTTTGGAACAGTAGACTGAAATGATTTGTGGATTAAGCTGATAAAATGTAAAAAGTGAGTCATAGCCAGACTTTCTGCGTTACTATTTCAACACGGTTGAAAAGGTTCAGCTAATAATAAGCAATTATGAAGCTATATGGGGGCTTCGCAGCCATTTGAGGGGCGACACGTTACCTTTGTGCATGCCGGTGTATCGGTCCTTGAGAACTGTCAGTTCGTGGATTTTACCAAACTGTTCAAACAGGGGTTTCAGGTCTTTTTCTTCCAAGTTCCGCGGTATCTGCCCGATAAACAGCTTAATGGCATCTTGGTCTTTCATGTTGCCGCTCTCCGGATGAATTGAAATGGGTTCTGACCCGTTCATGGGTTTCGGAAATGTGATCTGAGGGTACTGGCGCTGATGTGGGATAAGTAGAAGTGGTTGTTGGCTCGGTGGTGCCCCCGGTCCGGTGAAAACCAGGCTGGAGTGAGCGGGTTGGGGCTGCTGTGGATGCTGCTGCCTTCTTGTTTCAGTCTGCGTGAATCTGGCCATTCTGAGCTGGGAGCAGAGTGGATAATAATGACAACACACACACACACTGTGAGAGAGCAAGCACTCAGCTGGAAACCAGGCTGACTTTCTATCCGACACACAACACACACGCACACACACAGCACAAGGCAGAAGGGGGTGATAGTTGTGAAATAAGCGTACAGGAGCGATATTAGACACTCTGGAGCGACACCCAGTGCCATTTATCAAGTACTTCAATTTAGGACAAAAAGCATGCAGGGATTATCTGTACCTGTTTGTAAAATAGTTTCCTTCTCAACAGTCGAGGAAGAATCATTTACTTGAGTAAAAGAAGCAACGCTGTCAAAAAATCTTCCATAAGACCTTTTTCACAGCAGACATTTTGAGTTGTCATAGTGGGAAAAGCACAAGTGTTACTAATAATTTTAACAATGACTCCTTTCTATTCAAGTGTCCCAGTAACCGTGACAACCATCATGAAGTTAATAAATGTTTTTCATATTGTGACATGTCAAAATGTCTGCTGTGAAAAAGCAGTAAAAACTCTTCATTTAAAGATTTATCTGAATACAAGTAAACATCAAGTATTGGCAGTAATGTGTACAGAAGTTGATCTACACTGTTTCAGTTATTGTGACAACAGAGTCTTACTACTTTATGTAGAAGTTTAAATGCTGATGTAAAGTAAAACACGGTGGAAAAACTTAGAAAGCCTCACAGAATTAAAGTAGTACCTCACCTGTACTAAAGTACAGTATTTGAGTAAATGTCTTTAGTTACTTTCTTTGCTTCTCAACATAAAACATTAAGTAGGTCTTCAAGTAACAATCCATCAGTTCCCAAACTATGATGATATAAATTGTCATGTGGACGTCAAGATCAACATGGATCACAGAGATCACAGATCACAAATCACAGAGGCTTATTGACACAGAGAAACTGACCTTTTTCACAGCAGCAGACATTTTGAGCAGCAGCAGGAAAAGCACAGGTGCAATTAATAACATAAATTATGACTGAATCCCATTTAGTTTTGGTAATTCACTACATTAGTTTAGTGCATGATGGTTCACCAGTATGACTTCCTTGGAAACTTGAATTGAACTGAGCCATTGTTGATGTTTTCACTTCCACCTGTGCTTTTCCTGCTATGACAAGTCAAAATGCTGCTGTGAAAAGTTTTTATTACTGGTATTTATACTGTTGCTCAAATGTGCGTCTATCAAAAGGCTTAAATGATACATTCAGATTATTGAAGTCCATCTTAATAAAACATTCACATGTATTGATAAAATGATTGGTGGATGTAATCAACAGCACTCAAATCAACTGGTTATTTTTCAGAGTTATCCAACTAACACATAACGTTCCCATAACATTCCTGGAACCAGGTTCTTAACAGGTTTCTATTTGGTTGCCCTTCCACAATGTTCTAAGAATGTTGTGCAATTGTTTTTGTTCAGCGCAACATGCCCAAAACGTTCTAATAACCACATGAAGTAATGTCTTTGGGGGGTTACTTTTGTAACGTTCCCTGAGCCTTTTAAAACTTGCAGTTTTAACATCCAAGGAATGGTAGGCAGAAACATTCAGAACCCCACGCCCCCCCAAATAAAGGTTCTCAGAACGTTTTGGGAACCAAATTTCACTAGCTGGGTACTGTCTTTTAAGTTGCTCTTTGTGTTACATGCAGCTCATCAAGGAAACACTGTCCATACCAAAAGATTTTACTGCATCCCAGATCACTGAAGCCTCATATTAGGTTCTGAACTTCATAATGCACCACTGCACAGAACAAGGTCTGGACAAGAGGGATGATTGCAGTGTTCACTGACTCTTTCACTCCTTTCAATATGTATGTGAAAAAATCAATGATCAAAGATAAATGGAGGTTGGAAGTCCTTTTAAATGGTTAAACATTGTATTTCCTGAAAATCACAGTTCAAATAATTTATGTTACAATATTCAAGTTGAGAATGAGAAACTTTTATTGGTACATTCAGACTTATATTGTTTATCTGTACAACAGACAAAAGGCTCATTCAACACTTTTCAGACTACAGTCTCTCAGAATCTCTTATCTCTACTTTAGCTGTTAAAATGACAATAATCAAAAGGCAACAGGCTCTTCACTCCTTCTTGGGAATTCAACAAAGAGTTATTTTGCAGCTAGGTTGCCCAGATGATTGGACCAACAGAACATTTTGTCAGACAGGTTGATATGCATTCAAATTTTTAAAGAGCACAATGGTATAATGATCTCAAAGAGACAAAATTCATACTTACATATGTAGGACCCATCCTCTACTATATCATAAACTTCAAAAACTGCTGCATTATTAAAAAAAACCTTAAAGTTTGAATTGTAAACTACATGCTCAGAGTGTGCCTCTGCTACCAGAATGTTAAAGATACTAAGTGGCCATGTTATACAGTAAATGCTACTAGTTACAAGGGCATTCTCTATAAGCAAATGCTATCGGCAGTCAGTCATTAGATTGAGTCAAGGGACCAGCAAACATTAACCACAATTAGGAGACTTACTGTAAGTACTTTTCAAATAGCAAGCAGACTAATCCCCCAAGAGAGGTTTTATTTGCATCATTTGCCGTCTCTTTGCAGACACTGTCAGCAGCACTCTGATCCAAATCCATCATCAACATAAAATTCTCATTTAACTGTTACTGAAATGAGAAAAACACTGACAAAACCAATGCACAACAGACAGTGTAGTACAACTTAGCCACAACCCACTCTCTTACTAAAACACATCTGCTGGACAGATTTCTAATTATAGTTTATTTAACAGTGGATTAAATAAAGTGATATACTGTCTGACACTGTCTGTGTGACAGCAGGCTCAAGGCTGCAAGGTGAATCAATATTGCTGCTACTTCTCTCACTGAGGACGAGCAGCATCACAGGGGTCCCACACCCTGCCCAGAACCTCGATTTACAAATGGCTGCCTCACTATGTGAGAGACTCGCCTTCAGCCGGCTCTGTTGCTCTGGATTGAGAAATATACCTGTGGAACAGGGAAAGGTTCACTTTTAATAGGTCTTAGTATGCAGTAGAAACAGATCTGATTGGATAACAAAGTTCAAAAGCTTGAGAGGCTTGGAGAGAGACAGGGACTATCCAGGGTGGATGGTTGTTTTCACTGACTGAGAAGTGGGGGTAATTTCAGCTCTATTGAACTCTGCTCATAATATTTCTTTCTGCAAAGTTCAATAAGTGCAAGTGTAGAGGGAAAGACATCAGCAGGCAGGGATACACATTGACATTACCGGTCAATAAAACAGTGGGTGGCAGCTTCACAGACAAAGGGCATTTTTTATTGTAAACTTGTTCTTTTGAAATGTGAATATAATTCTTTCAAGCAGTAGGTCCCAGAGTACCTTGCAAGACATAGTTTCCAAACTGTTTTCGATTTGCGCGACCAAGTCGCAGTGTTATTTTATGCTCTGTTCATCGTGTTATAAATGTATTGATTAAAGAGGCAGGGTACTCGCTGAACGTGGCTGGCCATCTGAATGGGAGTTGGCGGGGACAGGATCAAAGTCTTTGGTGGATGGCTCAGCATGTTAGCCTGCTTACATCTGTAGTGAGGAAACAAACAGGGACGCGGGGCAGCTCATATCGAATAAGAGCACTGAGCTGTCATACTGTAGCACTGGCTCACCGGCCTCTGAGGGAGGTTGAGAGGCTATTTTTAGGGATGTGGTCAACACAGGGGGAGGGGTATTGAGAACTTCCACTTCATGGTTTTTTATTGACCAATGCCATTAGTGTTTTGCCAAGCTGAAGGCAGAGACAAGAAATCAATAAAGGTCACACTATTAGTGCGAACTAAAAAGTTACATACAATTTAACTGGCTGGCGTTTATTCTGCTGCTTGTTAACCAGTCTGGACCCTGAGAGGGAGGCAGCCTGACTCGATCTGTTCAGCTTGGGGAAGTCTGGAAGGTCCAGAGGGAGACAAAGACTGCTAAGGGAGTCATTTTGCATTCTGTGTGCAATTGTAGACATACAGTCAAGACAGGCAGACAGACATGCTCACACACACACACACACACACACACACTCCCTAATTACCAAAATTCAACATTATTCTCCACATCCAGTTACTCACTTGAATATTGTGCAAACACAGCAATGCACATAGGCACAGAAAGCATACAGTGCATATATGCACACAATTTAACTTGCCATATGCCACGAGATGAAGTCAGTGAGTGAATGAAGAACTTGACAAAACAGGCTGTGCAACACTTCAGGGAAAGGTTCTTCTCTGCTTGGGCTGGCATGGTGAAGTTATGAAACTGTAGTTGTGGTTTAATAAGCGGTAAGAGTTGGAGTTGTCCCCTGGTGCCTAATTCACCATTGTGCTCTGGTTATGCATTGCAAAGCATGTCTGTTCAACTGTAAGGTGTTGTGCAAGAAAATTAGGGTGTGATGTGATGATGGCCTATCACACTGGAGACAGTTTTATGGACCACTGACTTAGCAGGCAGATGAGATGTGATAAGAGCAGGCTGAACTGTGGAGTGACAGTGCCGCACCTTTCTCTCCAGGCCACCAAAGAGAGACACTCCAGGATATTGTTTCTAATGTCGGGCCACAGACTGAAAGGGATAGGCTCTGTTAAATATGATGAAGAAACTTCCACTTAAATAACTGAAAAAGTTACTGTCCAGCGTTAAGTGATATTCCACCTCAAAAGCTGGATTTTGTTCTAATGGAGCTTGAAGTCAAAATAGTAAGGAGCAGCACCAGCAGCTGTTTATATAAATTCTATATTATTGTTAGTGGTATGTGAATAATCAATAAATAATGAAATAAACTATCAAACACCTCAATCTCACACTTTTAATTCCAGTTTATGAATGTTGTCATTAGGAGAGAGGGCAGATAACTGGCTCTTGCATTTGGGCTTAATGTAACCTATATCAAAATGTCTTTTAGTGAGATCTTTAAGTGCACCATAGGAATTTAAAAATCTTTCTTCAAATGTACTCAAACCACTCAAAAAACTAATGCCTACTTTAGACATCATTTGATTCTGGTTGGTTCATGGCAAATTGCTGATTTAGTTCAGGCTCATTATAGCTCTACGCAGACTCAAATCCAGGATGTAGCTTTCTTCTACTGAGCAGATTGTTCTTGATCCATGCAGGATGTGAAGCAGACAATCATCTCTTTCACCGGGTCTCTTGCGGTGCGTTACCTGAGGTGCAGGATAAGAAATGGGCAGGAATTGTTGGAAATAATGAGCCAATTTTGACATGTTAAAATTTATCATCCAATAAATTTTATCATCCAAAAACTGCCTCTAAAAGAATCCCATCACCAACTGTGATTATTGTCCGAGAGACAAATGATCTGCCTGCAAAGCAGATCAGAGTAGCCTTCACAACTCCCTCAATTTCAAAATTGTCAGAGTCCGGACTGCTGCTGCTTTGATATTAATGCAATTATCTCCAGAAAAACATCATCATATCAACAGACTGTATGGTGTTCAAAATCCTGTATCCTGGGCTCAGTTTGTCTTCTTTACAAAACACACATTTGTATTATCTTTCCTATCATGCAAATGTACATGGCTGGAAATGTCGCAGCAAAAAAACAAATTATTATTGTAATGTTGCCAGTAAATCACAAGTAAATCCTTTCAATACTGAAACAGAAGATGTAGACGAGTTAGAGGATTTGTTCAGGTTGGTACGTGTATAAAATGATCAATTTTAATGACCCAGGTTTTTACAGCGAAATCTTCTTTCATTCCTAAACATTTTCTGAAAAATAACTATGTAAAACTTGATTTTTAACTGAAATCTAAATCATGGTAATAGCTATTGACTGGCATATTTATCTGCATTGTAGTCTACATGCTCACCACTATCATAGCACATCATCATATAAGAAAATATAAGTGATTCTTGATCTGAGGTTGAATTTGTACTTATAGTTTCTAACCATCAGATGGACGCTACGTTCCACTGATTCTCTTTCCTATCTATACCAGTCATGTAAGGACGTCCAAGACTAAATAATGACTAACCTCTAATAAATTATTGTTCCTCTAAAGCTGTGTCTTAAACCTCATTCTACCAACACATTTAACATACAAGGACTTCCAGCTGGGGTCCCTGGGGATCCCAAGAATAAACTACTGTAAGAAACAACCATCATTGCAAAATGTTTACTTATTTCCTCTCAAAACATTATTAGATATGTAATTAATGTCATCTGGAAAAAACACATATTATTACTATTTTAGGAGAGTTACCGTTCTCTTTAATACAAATTGCAGCTTTTATCCCACTGCTTCCCTGCTGCATCTGTGTCTGTTTCCTTCAAAATGACTGACTGAGTGCCCCTACCCCCCCTGATAGCATGTGATACTTTAAATTTGGACATGACTCTGATACCTCTGGGGTCTGAGGGTATCCCAGTCAGTAGGATTAAGCTTAAATATCTCATTTGCTGTTGATAATCCATATCAACAGAAGTCATACCCATACAGAAACTGCCAGCCAAACAAACAGGGTTTAGTAGATAGCTGTCGATATTTGGCCTTCTTAGCTGGCTGGTTATCTCACTGTCCAAATTTAAAGTTGGCACAGTGTATGCAGATGAAGCTTTTGCACAACTTTTATAGAGTGTTAATAAAAAAAGCAGTGATATAAAACTTTATAATACCAATGTACATGTGAAGGAAGGAAGAGTAGCGTATAAAAGTGTTGGTATTTGATAGCTTACATAAGTAACAATGGTGAAGTGTGTGTGTGGCTCTGTTGAGTTTGGGCAAATTAAGATGGGACTGTTTCAGGGCCACTGAGCAGCTGCTGGATCTTGGCCTCAAAGAGAAATCAGTGGAAGGTGCCCCAAACACTCCTCCCACACATATGTCAATATTTGACAGCATGTTTTGCAACTTTCATTATTTCTATTTATGTCCATTATTTCCACACAAGGTTTAGGTTATTCTTGTTTAGACTACTTTAATTCCTGCATGATATAATGACAGTGGCACTGCCTCGACATGCAAAACACGTTTCAGTTAATGAAAGCAACAGCAAAATAGATAAATAAATGAATAAAAATAGAAAATAATTAAGAAACAATAAACAACAACACTGAACAAAAACATAACATGTCACTAACCAGAAAATGTGCATACTATCATCATTTTCCTTAATTCTGACTGAATGTCATGCATGTATATCATAGATGTAGGGCAAGATTCATCCAGTTTCACATTATCACATTGATGTCCTTTGATTTCTTCAATTCAATGACCGGGATGGACACCTGAAAGAGTGAACATAGACAAAGAGCTGTCTGACGTTTCTTCATCTGTCCTTAATTGATATAAGAAAAAATACTTTTAGAGCTTTGTTTCTTTTGACCAGAACCTGTCCATCGTGCAGCATTGTGTGTGTATGTGTGTGTATATATATATATGTGTCTCTTTCTCTCTCAACCCAACCAGTCAACGCAGATGGCCGCCCACCCAGAGCCCAGTTCTGCTCGAGGTTTCTTCCTGTTAAAGGGGAGTTTTTCCTTGCTGCTGTCACCAAGTGCTTGCTGGGGGGAATGCTGGGTCTCTGTAAATTAAAGAGTACAGTCTAAATCTGCTCTACATGTAAAGTGCCCTGAGATAACTTCTGTTGTGATTTGTCATTCTATAAATAAAATTGATTTGACTTGACACAAACACCCCTTACTCTGATCCTTTTCTATCATGAAATGCATCAAAAGTACACATGTTTTTTGTATAATTTTAGTTTAGTTTTCAATACAGTTCAACGTTTCACAGTATGGAAAATGACTTTAAAAACATTAAACACATCATGGCACTCAGAGGAAAAAACTTTTGAAAACTGTGTTTGTATTTGCAGATCTTGGAGTTTATATTTTCTTTTCACATAATTTCTCATCAAGAACACTGCCTTTTTTTAGTATTTTATTTTGGATTTTCAAATGGTATACAAACTGTACGGCCACACAATGACAATACAAAAACACTCACTGTTCATTACAGACATCACAAAATTAAATTAACAGATAATAAAATAAATGAAGATGTAACAATTAAAGTAAAAATGTAACTATTAATAGTAAGTAAAACAATAAAAAGAGAAATTGAGAGATAGGTTAGCCTAAACCACTACAAAATGTTAGAGAAGCAACACAAGTCATTAAAAAGTGACAACTCTGACCTTTAGTGACCCTGGCTATTGTATACGTTGTTGTTCCCAGACCTGTCAAGAATGATGGACCTTCCTAACCTGCATATCAATACATCAGGATAGTGTCTAGACAGTCTGTTCCAAAGTACCAAAGTACGTCACCAGTTAAGGCCAATCTGTAGAAAACCTGATCCAATGACACAGAGAGAGTGGAAAATTTATTTTAGGTATAACTAATAAAAGGAGATCATTTTAAGTCTGAAACATTGGGGGGAAAGTCTGCATTAATATTTTCTGGTGCTGCATTGGCAGTGTGCAGTGTTTGGATTTAATCTGATTCAGTTTCTAGACATACCGATCCAACATGAAAGTTCTTATTTGTTAATCATCACTGCAGTTAAACATCATCAGTCACCATCATCCTGCATCAATAGCTCTTCCAGACAAACATCTACTTCAGGTTATTAATCTTATAGCTGAGTCTCTCAGCAGCAGTGAACACTGGAGGCTCTTCTGCTTGTGTGAAAACTTGGATACGGACGATAATGTGGCTTGTTTGAAGGAAATGTTGAGGTCTAAAGCGATGAGCTATAAGAATGGTCACCTGTTTCCAGCAGAGCTCTGCAAAGCTGCAACTGAGGCATTACAATATCATGAGGAAGGTGTTCACAAACAGCAGAGATGAGGTGGAGAGGACTCTGACGTAAAGGGAATTTCTGTCAAGATTCAGGTAAGATATGCTTTAAGATATTTGATGAATGATAAATATTTTAACAGCACTGAACAGATATAAATCTGTGACTTGATGCATTTCAAGGGTTATGGAGGTAATAAATGTGTTGTCAAATGTTGCCTAACAATTAACTGTCAGATATTAAAAATACAAAGTTGCAAGTATATAGCACAGTGTGGTGAATAACTGGATATTTTTCTAACATAGTGACTTAAATTGCATGAACTTTTATCATCTCTACAATAACTGATCTGAACTGAAGAACATCTCTAAAGTGAGGCCATTTCTCTTTCTGTGCAACACAGAGAGAATGATACACGCTTTTATAACTAGCAGGCTAGACTATTGTAACACTCTCCTTTCTGGTCTACCGAAGAATCAGCAATTAATTCAAAATTCTGCTGCATGAATGCTGACTAAGACCAGACGGAGAGCACACATTACGCCTATTTTAAAGTCATTACACTGGTTACCTGTTAGTTTTTGTATTGATTTTAAAAAATCTTATATTAGTTTATAAGACTCTACATGGTCTTGCACCAGACTACCTCTCAGAAATGTTTTTGCTTTATGAACCAGGAGGGCCCCTCAGAGCCTCCGGTTCTTTTCTTTCAGCTGTTCCACAAAGCAGAACAAAAACATTTGGTGATGCTGCTTTCAGCCATTATGCTCCAAGCTGCTGGAACAGCCTCCAGAGGATCTGAGAGGAGCTGAAAATATTGATATTTTTAAACGTGAACTAAAATCCATCTGTTTAGTTTGGCTTTTATGTAGTGTTTCATAATTTTATGTTTTTATTATTTATACTTATTTTATTTATTATCATCATTATTATTATTTATTTTTATACTATTTTGTTTTATCAACACTCTCCTGTTGATCATTATGATTTATTTTATCCTAGTTTATTCTATTAACATTTTACTGTTTTGCTATAATCTATTAACTTGTAGGCTATTTCACAGTTGTATTTATTGCTATTTTTATTGCTTGTATTATCTTGTATTATGTATCTTTTATTATCTTAACTACACATTTTTTTGTTGTGGTCTTATTCAATTAACTGTTTTTTTGCCTTTTTAATTGTTTCAGTGTGCGTCAGTCTCTTAATCCACTTTTAATACATTTGATTTGTTTGAAATGTGCTCTATAAATAAAGTTTAATTGATTGATTGAATCTGTCTCTGCATAAAGATCAATTTGTTGATTTTAAATAGAATCATAGCTGATAAAAGTATTTTCTAATCTGAGTAGAGTATTTCATCAAAATGGAAACGTGTGTGTGTGTGTGTGTGTGTGTGTGTGTGTGTGTGTGTGTGTGTGTGTGTGTGTGTGTGTGTGTGAGAGAGAGAGAGAGAGAGAGAGAGAGAGAGAGCATGTCTGTCTTCCTGTCTTGACTGTATGTCTACAATTGCACACAGAATGCAAATTGACTCCCTTAGCAGTCTTTGTCTCCCTCTGGACCTTCCAAACTTCCCCAAGCTGAACAGATCGAGTCAGGCTGCCTCCCTCTCAGGGTCCAGACTGGTTAACAAACAGCAGAATAAACGCCAGCCAGTTAAATTGTATGTAACTTTTTAGTTCACACTATGCACACACACTGTGTATGTGTGTGTGTGTGGTCTGTCATAGGCTACTTTTGGGGACAAATTTCTGATTTAGGACCAGTTGACTGGGGACGGCTTGTCCAATTGGGGACAAAAGTCGTGTCCCAACTGGAAAAAGGCTGATTTTTGTGTCAATGGTTACGGTTATGGTTAGGCAAGTAGTGGTGATGGTTAGGGTCAGGGTAAGTATCCAGGAAATGAATGTAAGTCAATGTAATGTCCCCAACAGTGACTATGGTCTGGTCAGACACTGACAATTCATATCTAAATAGAATTGCTCCACAACAAATAACGATCATGTTGACATGTTGTATGCCTCGATGGTGAATAAGAATGAAATGGAAAGAAATTGAATAGCATGAATTCATTCTAGCTACCTTTTTTCATACTTGGGAGAGATTAGAATGGAGATTGGATTACAGATAATGAAAAGTAAAAAGGCAGTGTAATCTGAAGTTAAAATTGGGAAGCTAAGAGTCGCACTGTCAAAATAATGGTGTTGCCAAGACAGAGGTCCAGAGGTTTTCAAAATGGGAGGCAGGCCTCCCCAAGGGGGCTCCAAACAGTTTCAGGGGAGGCTCAGTGAATGGAAGTGAAAAAATATTACATTAGTTATCAAAAGGAGATCACATAGAATAGCCAAAATGTGTGTGATTTGAAGAGATAGTTCAGATATATCGTAAGTTTGGGGAATTTTTCTGTTTTTCCCACTTCTCCAGAGTCAGAAACAAATAAATGCCTTCAGACAGACTTTTTTTTATGCATTTGGTGTAATCTGAAGTAGGTCAAACAGCAATATCAGGCTATCTTGGCTCTTTCTCTCTTGGTGGTAAGTGTCTATATTGTTTAATAGGAGCCATTTTCACTTTATAATTATTGCACTTTTCTATTGACAGCAGGTGGCGGTGAAGAGGCAAAACAAAATTATGGGTGACAATCCTGTGATTTCATCCAATAGGAAACCCCCAAATACACATGATTTCTTCACACTAGAGTGTAGACTGGCCAAGTCTAGCAGAATTCTACCTCTGATAAAATCACAACTGCGGTGTTTGTTACAATACATTTATTATTGTTTTTGTTTTGTTTTTTTCCAGGGAAAAAATGAATACATGTGTAAAATGATGGCCCATGCTGACATGGAACAGTATCAAACAGGTCCACCACAAATACTTTTCCCAAACTGATATAACACATTAATTATGTCTCTAGTCTCTACTTGCTCTGGCCAGGGCGGACAGAGAGCAGTTGCTGGCCGAAAATGGCAAGATCCTGCAGCAACAGCCAGGACCAAGACTGCGAGGTCCCCAGTCACCTCTTGTACCTCACATGGCAGCTCTCTCCCTCCCCAGCCACAGAAGACTGTCCCCCATGGCTGCTCCCACCACCAACTACCCTCCATCATCTGTCTCTCAGCTGCCTCTTCACCCTCCTTCACTCGGCTGCCTGCCTGCATGCACTCCCCTGTCAAAGTATTAACGTGATGATTCACTATTGTTCAAGCAGTGTCCTAATACCTTATCTCTTCTCTGAGCAGGTCACAACACCCCTGAGACTAGAAGATTAGAGAGGAAGATGTAGCTTGTGAAAGCAAGCCGGCCCTCAGGACTCAGAGGGCTCGGTGTCTTGGGTCCAGGGTGACAACTGTCACAAGTGATTTCACACCACATGCATGAAATAGAAGGTGGCAGAGGGGGACAACACATTCTCAAATTTGACATTATCTAAATTTACCTCTATCAATTTTTGTTTTTTTCATGTATTTTTTACAAATTATTAATTGTCATTGCTTAGATACATACTTATGCAATTAAATTAAATCATGGCCACATCTACTGAAGTCTACAGATTTAATATGAGTAAAATTATAGATAATTACATTTAACCCTTGCATTAAAAGGAATTACAGAACTGATTTCTAGCATTCATTTCACTCTTTTGTTGAATCACATAATGTCATTTTATTCAAAAAAGCTTTTGAAATGACATGAAACAGGGATTTTAACTGAAATTGTCTTAAATGAAACAGATAGTTGAAAAAGAATTTCTAATTCATGTTTTTTTTTTAAAGTCCAGTAGGTGGCAGTGTTGTCTTAAAAACAAAATTAACACCTCATCTCTGCGATTACTGCTGCTGCCTGTTTTTGTGGTGCATTTGAAAAATAAATATCTTGAATTTGAACCCAGTCACTTTGTAACATTACCCATGGTATTGTCAATGTACAACCAGCATGAATACATGTGTAATATTTTAAACTGGATTATAACATGGTATTATATATGTGCAATGTTAGAACCATGGAGATACTGTGGTCAGTACCATGGTACACAGACTAGTACTATAGTAAAACTGACAATACAATCTTGCACCATCATACTTATCATGACCCTTTTTATAGGGGGTTGTCCATGTTTTATTTGTATTGGTAAAGTAGAAGTACAAATGTGTGAACAATGAGGTCGTTTGGCGGGAGATAATAGGCATATTCATTTTTACACTGTATGAAAGGAACCGAAACGGAGGGATTCATTGATAATCTGTCAGTAAAAGGTGCACCAGTGCACTGAAACTCCATGAACAGAGCCCTACATGATTTATTAGCAGGAATTGTGCAGTAGCCTAAATTTTATGTTTTGGATACAATTTATTTTCAATGTGGCTGTGCAGGTCAGGATCCAAGCAGATTTGTGAGCAAGAAACTTACTTTTCCTTTGTAAACACTTAAAATTCACCACCAGTGATGGTTTATGGATGCCATTTAATGTGCTCAAAGTCTGATATAATTTGGCAACTTACATATAACAAAAAAGTCCACTCACAAAGCACTTTCACCAGTGTTGTGGTTTGAGATATTAAAAGGAGAAATTGCTAGTAATAGTCTGTACCTACAGAGTAAGGACTGGGGAACATTGTGAACTTAATAATACAGCCCGCTCCCTGTTGTTACCATGTACTTATAGGGTAACTAGTCTGTACCTACAGAGTAAGACTGGGAGAACAGCACATATGTTGTGGTTTATGTGTAATTAAAGAATAAAATCATTTTGCATAACTTCCTGCGTACCTTATTATTGTGTGATTAAAGATATACTATGTATATTATTACATTACTGTATGAAGACATAAGCATAATAAATCTCTTGAGTGTGGGTGAAGCTTGCCTGTCAAACACACGTGCATAAAAAAATGATTGTCATAACTGCCACGAGCAAAAACATTTGATTTTAGTACACATGTAACGTACTGATTCATACGAGAAAATTACACCATAAATTCCGGGAAGTTACATGGTAAATGTTGGGAAGTTACACTTTAAAACCCCAATTGTTATTCCCTTGTTTCTCGTTGTTTCGTTTTCTTCCGCTGTACCCACATTTAAGTACTAGTAAGAACCGGAAAGTATTTTATATGTACGGATTCATACGAGGAAGTTACACTGTAAATTCCGGGCAATTACATGGTAAGTGATGGGAAGTTACACCGTAAAACGCGGGTTGTATTATAAAGTGTTACTGAAAAGAGTCCTGCCCTGAACACATCCATGTGTCAAAATTGGATCTAAGTCATAGCGCCACCTACTGGCAACAGGAAGTTACATGTTTTACACTTTGAAGCCCTGTGGGTAGCACGGTGATCGGATCCACCTCAAATTTACCCAGGATAGCCTCAAGACCTTGGAGATCGTATATTATGAAGTTGGTGACTTTTCGTCGAAAGGTGTTGCCATGACGACGTGGTGAATTTCGATGTCTCGCCATAAAATTTCAAAGCCCTATAACTTGACTCCACATGGTTTGATCTTTTCCAAATTTCATATGCTTGTTAAGAGTCCCGGTCTGAAGACATGTAAAGGCCCATATTTAGTGACAGTCATAGTGCCACCTACTGGCAACATGAAGTATTAAGCGCCACTCTTGCAAACTACTCCTAGCAGGTTAGTCAGAAACACATAAAATTTGGTAAGCCAAGGTGTAAGACCTTGATGATGATAACTCCTGAAGCCTTTGAGTTTTCATCAAAAGCCGTTGCCATGGCCACACATTGTTCGCCACAAAATACGAAGCTGTTTTTAAGGGCCAAGACATGCTTGAAAACTCCTTGCACACACGGCAGGTCTTATAGTCTATAATATTGTATCGGTGGCTGGCATAAGTGTGGCAGAATGGCTCTACAGCGCCCCCTAAATAACATATCACATGAATGAAAAATGTTTAATGTTGTAAAATATGATAAAGTGGTTGGTTTTCTCGATTCAATGTAATTAACAACCAAAGAATAACATTTTTTCAACCCCTCCCACCCCTGTATTGGGGTCCCCTCCAACCCCTTGGTTGCGTCCAACTCATCCTCCCGCGTTTTTTCAAGCAGTCGCGGTAACTGCCGGTACAAAATGAAAGGAGGAGCGGCAAAAGACCAACCAACAATTTTAAGTTGTTGGTTGGTCAACAACAGCAAAGAGAAAAACCTCTTCCCAACAGGAGATATGCTACTGCTATGGCTCTACCACTCTTGAATCAAATAATTGAATGAAAGTCTTATTTTTTGCTGTGTCATTGTGTTAGCTGAACTGTAAGCTAGCCAGGCTAACGTTAGCTATCATATAATCAGACTACTTTTACTGGAGCTACTAGCTAGTTGCGATTATCTCGCTAATATTGGATATAACTAGTTTTTATTTCTAAATTGCATCTTATATTTCATCAGGTCCAAGAAGGTGAATGTAGCAGCCGGGCAGGCAGGGTTACCAGGTAATGAGGTGAAAGAGTTAAAGGATGGTTTATTAAAAAGTAATCACTTTGAGTAAAAATAATGTTTTCCAAAGTAGCGCATGTATCTTAATCCTGATGCCTTCCTTCATCTTATTTCTACTCCTCACAGGTGACGACTACACCTGCTGATGAGTTCAGTCTCTCCCCATCATCCCAGGTCTCGCTGTGCTAGGTAAGATTTTTATGTCTTTATAAGTAAGTCTTTGAAAATCCACAGACAAAGTCAATTTAGTTAGCTCTTGTGGCAGTTGTGCTTGTTATTCTATGTGCCTGTTTTTGGACATTTTATATTTATATTCATTCATTTTTTTCAATTCATTCACCTCATCAGTCATCTGCTTACATCTGTTCTTTTGTACAAACTCATTCAAACAATGTTGTTTCTGTTGTGTACGTTTCTTAGTTTCCACAGAGAAAACAGTACTTTAAGGTAGTAGAATTGTTGTCAATTCAGTGTTTGATCATTACTCAACAGGAGAACCTGAATCTGAGATCCTGTGAGTGACCAAATGGATGCTGTTGATGGAGATCTGACTTCACCACCACCTTGGCTGTCCTCTTCACATTTTACTAAAAGTTCACCATTGAATATCAGGAGGAAACAACATCGCTGGAGTCTGTTCAAAAGGTATTACTCATTAACATTTTTACGTCACATCTCATTTCTTTTACTTTTTTTACTTGCATTTTCCCTGTTATTGCTAAGATTGCTATTAAGATATCTTTAAAAGTTTGTTACAATAGGTAATTAAAATCTTGTTAGGTGTACCTATTCTACTTCTATGTTTGACAGTCGTAGATTGGTTATTACACTGACAGTAATGGTAAAACATTTTTGTTTTTCTCTCATCTACAGTAGCTGTCATTCAATTTGCTGAAGAACACGAAGCAGCAGTGGAGGATCAAAGTGAAATCACGTGGCTCCAGGCCTGCAAGGATCCGAAGCCTTTTGGTCCAGCGGACTTGTGATGCAAAGTGGACTGAGGTGGGCTTTTGGACTCTTTACAGACAAGTACACATGCACAAACACAATTTTAAATACCGTATAGACACCTGAGTACCTGGTGACTTGACTTCTGCCACAATTGAATATCTATGTCTAGATTACTCAAGTGTCTTGTATCAAGGAAATTATATTTCTATATATATCATAATAGTATATTGTCAAGTTAAGTGATTTAATTTATTTATTTATTTTTATACTTGTCGTGGGCTTCAGAAATTATGTCAGTATTTTTTTCATGAGTATTTGTTGAACTGTGGCTACAGATTTAAACAAGCTTTTTACAGATTGGATTTTTAATGTTGTCTTTGTAACATGTGCTAATGTTTGTAATATATACACATTTGAAATCTTAGTTGACCTTGTTAGTTACAGAATGACTTTAGAGGACAGAAAAATGCACAAGGTCCCAGCTACTTTTATGTCCAGAGGGAACATGGTAGAATGTTTTCACAAATTATAAGAACTGGAAATTGAAAAGAAAAAATTCTTATTTGCTGTTTTAAGTTGGTGCCCATACAGTCCAAACATTTCCTGCTGTTGCTACTTCACATTAAAAGCTTCTCACTGGTTATTATGAAGCATGTACAGGAAATGCAAAACTGACTGCACTGGTGCCATTGGTCAGTAAATATTGGTCTACACAGAAAAATGTTTTGTGCTGTTTGGTCAGCAGATCAGTTTTGTGTATATATAGAAAATAGCAACAAAAAACTAAATTATTGGCCAAGATACATGTGACTATCGCTTAGCTATTGTTTCAAAACCATGGACAGCGCTGAGAAAGTTTTTATGCACCTGCCCCTGCTGATTTTGACAGAGAATCGTTCATAAATTCAAAAAATATTTAGCACTCTGCTACTGCTACGTTTAAATGTGAGTGCTCTGTCTGGTTAATAAATGTATTGATTTTGAAACACTGGCCTTAGGACTTGTGTCCATGTAGAGTTTTTATTTCTCACTGTACAAGCACTTCATCTCAGCGCTCCCCAGCACCCTGCCACCACTTTTCTGCCAGAGAAAAACAATATATGGAGAAATACCCTCATGCTGTTGTTATTTAGCCTTTCTGAGGCTATTGCGTGGCTAAATCAATCAGTGTTTAGACCAAACCTACGTCCCTGCTCCTGTTGGTTATGCTACAACACTTCATTTGGTGCTTTTGAATAATTTGGGGGAATTTATTCAATAACTTCACTATCATACAGTGTTGTGTCCCCAAAATCACATTGATAATGAAAATTTATTTATTTTATTGAAGACACCTGCACTTTCAAATACTTGTGTGTGTGTTTGATGTTTTATTTGCCTGTTCTATAGTTCTGTAGTGTAATATAAAGGCTACTGTCTTTTCAAAGTTTGTAAAGATTTGTGACTTTTCTTCTATTATGTGTGACTAATTGCACAGCTCTGTTTTTCTTATTTGTATTTATTTATTTTAACAATAATGGTGAGATTGATGATGACATTTAATTCTTTCTTTCATTCTTTCTTTCTTTCTTTAATAGTCATGTGACCATGCTGCTGAATTGGATGCCTGTTCCTGCTGAGGATCCTCCCTGCTGACGTCTTTAGACTGTGGTTTAGCCACTCGGTTAAGAGCAGCATGGTAGTGTTCATATGGACTTTTGCTCGGGACGGAGGCTGGAGAAGGACCCTGAATGGAGCTTGGGACGGGACAATCCAACACCTGCAGCCCTCTTTCCACCACCTACAAACCACTTCCTCTCTGGGCTACTACCTCCAGTGTTGCTTTCTGGCTTGGTTTATTTGATTGATCTTGGTTTTCTCACAGTTTCTTCTCTGTTGGTAAGGTTGGTCGACCTCAGTTGTACAGCTTTTTTTTTTCTGCTTGCACTTGACTCACTCTTCTCTGTGGAGATGCTGGGAGAGGCTATGATTTAAAGTTTTGAACCGGGTTCCTCTCGGCACCTTCTTCACAGTTATTGATTGTTATTTATTGGAACAGTGTATAGTTTTAAACATTAAAGATGCACTGCACCGGAGTTAGCTCAAAGGTACCCCGTATTTGGTAGTTGGGTTGAGTGTTTTGGAACCAGGGGCAGGATGCTTGGATGGTGATCACTGCACCAAACCCAGTTTAGGCAAATAGTGAAAGGAAATCATGGCCGAATTCCTGAGCTGAACTCCTGAGCTGAACTCCTGAGCGATGATCTGTGGAGTCAAAAGCTTTTTCATTCTGCATTTGAGGAAACGCTTGTCCAGTATGCTGCTGACTGAGGGCCTCTCTATGGGGTTGTGTTTAAACAGATCTGCCCAGAGAGATCTCAGTTCTGGAGAGTAGTGAATAGACACGGGACAGAATGAGCCATGGATGATTTTCAAAAGTAGGTCTCGAATATTGTCAGCTTCAAATGCACGCTTAAAAGTGCACTTTTCACATAGTACACATCCAAGAGACCAAACATCATTCTTGATTGTTTACCACAGTTCTGTTGATATAATATATTTTTTATGATTTATGTATTATATATTATTATATCAGGACATCATGCTGTGTTTTAATCAGCTCATATCATGGCAGACAAGGCAAAGCCATCCTTATCAAATCAAAAGAGGGATGACAATATATAACTAAAGAAATTGACGAATCACAAATGTCAAGAGAGAAAAGGGAGCAATCTGCGAAAGAAGTTAAAGTCCTAGAAAAAATGAATCACCCTTATATTGTAAAATATAAAGAGTCGTTTGAAGAGGGGGACTGTCGGTATATCGTGATGGAATACTGTGAGGGTGGAGACCTCTTCAAGAAGACCAGTTCTCAGAAAGGAGTCCTTTTCTCAGTGTTTCCTTGATGAGCTGCATGTAACACAAAGAGCAACTAAAAAGACAATAACTGGAAAATAACCAGTTGATTTGAGTACTGTTGAAGCCACATATTAGCTCAAGTATGGACAAGAGGAATGATTACAGCCACCAAGTATTTAATCAATAAACATGTGAATGTTTTATTAAGATAGACTTCAATAATCTGAATGTATCATTTAAGCCTTTTGATAGACGTACATTTGAACGACAGTATAAATACCAGTAATAGAAACTTTTCACAGCAGCATTTTGACTTGTCATAGCAGGAAAAGCACAGGTGAAAGTGAAAACATCAACAATGGCTCAGTTCAATTCAAGTTTCCAAGGAAGTCATACCGGTGAACCATCATGCACTAAACTAATGTAGTGAATTACTAAAGCTAAATGGGATTCAGTCATAATTTATGTTATTAATTGCACCTGTGCTTTTCCTGCTGCTGCTCAAAATGTCTGCTGCTGTGAAAAGGTCAGTTTCTCTGTGTCAATAAGCCTCTGTGATTTACACACTGATAATAGACAAAATGGTTATTCTCAGCATCCATGTTGATCTTGATGTCCACATGACAATTTATATCATCATAGTTTGGGAACTGATGGATTGTTACTTGAAGACTTACTTAATGTTTTATGTTGAGAAGCAAAGAAAGTAACTAAAGACATTTACTCAAGTACTGGACTTTAGCACAGGTGAGGTACTACTTTAATTCTGTGAGGCTTTCTAAGTTTTTCCACCATGTTTTACTTTACATCAGCATTTAAACTTCTACATAAAGTAGTAAGACTATGTTGTCACAATAACTGAAACAGTGTAGAACAACTTCTGTACACATTACTGCCAATACTTGATGTTTACTTGTATTCAGCTAAATCTTTAAATGAAGAGTTTTTACTGCTTTTTCACAGCAGACATTTTGACATGTCACAGTATGAAAAACATTTATTAACTTCATGATGGTTGTCACGGTTACTGAGACACTTGAATAGAAAGGAGTCATTGTTAATGTTATTAGTAACACTTGTGCTTTTCCCACTATGACAACTCAAAATGTCTGCTGTGAAAAAGGTCTTATGGAAGATTTTTTGACAGTGTTGCTTCTTTTACTCAAGTAAATGATTCTTCCTCGACTGTTGAGAAGGAAACTATTTTACAAACAGGTACAGATAATCCCTGCATGCTTTTTGTCCTAAATTGAAGTACTTGATAAATGGCACTGGGTGTCGCTCCAGAGTGTCTAATATCGCTCCTGAACGCTTATTTCACAACTATCACCCCCTTCTGCCTTGTGCTGTGTGTGTGCGTGTGTGTTGTGTGTCGGATAGAAAGTCAGCCTGGTTTCCAGCTGAGTGCTTGCTCTCTCACAGTGTGTGTGTGTGTGTGTTGTCATTATTATCCACTCTGCTCCCAGCTCAGAATGGCCAGATTCACGCAGACTGAAAGAAGAAGGCAGCAGCATCCACAGCAGCCCCAACCCGCTCACTCCAGCCTGGTTTTCACCGGACCGGGGGCACCACCGAGCCAACAACCACTTCTACTTATCCCACATCAGCGCCAGTACCCTCAGATCACATTTCCGAAACCCATGAACGGGTCAGAACCCATTTCAATTCATCCGGAGAGCGGCAACATGAAAGACCAAGATGCCATTAAGCTGTTTATCGGGCAGATACCGCGGAACTTGGAAGAAAAAGACCTGAAACCCCTGTTTGAACAGTTTGGTAAAATCCACGAACTGACAGTTCTCAAGGACCGATACACCGGCATGCACAAAGGTAACGTGTCGCCCCTCAAATGGCTGCGAAGCCCCCATATAGCTTCATAATTGCTTATTATTAGCTGAACCTTTTCAACCGTGTTGAAATAGTAACGCAGAAAGTCTGGCTATGACTCACTTTTTACATTTTATCAGCTTAATCCACAAATCATTTCAGTCTACTGTTCCAAACACTTCATCACTATCATGAGCATCAATGCTTACATATTTTCATCTTACATTCATGGGCTTTGGCATTTTGTCCCAATTATGACCGTTTTGCTCATAAAGCAGCTTCTTATTCATTTTTAACAACCTAATATTTTCTACAGCTTTTGTATTTCCATCTTGATTTCTGATAACGCGGGAAATCAACATGTAATGTTGTTAATATTCTGATTTTATTCATTATTATAAATGATAGGGTGGCAAACTGTGTTGGCTGCGTTGTTTATTTTATTTTATTTAAAGCAATTGAACAGTATTTTCTTAAAACGCTCCTAAGTGGGGCAGAGGCGCTTGGAAAGGATGCATTTTTAAAGAGCCTCCTCTTGCCAGTCCCATCTTTTACGGAGGGGCGGCATCATTTATTCATCCACATGCTTTCTTTAACATCTTTCCATGTGCGAATGGAGCTTCCTGGGTGCAAAGCCGACACATGGAAATCAGTTCAATACCTCGATGGCTCAAAAGGGCGCATGAAGTGTCATAAGATGACGGACGTCTCCACGGAGAGTGGGCAGTGAAGCTGCTGCTGCTGCTGCTGCTGAAATGGAAGCTGAGGGAGGCAGAGGGTGTAAATCCACACCGCTCACTGTACACAGTGACAACTTCCACCTTCCATAATGAAGTTGGTTATCAAAGATATATGGCGGAGATCACTGCCTGGGTGGGAAATTAATTTCATAATACGTGGTCCCCCTTACAGTCGATCACGCAGTGTAGACGTTATCATCATCATCATCATCATCATCATCTTCGCCCATCACAACACTTGCAACCAATTTTAAATTTCTTGGATTACATTTTATTGGTATTTGCATGTAGCCACTTTGGACAAAGACCTTCCAAGTAGGTGTGTATATAGGTTGTAATAATCTAATTAATAATAAGTTAGTACAGGAGATAAAGGCTTTTATTGTGGTGATATTTAGAAAAGACAAATGACAATCTGTTGCAGTGATGCAAATGACATTTATAAACATTGTTAAAGTCTGTCTCCTGCTTTGTTATGATGGCTTCTTTGCCCCAGTATTGATCCTTAAACATTGGCAGAGTATTTCAGAAATAATTTATTGCATTTGTCACACTCATTAGGCATCGCACGCTGCACCATCACACATATACACTCTATAAGTACACACATACATCCACACAGGCAAACAGACGGTCCTTTGTGATGTGCTGTCTATGGATCTGTTTGACTGCTGCTTGGAGGCTAGTGTAGTCTATGTGAGTGAGTAGCAACAAATCAATGGCTGAGGTCTCCTACTCAGGGGTCAGAGAGGATACCAGGGAGGGTCCGGGGACTATTTTTTGCCCTCATGATGGGCACCTCACCGATGTTCCTCTGTGCTCTGCAACGTTCCTCCTCCCCCAGCCATTGCTCAAGGTGAGGTGATGATGGGAGGGGTAGTGAAAGGAGAAATGGAGGAGGACTTGGAGCTGGATGCAGGAGACATGAAGGGATGGAGTGATTTATGAAGGTGTGATGGAAGGGTGTAGTCAGGATCAGGAGATGGTGACTGAGCACAGTCGTTGGCTCTCTTTAAGGTGGCTGACATAATTAAGGTTTACAGGTTACGCTAGGCTGCTGCTTATATTACAGCACTCATTACAAGCCCATTAGGCCTGGGCAGAGAAAATATTGTTGTCAGAACAATGAGTGAGAGCATTTTGTAAAGTCCCTGCCAACTCCATACTCCAGCACAGAGATTAAATCACTTATTAAACCATAATTGTTACAAAAGAATAAAGCTTATTAATTAGATTATTACAACCTATATACACACCTACTTAGAGGGTCTTTGTTCAACAGTGGCTACATAAAATACCAATAAAATGTAATCGAGAAATTTAAAGTTGGTTGCAAGTGTTGTGGTGATGGGCAAAGATGATGATGATGATGATGATGATGATAACGTCTACACTGCGTGATCGACTGTAAGGGGGACCACGTATTATGAAATTAATTTCCCACCCAGGCAGTGATCTCCGCCATATATCTTTGATAACCAACTTCATTATGGAAGGTGGAAGTTGTCACTGTGTACAGTGAGCGGTGTGGATTTACACCCTCTGCCTCCCTCAGCTTCCATTTCAGCAGCAGCAGCAGCTTCACTGCCCACTCTCCGTGGAGACGTCCGTCATCTTATGACACTTCATGCGCCCTTTTGAGCCATCGAGGTATTGAACTGATTTCCATGTGTCGGCTTTGCACCCAGGAAGCTCCATTCGCACATGGAAAGATGTTAAAGAAAGCATGTGGATGAATAAATGATGCCGCCCCTCCGTAAAAGATGGGACTGGCAAGAGGAGGCTCTTTAAAAATGCATCCTTTCCAAGCGCCTCTGCCCCACTTAGGAGCGTTTTAAGAAAATACTGTTCAATTGCTTTAAATAAAATAAAATAAACAACGCAGCCAACACAGTTTGCCACCCTATCATTTATAATAATGAATAAAATCAGAATATTAACAACATTACATGTTGATTTCCCGCGTTATCAGAAATCAAGATGGAAATACAAAAGCTGTAGAAAATATTAGGTTGTTAAAAATGAATAAGAAGCTGCTTTATGAGCAAAACGGTCATAATTGGGACAAAATGCCAAAGCCCATGAATGTAAGATGAAAATATGTAAGCATTGATGCTCATGATAGTGATGAAGTGTTTGGAACAGTAGACTGAAATGATTTGTGGATTAAGCTGATAAAATGTAAAAAGTGAGTCATAGCCAGACTTTCTGCGTTACTATTTCAACACGGTTGAAAAGGTTCAGCTAATAATAAGCAATTATGAAGCTATATGGGGGCTTCGCAGCCATTTGAGGGGCGACACGTTACCTTTGTGCATGCCGGTGTATCGGTCCTTGAGAACTGTCAGTTCGTGGATTTTACCAAACTGTTCAAACAGGGGTTTCAGGTCTTTTTCTTCCAAGTTCCGCGGTATCTGCCCGATAAACAGCTTAATGGCATCTTGGTCTTTCATGTTGCCGCTCTCCGGATGAATTGAAATGGGTTCTGACCCGTTCATGGGTTTCGGAAATGTGATCTGAGGGTACTGGCGCTGATGTGGGATAAGTAGAAGTGGTTGTTGGCTCGGTGGTGCCCCCGGTCCGGTGAAAACCAGGCTGGAGTGAGCGGGTTGGGGCTGCTGTGGATGCTGCTGCCTTCTTCTTTCAGTCTGCGTGAATCTGGCCATTCTGAGCTGGGAGCAGAGTGGATAATAATGACAACACACACACACACACTGTGAGAGAGCAAGCACTCAGCTGGAAACCAGGCTGACTTTCTATCCGACACACAACACACACGCACACACACAGCACAAGGCAGAAGGGGGTGATAGTTGTGAAATAAGCGTTCAGGAGCGATATTAGACACTCTGGAGCGACACCCAGTGCCATTTATCAAGTACTTCAATTTAGGACAAAAAGCATGCAGGGATTATCTGTACCTGTTTGTAAAATAGTTTCCTTCTCAACAGTCGAGGAAGAATCATTTACTTGAGTAAAAGAAGCAACACTGTCAAAAAATCTTCCATAAGACCTTTTTCACAGCAGACATTTTGAGTTGTCATAGTGGGAAAAGCACAAGTGTTACTAATAACATTAACAATGACTCCTTTCTATTCAAGTGTCTCAGTAACCGTGACAACCATCATGAAGTTAATAAATGTTGTTCATACTGTGACATGTCAAAATGTTTGCTGTGAAAAAGCAGTAAAAACTCTTCATTTAAAGATTTAGCTGAATACAAGTAAACATCAAGTATTGGCAGTAATGTGTACAGAAGTTGTTCTACACTGTTTCAGTTATTGTGACAACAGAGTCTTACTACTTTATGTAGAAGTTTAAATGCTGATGTAAAGTAAAACATGGTGGAAAAACTTAGAAAGTCTCACAGAATTAAAGTAGTACCTCATCTGTGCTAAAGTCCAGTACTTGAGTAAATGTCTTTAGTTACTTTCTTTGCTTCTCAACATAAAACATTAAGTAAGTCTTCAAGTAACAATCCATCAGTTCCCAAACTACGATGATATAAATTGTCATGTGGACGTCAAGATCAACATGGATGCTGAGAATAACCATTTTGTCTATTATCAGTGTGTAAATCACAGAGGCTTATTGACACAGAGAAACTGACCTTTTTCACAGCAGCAGACATTTTGAGCAGCAGCAGGAAAAGCACCGGTGCAATTAATAACATAAATTATGACTGAATCCCATTTAGTTTTAGTAATTCACTACATTAGTTTAGTGCATGATGGTTCACCGGTATGACTTCCTTGGAAACTTGAATTGAACTGAGCCATTGTTGATGTTTTCACTTCCACCTGTGCTTTTCCTGCTATGACAAGTCAAAATGCTGCTGTGAAAAGTTTCTATTACTGGTATTTATACTGTCGTTCAAATGTACGTCTATCAAAGGCTTAAATGATACATTCAGATTATTGAAGTCTATCTTAATAAAACATTCACATGTTTATTGATTAAATACTTGGTGGCTGTAATTTTCCTCTTGTCCATACTTGAGCTAATATGTGGCTTCAACAGCACTCAAATCAACTGGTTATTTTCCAGTTATTGTCTTTTTAGTTGCTCTTTGTGTTACATGCAGCTCATCAAGGAAACACTGAGAAAAGTACTCCTTTCTGAGAACTGGTCTTCTTGAAGAGGTCTCCACCCTCACAGTATTCCATCACGATATACCGACAGTCCCCCTCTTCAAACGACTCTTTATATTTTACAATATAAGGGTGATTCATTTTTTCTAGGACTTTAACTTCTTTCGCAGATTGCTCCCCTTTCTTTCTTGACATTTGTGATACGTCAATTTCTTTAGTTATATATTGTCGTCCCTCTTTTGATTTGATAAGGATGGCTTTGCCTTGTCTGCCAGGATATGAGCTGATTAAAACACAACATGATGTCCTAATATAATATAATGATATAATAATATATAATATATAAATCATAAAAAATATATCAACAGAACTGTGGTAAACAATCAAGAGTGATGTTTGGTCTCTTGGATGTGTACTATGTGAAAAGTGCACTTTTAAGTGTGCATTTGAAGCTGACAATATTCAAGACCTACTTTTGAAAATCATCCACGGCTCATTCTGTCCCGTGTCTATTCACTACTCTCCAGAACTGAGATCTCTCTGGGCAGATCTGTTTAAACACAACCCCATAGAGAGGCCCTCAGTCAGCGGCATACTGGACAAGTGTTTCCTCAAATGCAGAATGAAAAAGCTTTTGTCTCCACAGATCATCACTCAGGAGTTCAGCTCAGGAGTTCGGCCATGATTTCCTTTCACTATTTGCCTAAACTGGGTTTGGTGCAGTGATCACCATCCAAGCATCCTGCCCCTGGTTACAAAACACTCAACCCAACTACCAAATACGGGGTACCTTTGAGCTAACTCCGGTGCAGTGCATCTTTAATGTTTAAAACTATACACTGTTCCAATAAATAACAATCATTAACTGTGAAGAAGGTGCCGAGAGGAACCCGGTTCAAAACTTTAAATCACAGCCTCTCCCAGCATCTCCACAGAGAAGAGTGAGTCAAGTGCAAGGAGAAAAAACAAGCTGTACAACTGAGGTCGACCAACCTTACCAACAGAGAAGAAACTGTGAGAAAACCAAGATCAATCAAATAAACCAAGCCAGAAAGCAACACTGGAGGTAGTAGCCCAGAGAGGAAGTGGTTTGTAGGTGGTGGAAAGAGGGCTGCAGGTGTTGGATTGTCCTGTCCCAAGCTCCATTCAGGGTCCTTCTCCAGCCTCCGTCCCGAGCAAAAGTGCATATGAACACTACCATGCTGCTCTTAACCGAGTGGCTAAACCACAGTCTAAAGACGTCAGCAGGGAGGATCCTCAGCAGGAACAGGCATCCAATTCAGCAGCATGGTCACATGACTATTAAAGAAAGAAAGAAAGAAAGAAAGAAAGAAAGAATTATATGTCATCATCAATCTCACCATTATTGTTAAAATAAATAAATACAAATAAGAAAAACAGAGCTGTGCAATTAGTCACACATAATAGAAGAAAAGTCACAAATCTTTACAAACTTTGAAAAGACAGTAGCCTTTATATTACACTACAGAACTATAGAACAGGCAAATAAAACATCAAACACACACACAAGTATTTGAAAGTGCAGGTGTCTTCAATAAAATAAATTCATTAATAATTTTCATTATTAATGTGATTTTGGGGACACAACACTGTATAATAGTGAAGTTATTGAATAAATTCCCCAATATTATTCAAAAGCACCAAATGAAGTGTTGTAGCATAACCAACAGGAGCAGGGACGTAGGTTTTGTCTCAACACTGATTGATTTAGCCATGCAATAGCCTCAGAAAGGCTAAATAACAACAGCATGAGGGTGTTTGTCCATATATTGTTTTTCTATGACAGAAAAGTGCAGAAAAGTGGTGGCGGGGTGCTGGGGAGTGCTGGGATGAAGTGCTTGTACAGTGAGAAATAAAAACTCTACATGGACACAAGTCCTAAGGCCAGTGTTTCAAAATCAATACATTTATTAACCAGACAGAGCACTCACATTTAAACATAGCAGTAGCAGAGTGCTAAATATTTTTTGAATTTATGAACGATTCTCTGTCAAAATCAGCAGGGGCAGGTGCATAAAAACTTTCTCAGCGCTGTCCATGGTTTTGAAACAACAGCTAAGCAATAGTCACATGTATCTTGGCCAATAATTTAGTTTTTTGTTGCTATTTTCTATATATACACAAAACTGATCTGCTGACCAAACAGCACAAAACATTTTTCTGTGTAGACCAATATTTACTGACCAATGGCACCAGTGCAGTCAGTTTTGCATTTCCTGTACATGCTTCATAATAACCAGTGAGAAGCTTTTAATGTGAAGTAGCAACAGCAGGAAGTGTTTGGACTGTATGGGCACCAACTTAAAACAGCAAATAAGAATTTTTCCTTTTCAGTTTCTAGTTCTTATAATTTAGGTCAACTAAGATTTCAAATGTGTATATATTACAAACATTAGCAAATGTTACAAAGACAACATTAAAAATCCAATATGTAAAAAGCTTGTTTAAATCTGTAGCCACAGTTCAACAAATACTCATGAAAAAAATACTGACATAATTTCTGAAGCCCACGACAAGTATAAAAAATAAAAAAAAAATTAAATCACTTAACTTGACAATATACTATTATGATATATATAGAAATATAATTTCCTTGATACAAGACACTCGAGTAATCTAGACATAGATATTCAACTGTGGCAGAAGTCAAGTCAGTAGGGACTCAGGTGTCTATACGGTATTTAAAATTGTGTTTGTGCATGTGTACTTGTCTGTAAAGAGTCCAAAAGCCCACCTCAGTCCACTTTGCATCACAAGTCCGCTGGGCCAAAAGGCTTCGGATCCTTGCAGGCCTGGAGCCACGTGATTTCACTTTGATCCTCCACTGCTGCTTCGTGTTCTTCAGCAAATTGAATGACAGCTACTGTAGATGAGAGAAAAACAAAAATGTTTTACCATTACTGTCAGTGTAATAGCCAATCTACGACTGTCAAACATAGAAGTAGAATAGGTACACCTAACAAGATTTTAATTACCTATTGTAACAAACTTTTAAAGATATCTTAATAGCAATCTTAGCAATAACAGGGAAAATGCAAGTAAAAAATGTAAAAGAAATGAGATGTGATGTAAAAATGTTAATGAGTAATACCTTTTTAACAGACTCCAGCGATGTTGTTTCCTCCCGATATTCAATGGTGAACTTATAGTAAAATGTGAAGAGGACAGCCAAGGTGGTGGTGAAGTCAGATCTCCATCAACAGCGTCCATTTGGTCACTCACAGGATCTCAGGTTCAGGTTCTCCTGATGAGTAATGATCAAACACTGAATTGACAACAATTCTACTACCTTAAAGTACTGTTTTCTCTGTGGAAACTAAGAAACGTACACAACAGAAACAACATTGTATGAATGAGTTAGTACATAAGAACAGATGTAAGCAGATGACTGATGAGGTGTTTGTGGTTAAGCCAAATGAATATAAATATAAAATGTCCAAAAACAGGCACATAGAATAACAAGCACAACTGCCACAAGAGCTGACTAAATTGACTTTGTCTGTGGATTTTCAAAGACTTACTTATAAAGATATAAAAATCTTACCTAGCACAGCGAGACCTGGGATGATGGGGAGAGACTGAACTCATCAGCAGGTGTAGTCGTCACCTGTGAGAAGTAGAAATAAGATGAAGGAAGGCATCAGGATTAAGATACATGCACTACTTTGGAAAACATTATTTTTACTCAGAGTGATTACTTTTTAATAAACCATCCTTTAACTCTTTCACCTCATTACCTGGTAACCCTGCCTGCCCGGCTGCTACATTCACCTTCTTGGACCTGATGAAATATAAGATGCAATTTAGAAATAAAAACTAGTTATATCCAATATTAGCAAGATAATCGCAACTAGCTAGTAGCTCTAGTAAAAGTAGTCTGATTATATGATAGCTAACGTTAGCCTAGTTAGCTTACAGTTTAGCTAACACAATGACACAGCAAAAAATAAGACTTTCATTCAATTATTTGATTCAAGAGTGGTAGAGCCATAGCAGTAGCATACCTCCTGTTGGGAAGAGATTTTTCTCTTTGTTGTTGTTGACCAACCAACAACTTAAAATTATTGGTTGGTCTTTTGCCGCTCCTTTTCATTTTGTATGCCGGCTTGCTATTGTTGGCACAGGCAGTTACCGCGACTGCTTGAAAAAACGCGGGAGGATGAGTTGGGCGCAACCAAGGGGTTGGAGGGGACCCCAATACAGGGGTGGGAGGGGTTGAAAAAATGTTAATGCTAATTATGTTACATTGAATGGAGAAATTTATTTATTTATTCATTGTTGTGATATGATATTTGGGGCGGGGGGGCAAGCTAGTGCCAACTTGTCCCAGTTTAGGATACCAAGCTAGCGCAAATACCACTAAAAAACTAACGTTAGAAACTACATTTGCTACAACACATAACAGTACACTAAATATAAAGCCTACATTACTAACAAACGGTATAAATGCTTACATGACATTTACCCACCTGAAAGTATACCTAAAAACCCAATAGTGAGACGAGATGTTAAAGATACTAAGTGGCCATGTTATACAGTAAATGCTACTAGTTACAAGGGCATTCCTTATAAGAAAATGCTATCGGCAATCAGTCATTAGATTGAGTCAAGGGACCAGCAAACATTAACCACAATAAGGAGACTCACTGTAAGTACTTTTCAAATAGCAAGCAGACTAATCCCCCAAGAGAGGTTTTATTTGCATCATTTGCCGTCTCTTTGCAGACACTGTCAGCAGCACTCTGATCCAAATCCATCATCAACATAAAATTCTCATTTAACTGTTACTGAAATGAGAAAAACACTGACAAACCAATGCACCACAGACAGTGTAGTACAACTTAGCCACAACCCACTCTCTTACTAAAACACATCTACTGGACAGATATCTAATTATAGCTTACTTAACAGTGGATTAAATAAAGTGATATACTGTCTGACACTGTGTGACAGCAGGCTCAAGGCTGCAAGGTGATCAATACTGCTGCTGACTGCTGCTGCTTCTCTTACTGAGGAGGGATCCCACAGCCCACCCAGAACCTTGACTTACAAATGGCTGCGTCACTGTGTGAGCTGGCCCTGTTGCTTTGGATTGAGCAAAGTTCAGTAAGTGCAAGTGTAGAGGGAAAGACATCAGCAGGCAGGGATACACATTGACATTACCGGTCAATAAAACAGTGGGTGGCAGCTTCATAGACAAAGGGCATTTTTTATTGTAAACTTGTTCTTTTGAAATGTGAATATAATTCTTTCAAGCAGTAGGTCCCAGAGTACCTTGCAAGACATAGTTTCCAAACTGTTTCCAATTTGCGTGACCGAGTCGCAGTGTTATTTTATGCTCTGTTCATCGTGTTATAAATGTATTGATTAAAGAGGCAGGGTACTCGCTGAACGTGGCTGGCCATCTGAATGGGAGTTGGCGGGGACAGGATCAAAGTCTTTGGTGGATGGCTCAGCATGTTAGCCTGCTTACATCTGTAGTGAGGAAACAAACAGGGACGCGGGGCAGCTCATATCGAATAAGAGCACTGAGCTGTCATACTGTAGCACTGGCTCATCGGCCTCTGAGGGAAAGTTGAGAGGCTATTTTTAGGGATGTGGTCAACACAGGGGGAGGGGTATTGAGAACTTCCATTTCATGGGTTTTTATTGACCAATGCCATTAGTGTTTTGCCAAGCTGAAGGCAGAGACAAGAAATCAATGGAGGTCACACTATTAGTGCGAACTAAAAAGTTACATACAATTTAACTGGCTGGCGTTTATTCTGCTGCTTGTTAACCAGTCTGGACCCTGAGAGGGAGGCAGCCTGACTCGATCTGTTCAGCTTGGGGAAGTCTGGAAGGTCCAGAGGGAGACAAAGACTGCTAAGGGAGTCATTTTGCATTCTGTGTGCAATTGTAGACATACAGTCAAGACAGGCAGACAGACACACACACATGCTCACACACACATACACACACACACACACTCCCTAATTACCAAAATTCAACATTATTCTCCACAGCAATGCACATAGGCACAGAAAGCATACAGTGCATGTTTGCACACAATTTAACTTGCCATATGCCACGAGATGAAGTCAGTGAGTGAATGAAGAACTTGACAAAACAGGCTGTGCAACACTTCAGGGAAAGGTTCTTCTCTGCTTGGGCTGGCATGGTGAAGTTATGAAACTTTAGTTGTGGTTTAATAAGCGGTAAGACTTGGAGTTGTCCCCTGGTACCTAATTCACCATTGTGCTCTGGTTATGCATTGCAAAGCATGTCCGTTCAACTGTAAGGTGTTGTGCAAGAAAATTAGGGTGTGATGTGATGATGGCCTATCACACTGGAGACAGTTTTATGGACCACTGACTTAACAGGCAGATGTGACAAGAACAAGCTGAACTGCAGGGTGACAGTGCTGCACCTTTCTCTCCAGACCACCAAAGAGAGACACTCCAGCATGTTGTTTCTAATGTCGGGCCACAGACTGAAAGGGATAGGCTCTGTTAAATATGATGAGGAAACTTCCACTTAAATAACTGAAAAAGTTACTGTCCAGCATTAAGTGATATTCCACTTCAAAAGCTGGATTTTGTTCCAATGGAGCTTGGAGTCAAAATAGTAAGGAGCAGCACCAGCGAAGGATTTTAAATTCTGCTGTTTATATAAATGTATAAATATAATTGTCAGTGGTGTATAAATAATCAATAGATAATCAAATAAACAAAATGCAAAAGCATTTGAGCACCCCAATCTCACCCTTTCAATTCCAGTTTATGACATGTAAAATGTGAAGTGTTAACTTTTGTCTACACAAACACAACCTCAAATTAAGATGATTATCATGGCTATTGACTAGCATATTTACTGTAGTCTGTAGTCACTGTAGTCTACATTCTCACTATTATCACAACACAATATATAAGAAAATTAATAATCAAAGAGAATATATATAAGAAAAACAATATATATATTACGACTCACTATATAAGTGAGTCGTAATCTGAGGTTGAATTTGTACTTACAGGTTTTAACCACTAGATGGAAGCTACATTCCACTGATTCTCTTTCCTATCCTTACCAGTCATGTAAGGACGGTCAAGACCAAATAATGACTAACCTCCAATAAATTATTGCTGGTTCCCCTAAAGCTTAAATATCTCATTTGCTGTTGGTAATCCATATCAACAGAAGTCATACTCATACAGAAACTGTCAGCCAAACAAACAGGGCTTAGTAGATAGCTGTCGATATTTGGCCTTCTTAGCTGGCTGGTTATCTCTCTGCTTTGGCACAGTGTATGCAGATGAAGCTTTTGCACAACTTTTATAGTGTGTTACTAAAAGCTGCAGTGATATAAAACTTTATAATACCAAAGTACATGTGGAGGAAGGAATATTAGCGTATAAAAGTGTTGGTATTTGATAGCTTACATAAGTAACAATGGTGAAGTGTTTGTGTGGCTCTGTTGAGTTTAGGCAAATTAAGATGGGACTGTTTCAGGGCCACTGAGCAGCTGCTGGATCTTGGCCTCAAGGAGAAATCGGTGGAAGGTGCCCCAAACACTCCTCCCACACATATGTCAATATTTGACAGCATGTTTTGCAACTTTCATTATTTCTATTTATGTCCATTATTTCCACACAAGGTTTGGGTTATTCAAGTGTAGACTACTTTAATTCCTGCATGATATAATGACAGTGGCACTGCCTAGAGATTCAAAACACGTTTCAGTTAATGAAAGCAACAGCAAAATAGATAAATAAATGAGTAAAAATAGAAAATACTTAAGAAACAATTTATGAATCAATAAACAACAACAATGAACAGAACATAACATGTCACTAACCAGAAAATGTACATACTGTCATCATTGTTCTAAACTCTGACTGGATCTATTTACGTATATCATAGATGTAGGACAAGGTGCATCCAGTTTCACATTAGCACTTTGATGTCCCTTGATGTCCTCACCGTCAATGACCGGGATGGACACCTGAAAGAGTGAACATAGATAAAGAGCTGTCTGACGTTTCTTCATCTGTCCTTAATTGATATAAGAAAAATACTTTTAGAGCTATCTTTCTTTTGACTTGAACCTGTCCATAGTGCAGCATTGTAAATTCACAAAATAAACTTTGTATTTCGAATTTCAAAATGAACCTATCTGTAGGCAGCATCCCATGAAATAGTGCAACTACAACCTCCGAACCGGTCGACCTTTTGCTGCGATGAACGGTGGGATAGATTTTATGCCGGGAGCATCGACTGCATTATTGCTAAAAAGGAGGAAAAACAAGTAAACATATAAACTGGGACTGAAATTCACTTTGTTTGGCAGTCATCTCTGGTGATTCCCATGATTCTGTTGTTATAATTTATCTTTAATGATTTGCCACAACATGAGGTGGAGTAGTGATCTTTCCACTAAGTTCACTGTTGTATATATCAGGACACCATGCTGTGTTTTATTCAGCTCATACCATAGTCACTTACCAAAGAAACTGTTTATATATTCAGATCATCGTTTTTCTTTGAAGTTTGCTTGTTTGAAGCCAATTTAAATCCTGTTTTCAATAAGTTAATTTAAAGGTGCAGTGTGTAGAATTTAGAGGCATCTAGTGGAACGGACTTGGCAGAAATTGAATATCATATTCAAAAGTATATTATAATTAGTTTATAATCACCTGAAAATAAGAATAATTTTGTTTCTGTTACCTTAGAATGAGCCCTTTATACCTGCATAGAGAGTGGGTCTTCTTCCATGAAGCCTGCCATGTTGCACCGCCATTTTTCTACATTAGCCCAAAACGGGAAAACCAAACACTGGCTCTGGAAAGGACCTTTCGCATTTTTCGCAAGTGTCATGGCCACCATAGGTTCTCCTACACACTTCGAAGGGTACGGGTGGGGGGGTATTCAGTTGGTTCTTTCCCTTTAAGGAAATGCAAAAAGCAAAACAAAACTAACATCCATTCTTATAGGCATTCACTGTGACAGGAGAGCAAAACAACCCAGCAACCCTGTTCAGCAGAACCCCCTTGAGCTCTGCCGTGATTGATTCCCTGACATTCCCATACAGCTGGGAGGAGTCCCTGCAGCATGTTTGTGGGCCAGCCCAAAGCAAGGACCAGTGGTGGAAGATGTACTCAGATCCTTTACTTAAGTAAAAGTACCAATGCAGCAATGTAAAAATACTCTATTACAAGTAAAAGTCCTGCATGAAAAATCCTACTTAAGTAAAAGTACAGAAGTATTATCAGCTTTATGTGAAGTATTAAAGTAAAAGTAGTGTTTTTGTCCCTCTGACTGATGACATCATTTGATTATTAATACTGAAGCATCAGTGTGTAAGCAGCATGTTACCGTTGTAGCTGCTGGAGGTGGAGCTAGTTTGAACTACTTTTTATACAATTAGCTAGTTTAGTCCAGTGGTTTCCAACATACGGGCCGGGCCCCTCCAAAGGGTCACAAGATAAATCTGAGGGGAGAAGAAGAAAAAACAATGTTCTAATACACAAATCTATTTTCAGTTTTTGGTGAAATACTGTATCATTTGAACATTTATTGAAATTAAACCATGTGAAAAGTTTAGATGGTAAAATCACTATTTGGTGGTGCTGTTAACAACTCACAGACATCTGAAATGTGACCCTGAGGTTGTTATTGTATCCATTGTGTGAAATCTTCATCTGAAAAGCAACTAAAGCTGTCAAATAAATGCAACGGAGTAGAAAGTACAATATTTCCTTCTGAAATGTAACAGAGTGGAAGTATAAAGTTGCATCAAATGAAAATACTCAAGCAAAGTACAAGTACTTTGAAGAATTGTACTTAAGTACAGTACCTGAGTAAATCTCCTTAGTTACTTGGCAAGGACTCCTGTCTGCATGGGGCAGACTTCCTCCTGCACAATGCAGTGCTTGAAGCTATAGAAAACTTGATTTCAGAGAAACTTTCTTTCTTCTTTTAAGCAATTGGTAAAAAAAAAATAAAAAATAAAAACAAACACCTTCCTCTCAGGCAGATTTACTCTTGCAAATATAAACTTAATTTCTCTGAGACCTAGTTGCGTCAATGAGGTGCATACAGACAGATGGGCATTCGTTATTTTTATGCAAATGACATCAAGAAGTCCACTTAATTCATGCGAATCACCTCTAGACCTCACACAAACAATCACACGTGGTTGAGGTTGCTAGGCTACAGTGGTTGGATAACTTCTACATTATGAGGGTAACAGAAGAATCCTATAGCCACTGTATGTATGTTTAGGTCAGAGTAGCTTTAACAGCCTGAACAACCTGGAGGAGCTGCTGAAATTACTGTGAAGCTCACCATGTTAAAATGTCTTTATTTTCAAAACCAACAGAGCATTGATAGACATGAGAAGTCGAACCAATTTTATGCAATGTGCCCAAAGTGGATTGAACAAAACAGCCTAACAAATGTCATACCTGAAAAGGCCTGTGCTTCATAGTCTTTGAGGCAAAGAGAGACACACACAGAAGGAGAGACATAGAAAGAAGCATTCACCTTTCTGAAAGCACAACATTTTGACTTGTCAAACGCAGTGGCATTACTAATGGCTAGATTCCGTTAATTGTGGCATTGCCAGGGCCCTGGTAGTGCACTGGTTCACGGACATGTTTTACAGGTAGAGTGAAATAAAACTAAGCAAACATTAATGTTGTTTATTACACCTGCTCTGAGTCAAAATGGGTCAAAATGTCTGATGTGAAAAAAGCCTGACAGAAAAGTTGTGATGCTAACAAGGTGGTGGGAAGCTGCGTTATCACAACTCTGATATACTATCAGCTCATCATGTTCTTATGGCTAATGTGTTGTCTAGACATCCACAGGACGCAGAGCAACACAAGCATCCCATGTTTGTCATACCTGATAAATATAAGTCAAATAATTATCATATTTACTAACTAATTATGATTAGTAGCTTTTTAGCTTTGGCTTGATCCACCAACTCCTTAAAAAATATTGGGTGCTTTAGATTTCAAGATGACTCTCTCCACCAGACGTTTCTGTACTCTAATTGATTTTGCACTTGACATAGTGCAATCACATTGTCTGAGTCAACCATACAGACCAGTGAGCCACAAAATAAATGAGTGGAAAGAGGCTCACTCCAACATGAGCAGTTCAGGCTTCTGTTGTTCAGGTTTGAAAGTTACTTGCATGGTTCTCAGAAACTGTAGTTCCTCTTTACACATGATATTTTTAAAGATATCGAACTTGGTTCTCAGCTTTAAGTTCAGTTGCTTTTTGCTGCAGTGCTACTTGTCACTAGAAAAGAGAGAAGTCACTAATTGGATGGTGGTAAAGTGGCACAATGAGCCATTAATGCCCCAGTGCTAGGTTTTCACTCTGTGATTCAGCATGGCCTTCCTGATGTTGGTGTCTTATGAATATTTCCCAGACGGTATTAAACAGATCTCTACTTCACCTTTATTTCAAGAATCCTTGGATTTAAGGCTCAAACTCAGCAAAATGAATTGCAGTGAAAGAAGTCATATGGTACAAGTCAAACTGTCCCTTTAATATCACAGTCAGCTCATATGAGAAAAATATCCTTAACTCACTGTTGCGCTACAACAGTGTTAGTATACAATAGTAAATATATATAGTAGTATATATGTGGAAGAAAAGATGTTCAATATATGAATTTATGTTCATAAAGGAATGTTCTAATTAATCTAGAGGGCGTTTCTGGCCTTCATGGTCTCTCACACAAGATGTTTTATGTTCTGGGCCTGGATATGAGATGAGGTTGTAGCCTTGGATGGCTAATGAAGCTAGCCTTATTATTTTCAATTAGAGTTCACTGTGACCCAGAGATGTCCTCATTTCTGCCCTCCTAGGTGGCGTGATCTAAGCCACCCTATAAGTATTATTGTTTTACTGTATGTGTTAAGTTTTTGGTGTAACTGTATCCATGTTTACGCTTCTCTGATATCAGATACTTGTTTTGTAATAAACCTCATATATTCAAGTAAGAATCAGCTGGAGCCTGTAGGGTGTTTTTCATCTTTATTCATCATCAAAGTGCTGTTAGACAGTTATTGGATAAAGTACAAGTTTTCTTCATCAATATAGTAAAGTCCTTTTGGAATATTAGAGGAAAACAATAGAGGACCGAGAATGATAAACTCAGTGAACTTACTCTATCCATCATTTTCTGAACAGTTTATCCTGTTCAGGGTCATAGGAGGCTGGAGTGTATTCCAGCATGCACTGGCACCCACTGGCCACATACAGTAGGGCTAACACAAACAGACAATCACATTCACACCCACATTCACTGCTACAGGTAATTTTGTGTTTCAGATTCACCTGACCTGCATCTCTTTTGACTGTGGAAGAATTGAAGGAAGTGTAGACACAGGGAAAACATGCTCTAAGCTGCTGTTACTCTGTTAAGAGTAAAAACAACTAGAAGGTGTTTCCCATTGGATGTGCTGTTTATTCTCAAAGAATATGACTTCTTTTGGCCAGAGGCTCATGCATGTCAAGGTGAACTAAAACCTTATCACCAACTGTGATAAGGCTTTAGTTTATATGGCCAACACACTCAGCTCATTAATTTTAAGCAGCCCTGACATTTAACTCCTTTACTGCTGATAACTGTGCTGATATTGCCAATGTTGATTGTGACTTATGATACAGTTTACTGCCAATGCCATGAAACCACTTGCCAGAGTGTGTTTGCATAATACATATCCCAGAGACTTGTGTTGTATGGACTCTCTCCCAGATATGCTCTTTTTTGACAAAACAGAGACAGAAATTTGTTTCAGTTAAGTTTACCCAGTTGCATAGGTTAAACCAAATTATATATATGCCCCATATCCATATAAGAAACAGAAATTACATTCCCCATCAAATATTTTCACCTTCACAATCACCTTTAAATTCAGTTCCTTTCTGTTATAGAGATTGTGGTGAGTTGTGTGTGTTAATGAGTGTGAATAGCTTAAATTCAGTTCAGTCCAGTTGTATGGTGTAATGTATATGTGTGTGTTTGATTGTGTCTTTGATTAATTATCCATTGATCAAATAATTGACTAATCTATTCAGTTGATCTAGACTCCCACAAAAACATCACACAGATCTCGAGTTATTCATTCAGCCTTAATGTAAACCTTAACTCACACAAGACTTTAAATGCAAATGAACCTATTATCACATTGTTGGACTGATATGCTAATTGTCTCTGAGAGACAGACCTTGAGCGGTACTTGGCATGCTTGGTAGATGCATTATTATCTGCCAGAGTATTTTTTACTTCCATTATTTAGCTAATTGGGTTGAAAAAAGAAGTCTCAAGATACACAAATATATTGTAAGATTAAGCAAAATGCTGCCTTATAATCAGTTTAGAGTAAAAGACAGATCAGCTCAGCAAACTCTTAGCTCCCTTTCATAAAACATTTCAAACAACTCACTGTTAAACATGTCCCAGTGGAAACAACATGCATGACTGAAACATCCCCATATTATAAAAGTGAAAGGTTAATAAGTGAGAAATCAATTATGGTATTCATGTATGCACAATATGTTTTAAATAAACACATCCACCAAATGCCACATCTGTCAGCCAAGCTATCATGGCACAGCCAGATTATATTCCAAATTATGAGTTTTGGATTTTTATTTCAAATTATGCATGCCCTCTGAGAGGTCTTGCAGTGTGACAGTTGTTGTCAGACTGGCATTTAGTGTAATTATTGGCATTTGGTCTCCAGCATCTGTAGCTCGGTGCAGTGTTGTTTTTCTCCGAAGGCTCATTATCATATTTTTCCCCCCAACTTTCAATTATGAATGTGTTGTCATCTGACCTTCATTTTAGATCTCTGGGATATGAAACACAGTGCTGAAATGGGGAATTAATAGTGCTCTGTCAAATATCAACTCATCAACAACAGCCGCTGACTCTATCCAGTTCGGTCATAATGCACACTTAGCTTTTTTCCCCTACAGTGCTCTCATCACTGCAGAGTGATGGCAGCTATCCTCAACTTTAAAAATAAGAGCGGTCCCTCAGGAATTGAGATGGAGCAGTCTGACATACAGTAAATTAATACAAAAGTAGGTGTTGTAGTAACAGTAAATCAAGTACCTGACTGCATCCTCCCAGACACCTTCAAATTAATATTTCACACTGCTGTCAGGCTGCTGACCTTATACTTTGAAGGCAGGTGTCTCCTGAGGCACAGGTGAACGTGGCATTTATGCATCCCAACCCAACAACCACTTTACACCCACAGAGAGACTCACGCAGCGATACTGTGTGCAGGTTGGCTAGCTGTTACTGACTGTAATAAAATCTGAGTTTTGGATTCGTGCTGGGGAGGGAAGTCATCTAGAATCACATTGCTTTTGTTTGGTTGTGTTTAGTTTGTTTTTCCTTCCTGTGTACAGAAACTGCTGGATTGAGGCTGAGCATGTAAACAGTTCCAACAAGCAAACTCAGATTCAGCCAGGAATAAGTTATTTAGCTGAAATCATTTTTACTTGTTTTATTTTGAGAATACATTTCACAAAGACACAGTGTAATCACATTTGTCTTTGTTTAAATTACAGCTGCATGGAAAAAAAAGTTGACAAAACTTGGCTCAATATAATCTAATTAACTGGTAAACAATTAAGAAAAATTTAAATAAATTCCTGAGTTCCTCTTGAGTGATGACAAATGAAAATAAGATTTCCTACAATCACGACACTGGGTGTCAGTCACAAACACAAACAGTGAGAGATAGTGGGAAGAACTAGACACTCTCAGTACACATGAAACACGTATCTGTATCTGAAGATGCTAACCAAGATGAAGTTGAGGCAGCCAAACTTGACCTTAACAGTATTCTACTGTTCGCTCATTCTGTATTTGTATTGAACATTTCATTTGATAAGCCATTTTTCAGAGTTTAAGTTTTCAAAAACAGATTGTGGAGTAATGAAAGAGCTTTTGCCCTTTGGAACCTTCCTCCATCAGATAATAAAGCAATAATGATTATGTAATGCTTCTTCTGTGGAAGCTCAATAGACTAGTCCTGGCAAGACACTCACACTTCATTCTGTGCTGCGTCAGCTGACAGCTAGCTTATCATACCCATCAAATCTCTGCAGTGATGTGGTGGTCTTTTTAAAAGCCTTCATGCTCATACTCCCTGTTGACGCTTTACTGCTGCTGCCTCAACAAAAGCCTCCTTCACCGTAGCCTCCAACTGCTGTGGCTTGAGTCTGTTTTATCCTCCCTGCTGAGGTCACACTACTAGGTTAAATATGGGACTATGGTTTGCTGCATCCCCTTCAAGTTATTTATCATGTGTTGTCTATTCTGTTCTGTTATGCTGTACTGCGGCGACAGAGGGCCTTTCCGACAGCAATTCCATGCTGCCAAGTCAAATAAGCTATTGCCATCTCTAACTGCAATACATGACATCAGTGACTAATAAAACGATAGTTACTGTCAGTGACCTCATTCTACCTTTCTACATGGTAGTGAGCTCAGCTCAGAGAGGATGTGAGGGTGAGTTTTTGGGTAGAACAGCAGAAACTGGTGGTTCTTGTGCCTTGCAGGCCATATTGTAAAGATTTTCACTGTCAAGCAAAGACTGAATTATTTACTCACAGGTAAATAATTAATTTATTATTCACGTCATTTTTTTATTGGTTTATCTGACAGGGACAGTGATCATTGATCAACAGACAAGCCTGTTGTCCCAGCCAGTGGTTTAAAAAGGCTCTCTAAATATAGATATATCTTATAAAATTCAAATTCTCACAGTATAACACAGTAATCAGCCACAGTTTATAGGCTTACTAAACCTGAAATCCACCAGTGATGGAGACATTGGTGGATAAACCTTCAGCCTACTGTAGGGATGCTTTGACACTTAAAAGAGGACCCAATTTAGCATTGCACTCCTATGTCATTGTTGGACTGACGATAGATCGTTTAAAACTTGATGCAGCAGAATCAGAGATATTGTCTTATCAAAACCTGGCACCTACATTGCCCACAATGCAACTTGACTCAATTCACTCAGCTGTGCAGATTCTGATGTGTTATGCTAGTAGCAGTTAATGTAGCCTCCATCTGCTGCCCTCAAGCAGAAATGTGGGGCGAGCTACAAAAGTCTGGTAACTTCATTTCTTTCTATCTCAACACCCACAGATGATCATTTTCAAACTTGTAGCCACGACTCACTTGTGACATCATTAGAGGTAATTTATATCAGACTTTGCGCAACTCTCACTGGAGTCACAAACCATATGTGATATGCAGTAGCACTCCTCAAGACTTGTTAACAGGCTTTGATGTGTAAAATTGATGGAGCTCCCCTTGTTCATGTATTTGTTGAGGTACAAGCAGAGTTTTGAAGCTTTGTTGGAAAAAATAGTTAGATCCTCAACCAAATCACATATATTATGTGTTATTTATTATGTTTTCATTCGCTTCTTTGCAGCACATTCATGTTTTTAAGCCTCCTTAAAGGCTGATTTGTGCCTCAAGGGTCCTCAGGCCTACTTGTCCTCTTCTACAAATAAATTATTCCCTTAATAATCATGTTCTTTCAAGAATTACCATTATACACTAATATGCAAACTATGTATATTTAGTTATTTATTTTTCTAACAACTAAATGTAACATTTTATTAACTTCACAAACTGGGTTTAAGATAAACACATATGGTGTATGACAATAATTTAATAAACAGCGCTATTAGGGCTCAGTAGAAATGTTTGTATTTTATATTTTTTAAAACCAGTGTTGTTTCTAGAACCAGGCCATGATACATTCATTGTGTTATGAATATATGCCAAAGGTCAGATCTATCTCTTTGTCAATACGCTATCAAAAAAATAAGAGGAAAGGAAACAATAGACTTTGACCTTTCTGATGTTTTACATCTTAGTGGAGACTTAATGTCCGTACTAGATAGACCAACTTGTGAAGTTCTTTCATTGTGTGTTCTAGGCTACCAATCAGATTATATCTTCTTACAGCCAATTGGGACAAAGTAGGCTAGCTGGCTGGGTGTGTTGGAGTTTAAACTTTGGACCTGAGAAGAGGAGCTGAGAGATACAGTAGAAACTCTTTAGGAACAGAGAGACAAAGCTTTTACACAACAAAGTAAATTGGATATTTTAACTAGATCTCTGTTGTCTTGGGAGTTTCTTTGGTGTGCTACCCAAGCAGGGAAACTATGGAGCAATACGCAGATCAGGTGAGTAACAAAATATTGTCTTTTTTATTGGATTGTAGTATGCCAGTTATGGGTTACAGTGAGAGTTAAAACTGGAAAGTCCCGCAGAGGAAAGTTCAGCTTGTCAGCACATCTACATCTAAAATCTACCTTACTCTAAAGACAAATGCCTGTTTTAGAATAACAATGAAACAACAGAGTGTCATAAAAAATTGTCAAACTGATTCAGCCCAGAATGCGGAAAATATTGTACAGTACATTGTGCTCTGGGAGGATCGTGGTGAATTGTTGGCAATAAAGCAGTAGTCCCCAGCTGTGGCAGCATATGAAACCTTTATCATCTTGTTGTCTTTGTTTCTAAAAGCTTTGTTGTCATTAAATGTCATGATCTCATTTCAGGGTTGCGATGGCATCGAGCTGCTTGACTGGCTGTTTGATCAAAATGATGGAATCCTCCGTCATGAGGAACCAGGACACCATGGCAACCATCACACCTGGCCAATCCAGGACCCAAATGTGCGTGTGGCTGTGGGACCTTTCATGTCACTCATACATACATACAAATAACTGTTTACTTTGTATATACTGTACAATAGTTCCTCCTTCACAGATTGCGTGTTATAAAAGACTGTCCCATCTCTCGCCATGTTGTCACCTCAGACAGACAGACTAATGATAGTTCTTTGGGTTTTCACCCAGCAGATGCTGCAGCCGGCTGAGCAGGCGGACGATGACTTCCTTAATGCCCTACTGAGTGGAAATGATTCTGTATCGGGTTCGCCTCTCTGGTCTCCCTCTCATAGTGACAGTGGGATCAGCGAGGACCCTCCCTCAGACCAGATGGACAGCCCTCAGCGCCCTGAGAGCCCCCCTGGGGACGCTCACTACTTCAGCCCAAGGCCACAAACCAAGGCAGCCCTGGAGGCCGACGTCTCCATTGACCTCAGTAAGTCACAAGGAGAACATTCATAATGGGAAACATTATAATATCAATCATTTAATATAGATTCAACTTTATGGAGAAGTGTTTCCAATGATGTGAGTCGAAAAAGAAAAAGATGGTGAATTAGGAATTTCAGTCTCAATATCTTCTGGCTTTGTTCCTGGACATGAATCCCTGAATCCCCTGTATCACAGATAATAAAGTAGGATAACATAGATTATTTGGGACTGTGTACAAGACTATTTAAACTATCAAAGACACTGACGTTATGAAAAACAAAAGTACCCATGTTGAGGACTAAAAAGAGTAACTGGTATTTGAGCATTGGAGCAAGGCTCCAACTGTCATTTCAAGGTTTTTTATCATTGTTTATCGCATAATCCAAACAGTGACACTAGCATGTCTTATTGATCTTTGTTTGCATTTACTCTATCTGTATCCTTGTGTCTGTGCGGGTGCAGATGGCTGGGACCCCAGCTTCCCAACGGGCAGGACAAAGATTACGCAATATCCTTCTGATGTACATAGACCGCAGCTGTCCTCTGGCTTTCCTCTAACTGTCAAGGATCTGCTACTGTCTGGCACACCAGAGCCAGTAAGTATGTCCTGGTTGTGTTGGGAGTTTGACAGAGTATGTGTGGGTGGTTGTAGTAGAGGGGCAGCGATAGTGTCTTGTGGGTGTTTGTGTATATTGTTTGTGTACATAACCTGTTGTTTACCTTTTGTGAAAGTTAGTGTGTGTGTGTGTGTGTGTGTGTGTGTGTGTGTGTGCGCGCACATGTGTATTTCAGTAAAAAACAAGTGGGTGACTACACTTGTTGAAATCATGGATTTACCAGGGGGCGAGGCCTTTGGAATTTCAAATGAAATATCTATTTTTAAACATTTGTGTACAGGAAGCGTGCAGCAAATCTTCCCAGCTTTGTATGTTGACAGAGGAATAAGGAATGTGACGAAACATTTAAAGGATGTAGGTCCATACATTTTTTTCAAGTCTGTCTTAAAATAGTCAGGTGCCCATATGAAGACTGAAACGGGTTTTTCTTGCTGTACTGATTCCTTCTGTTCATATTGGCTGTTTAAATATCCCTTCATAATGTGTTTTCAAATGTAAAATACTAACCTGCGAGGCAATTTTGTCTGGAGAAAGAAGAAAAATACTGACCTGTGAGATAGTTTGATGTGAGAGAGGCTCAATGACACATGAAGCAGGTTGATCAGGTGGGAGGTCATAAATACCAACGGATCTATAATACCAACGGATGAATAGATCTATGGGAACTATAAACCAGTTTAATTGAACAGTGGGGCAGAATCTTTGATTGCCTATAAGCAGCAGATAAGTTTACCTCAAACTAGGCTGTTCTGAGTCACAGCAGGTGGTAAGTCTTTCCTGGATAGCACTTTAGATCTCGGTGCTATGACAGTTATTCTTAGTTTGAATAAATATAAGCAATCCTAGACATAACCACCACTATGTGCCTGTGACATTTATGTTTAATGTCCTACAACATTAAAATGAGACAAATCAAGTTAAATAACACTCAAAAACACTGAATTGATTGTTCTTACTGTTGCATGCTGGGAAATCTTGAGGAGGGTCAAACCAGTACTCTGTAGTATCTTTTTTTTTTTTACATTTTTTTAAAGACAATTAAAAGACAAAAGACAAGTGTAGAGTAGCTTATGAGTGTGTATACAGGCTTGTAGTTATTCCTTTTGGATTAAGTACCACAGGCGTGTCGGCCCTCTATGAGTGCTTTGTTTGTTTCTTCTCTTCTCTTGCTCAACTTTTGCAATGACTGCAACCAAAACACACGTGGGTCAGTTTTTGTAACCTGTGAGTCACTGGAAGGGCAGAAAACAGGGCAAAAAATATTCCTAAACCCTACTGACAAAAAGTGGGAATTTTTGTACTAAAAAGACTAACTTTGGAAGATATCCACTTGAGTTTACTAACTGACTGCTGAAGCCTCATATATGATTCAGATAAACATTTGAATACATTTTTGCACAAAACGAGGACTGTGGATTTTTAAAGCACATTAGGGAATCTTTCATGGTCAGTATGCACAGGAGGAATGATTACAGCAAGAAAAACCTGTTTCAATGTTTTTTGTCTTAAGACAGACTTGAAAAGTTGAGTACCCCAACGTATCCTTCAAGTCAGTATTCGGTTGAAGTTGATATTTTCCTTAAACTTTCCCATAAATGTGTTACTTCCTTTGGAAAATGCAGTTATGTGAAATACATAAAATGCATTTTATTGAAGAAAAGTTTATGCTGCATCATCTTAAATGGCGTTTGTCATTGGATTACAAAAAGAGTCATCAGTGGATACAGCAAATGACCACAAGCAGAATATAGTGTTTGTGCATTTATGCCTCTCAAAGTTTAGGGTTTGCAGTGTTTTGGGTTTCAGCACACTTCAAGTACTGATCCCATCTTTGCAGACCACTTTAATAAGAAGAGGGAGAGAGTGGCAGAATGCACCTTCTCACACCATACCTGCTTTGAGTTAGCCATGAAATTAGAGTGTTGAAGGTGGACGGATATTCTGGACTCATTTAACTACTTCTTGTGAAGCCCTACGGAGAGGAGGGATGGAAGAGACATGGGGCCAGAGAGAAAATTTAATCAAACAGCAGTGATGATGTTTTAAATATTAGTATTCATATCTCACCTCCAGCCCCCACAGCCATCACAACAGTCAATTCAAGAGTTGATTCTCAATGAAGACGAGAAGAAGCTTTTGGTGAAGGAGGGGGTGACTCTACCCACTCAATTACCTCTCACGAAGGTAAATTTCTATCAATGTTTGTGGGTATACAATGAAAACAATTAGCAGCTCTCAGAAACTATTCTGCAGAGGTTCAGACTTAAACATTCCTTCCTCTGTGACCAGTATGAAGAGAGGATTCTGAAGAAAATACGCAGAAAGATTCGCAATAAGCAATCTGCCCAGGAGAGCCGGAAGAAAAAGAAGGAGTATATTGATGGGCTGGAGAGCAGGTAAGAGTCTAATTTAATTAATCTCATTTACACAAGAGTGGCAAGCAAATGTAGAAAAGATGATGATTTTACATGTTTTAGAATGTTAATTACAAATTCAGTATGCTTTCCATTACTGCAAACCCTCTTCCAAAACTTAATGTAAGTCTCTTGATAGTTTTCCTGCTGCACCCTCCAAGCAGTCATTGGTCAGTCCATTTCAATTCAATTTTTTCACTTCAATTCAATTTTATTTATAAAGCACCAAATCATAACAAAAGTTATCTCGGGGCAATTTTCACATAGAGCAGGTCAAGAGCGTACTCTTTAATTTACAGAGACCCAACAATTCCCCCATGAGCAACAGAGCAGCAAGGAAAAACTCCTCTTTAACAGGAAAAAACCTCAAGCAGAACTGGGCTCTAGGTGGGCGGCCATCTGCCTTGACTAGTTGGTTTGAGAGAGAAAGCGGGAGAGAGAGAGAGGAGAAGAGGGAGGGGGAGATACTTTCATAGTTTTTCAGAAAACTATGAAAGTCCATGATGTGCCATACTCATGTAACTGTGATTCCAGGGCTTGATTCTGGCCTTTGTCATTCATCATTCCCCTCTCTCCACATGTTTACTGTCTATTAGTTGCTGTTGAATACAAAAATGCCAGAAAATAATCTTAAGAAACACGCTTCAGGTAACATCACGGTGAACATTTCATCTACAGTTTTGAGTAAAAGTTAGGAGTAGTTTAGGAGCTTAGACTGTTTAAAAACGGATGTGCTGAACAAGTGGGAAAGGAAACCAATCGTGAACATATGTTATACCTTGGAAAACTGGATGTCAATAATATGAAGTGCATTGTATGCCATTTTAAATGGTTAACATGCAAAATTATCTGTATGGGCCTCTAAATCATAAACTAAATGAGATTAGCACAGTTCTAAAAGTCATTCTGAGCAGGTAGCGTGCAGCTTTTTTAACGATTATTTTTCGAGTATTTTTGCATTTAAGTATAGTATGAATTGTATATGATAAAGAAGAAGACAGGAACTATAGAGAGGTGAGAGAGGTCCCCATCCAGAGTCAAACTGGCAATGTTGCAGTTGCCACAGTGCACATTTTAGTCCCTCAGCCACATTGACACCCTCATACACTTTTACAGAAAAACATCACTTGTAGTTTTGGGTGCAGTAGTACAGTTGTTGTTTTTAATGTTAATAAAAATAAATATAATGGAGCTTTAATGAAAAAGTTTGATTCCACTGAATTCTAACTAGAGTGATTTCACTGTGTCTGCTCCCCCTCTGTGTTATCTTCTCTAGGATGGCTACCTGCAATGCACATAATCAGGAGCTGCAGAGGAAAGTGTCGCAGCTGGAGAAATGTAACGTGTAAGGGAATTTAAAAGTGGGACTTCTCTTTCCCTTTCCGATGATCAATCACTCATCCCTCTGTAATCTCTTGGCAATGGTTGTAATGACATTTCTTTTATTGTTTTTTTGTCTTTCCTCTTTCCTTTTCCCACGTCCTCTCCACAGGTCACTGATGGAACAGCTGCGCAGACTCCAGGCTCTGGTCATGAATACGTCTAACAAGCCAGCCCAGACTGGGACATATGTAATGGTATGGCCGTCCTCTCTCTCTCTGTGTCTGTGTGTGTGTGTGTGTGTGTGTGTGTGTGTGTGTGTGTGTGTGTGTGTATGTGTGTGTGTGTAATGCAGGTAGACAAACTACCCTGACGCTCCATATGACTCATTGTTAAAAGAAAACAAATCACCTTCACAGCAACCTAAAAAGCAACAATCATTACAGCTGCTTTAGCCACTACATTTGTCCACAATGGACAAGACATCACAAAGGACACAAAAAGGCACAGTCCCCATAAAGAAAAATACACTGTCTGAACAGAAGCCATTTATTGCCTTTGATCACTCCAATGGAATAAAATACAAGGCCTGAGGCTACATAAGAGGAAAGATTTTTTTTAATCTATAAATATGAATTAGTCTCAGTTCACAGTCACAGAATACATATTCTCCACAAGCGCAGCAAGAGCATGATTACTCTCTTTATTCTGAGCATTGCAGCCTGAATGCATATTCACAGAGGGAATATCTGAGCCGCTCGCCATACAAACGTCCAACGATGTAGAACACACTGATTTTCAAGCACTAACTTTCTTTGACCCAAACTCACTGCGAATGATGTGTTTTCCTCCTATTCTGGCTATTCTTTATCTAACTCTTTCCCTCTTTCTTTTGCATTTGATTTTTTTTATCCCATTCTTAGGTGCTGCTGCTGTCCTTCTCCCTAATCCTGTTCCCCAGCCTCAAGCCGTTCTCTGACACCAAGGTCAGCCAAGGAGACTTCAGCCCAGTCAGAAGTGAGTAACCTTCAGTACTAAAAAGCTTTCTGCGCCCACCTGCCAACTAATCCAGCACCTCTCTGTCACCACAGAGGAGCTTGTTAGAACTGCAGTCTCACCTGCCGCTGAAAAGGTTTTCACCCGCAGAGCCTGGCTAAGGATTTGCAGTCAAGTTTAAAAATCAGATTCAATGCACAGAGAACCACAGCCATGTATTATAATTACAGTTATTAAGATACAGCTCTGTCAACAGCTTCTGAAAAATCACCTTTAATCATTACTTTGTTATTAAATTTATTGGCACAGCCTCCAGAAGTCAATTTTTTAAATTAAGAGTGTAAATTAGGAATTTCACAGCACTAAGGTGTAATTTGTTACCATAAACTTTTTGACAGCCTGTTAAACGTTTTTGGAGATTTAGAGTCTTGAATTTGATGTACTCTGCGTTTATGTACACAACACACAAAAACTGGCACACACTTGCTTAGCACAGTGCCAGTTTAACTGAAGAAAACAACACAATAATAAGCAGAGCCGCATGTCCGCAGAAGCTTTAATTTGTTTATCTTTCCTCGGTGTCTTATTCTCACACAGTCCAGTCACGGTCCCTGCAGAACCTTCAGGCTTCACGCGTGCTGCATGTCATTGACCCCCCATTCTCCGCCGAGGATGAATCAGAGTCTCTGCACCGGCATTTCCCGGGAGACTTGGGATTGGAGGATATTACCACGCTGATGGGGAAGCTGAAGGTGAACAAACAACGGTCCGGTTTGGAGCCCGTGTCTGTAAACAGCAGTCAGGAAGAAAGGATGGGTCACTTCCACATAGACCCAATCACTGGTCACGTAGCTTCCGTGACCTTGGATCCCCACCGCTCTGCTAGGCTGCGACCAAATGCCGATGACATGTAAAAGAAATGAAGACACATGAATTCCCCAAAGTGTCCTTCTTCTAATAGAGCAGGGAATCATCTGGGGCTGCTGTTTACATAGAAATTAAGTTTTAATCATTCCTGTTTTGCCTTTCATATACATGCATGTCTGTTTGCCTTTTTTTCTTTATTTGTGATACTGTTTTATATCAATATATAGATTTGAATGTTAAACTGAAATTGCCTGTCGAAGTGAACTGTGTATCCTTTGCCTTCTGGTTTTGATAAAATGCCAGTGTAAATTAGTGTGTGTGGGTAAATAGAGCGATGATGATGTGTACAGTTTTGATCTCAGCAGATGATTTGTAATATGTTTAAGGCTTTTAAAAGCATGTTTTCACTGAAGAATTGATTAGAACTGTTAAGATTCATTTATGGATAAAAAACCGCCTCAAATAAAAGATGTCAGAAAGAGAAATGTGGTTCAAAATACTGTGGATGCATTTTAGGGCTTTAATAATTAAAAAAGCCACTCCAAGCACAAGGTACAATATTTCCCCTGATAGTTCTGCCTCAAAAGATATGGTCCAATGTCTAGACAAGCCATCCCCTAAAGGTCGAGTACAGTAGGTTTGATGTCAGTGGAGGCATGGTTAACAGAGAGAGAGACAGAAAACTAGGCCAAAGGTGCAAAAGATGACCTCTTATCTTTTGACTCAGACTTCTTACCTAATAACTGACATGTTGATATATTTACTCACTGAAGACAGGCTGCTGCTTGTGTCTACAGCACTCATGTGTCTGTCTTGTCAGTGCAGACAAGTGCTGATGGGATGAAAGTGTTCTTAAGCCTGCTGCCTCTCAGACCAGAATTTCATCTAACATTTACGGTCTGACTTGTTCAGGTTGACATTTTCTGTGGCTGGCAAGACTTAACTTCACCGGGGAAGCAGAGATGCACTTGTGAAATTAAAAGACTCCACTGTAGAAACTGGCTTTTTTTTGACAGCATAGAGTAATAATTGAAAGAATGTATAAATAAAACACCAACATGGTTCATATTAAAACAAAAAATCATCCTGGAACAGGAATTTTATGTGAAATTATTTCATCCTTTACACTTTTTATAACCTTGAAGGCACAGAAAACATTATTGTGAACTTTCGTTTGGGGAGACATAACATTTCATTATTCTGTTTTTTGGGGAGGCATTTTCTGCCTTTAGTAGATTGTACCAGTAGAGAGGGAGAGAGAGATGCAACACAGGTCTCAGTCAGACTCAAATCAGGAACATTGCAGTTCATGGTCGATGTTGAAGACCGGGGGTGCCGCAGGGTTAGTTCAATAAAGCAATGGAAAGACTTTCAAAAACAGATCTGTGTTTCATAACACATTAAAATGGATAAAAAGAGAATTCAACAAAGAGAATTTTACAACTCCCACAATACTTTTTCTCTAACTTGAGGCTCTTTTTTTAAGACTCCTGACACACCAAACCAGCAGTCGGCCGCCGGGCATCTTTGGTTCGTCTGTGACTCACCAAACTGACTGTCAGCAGTTCTTGCAGTGCGTTAGTGAGAACATTTTAACAGCAACTTCAAGCAATGCGTTGATTTTTACTGGCACTAGTTCTTCGAAACTGGTGTATTAGGGTCCTAAAGATGTCAGTATGCAACACTATGAATGCCCTCCAGGGTCTAGATTGTGTAAAAGTGTGTGCCATTATCCTCATTTTTATACGATGATTGCATCTTGCCCCTCTCTGTTACAGCCGGCTCAATCTGCTTTCAAGTGTGGCTTTTCAGAACAACTATAAACACTTCTGCCTTCAAACGTGGCCAGACTGCACTTTGTACAAACTAGTTTAGAGACACAGCTGTTGAGTTTTAACTTTTGTGGTTATACTGATATTACTGTACTAAAACTGAGGATAAAATCAGATTCTAGTTGACATTGTTTTCTAATATTTATTTTACTTTTATGTATGATTAATAAAGGATTAAACTATGTAGTCAGATTTCATTCCTCCAATCACTACAAATATAATATATTGTCATCTTTATATTTATCAATGACACTCAACTGCCTGCACAAGAGAGGACTGTGTATTCTGTAAAGTCACAGTATTAAATCAACATCATAAGTTATGCTACATGAAAGTAATAAGCTTTCTATATGCCTTGAAAAACACAATATGATGTGTTGACTTGTCTTTCTATCTCTTGTCTTCATCTGTTCCTTTTCCTCTTTTATTCAACTTTGTCTTGTTTTTCCTTTAATCAGGGTGAAAGTCTCTTGACCCTCAGTATCTCTAATCAGCACCTTAACCCCTTGCTTTGATTATCCAAATCCCCATGGAGCCGACAGCCCCTACACATAGATTGGCTACCACTGAGTTTGTGTAGCCATTAGTGGAATGACAGGAAAACTGAGTGTCCATCAAAGAAAGCCCTCTTCTTCTTTTTTTAATCTACAAATTGGCTTTTATTTTCAATGTGAGGTGTGACGCTGGCCCAGATAAACTTGGCTTCTTACTTGTTTGGTGGAGGATTCCCAAGCACCTCCAAACTTTGGTATTAACAAAATTGTTTTTCCAATTTCAGCGAGAGAAGGAGGAAATTAATATACCCCAGCACATACTCAAGCTTCAGAGCTGAATCTTTCATTTTAAAGAGGTGCAAGAGCAATTAAATTATGTTTTCTTTTTTTGTCTTGTTTTCTTGTTTTTTAGGCATGTCAGTGCAGTTCTCTGCTGCAGCACTAATTTGACAGTAAGTCTAACTAGGAAGACACCAGCTGCAGTATTTTGATTAATAGAAAATATTGAAAGCAATATATTTTGTATACAGCCGTGGCCAATAGTTTTAAGAATGACACAAGTATTGGTTTTCACAAAGTTTGCTGCTTCAGTGTTTTTAGATCTTTTTGTCAGATGTTACTATGCTATACTGAAGTATAATTACAAGCATTTCATAAGTGTCAAAGGTTTTTATTGACAATTACATTAAGTTTATAGTGTCAATATTTGCAGTGTTGACCCTTCTTTTTCAAGACCTCTGCCATTCGCCCTGGCATGCTGTCATGCTGACATGTAATGCATGTCAGTGGATTCTTAGAAAGTCCAACACATATAATTATCTAGCATAATCTGTTTACAAAAGTTAAGGGTGTATTACTCAACATGAGTGACTAATCTGTGAATCACAATTAATGCTTGAGTTAATGGAATATGCAGATGTGAGAAATTTGTGTGACTCTAAACAAATAAGAAAATGAGTCATAACCTGGTTCCTATTAGTTTGTGCTGGTGAGAGTATCTTTGCCCATAATGATTTGGCATTGATTAATTTTGTAAACAAGCAAATTTAATTACAGTATGAATTCAATGGTGGCACTAGTGAGTGAATTATTTATTTGTTTGTGTAGTCTTATCATAAAGTCTTAACAATGCAAGAACTGAAAATTGATTTAAACTCCACATCACAATCACATTTAATCATCCCTCTTTGCAGTCAAAAATAATGTCAACATGTTTTTTAAATGTGTTGGTCATACTTTCGTATTTAAGAGAACGAAGAAAAATGGTCTTTGAGGAAATATCAGAAATGCTCTTTTTTGTCTCAGCTGGCTGGAGGGGCACATGACAAAGTAAGCAAACTGCTGTAGCCGCAAACCAGAGACAGGGATTTTGAAGAGCAACAACCAGCATCTAACGGGTCCGAAGTTACATTTGCAGGAATGTTTTACAAGCTGTTTACTGTGCTGCAGCTGAGCAGTTAATTAGCTAGTTGATGTTAGCGGCGCACTTTGTTTGAATGTTTGGTTGGTGGCTCTTCCGAATGGCTAATGCACAAGACGTGTGTTCATGTTTGAAAGTTAGATAAGGAGACTTTAGCAGACAAGCTAATGTGGGATGTTGTTCAGAGTCTGAGGCTCTTGTGTTGCGTAGCAGGATGCAATCAGGCTCAGTGTGACTGTCAATCAGTTTCATTGATTTAATACAAAACTAGGGGGAGCCATCATGAAACCAGAGAATTTAAAATATAATTTTTTCCATTTTGGTTCTATTTCAATTGACACATGAGCTTCACCCACAACTAATAAGAAGAAAACTGAGGTGTCGTGACCGTCACAATATACACAATGTCTATTTCTTTCTTGTTTCTCTATTCAGTTTTAATTCGACATACTGACATAAGGACACAAATCCAAGGAGGAACCAAATACAAGCAATTACCAAATCAATAAAACCACAACTGTCTCAACAGTGATTGTACCAGAAATGTCTTCAACAATGTAACAGTAGTGGAGAGTTTGTATTTGGTGGAAAAAGATAAAATTATATCACAGTCAGTAGCTGTAAAAGCTCGCGCTGGGCTGGATGGAGAAATCTAAATACATTCTGAAGGCACCAACAGTTTCTGTCTAAAGATGTCTGCAAGTCACTACAATTACTTCTGCCTCTGATCACTGTGTCAAAACTTTAGTAGGGTGAATAGTGTTAAATGTTAGCAGAGCAGACACCTCGCTGTTAGTCGGAAGCATTTTACATCAACTTTGGATCCAGTCACCTTAGTTTGTAATTGATACACTCTAAGACTCAAGAAGGTGATTTAACACAAACAATACTCATAGTTCTCCCTTTTTTGTTTTATTTTATTTTGATTGGCATAGTTGTAATCTTCTGGTTCTTCAATTAAGCAAGGTAAATGTTAATTTATTGTAATGTCCAAGACACCAATCTGTGTATTTTTTTGATCATTATTGCTGATTTTAAGATGATGTGAAACTTCAAAAAGAAAACTCCAGTTGACAAAGGAAAATACAAGAGCAAAACAGGCCACACCTCAGTTCAGTCAGCTCTGATGCAGCATGATAAAAGTGCATTTGGATGGAGGCAGAGGGGGTGGTAGCGGGCTTGAGTCAACACAAACACAAACACATGCAGTGCAAACAAATGAAGGTTTCATTAACCGGGCACTGTGTCACCCCAGAGCTGGTGGCTTCACTCCACATTAAAGCTGATTAAAAAAACCACTAAATAAATTCTGTGTCCCATACTGAGCAATTGACCTCAGTCTTTAAAGTCGCTGTAAGTGCAAAGAGATGTAATAACAGCAGAAATATGTCAAGGATCTCAAAGACTAGATGTAAGTCTGGTATTCCATATAAACTGATTCTTGTGTATTTCTCTTAAATTATTAAATAAAATAATACATTTTTGAAGCGCAAATAAAAGGAATCTTACCCTTGCTTGTTCTGAACAAAGGGAACAAAGGAATCTATTTGTGGCTCAGGATTGAGAATGGTGCTTTAAAAAGCATGAATTTAAATAATCTTTAAATCACTCTGAACTCACATGGAGGTGTCTGGTCATAGATGAATGTTTGACAGGAGAATTTCATCCTGAGAGTTAGGTCTACACCAAATATTGGGCTAACAGATGAAAATCAAAAATTATTCTTTTTCGGCTCCAGAATACTAATCATTCTCAAGGTGAACCTGACTGTGAGCCTGAAGCCAGCTCTATGAATTAGTGGTGTTATGGTTCTGTATGCAGTCTGACTCGGTGTCCTAAGCTAAAGAGGTCAAAACTCCAGCAACACTTGTAGTATACAGAACAAGTTTATTGTTTGACCAATGTGTTTCGGCTTGTGGCCATCAGGGTCATCCTGTGTCCCTAGCTGCCATTCTCTATCGGTCCTCCAGAGGCCCTTCTCCAGAGACTTTTATCCCTTTTTGTTTGGACTGAACTGAGTGGGAGAAAGCTGATTTAAGTTATAAATTTAAAGACTTCTGGCATGATATCTTAAGTTGCCTTTATTAGTTAGACTGTATTCATTGTGTTTTCGGGTTTTTGGTCCTGTTTGCTCTGTGTTTTTCCTCCTGTGTTCATATACTCCTACCCAGCCTGCTTTTCTCTTCACATCTGCCCTGCCCTTGTTTCTTGCCACCTGTTACTGGTTGTTTCATTATTTCAGTTTGTATTTAAGTCCTGGTTTTCAGTTCATTATTGTTGGATCCTTTTGTCGTCTCTGTTTGTGCTGCATTCTGTTTCAGTTCTGTTTCACGCTTCTATGTGAGATGCTGCCATCAAAAATATATCAGTATGCAGTCAGCTTCATCTCTGGCCCCGCTGGGACAAGATAGTGAACTGAAATGGCGTACTGATTGATCAATCAGGAGAGCCTCAACAACCCCTAGCATGCCAGCTGTCTAATTACACCCTAACAGTTTATTTACTTTCTCTAAGCAACTAAAAGAGCATCATGACAACTAAGATTGTTACCTATGGTCCTTGGCGTCCCTCCAGATGTGGCACTTTCCCTCCGACTATCTGGATGACAAAACGCTTCTGTTCATTCAACAATGACAAATTGTTGCCTCTGACTCAGCACACACATGAAGCGAGTTTAAGCTCTCTTCATGGACGAGTTTTGTGCGTGACTGGATCATCCTGACAGGAACTCTTGTTGGTGTTTTCCAGCTTCCGTGATTTTACAAGAACAATGGCAAATGTGACCACACTTCAGAAGAAATCCAGCTTGTTTTTTGCACCTGTGGTCAGTAGAGTTTTTTGCCTCACTGCAACACGGTATATCTTAGCTGTGTTTTTTTGTTTTTTTTATTGGTGAATTTCACATAAGCTGACTGGCTTGGACCCTCCAAACTCAGAAAGCAAAATATGGTTACCTCAACAGCTCTATCTTTGCTAAAGTCTGTTGAATCATTGGTCTGCTTTATTTTTTTACCCTCTGCTACTTATACTTGTTTTATTGTATTTTGTTTTTGAAAAGTGTATTATAATTAAGTTACACTGGAAGTGACCAAATGGTACAACACCAGCTCTGCAACTTCACACTTGTCACTGTGGGTGCATCAAGTAGACTGCTTGTTAGCAAGCATTGTGTAAACAGGCAATCTGACTCTCTCCAGCAATTTGCGCGCCTTTTGCCGAACAGCATTTCATTTTGTTTTTATCTGTGATCTTATATACAAGGGACACACAAACTACAATAAGGATCTCACCTTCACTGATATTTATGCATTGCTAAAGACAAAACTTCCTAACCCACTTCCCACTTCCTGCATCACTTTTTCTTTGTCTGCAGATCAGTAGGGGGTTTCCTGGTAAATTTAACCTTCATTTTCATAAAGTTTTTCTCACATTGCATTGTATGTTATTCCAAAATGCTTTGAGAGTCAATTCACTACAAATCTATATCAACTGAACAGAGTAAACTTGCAGCGCAGTGCACTGTGCTCATTAGGTCTTCTTCAACCTTCGAGGGTAAAATGCAAAATAAATGTAAAAAAAAATGCAGGTTACACACTGTAATCTCAGTCATATGAGCATAGCTGGAGCCCTTCAACTATGACAGGGTGGTTTTACAGTACAATATATAGGCAGCGATGGGAACATATGGAGTGCTCATTCTGACTGGCCAACCATTAATATTTCAGTGTTATTCTGAAGGGGTAACAGGTCTACAGAGGGCTCCATGTGTGCTCCTATAACCTTTATTATACACACAAGCAGGGGACAAAAACAAACTGTGTTTACTGATATGGTAAGTAGTCTACTTTCCATCAGCCATGGCAATTACTGCTGGTTTTATCCTAATTTCAAACACAGCATTAATATGGGGTGTCCTCCGAGGAGATGCAAGGTGGTTTTGCTGTGCAACCTCTGAAATGTCAGGTGCAGGTCACGCAGACTTATTATACATCACAGATTTGGACACTTAGAACATTAAACCAGCCATACTGTCAGCCCTTGCACATTTGGGGGTTTAGGGGTTGTTAAGATAACAAGTGGGTCGCAAAGGATTAGAACAGTGTAGATTAATTTTTTTCATCCACTCATGTCTTTCTAATTTTCTCGAAAACATGCAGGGAAGGATTACTTACAGACAAGGGAACTTATTCATAAACTCCTGCTCTTTTTCAGAAGAGACGTTAACTCGGCTACATTTTGTTTTCAACTGTTTGTGCTCTTCAGTCTACCTAAACTTCACTGTTGGAAAATATGACAGAAGCTATTGCACAGGTTTCTCCACTTGATGCCGGCTGGAAGCTGGACTGAAGAAAACAGAATTTTGAACAAACAACTGTTTTTGCATCAATTAATGAAGCCACTAAAAGCATATTTGAGTTCACAAAAAAGCACAAATAGAATAGAAAGAGATATTTCAACAAGCACAATACAAAATTAATTCTGAGCCAGAAAACATTTTACAATCAGTCTGTTGGGAATATCAACAAAGAGCTCAGTGAAATGTTTCACCCTGTCTGTAGCTATTCCCCAATGATTTTATTTTTAAGATATTTACTTTACTATTTACAGTGATTTGTTGTGGGGTAGTTTTAGGCAAAACTCACTGTTCTGAATACATATGATGAGCTGGAGATGATACAATTCCTCAGTGAGTTTATGTCTTATTTAATATTTAATCTATTTATTCTGATGAAATTACACTTGAGATGACTAAGACGCTCATTTCACTGTCAGTAAAAAATAAGTAGCTAAAATATTATAAAGCATAATAATAATAATAATACATATTATTATTATTATTATTATTATTATTATTATTATTATTATTATTATTATTATTATTATTGTTGTTGTTGTTGTTATTATTGTTATTATTATTATTATTATTATTATATAATAAATATTATTATTATTATTATTACATCTTTATGTTTTTTTAAGCAGATTCATTTTTATGATGCTCCTGACCTCCAGACGTTTCTTTTCCCCTTCAAAAAGTTGAATTTGTAAGAATAATTTGTAGAAAGCACATATATTGAGGGTGATAATAGGAATACGCAAGATTTGACTTTATCCCATGAAATTTATTGCCAGAGCGCAATATGAGACGATGCCCTTTAAAAAAACAAAACAAACAAAAAAAACACAATCCTCGAGTAAAGGTTCACTGTAGCCTTATTATTTTGCGTGTCCTTGATCCTTCTCTTGAGCCCCCTCATCAGATGTGTGGAGCGAGAACATCAAACACAGCACTGTGTAAAGCATCCGCTCCACACCTTTGCATATTTTACGCGCATCATTGTCTCCACGTCTCCAAAGCTGCCTATAAAACTTGCACAGCACAAACATGATTATATACGAGGTGCCGGTGTTGCGTCAAAACACATTAAGCCTCACTCTTGATGGACATGCTGGGAGACTTTGATCTGGCTGTGGCTATCAGAGAGTGGATTCGCTCTGGTCCAATCATCCTGCTGGTGAGGAGAGGAGCGTCGCCCGCGCGACTGAGCTTTGCGCGTTCATGTGAAACCTATAAACGGACGCAGAGGCGCGCAGAGCTGTGAGTAGTCGTGGAGAGAGGAGAAGAGGATAATCGTGGCAGAAGAGAGCCTCTGTATCGCTGTGGGAGGCAACCTGACACAGATATAGAAGGGATGCTCAAAATACCATCAACACAAACTTTTTTCTCTCTCTTTTGTAACACACAGCTTTCCAACTTTGCTGTGCAAGGTGATGTGTGATCAAGAGAGTCCAGCCATGCAGCTGAATGAGACTGAAGTTCAAACCCTGGCTCCAGAGCCATGTGAGCAACAAATACTACAGGAGGACAATACTGGAAACTGTAGTGGAGGCTCCACCAGCAACCTGTCGCTACACTGCTGGCTGCAGCTCCTCACCAGGGAATCTATCATGGAATTTCAAGGAGACAGCTCCAGTCTGGTGGTGCGTGTGATGATAGCATGTGTCTACTCTATAGTCTGTGCGCTCGGGCTGGTAGGAAACTCACTGGCTCTTTATCTGCTGCACTCACGTTACAGGCAAAATCAGTCATCCATCAACTGCTTTGTGATGGGACTGGCTATCACAGATTTACAGTTTGTTCTGACTTTGCCTTTCTGGGCAGTGGACACAGCCCTGGACTTCCGCTGGCCATTTGGCCGTGTGATGTGCAAAATCATCAGCTCTGTCACCACCATGAACATGTATGCCAGTGTTTTCTTCCTTACAGCTATGAGCATGGCACGCTATTACTCTATCTCCTCTGCACTGAAGATGCACAGCCGGCGAGCAGCAGCCACCAGGGCCAAGTGGACCAGCCTGGGAATCTGGGCTGTCTCTTTGCTGGCCACGTTGCCTCATGCCATCTACTCCACAAGCGCCCAGGTATCAGATGAGGAACTTTGCCTGGTGCGCTTCCCGGACTCAGGCACCTGGGATCCACAGCTTCTTTTGGGTCTATACCAGCTGCAAAAGGTCCTGCTGGGCTTCCTTATTCCTTTGATCATAATAACTGTCTGCTACCTGCTTCTATTGCGCTTCATCCTCAGCCGACGCATTGCGGGCACTGCGGGCCCAGAGGTGGAGCAGTGCCGGCAAAGTCGTCGCTCCAAAGTGACCAAATCTATTGTCATCGTGGTTCTGTCCTTCTTTCTGTGCTGGCTTCCCAATCAGGCACTGACACTGTGGGGAGTGCTCATAAAGTTTGACCTTGTGCCCTTCAGCAAGGCTTTCTACAACGCACAGGCTTATGCCTTCCCCCTGACTGTGTGTTTGGCACACACCAACAGCTGCCTCAATCCTGTGCTCTACTGCCTGATTCGCAGGGAGTTTCGAGCGGGTCTCAAGGAGCTTCTCTTCCACACCACACCATCCTTCAGGAGCCTTACTCATCTGCTGCGTCGCAAGGCCAAAGTGGCTGAGGCACCCCCTGTTCTGGTGCTGGTCCAAATGGATGTCTGACTGGATGACTGATTTTCTGTGACTGAGGAGTTGAAGGAATGAATGACTCACAAAGTAAAGAAGTGAGAGCAGCTAACAGAACTTGATTTGGAGTTGTTTACCATGAAGGTGCATTCATCTCAACCTTGTCAACACAGAAAATCAAATATCTTTTAAGCTTCAGAAAACAATATAATGATAATGGACCACCCAGTGGGATGTGCCCCACTTTCACTGCGTGCGCTAAGAAACACTCTGTCACAAATATTTTCACTTGTTATACAATGACTCTCTCTTTCTCGCAGCATCTCTGTTTCTCTCTCTGCCGCTGACAGGCAATACTTGTAATGCTCCCAGTGTAATGTTTAATGAATATGTATAAACGTCATAGTTGCAGCAATCGGACACTTGTCTGAGAGGAGCTCAGTTAAATCCTCAATTAACATTTGCCACTCCATCAACATCATGTGATTAACCATTTTTTCACACTCATGGAAGGCTGAAAACATCGCATGAGTAGTGATAAAACTCTTGATTGACTTGGATAAAAGAAGAGCAAATCAAGATCAAGAAGTTGTAAAGAAGAACAAAACACAAATAGAATATATGTAATGGGGAGGTGTCCCTGTGTGATGGTTGCCGTGTTTGTGCTTGTCCTTTGGTGCAATTGTGTGCATTGTCTCATAAAGTAAAGGTAAAATGAAAAAAATAAACATAATTTTAAAAGTAGGATAATTGTGCATAGTAATATTTGCTATATCTAAAAGACAATGAATGAGCAAAGTACCTGAAAAGTCTATTGGTGCATATTTTTTTAAAACTGTAAAAATGGCAAGGTCAAGCCCAGTAAAACATGTGTGCAATTTATTTTTCTGGGAGCAAAAAAAAAGAATAATAGTTGTTTGGTGCATTGTGTTGGAGAAAAGCTTGTGCCTGAAATAATGGTGAAAAAAAGAAATTAGTAGAAGTTACAAGAATCTTTCCTGTTCTTTTTCAAGATGACACTAATTCATCAAAGGGTTCAGTATAACAAGTGTATAGTTAGTGAGATGAAGGCTGTCCTTGAGAATGACTGAGTTGAGGTATAATATGAGATTCATACTCCTGTGCAGTAAATCCTACACTACTCACACGAGAGCTGATAATATATATTGTACTGTACGCACACAAATAGTAAAATTTATGTGCACTATCTCCTTTTTTCTCTCTCACTGACCCTACACAGCTACAAACACACACACACACACACACACACACACACACACACACACACACACACACACACACACATTGTACATGTATCTGCAGTTTTCTCATCGCTGTAAATTGAACCACAAAATTAATAATTTAGAATTTATGCAGATTTGTGCATCTTTGCAGCATATTTAAACCAGGCCATTCATAAAAAATGAAGCATTTCTCAATGGATAGTCCATTGCTGCCAGCACCTGCCTCTCCTTCTATGTTAAAGGACCAGTGTGCAGGATTTAGTGGCATCTAGCGGTGAGGTTGCAGATTGCAACCAACTGAATACCCCTCCCCTCACATTCCCTTTTCAAGTATGTAGGAGAACCTATGGTGGCCGCGAAACTCACAAAAAACACAAAAGACCCTCTCTAGAGCCAGTGTTTGGTTTGTCCGTTCTGAGCTACTGTAGAAACATGGCGGTGCAACATGGCGGGCTCCATGGAAGAGGACCTGCTCGCTATGTAGATATAAAGGGCTCATTCTAAGGTAACGAAAACACAACAATTCTTATTTTCAGGTGATTATACACTAATGAAAACATAATTATGAATATTATATTCCATTTCTGCCAGTAGATCCACCTAAATCTTATACACTGGTGCTTTAAATTACACAGTCAGGAGCACGTAACTGAGTAACACTGACGTGATAATGTGATCTTGTATGAATATGTTGTCTCTCTGTATTCTCTCGTGATTGTGACACTCTTCATGATCTTTTATGGAAGACATTTGTTGAACTAATGTTTCAATGGATTTGTATGGATGAACACATTGTAAATTAAATTAAGCAAAGATTAAAACTTGAACTAACTTGAACTATTTGGTATATTTGTGCAAGTCAGAATTCAGAGCACATACAAAGGGAGATGAATTAGTTACTTGTGGGACAAATGTTATCCTCTGTTTTCACTCGTCTGTTCAATTTTTAATGGGATTTAATTTTCTTATTCTGTGTTAGTGCTGCACCTCTTCAGTCACTAACAACATCATTACTGTGCTGCACAAATAATCCATGACAGACGTGCTGACATGTTGTGCCGTTAACAACAATAGCTGTCAGACAGAGAGAAAAGCTTTTCTTAATCCCCTCCAATGAGCTGTGATGAAATATTTATTTTGATTTTGCTATTGATCAAAACTCCTGTGTGAAATTAAGTCAGAGAGTCCAAATATGACAACGTATACTGAAAATATTTTAATATCAGTACTTTAAAATACTTGCATATGATTCTACAACAGAATGTTATAGGTGATATTCATTTGGTTAGACATGTTTTTTCAAATATTTTTGTTGCATGTTCATATGATTATATGATGATATATGATTGTTATAAAAACAATAGAACTAAGGCTTGATTATAGACTGGGCAATGCAAGCAACTATGCTTTAGCTGCAGAGACCACCAGGGCCCCACTAAAGCCCTAGAGTCACTGTTTGTTAGTCGGTTTTCAGTAATTAAATTAATTGCTAATTTGTGTGGGAATATACTTCACTACATTACTAATTAGCATTAAGGATTGTGTGTTATGACCTGCATGCCCTATTTTGTAGGTGAGCCCTGCATCAAAACCTAGTTTTAAAAGCTTTATAATTTTTTAATATTGTGCTTACATGGTGAATATTCAGGAAATAAAATGTGTTAAATCAAATTAAACTATGACACTAAACTATGCTGACACACAGCAAATTGGAACCAGGCAGTATTTCAGCAAAGAAGTTCAGGTTGGTTTCTGGAGCTTTTGGCAAAATATGATTAGTCTGCTGTGTGCACTGTATAGTGGTGGAGTTGTAGAAGTGGGCCTGAAGCTTTCTTTTTGATCCAGAGCCCCTAGTGGGTTAATCTGGTTAATTATTTTCAGCAAAAAAACTAAGTTAAAGACTTCTGTAACCTTAAATCACAGCTGTCCAACAGAGTAGATGCAGACTAGAATGACCACTCAAACTTCACTTATTGTCATGACACTATTATTCACCATCTGGCCTGGCACAAGCAAATTCTGAGATCTGTATTCCTCACAGCATTGATGATTCTCCATGAAAAACCACCAGCTTATTTTTATACACTTGGCCCATTGTTTTCACTCTCAGCGGTGGAGGATCGCCTTTGTAATTACCCATACCTGTATGACTGAGATTTGTAGCTTCAGCTTCCTGTAAACCCTGCTGAACAATCCACGGAAAACGATTCTGGGTTAGCGTCATTCCCATAACGACTGGCAGGCCTCCTGGCTAACAGCCAAATGGCCCGCAATGGGAAGTCAGCATGCAAAGCTCCTAAAATGATAAACAAGTGCCATGCAGAGAAAAACTGTTCAGCATTAATGTGTTATCCTTAATAATCTACTCTCCCCAGACGGAGGACAAGACAAGAAAGAGAATACATTGCTTGTTTGTTCTCTTTATTACACCTGACCCGTATTTTGCCCAACCTCATTATTTTTGTTTTTGTGTGGGTAACGACATCCACAAAAATAATTTTCACACAGTACTCTCTGCCCTCAGCAGCTCAGTTTGGCCACATGCTCAGAATACAATTCTCCTTGATAGATTTTTTTTTTCATGAATCTCGTCGGTATGTGATGTATATGGATGAACTGAGCAAGAGAATAGATGTAGATGGATATGAATATTACAGGGACTATAACAGGTCGGGGGTAAGCAAACCAACACTTTCCATTTCCATGTTCAAGGCAACGCCTGAGAGAAAATGGAGCAAAGACTTCTGGATCTTCTAACAATAAGAGGGGAAAGACACCTGTAGGGCAGAACATGGAGGGCTGGTGGACTCAGAGAATCCTCTGCAGCAGAAAGACTTTGAGATCTTATTTTATGACAGTACTGTCACATTTATCTTTCATATAACACTACACACTCTTTGGCTTTAATTCAAAGGACTGACTGATTTTCTTGTACAGTCCCTCAGAATGCACTACAATCTGAGTTCATTGCACGTCTAAAGGGGTCATACAGAGTGCTAAAACATCTTTTTTTCTCAAAGAACCAAATCAGATATGTGGAATTACACCACCTAACAAGGGTTCATGGAGTTTTGACAATGAGCTAATAGACTTGTCAACACACACTTAAAAGAGCACGCACACCTCAACTATCATTCATCTTGGGCTGTTTGATCAATACTCCCTGGGCGTCTCCTGGGACAGGAAGTGGTAGTAGAAGGTTGCACGACACCCTTGGTGCTGACCTTTCTCTGAGGCCTAATGATGGCCTGACGACACTTGCATCTGTAGAATATTTAATTGTGCCTCATTAGCGGCACACAGGCACACACTCGTCAGACGCAGAGTTGACTTTTTCAGCCATAGATGGGATTATTTAGAAGCAGGTGAGCATGTTAATGCCACGTAGTTTCCTTCAAAAGCTCCTGAGGTGAAAAAGACACCATACAAATAAATTGACTATCTATACTTGTAAGTCAGCACGCTGTGTGCCCACAAAATATCTGAGAGCTGGGGGTATCATATATGCAGGAAATGTGGGGTGCTCATTATTAACAGTGTAGAGCACACGGAGGCTGTTGTGGAAAATGCCAACAAACAACAAATAAGTGAGACCACAGCCACCATAAATAATTTTCAGAAATGTTTGAAAGTGTGTCAGCTGTTCTTCTCTCCTTATTTCTCTTTGTTACTTTAATCCTTTACCATTTATTTATCTTTATGGCCTCTTGTCTCTCAATTATAATACAAACTTCCCTTATCTATTCCTTTAAAATTATAGCCCCCTAGAAATTGAATCCCCTGTTCATAATCATGTATCTCAGCAGCACAGCACAGCATGCCTAAATGAGAAATCATATTCCTAAAAAATACAAACTTGCTCTCTTCTTTTTTTTTTCTTTTTTTTTCACAAATTCACCAGGCTACAAATTTTCCTTGTTACATTTCATGATTCAACATTCTGCCAGATTTTCTGCCCGGTGGTTCCTCGCCCTGCGTGTGTTACTGTCTGGCTGTGATCTTAACCGAGAAGGGATCCTTTTATCATTTTCATCTGGCAAGCTTCGGTCATTCGTTTTGCAGCCACCCACACAGAAGCTCGAGTCTAAAGCTTGATCCGTGGCAAGCTTTGACAAAAATTAGAGAGAGAGAGAACAAACACATTGTTGTATGTATCTTATCAGGGCACCCAGATTACTGCTTGTTTGAGTCACTCAGTGTCTTGGGAGTTTTATGCCTTGCATGATGCAAATATACAGCAGGCATCACTGAGAGATAAGATTCAAGATTTCTGATTTTTTTTTTTTTTTTTATTGAAATAAGTCAGTGTCAAGAAGCTCCTCTGTGAAGCTGAAATCCTCATTGATTATAAAGGTATGTTGCCATATGGTGTTGTTCAGTGAGCGTCCTGAAATAGATCAATGAAATTCCCCATGTAAGTCGGAGGTTACATACACCGGGCTCAGCATGAAATATGTCAATATGTCAACCAAAAAGATATGAATCAGGCTGCGCACAATGATACTTTTCAAACAGTGGAATCAGATTTTGTGTGTTCAGCTGATGATGTCCTCTTTAGTGGAAAACCAGGTGGTATATTGAGAGAAAGTCTGTGTCAGAAATTGTCTAGAAATTGTGCAGTTGCTCAAAAAGGGGAAATAGACGGTTCAGAGTTTTGATGTACCTTAGGAAATCAGTTTTAATGGATGCAGATCAGACCTGTTAAATTTTATATCACAAAAAGTCTCTGGTCACATGCAGCACCTCCGGAATGAACTCAGCCCCGTTAGCTGTTGCAGTCTCGCTGACCTTTCCCTGCTGATGATGATCTTTCTCAGCCTTGACTAACAAAAGATTAGCTAAAATACCAGCCAGTGTTTCAAGCTTTATCTGTTCTCTCTTGCAATGTAATGAAGCCGGGGTCAAGACAAAGAAAGCTTTAGATACACCAGGCCAAAACGGGACATATGCTGTCATCCATGTCTGGGGTCAGTATTATCAAACACACCAGGCTGAGCTGAGGAGGCAAGCGCAGTGGGCACAGATCAACCTCACATGCCTGGAGATATGGTTTGTCAGCTGTGAGGCACAAGTGTGAATTTTTGACACCTTGTCATCTTGTTTGTATGAGTGAATTTTGAAAGTGATCACGCTGAAAAACAGGAATTTGGTTTATATATTTTTAGCTACGCTAGCAGCATGGCTTTATAGATGTTGGTGTTGGTTGGTTGGTCAGTCCACCACTTTGATCTAGACTGAAATATCTCACCAACTATTGGATGAATTGCCATGAAATTTTATACAGACATTGTATGGTTCCCAGACAATGAATCCCCTGACTTTTCCTCTAAAGTCACCATTTGTGGCTTTTAGATGAAACATTTCAACAAGTATTAGACTGAAATAAAATGTGGTCCAGACATTCATGTCCACCCCAGGTTGAGGTTTAAAAACTATAGTGGTCCTCTGCCTTTTCTTCTAGTGCCATCATCAGGTCAACATTTTTATTTGTCCAGTACTTTGGCTTATGACCGCATCCCGTCAGCCTCAGCTATATTTATGTTTAACGCTAATTATAAAATCTTAGCATGCTAACATGCTAAACTAAGATGAAGAACATGGTAAACATTATACCTGCTAGACATCAGCATGTTAGTACCATCATGGTGAGCAAGTTAGCGTGCTGACATTAGCATTTAGCTCACAGCACCTCATAAACAGCCTCACAGATACACAAGCATGATTGTAGACACTTAGTCTTGTTATGTAAAAGTTAGGGAAGCCTTTAAAAATGAAGGATTAATTTCTTACATTAGTATAGCAATTATTGTATTCATGGTTCATATGTCTTCAATTAGCATTTTTAAATGTGAACAAAGGATCACTATTATAACAGCATTGCTGTCGCTGTTGCTGCTGCTGTTAATGATGATGTTCATGATGATGACTGCCAGCACCATAATCATCATCATCACGTACCATGGGTCACTACCACTCAGTGATATTGAAATGATGCAGTGTTCAGGTGACAGGTCCAAATGAAAAGCAGGTGCTGATGATGCATTAGTGGAAAAAAAGAATCCATAAAAAAATTACACGGCCACTGAATATTCATCAGAACCCTGATCCATTTCAAGAACCCTGAACCAGAATCAGCTAGACATAAAGCAGGTGTGATTAAATAGTATTTAATACAAGGAAAATATTTGTGAAAAGTTGCAACTTTGATGCCTAATATGCCAAACCAGGGGTTATGGATTATCGTTGCTGACTGATTTTTAACTGTGCCTTATTTCAGTAGAAATAATTGATTTGATTTACGGCACCTAACTGTAAGGTGTAACATTAGGGATCAAGGTCTGCAGTTAGTGATGCACACATATACAGATATAGCACTCCTCTATGACATTCTGAGACAAAGCTGAAAGGTGACATTAGAAGGTTATTTTCAATCCATCTGAGAAGCATGGCATTTGTCGCCAGCATGTTTCAAAGATGTTGACCTACTTACCGTGTACACTGGCTCATTAAGAGTTTTGTGCATTCAGATTTTCAAGAAATTGAAAAGCCTCACAAACAAACACTGACTGATTACAGGTAATTAATGTATACTTCTTATGTATATTTACAGAGGTGTTGACAGACTATAGAAGTTTATCACTGCTCCTATAGCACAGATGGTGATTATGTTAATGATTTCAGAAAGCATACATGTTTACTGTGGAAACAGACACACTAGGAAGATTGATTAGTGGTGAAAATGTGTTGCTCATCCCCAGATTATTGACAGAAACAGTTTTTTTTATTTTGAATGCCATGGTAACCAATCCATGAATATGCCCTTTAAATGACCTTGGATGTGCTCATTTGTGTATAATGTCAGCCTATACTGTATTTGCATGCTAGTGAGAAAACACATTGCAGAGTTATAAATATTAATTACTAAAATAATTGGCACATTTCCCCCACTTAGCATCCTCCACTTATGTACCTCTGATCTTTAAAATTGAAACACAAGAGGGTTGCTGCAGTTATTCAATTTGCACTGACACAGACAATATTGAAATTCCTCACCTTTGCCCCAACACTGCTTTTCAGCCTTTAAAAAGAGGACAGGACTCTCTGTGAGATTTTCCACGGGGCTTCTCAAATAGAGAATGATTCACAAGTCAGATTCCTCCAGAGACTGAAAGCATTGCAATGTAGGTCAGGCAGTTTCTTTTTTCTTACTATGACTCAAGCTATCTATCTATCTATCTATCTATCTATCTATCTATCTATCTGTCTATCTATCTATCTATCTATCTATCTATCTATCTATTTATCTATCTAATAATTATAAAACACACATGCAGGCAAACACACTCACACTGAAACATTTCAGGGGATTAAAAAAATACAGCTTAGTGATTTTCAGCGGGCACACAAGTGAACTGAGTTTGTCCTTGTTGTGGGTTTGTTTGTTATCTCTTACGAGAGACTTCACAGAATGTTGAGACGGCGTCTGGAGAGTATTGTGTTTTATCTTCAGTCACTGAGAGAAACCAGATCTACCATATCTGCTGTGCAGTGTTAACTGGGGAGATCCAAAGCTCACTTGCAAGAGAGATGAAACAAGGTCACCTCGGGAGGGAAAACAATTTTGATGTGGACCAAGATTGATGCACATTATGTGCTCATAACCAGGGTTTCATTGAGCAGTCTGCTTTCCATATGTTTATAACAACATTTACATCTATATCTGTCTAAATGAAAATATGTAAGATGTTTCTATACACTGATCAAAACAACCAAAAAAGTTTAATGAGCAACTATTTTGCATTTTATCAGAGCAAGTCATCCAGCAGGGAGCTCTCATCTTTGCTAAATCCCTCTAGTTGGCAAAACGCTTAGAATTAAACAACCCTAAACTACTTGGTGAGTTAAACATTCAAAATATCAACATCATACTTCTGAAGCACAATGTTCTCACTATGGTAACAGTCAGTACTCTGTAAAACAAAAAATGAGCAACATGACAGACCTGTGTGAAAGAAAAAAAACTTCTCCTCTTCATCTTCTGTTTGCCCAGATCTATGAAAATGTGTGAAATTACTTTTACATGCAGTTGAGTTTTCAAAAGATAAAAGCAGCATACAAAGTTGTATGAAAGATAGAAAAGAGACGCAGCAGGAGGAAGCAGGCAGGACACGAGAGAGAGGAGGGCTGCACAACTGATCAGGGAAAGCAATTTGTTTCTGTATTTGTAAGGTTAGTTATGACAAGATTCAAATATCCTTTCTTTTGTGCTGTCTTCAAAATTTGAAATGAAGATGAAAGATAAGATATGATTTTCTACGAGTTGACCAAATTTTTCCCCTCCCCCCTGTATACTCAGTGTTATTGTTTGTCAAAAGAAAGTGCCATTTCAACTGCAAGCTGCTGTCTCTTCCTCTGTGTTACAAATGTACCACTCACGACACATTCACACAAAGTCATAAGACCTGGCCTCTGAATAGTCAGACATGTGACCACTCCTAATGCATAAACTATATTTGCTATCAGTTATCATTATTATCATTTTACTGACTTGCAACTAACTCGATCCATGGCATACAGTGTGTCTGTCACATGATGGTCAAGCTTTGCATGGTTTGGGTATGTGTGGACATATTTACTAGTGCTTTAACAAGGTGGTAGTAATATTTTTACAATTGTGTCTTGTTACTTTGTGCTACATAGCTTACATGATTAGTGTCTGATATTGCAATTTTACCAAATTTTAAAGTATTAAAGTTTTGATCTTATTAACGATTAACATCTCATCATGATCAATACTTTTTACTGTAAACTATACTGTTTACTTTATGTCCTATTCCTCTGCATGACTATGTGTGCAAAACATTATTAATAAAAATATTTTGCATGGCTGCATGTGTTGAATAGTGGATGTGGTCATTGTAGTGTTCAATCTTCAATCTTTTGCTTCTTCCTGTTGTTCTGCATGATTTGTGTGCTGTCTTGTGCATGCTGATTTTGATGCCTTTGTTGTCATTTCAGTGTCTTTTTGTCTCATGTTTCTAGTTCTTAACATGTCATTTCATTCCCAGATAGCATACAGAAGTGGGCCACTTCAGGCAATGATGCAGCACTGCTGGTCTTCTTCTGGCCTGGACAAAATGGATGTGAGCCTGAAATGGCCCACATGTAAAATAGCAAATATGGCCCAAATATCCCAAATCAAATGTGAGCCTTTTTGGGAAAGATGCAGTGCACTCAGGTATGTGTATTCTGGATGTGGGCCAGTTCTGGTTTATCTGGTTTGTTCTTGGTTGACATATGGCTTGCTTGTGGCTCAGATCTGGGAAACAGGAGTGGACCGCCCAAGTGCCATTATTCCACTGGGTTTGTGGGACAGATGAAAGTGCCGAAAGTGTCGGGTGTGGCCTAGATCTGGGTCACAGCAATTTTGCTTTCTGGGTTGGTCTTTGTAAATAAGGAAGTCTAATGAAATATAGTCCACTGGAGGAGTCTTCCTGGTGAATTTAAGCGCTAATTATAGAACACAAAGCTATGTGCTTTCATGGATAAACAACAATCAAAGGAACTTTTTATCACCTGGCAACCTAAAAGTTACACCTATTCATGGCGTGTAAAGCGTTAGTGAATTACTTAATAATCATTTATAAAGCAATCAGTTACAACTTATAAACATGTGAAGGGTTACTTATTGGAGAGTGGTACCAGTTTGAACATATACAGTACAATGCAAATGTTCTAAAAGACAAAAACTATTTTCTTTTCTATTGCACCTGTTGATTTAGATGTTGTTCAGTATGTTATCTCTAAAAAATATAATCTGTGCAAAATATAAATGCTCTCTTCTAAATGAACCTTCATCAAATGTCCCTGTGATTAAAAGCCAATCAACAAACAGTTGGTACCACTTTGTAAATGGTAAATGGACTGCAGTTATATGGTGCCTTTCTAGTCTTATCAACCACTCAAAGCGCTTTACAATACATGCCAGCATTTACCCATTCACACACACATTCATACACTGAAATGGCAGCTTGGCACCTGCACCTTGCATAGCAGAGGCTGACATAGGCCGCGATGCAAAGTGCCAGCCTGCTCATGAGGAGCAATACAGCACTTCTTATCCAAAGCGCCGCATAATGTTTCTGTGCTCACCCATTCACACGCACTCACACACCGATGGCACAGTCATCAGGAGCAAATTTGGAATTCAATATCTTGCCCAAGGACACTTCAACATGCGAATGGAGGAGCCGCTCTACCTCCTGAGCCACAGCTGACCCATAATAATACATACAGTATGTATGTACCATTCTGAATCAATGTTGTCAGCCACCATTTGACCTTTGGACTGAGTTAAAGAAATAAATAAAGTACTATATGATTATAATAAACAAAAAAAACTCAGGAACACTCAATGTGTCCAACATTTCTATAATGGCGCTGGAGCCCAAACCCCCTGCCGTCATCCCTGTCAAAAAGTGTCAATTTCCTCCCTCCCCAACACATCACATCCTGTGACATTTAACCTTTTCTCATATAAGCTGCTGACTCTGCGACAAACTCTCGCTGGGATTCTGAGAGAGCCTGCTTAAAGTGAAGATGTCAGAGTGCTGCCATGTTTGAATGATACTCTGTTAGCAGGGACACTTAATCAACCATTATCATGGTGTCCAGGGATCGAAAAACATTACCGTTTATCAACAGCAGCGCTGTACATTTCCAGTGTGTGACAAGCGTCTCAGGACAGACTCCTCATCCTGTCTTTACAGGAGCCTGGTGGGAGGAGTTGAGTCATCAGGGAGATTCAGCTCACATGGACTGAAGATGGTGGCAGTCAGTCACTTGTCTCTCTCCTCTGGCTTCCATGTTTGGTTTTGGTTGTGTTTAGTTTTATTTATCTTTTTAGTTATGTACAATAAATCATTTTTAGTTACAACTCGTGTGGTCTCCCCTCCTTTGTCCAGCTTTCAGCCAGTCTGTGACAAGGGAGTCAGTCTCTAGCAGGCACTCAACATGACAATATTTTTCACAACCCTTTCTTCGTCTCTCTCTAGACACAACTCATTTCAATGCAAAGGGTTGGTTATGAGTAATGGAGTCATTAAAGAAAGGAATGAAGCAGAGCCATGATGGCCAGCAATATTATCAACTGTAATTTATCTTGGTGTTAACAAGTTTTGTTATCTGAACAGAAACATTGGCAAAGAAGAAACATCTCAGTCTGGGTGTCTAGTGATTTCATTTCCCTGAGTGCCTGGCATGAGAAAATTGAGATTTCTATGCATGTGTGGCCTTGTATTGGATGCTATTTGCTATTCATAGAAATCTACAGTCCTTGGTAACTGCTGTTTAGCCTGTCAAGGATTATGTTGTAACAGATTTCAGCTGCCTGCCAACCTAGGTAAAAATTGAACCCTCTGGCTGTGACAATATTTAAGATCTGGTATCTGGTGCACTCATATACTCTCCCTCATAAATACAACAAGTCTTCCTGAAAATATGTTGACCAAGAACATCAAAAGAAAAACTACAAGGAAAAAAGATGAAAGCTAGTTTAGTTTTGCTGTAAGAATCTGAAATATGTCAATAATGAAATGAAGACAAGGACAGTCATGACAGGAGAAAAAATGTCTTTGTGTGAATGACTTTAATTGTGAAGAGGAAGGAGCAGATTAAATCTTTACATCTGAGATTTGATCTGACTTTGACTTTAAAGCTCCACTAATCAATAATTTTATATTAACAATAAAAATCATGTATATTGACAAACCCACAGAAAATTATCCCCTGACTCTGCAGTTCCTCTCGCCTCTACAGAGCATTTTAGCATCTTTCAGCTCATCGTTTTGGTTTTATTGCTTTGACTAGCTCATTGTTCTCATCAACCTCCTTTCCAGCAGCAGGACAAACTTTTTTCCCAGTTGGTTGAGAGCAAAGCAAGCTAAAAGGAGTGAGAATATTGGATTTGCATTGATCAGGTGGCTAGAACACATGACATGAAATAAACGTTGTTTCTTAGTGAAGCGTGGTAACTTCACTGGGTCTTGACATCTGCATGAGGTTGCCAGGAGTCCCCTGTAAAACCACAACTTGACATTTTTAAAACTTTGGTTCTTGTGTGGATTAAGCAAATGAGATACAGCATGTTAAGATGATAGCTTTAGAGAAGCTGGTAGGCATAGTTTTGTTACCTTTAGACACCTTACCTTTAGCTTCATATTTACCATATAGACTTATATGGTAAATATGGATATATGGATATCTTGTTGAACTTTTCCTTTAAACCTAGATTTACAAACTGCATGTCTTCCTACACATGAAACTAAGAAAATCTTAGCTTTATACTGTATAAGAGAGCTGTTGATTCAATGCTGATCATCGTTATAAAATGAGACATGTTGCTCTCACATTTCATACACTTTTTGTGTAATAAATATTAAGAATGAGGTACTGGGGACTGAGGAAAATTTCCTTGAACTCCTGCAGTTTGTTTACAGAGCTAAGAGGGGAGCTGGGGACACTGCCATCATTCAGCTCAATCTCCCCTCAAAACATCTGGAAGGTTTAAAATCCCCTGCCACACTGAATATAGAGGATGATGTAGTAGCTGGCATGCAGCAGACGTATGGAACTACGTGCCAGTATTTTGTAAAAAGGAATCGTAATGCCAGTTTTATTTCTCAGGAGGGGAACTTCATTCCGTATCTTCACACCAATAATGCTTCTGATGGCTTGAGCTTTCTGCATACTGCGCGGCTTGATAACCAGTCGGTCACAAAGCCAAAATGATAAATGCAACACAGGTGCCAGGAACACAAGGCATCCATCCAAATGTGGCCAGTAAAATCACTCAGGTGAAATCATCCACTCAGAGGCAAACCTCTCAGAAACCGTCTCTCTCACTTTATATAGAGACCAAGTCAAATGGAATTTGATTTGAACGGTTCTTTTGTTGCGGAGCCTTCACGGTGAAAGTTCATGCTTCAAAACAGAGCAGACTGCATCCAGGCAGCCTATAATAAGATAAAACATAAAAGTGGCAGTTATTGCAGTTAGGTTGTATGTTAGTAAGGGGGATCCCTGCTGCTTGCAAAATGGCTTTCTGCTTTAGTGATTTTTGAACACTGAAGCAAAAAGCTGAGTCTTGAAATAAGCTCTCAATCTTTGAGGACTGAAACCCAAAACTTTCAGCTCAAGTGAGAAGTTTCAAATAGCCTGAAAATGAACTGATCTTAAAATCCAATGTAAAAATCCAGTTTAATTAAAGTAGTTCAAAAACCATGTAGCCCAGACATCCCCACTGTAACCCTGTCTCCTAGAAATTACGTTTATAATCAACTAAATTGTTTTCCCAATTGCATTGCGTTATCAACAAGACACAGGACTCTGGCACCAGAGACCAGGATTTGCATCCTGACTCCTGTTTGTGGTTATGTTTAGGCAACAAAAGCACTTTGGTTAAGGTTAGTGAAACATCGTCATTTCATTTAAATGTTAATAAACATGTTATGATCCAAGTCATTACAGACTTTTTTCTGTATTAAATGAAGACCATGATCTTTCCCTAACCTTAAACCAGTGCCTAAACATAATATATAAAATATAAAAAAGAACTACGTTGTCTCTGAACATTTCACTCATACGTTCAGTATCAACGTTAATTAAGGCTTTTCTAGTTTTTGCTACATATCACAACCTCTGGACTTGCTACATTGCAAATTTCTCAAAGAACATCAGTTCTGAAGCAGAAGCTCTGTAAATGGAACAACATCTGTCATATGAGGCACTTATCTCCTGAATGACAATCTTATCACTGTTATTAGTCTTTGGAGCCGTTTCTGAACAGACTACAGAAGCCATTGCCTTCGGGCAAGGGAACATGTCACCCACTGCAATGGTGATGTGTTTTTAATAGCTTTTGGACAATGGAGGTCTACAGCACAGAGGAATAAAATGTACCAGACCTTGAATACACACACAATATATGTAAATAGATCTATTCATTCTTAATTTAGCTCTGATAAATTAGATTTGTTGACAATAAGAAAAATAAAGAAACTCAACAACCTTAACCTTTAACATTTTCTCATTATGTTGAGAGAAAACAAATTCAGCCAGCATTATGTTTCTAGCCAAATGGATTTGCTGTTGCAAGTTAATAGTATATGAATTGAATGAACTGAATGAAACATTAACATTATCAGTAATAATCAGCATAGAGATTGTGTACAAAGAGCTGTTGTATGTTACTGCATTGTCACAAAATGTGACTGTTACTGCCCAAACATAATTTGCTTGTCAGCTTGTTTGTCACAGTGCCACACTGTGTGCTAAATTTTGGCTACAGTTATATAATTATTCTGTCATCTGCTCAATATTGTCTGTGAAAGTGTAATAGCTAACTGGGAACACCATTAAGTCTTTGGTAAAGATCTGCTCTCAAATTCAGTGCTGTCTTTTTATAAATATTGGTTGCCACATACCTTGTCACAGGAGACACTCCCAAACATGCACCACGCAGTAACAATTCTGAGATGCAGAGAGAGAGAAGCAGCTGGAGGTAGGGCCCCGTACCCTGCACTTGTCAATAACAAAATTGGGACCAATTGTGAGAAACAGAAAACAAGAATCTGTTTGTCAGAATGTGAAAATGAAAACCAACATGTGTGGCCTCTATGTGTCTGTGTAAATCGTGCACAGATGTTCAAACGTGTTAAATGAATAATCTTGTCATTAGAAAAAAGGACAATGTGCTCTACATTTGTATCAGCAGTCAGATAAAGATCCATCATTTTGTTCCATCATCTTTATTTTTCAATATAGCGGCCAAAGAGAAGCGAAAGGAAATACCTCAGAGCACGTTGTCCCACATTGCTCAGATATCTGTCTGTCTGGTAGATCAATGTAATCTCAAGCGGCAGAGAATGATAAAATGCTTCATGATGATTCTATCTGTCTTTTCTCCACATCTATCAATCAGTGTGTCAAATAATTTCTTATCATGTGTCATAAAGACCATAAAAGACAAAAGCAATTTCACTTAAACTTGCTGTTTCAGACATGATAACAATATTACACAAAATTCCCTCCAGGGGACTCAGAAAACATTTCATACACTTGAGACATAAACATGACAGACTTTCAGCAAAATGCAGCATTAAACAGCTTCAGACAATTGAGAATGATAGCCAATAAAGAAGCTGCTTATATAGTAAAACAAAATATGAAACACTAACACTAATTCTGCTCTCCATAAATATCAGACTCTAGTTAATATTGTCTGGTTTTTATTCTTGGTACCAGCTTTTAATAATCATCCTTTGTAAATGACACTTCATTTTTTAAATTTGTGATACTTCCATCAACATTCCATCAATTATCAAATTATCATCTTCTGATAATTTTACTTACTTATGATTTACTGTACATTAATCTATAGAATTTTGTATAATAAATCAGTCAAAATGTTGAATGACGTGACATCAGAGAGACAATCTGATACAAGAAACAAGAAATATAAATAACAGTGACAATTCTTCAATAAGAATGTGTCAAAATTATGAGATTTTGTCTTGGGGGAAAAAAAACTTTTCTAAGTATTTCCTTCCACTGTCCATGTACTGTATTTTGATTCACTAAAACTACATTTTCAGCTGCTTTGTTTGAGACAACTTTTACTACTGTATCTACCTTGTCTCCTACAAATAGGAGGCCACAGCACATGTGAGGAAAACCTCCAGTTGCTGTGTTTTTAATCTTTTATTGTTTAATAGACATGTCAAAAACCAATACACTGAGGCATGAGTGAACCTTATGTGAGGTAAAGCTCACTGAATTGGTGTAGAGCAACTTGCTTGAAAATCTCCCAGTCGGGAATAAATTATTTTAATATTTGACCAGATATTGCAAATTGAGATAACAATGCCGTTTTACTTGGCAGTCCAGTTGCACTCTTGGGTATTCTCCCTGCAGAGGCAATAATCCACAGCAGCACGCACTACATACCAGCGTGATGAATAATATGCAGGCAGCATTGCAAATAATCCCCCAATAGCAATTACCTTGGAAATGAAGACCCTCCAGGGTGAATAGAAAGAGCGAACAAGAGAGAACTGAAACAGGTAGAACATGGGATGCAGCAGCACTAACAGTAACAAAGCACGTACCAGTGTTCAGAGTGAATACAAGGATTAAGACCTTTAAAAAATCGGTTGAGTGAAATGTGATGGGTGTGGCAGGTTTGCTGTCAATTAACACAGCACAGCATGGCATCAAAGCCCTTTTCAACATGGACAAAAGCTGGCTTAAAGTCAGCATGTCAGCAGCTTTCAGTTCTGTGTGTTAACCCCAGCACTCCAATAAGCCACCATCTGGCCACCTAGCTTGCTCCAAGCCAGCATTTGGATTTTGAAAAGCATTTTTGGCATTTGGTGCAAGTAAAAATCAACACCCAACACTTCTTTTCTGCCTCATCAAACAGAACATCAAACTAAGTCCATACTCATTGAATACTCACTACACAAAACTTCCTCCACCTCCAGTGTCATCTTTAACAACTGATCACTGCAAACATATGCTTTAGCGTCCTGACAGCATTGCTAGCAACAAAAGATGTAGTTGTTTGAGAGTAAGGTGCATGCAAATTGATGCTCACAAGTGTGAATGTGTCTGTAACTGACAATGCTGCATTTCAATAAAGCCTTTTGGCAGCATTTCCTTGTCTGAAAGAGAACAATCTCCTGCCAGAATTGGGTCAGTGGTTATTTTCAATTTTGGGGATTGTTTCAAAATGCCATTCCATTTTTTAAGCTTCTTTGCATTGAATTACTTAAACCCCACAAACAAAAAAGTGACATTGGAAAAAATACAAGCTGTAAATCATTCCCACCTGCTGCCATTACCTTTCCAATCAGCGGTCTGTTTCCCCTCTCCCACCATACTTATCACAAGTGGTACCACCTGCATGACATAACAGCTTTGTACTAACATGTTGTTTCATTCTCCCACCTCCCTCTTTACTCCTTCCCCTGCCCACACTCCCCTCTGCTTTTTTCTGTCATCCTAATCTCTCTTGATCCTCTTTTTTGTTCCTCTCTCTTGTCTCTGATCCTGTCCTCTCTCTTCCTGGCTCCTGTCACTCTTCTCTGTCCTCATCTCCCTACCAAGTGGTGTTTGATTTTGGCAGGCCCGACAGCCAACTTCACAACAGGATTTTAGCTGATTTATCATGAAGATATTTGCCTCAACATCATCTGCATTCTTACAGAGGACACATATTTCATCAGACATCTTTTCAGTGTTTGGTTTCGGTGCATTAAGGAAACCAATGAACACAACAGTAACAGTACGCAAACCACAGTCTCCAGTTATCCTGACCTGTTTGCACTGTGAGACGAAAGCACAACTCCAAGAGGAAAACCAAATAAAAACAGGGAGAGCATGCAGACTCATGACCCTCTTACTGTGACATTTCCATATTGAGCCACTGTGTCATCCATGCAGTAATGTGCTTGATAGAATTCACTGGCTCAAAATGTTTTCAGCCATTCAGTCCGCATCGGTGTCACAACTATGCAGTATAGATGCCTTTTAAAAGGCAAACATACAGCTGATCCACTAAAAAGATCCCCTCCAGACATGTATTAAGACATATAGAAATTCTCTGCTTGGAACAATAATGTGTGTATGCTATAAAAAAAAGTAAAATGACCATAAAAATCCTTAAAATTGCTTCTACTCCCTCTCCCTCATTAGAAAATCCAGAATCTATGAATATGCAAATACTTTTCATTTCAAAAGTTTAACTGCTGGGCACAAGATGTCTCCTGCTTCACTGTAAAATCCATTCTCAATGTTTGTGCACTGGAAGTTTCCACATCACACTTGTGTAAGTTGAATATTGGACCAGGATTGACCTTCAAACTAGTCACAAATCCTGCTCATAATCTCGCCACCTAAAAATAAGAATGTGAAAAGTAGTTCACCTCCAAAAAAATGTGGCTGCCATCCACAACACTTGGAAATACATGAAATTTGTTTAAATATCAAATTTTAATACACATTCTCATCATGAATAGACACTATATAGTCAAACAATATCTCTGCCTACATCAGAATATAAAGAAGAGGAGGACTTACACAATATCAACCTTGTAAAAGAGATTCTTCAGGATCTGAGAATACACTGTGGACAACAGGTGAGGAGCTGTTCATTAAACAGTGAATAGTCAAAGTCCAACAGCAAAAATTACAGAAAGACCAGATTGTATTCTGCATTCAGGCCATTAGGTTCTAAAGTTTTCAGTATATATCCAAAGGCAAAATCCATGATGTCTTCTCATTTGTGAGGTGATATCTTTTATAAATCAACAAGGTGGATATTCAAAGAGCCTATTAAAAGCAACGTCAGAACAAAGGATGTGCCAGTGTTTTTGTTGTGTGTTGTTGTGGATTTTATGACTTGAGTGAATTTATTGGATGTTAGAATGCGTTTCATAGAATATGGTCTATAAATTTCTCCTTCTTGTTGAATAGACCCTTTTGTTCTTTGTGAGAAACAGCTGGCTTATGGCATGCTTCCGGATGTGCTTTATCTTTAAAACACTGTTGCATGATTTCACTTTGTTCTTTTTCTGAACTGCAAAGTTTATAAAATTGACTTATCCGCAAACTCTTTCAAATTTCAAAAGGTTGCTTTTTATCATTGTTAACCATGATATTTGGAGAGAAACCTAAATCCTTCACAGGGATGTTAGAGCATTGTACAAGAATGAACTATGTGACATTTCAAGTGAGTCAGACTGAGTAACTCTGACATTTAAAATGACCAGTTAGCAAGTTAGAAATGTACTGAGGAGCCAAATCATTAAGTGCTTTATAGACTGATGACAAGATTTTGAAGGTGATTCTCTATTGTACTGAGAGCCAATGAAATTATTTCAGTACCTGAGTAATATGTTCAAATTTTCGTGTATGTGTAAGGACTCTGGCTGCTGCATTTTGAATGAGCTGGAGCTGCCTACTGACTGTTTGGGTAATCCTGAAAATAGAGCGTTACAGTAGTCTTACCTGCTTGATATGAATGCATGAAGCAGTTTCTCAGAGTCAGTTTGAGATATGAGTTTTGATATATTATTTAAGTGATAAAACACTGTTCTGGTGATATTGATAATGTGGTTTCAAAACTGAGATCAGTATCCAAAATAATGCCAAGGTTTCTGACTTGCTCACTGTATTTCAGAGACAGCAATGCCAAGTATCTCAGTCTTGTCTGTATTCAGGACATCCAGTCCAGTCTGGACATCTAGTAATTAATATCATCAATACAAATTACAAGTTTGTTAATTGAGCTCACCAGAGGAAAGTGAAATGTGTGTCATCAGCATATGAATGGTAAAATATATTATGTTTCTTTATGATGATACCAAGCGGGAGCATGTATAAATTAGAATTAGAGAGGGGCCCAAGCACATTTTTATAGATCACGAAATCAACTTGTAATTTGTTTTTCTCCATTTTTCGTTCAGCTCTCCAGCTGATTCTTTTTACCATCCTTACTTTTTCACTGGTGCTCCAAGGTTTGTTTTGTGGTACATGTCCATTCAGGTAATTGCCAAAAGACTCAGACTTACAGCTAAAAATATCAGCAAATATTTTTCATTTCACAAGTTGAAAGGGAAAATTGCAGTTTATTTCAACCTGGCGTATTTCACATAAATGCGGCAGTTGTGGTTCTATGTGTCATACTAACTTTGCTCACTCCAGCTCCATTATTGAGATTCGGGCAAACAAGGTCTTGCGTATAATGACAGATAGCGGGGCAATTTCCATCAGTCTCCTACTGCTTTTGAAATAGACATGGTTTTTACATGAATTGTTTTTGAGTCTGAGCAAAAGTAATACTCGCATGTTAAGGATGGGTCTGAAAATAATCAGAGACCCCTCCCATCCAGCCAATGCACTTTTTGTCCCCCTCCTTTCAGGAAAAAGATTACATATAGCAGAACTACTCGTTTCCATAACAGCACATATCCTGAGGCAGTGAGGGTCCTTGACTCCTCATTATCAGTTTAGTCCATGAACTCAGTTTAACTCTGTCTCCCTAGGGGGTTTCTTAATGCAGCAAACACTTGTGTTTTATTTACTCTGAGTATTTTTGATATGTTTATGCTGATGTGTATTTGTATTGTATTGTTGATGTGTGTTTGTATTATAGCACACACCAAGACAAATTCCAATCAATGTTTCATTGATATGGTAATAAATTATTGAATCTTGAAACTTCAATGCCATGTCATGGGGGGGATTTGGGTTTACTTAGCTTTGCTTTGTATTTAGTTGTAGCTGGTATCCATTCTGTCTATCCTTTGAGTGTTTGGCCAAGCCACTATATATGTTCCCTCATGTGTCATTGTGTTAAGTCAGTTTGTTCAGTTAACACCCTGTTTAGTTGTTCTTATATTGAGTACGGTTATATTTTGTTGACCTCATTTATAGGCCTAGTTATTAAATTCTTGGTTTATAATGTTTTTTGCATTTGTTGGAGGTAAATAAAAAACCCATTTTCCATTTACTATTACTGTTGCCTCATTGCCTTACTGTTTGGTCCCTTCAACCATGACAATTGCAAAATTGTTTTCTGATTTAATTTTCTCAATATTATATATTTTTTTACATTTGTGCACTTTGATTAAATGTTATGGGCCCATGACTGCTGCACTGTCTGCAGTCTAACCTAGAAATTTTCAGACCAGAGTGCAGGAGCTATATAAATGACTGCAGCCAAAACACATCTACACATGGATGTATAACCTTATATCCAAAGCTGGTAAAACTCAGGGGGACTGCTGTGCTCAACACTCAGAGCTGTTTCAGTGCTACAACATGGTGATGAAGTGCAACAACACATTGACCCTCAATCATAATTTCAGTTACTGCAAAATGAGTCTGTATCAAAGACAAACTTGCCTGAGCAGTCAGAGGACTTCAACAATGACACACACGTATGTATCTAAAATACCAAGACAGTGCTGCAAAAACAGTCAGCTTGTCCTTTCCAGAAACACGACATTATTGTTCAAATGGCCAAAAACATTTTCTTATTGTTGTGCAATAATGACACATCTCTCCAGACTAAAAAGGACGGTATTGATTTATTTTTCAAACAGCTTAAGAGTCATTAAGGGGAGGTTGAGGCAGATGGATGGATACAATAGATGTACAAATATTCAGGCTTTGACACCAAAGACCAGAGTTTACGTCTCATTTCCTTCCAAAGGTCAGTTTTGGTCTCTTTCAGCCACAGAGACGATCTTTCCCTAAACTTGACCAAGTAGTTTTATTGCATAAACCTGAAAAAAAGATACCATTAATGTGCACTTTCCATTGTTTGTCTTTGTGGTGATGTGCTATTGAGCCGGTGGGTGAGCTGCCAGTTTTAGAATTAGCTGATAAATTATCTATTTTGTCATTTAAATATGAGGACTTGGGGTTTATGAGTGCAGTTAGCATCCTGTATTGCTGCATACCCTTTTTACTAATTCATTTCATGTCCAATCAAACACTCACAAGTCACAAATCAAGCAAGTGCTGAGCCAAATTGTGTCAAGTAAATGTTACATTTCCTTTTAAGTTAGAGAAGCAGGCTTGTGGACCCAAGTTTGCCAATTTGTTCCCTAGACTGGCGAAATAAATCAAGGTCAGGATTGTGAAAGAGCCCCATTTGCCTTCCTCTCATTAAAATCATTACGGAGCCACTGAGCAATGCCTTCAACCGCCAAACACTCCAGAAGAACTAATCTGTGGCCCACAGATCAGGCTGTAGTTGTACTGGGAACCTACCAGATCTGAATTTGTATAACTGTGAATGTGAACAAAATTCAAACCTCATTGTATTAACCCTGCATAAATTAAATTAAAATCATTTTTAAAATAAGGATGTTGAATATATGCTGGGTACAATCTGGTGCAATAACACGTACATTTAACAAGTTTTTGTACTCACTAGAACCACATATTGTATATATGGAGCTGGTGAGTCAGATGAGTATACAGTATTTTGATCATGTGGAAGTAAAATAAAGATCATTGAGACGTACAGGCATCTACTTCAGGTAATGTGTACACCCTTTCCATACTGTACATCAATGGGTGAGAGCCATCAATGCAATGAATGCTATTGTTCTAAACTGTTGTCACAACAGCAGAAGCCTCAAGCAATATATTGATCCTGCATCAACATCCTGACAGACTCACTTCTCTATTAGATCAAATGCTTCATGTGTGGTCCATTTCACAGAGTTCTGTTTGTCCAGTACAGTCGAGTATGGCCATATTTTATTGTAAAGTGGAGTATTTAATCTCAAATAATATGTTTCTTAATTTGTTTATCCATTACCAACACCTGTTTATCTCTCACAGGGGGACTTAAGCGTATTGCAGCTGACATCAGGTGTGAGTGAGAGTGACATGAATCCATTTCAGGGTGATTTGAATGGTGTTGCTTGCTCAATGCTAGAATGTGGATTACATACTTGAGAGAGTGGCATTATAGGGATTACCAAAACTGTCCTTCAGGTGACTCATTTTGACTCATTTGAAAAGGTACTTGTACACAACTATGAAGGCCAGAAAAATGTCTTGGTTCCTGCAGAGCCTTTGCTTCAAACAGAAGAACATTTTGCACATCTATTTCATGAGACAGGTGCGTAGGAGAGGGACGAATTGATTTGCAACATTTGATCCTGCAGAGCCTTTCCCATCTTTCTGATTCTGTAGCTCAAATGTCGTCATACCCTCTGCTGGCTGTAGAGTGGGCAAGAGAGAGGGAGACTCATTGAAAACACCGATGTTGAACACTTTTAGGCCTTAATGCATTCTTGTCAATCAGACTGAAGCAAATAAGTTGAGACGATATGTCACACTTGTATTTCTGTCAGATAAAGTACCAGCAGAACATGGACTGTTCTTAAAGTAAGCACGACAACTTTGAATTTTAACAAGACACATTCGCAGGGATTGCTGTAGCTGGAGAGACTTCACCCATCTAAAAGCTTGGTGTCACTTCAATCCATACTCAATTACTCAGGCTGAGTTGCTTGCCATTTCTCCCTGTCAGTCATTCAGTATGAGTGTTTTCAGATATGACAGCCTGCTGAGAGCAACACCACAAGGCCAGACAAGCAGATCAGGTGCAATGGCGTTAAATGAGATAATTTTACACAGTTTCTTCCTGTGTGTGCAGGTAATTAGCACTGTCAAATTTGTCCAGTTTACTGTGTGAGGTTTCTGTGTGTGCCTGTCTGTCTGTGTCCATGTTAGGCCTAATTGTTTTCTAATTCTGTTCCTCGTGACCCCATCTCCCACCCACAGACTTCTTCCTGATGTATGAATCATGAAATAGTTTTATGTTTTTTAAACAGTGCTTTTGTGACATAAGCATGTTCATTCAATTAGTCTCATAATGGCCAATCTATCATGTGAATCCTCAGCTGTACAGTTACCCCAGATGTTATCAAACTGATCATTGCTATTGCAGCACAGCATGCATTTACGTACACACACACACACACACACACACACACACACACACACAGTAACATTCTGCATTCATTGGTTCACCTTCTGTAGAAGAGAAGATTGATTCAACTTTCCCATTATTCATCTGTACCATGTTGACAGAGCTGACTTTCAACGTACAAAATGAAAACTGCACCATAAAGACACAATGAAAAAAAATGTCACACAGAAAATGATTTGCTGCAGCAAAAAGTGATATGTGCATTTTATCATGAATGAAAAGTGTAGGTTGGTTAGAACTTGCACTTTTGAGAAGTGGCCTTGCATGGCATCAGACTCATAATGGAAATTCAGCCACCCACAAAAAAATGCCTGTACATTTTATTTTCCAGGAGTTTAAAAGTAATTTAATTTCTGTCTAATAAATTAAAGGCAGCATTTCAGTCAAGGACTTTTCTTGTGCATCGTTGAATAACATGCAGATACAGTATTTTCTATGGTGATGAAAACTTCCATTGAATGTAACCCTGACTGTTAGTCATATGAGATCCATACATACATACATACATACATGGTCTGTCCAGCAGAGATAAAGCATTGTGTAGTGTATTGTCACACACACACACACACACACACACACACACACACACACACACACACACACACACACACAGGCTACCTCGCTCCCCCTCCCTCTGGAATGAAGGACTGGATGTGAGGTTGGGGAGCTGGGGCTCCATCTGCTGGAAAGAAATATCATTCAACATGACGTGGACAATCTGACTACAATACAGATTAATGTCCAGCGCAGCAGAACACTAAGAATGTGCTTTATGACTAAGTGGTTTTACTAGTTTTTGTCTTTTTCTGTCTTTGTTTAAGTGAGCTCACTAAGACAAATTCCAATCAATTATGTTGATATGACAATAAAGTATTGAATCTTGAATCTTAAGAATCTGTGCCAACTCAGCAGCTCAAATGTTTTATTACAAGCACAACTGCTTGTTACTTTTAAATGATCAGTGTTCAACCATATTTTAGTTTTTGGACCACTGTCAACTTCCACATCTATGACAACCTAGATTTCCCTTTAATATTCAGCATGAATATTACTTTGTAAGTATTTTATGCCAATAATAATGTCAGATTTTACCAATTTCCTACAAAGTAATTTTCCATTTTTTGCCATTTTCCCCAGAAAAGCCAAACTACATGGATTATATAGGCTACAGATCAAGTAGCCTACAGTGACCTATAAGTGATCAAAACAGAATTAATTAATCTTTAAATGTCAAATGGCAAAATTCTGTCTTCTCTTAAATAATTCACAGTTTCACAAAGTTTTTTTTGGAATATTACACTTTTGAGTACATAGTTAAGCTGCTCTATGCAATAGGCTAGACTTCTTTCATCAGTGTCAAACATAAAGAGTAATTCACATAAATAGCTTTATTGCTGATTTTTTTTTTTCGGGCTGGCATGACACAGTTTCTTCCCCCTTGCCATCACTCTGATGAACGGTTAACGGCCAGCATCGTGCACTAACCCTGAAACACTATAATACACACTGTACCTACAAATTATCGATATTTATTTTAGTCTGCAATACATTTCACTCACTACTATGTATCTGGACAGGCTGTATATACTGTAGCCACATAACCACCAACCATTTAATATCTATCTCAGCATTCCGTGAACTCTTCACTTCTTGCACTATTTGTAGTCTGTTTACAGTTTACAGAAACAGTTTCACCTGTATATAGTCATTCCTTGTGTATATTTCTGAGCATTGTGTTGATATTCTGTGTAAGTAGGCCTACATTGAGAGCCATAAAGAGTTAAATTCCTTGTATGTGTAAACATACTTGGTCAATAAATATGATTGTGATTCTGATAACAATAATCGATGAGTTTACTGACGCTCATTTGTCAACTCTCGTTAGTGTGCAGAAGCCAGAGGCAGCAGCAGCGAGCCTCACGGTCTTCAACGTACCGTACGTGACGACGCACGGGCCTGACGCAAGCAGTATAAAGATGTGTTTTCTGACGTCAGTGGCCTCTTCCCTGCCTATGCCCTCGTGAGGTGGGCAGTGTAAAAATTTCCTGTCTTTTCTCCATCAAGCGAATCCAAAACCATCCGTCAAAATGGTAAGTTGAAATTACTTCTCTGAGTTATTAATGAATTATGTAGCGCATACGGTGCCATCGACGCTAATATTAATCGTTTTGTATGGGTTTTTTTATGGGGATGCTACGCCACTTGCATGCCAGTTCAATGGATTGTGCTTTGATCAAAATGGCAACCATTTTGTCATCTGTGCCGCTAGCCTCGAAGGGGCCAACCAGACCTTAGATAACAACTTCTGTTTTTTGTTTTTTTACAGAGCAGTTTTGTCAGCTGCCTTAGATTTAGTGTCAAACTTTTGTGGTTGTATGTCAACCGTTTCTTAAGTATAGTCTGAAAGAGCTAACGTTGCTAGCTAGTAACTTCGCTGACAGTGGCGGCTTTTTGCTCTAGCTGTTGTCCCAGTAAATGTTGCTAATACAGATATAAGTGTAGCTGAATAAGGCTAACACTAGTTATTTAAAAACGTTTTCAGGGGTTGGTCAAGTACGATGAATAAAACATGTCGGGTCTGTTGTTGTAGTTGTAACGGATGGATAACTTGCCGGCATTTTGCGATCCCAGGCTCGGCCGCGGAACGCTAGTTGAGCCACCGAGCTATGTTAGCTTTTAGCATAACGTTAGTGTCAAAGTCTGTACACGTGGCCTATTGATGCCGACACAATATGCCGGGCGTCACGGGGTTGAATCTGTCTTTATGAACGAGTTATGGTGTGTTTTATTACTTGTGTCAAGTAATCAGAGTAAGTCAGTGGATGCATTGGGTAACATTTACATAGCGTTAAAAAAGTCTTCTAAGCCCAGATAACAGTCACGCAACAGTTGTTATGATGGCGGATTTCCAACGCCCTGAGTTACGTTGCGTCAGCAGTAATTGTTGGTTCGTCACTGGGTGCAGTTATTGACAGGTGAAATAACTGAAGTCTGTTTAAAATCCCCCTCTCCTTAGAAGTTATGTTTTACAATCACCATTTAATGCGCATACTGAAACAGAAGAACACTAAAACATGGACGTCAGTGGCTGCACCTAAACAGGCTGGTGAGCAGCCAGTGCATTTAAAGCTGAATGGTCTTGCTAGGTGTGCACTTTTGTATCTGACTACACATGAGGGAGTTTAATCATTTCACCTGCTGGCAGTTAAGCGCTTCTAATTCTCTTGTTTTTCCTTGGGCAACCTGGCTACCCTTTAATACCCGCTGTATTTTATTAGAATACCATAATATTATGTTTGGGAAATCAGGTACATCCATGGGTCAAGATGTGGTTAGGTGATAAACCTGATTTTGGCAGCCTGGGGTGGTGAAAAGCTACACTAAGATTTCAGTTTCTTCCTCTTGTTTTTTTTTTTCTTTTTTCTTTGAGTGTTTTAATCTGACTTTCTCTTCTCAGGTGAACTTTACCATAGACCAGATCCGTGCCATCATGGACAAAAAATCCAACATTCGTAACATGTCTGTGATTGCGCACGTCGACCACGGGAAGTCCACCCTGACGGACTCGCTGGTATCCAAGGCTGGCATCATTGCCTCAGCTCGTGCTGGAGAGACCCGTTTCACAGACACGCGCAAAGATGAACAGGAGCGTTGCATTACAATTAAGTCTACGTAAGTATTTCCAACTCCAGTCTTAATACTGTGCCTCATTCCCACTGTTTTGAATTAAAAGTAGGTCTGCACCTCTTACTGCAGACATTTGACAGAAAGATGATTAACATTGATAAGGGATTGTGTGAGCATACATTTTTCTTACTGAGCACCTGCTCAGTTGCCAATTTTCCAATAATACATCTATACACAGGCCATTCTCAGAGCAGCTCAACTGCCTCTTGGTGGTGGAAATGTCTGGCCTCAGGTTATGATTTTGTTTTGCCAGTTTCTCCCCAGCCATGTAGTAAACTACTGCGCTGCTCCTTGTGTCCATTCTAGTAGATTAGCCAGCATAACAACAATGTTGATTGCTGTAATCCAACACGGCCTCTTATGTTTCAATCCTTAAGCCTGGGCCACACTGCCTACCTGAGCAGCGAGTGTGCGCTGCAGAACCTCTTTTCCTTTCGGCACCTATGTTAACAGGTTAGATCAGCCATCCAGTCTGCATGAGCAGCACGGCTCGAGCTTCGCTGCAGCAGTACATCTAGAGTTTTGGCTTTGTTTTCTCTGCATGAGTTGTGTGGTTATCAGCAAAAACAAACAGTGAAAGTGATCTATTGATAGTCATATTGACATCATACCAGCAACATTGCATAACTGTCACCTTCAACTATAGTCTCAATGTCTGTCTGTAGAATGTCGGATATGAAAAATGATTTATGCTTTACAGTTGAGCACACACTACTTAATCCTTTCCTGTCTAAACCAAATATAAATTAAATTTAAGATTAAATGAAATGTTTCATCATTGATGGCCATCATCAAAGGCAAACTCAATATAGAAAGATAGGGCTGGCAGTTGCTGCACCACAGCGTCAGTGTTGTCTGTGTGGACACCAAATGCGTGCAACCTGTAGCAGTTCAGTGTGGTAGCCATCAGCCACAGGTAAAGGTAGGCGGTATGGCTTTAGAACCAGTCAAAAAAAAAAAAACCAAACACTTTTCATTTTAGCTTAAACATGAAGCCTAAAAGTATTTTCATTTATTTGAATGTCAATGTCACATTAACTGAACTCATGTTGGTAGGCTGGGTGAAAATTGTTACATTTCTTAAGCAGTTTTTTTTCACAGACTAATAATTCCAAGCAGATGCAAATTAAAATGCATTTTGGGCATTAACACAAAATCTCACTGTATTAGTTTGATTAATTTGTCTTTGCATGCAATGGACCATATGGTCATCAACTTTTTTTAAAAAATCTTTTTTTTTTAAATAACACTATTTCTCTTTTGTTATCACCCAGTCTTTAAGTTTGATTTTACATATGTTTTGAATTGTTACATTTTACATCTGACTTTGTCTAACAACATGCCCTACTTTGCAGTGCCATCTCACTGTTCTACGAGCTGAGTGAAAATGATCTGGCCTTCATCAAGCAGTCAAAGGATGGCAATGGCTTCTTGATCAACTTGATTGACTCACCAGGGCACGTTGACTTCTCCTCTGAAGTGACTGCTGCTCTCCGTGTCACTGATGGAGCCCTGGTTGTCGTGGACTGTGTGTCTGGTAAGGACAAGGCTGAATAATAAGTAGCTGATGTGAGCTCTCCAACTGGATTTTCAAGTTATACTTAATAATTTTTTTCTCTTCTTGGTCTACAAGCAAAAGGCCATAGGCTTTATTTATTAGATAACTAATGTGTTATAAAAGACAAGGAACAAAACGGCAAGTAGGGATGGGCACATATGCTCTACAGCGGCCGTGACTCAATACATTTACAGTCATGGGGAGTGTCTAGTCTGCCTTCCTTGCCTTATCTTTCACTGACATACCATATACCCGTGCTCATTTTTGCCTATGTGGCACCTTGCTAACAAGTCGTTGTCTTCAAAAAACTGGCAGCATCATTGATACTAAATTTGCCATTAGTGTGAAATCAGGGTTCACAACTCAACCTGCTTTCCCTTCGGTTAAATTGTCATCGTTTATGTCCCTACCAGGTGTGTGTGTCCAAACTGAGACAGTGCTCCGTCAGGCCATTGGTGAGCGTATCAAGCCAGTCCTGATGATGAACAAGATGGACCGTGCCTTGTTGGAGTTGCAGCTTGAAGCTGAAGACCTTTACCAGACTTTCCAGCGTATTATTGAGACCGTCAACGTCATCATCTCCACTTATGGTGAAGATGAACATGGACCAATGGGAAACATCATGGTGAGTGGCTGTCTGAACCTTTTTTTTTTTTTTTTAGCATTGATGTTCATCTTAACGCTGTTTTGTGTTTAAAGTAAAAATGTGACAAATCGTTCAGGAATCAATGACTCAAACAGCTGTTTGCTTAATCCCAACTGAAGGTCAGTCAATTTACTCAGTGTCCCACATTATGCACTGCACCACTCTTGACTCAGCCAAATTGGTTGAGTTGCAAATGTGGGTGATAATATTGATTAAATGTGAATTAGTCAGTTATCACACTTGTAACTTGGCTTGACTCTGACACTAAATCTCATTTGACTATTACACTTGGGAGTCAGTCCCTAAACTGACACTTTTTTTATTCATCACTTTAATCCTGTCCAAATTAAAATCCCATCATCAGATGTCCACATAACTAAATCCAAAAAATCCTTGGTAGGCCTTCATTACTCAATTGTTTCTGTCGACTCTTCTAGATTGACCCAGTCATCGGTACCGTTGGCTTTGGCTCTGGCCTCCATGGATGGGCTTTCACCCTGAAGCAGTTTGCTGAGATGTATGCAGCCAAATTTGCTGCCAAGGGCAACGCCCAGATGACACCAGCTGAGCACTGTAAGAAGGTGGAAGACATGATGAAGAAGCTGTGGGGTGATAGGTGAGTCTCTAAAATGGAGTACTTAATTACCAAATAAAGCTGATGTGATTGAGGAACGTAGCCAGCTAACAGAGGGGCACACCTCACACTGACCCTCACTGGAGGGACAAGAGTACACAGAGAAAGTGACTTTCTTCTAACTTCAGCTGTCTTCAATAAAGTAATTTGAGCCTCAACAATGTGGCTGCATCTTTGACACGGCTTAATCTTTACATCCTTATGTGTTATTCTAGGTACTTTGACCAAGAGAGTGGCAAGTTCTCCAAGTCCGCCACTGGACCAGATGGCAAGAAGTACACCCGTACCTTCAATGCTCTTGTCCTGGACCCCATCTTCAAGGTGTCAGAACTTTTATGTTCAAATATTGTTGAAATTTAGGTTAAATGCATGTAGAAAACAAATACATTTTGTATTGCTTAATTCAGTTTGTTAAATCTCAGCAAAATAAAACAGTTGCTCTGTATGCCTGCATGTGATGACTTAAACATTCTTCACTTTGACCTGATTTTAGTGATGATCACCTTCAGTCTGAGCCGGGCACAGAAAGATTGGTTTACTTAAACATCCATCTCTTGACTTGGCAATGTTAAATTGCACTCTTATTAATTCAAATAAACTCCACTTTTAGGTGTTCGATGCCATCATGAACTTCAAGCACGAAGAGGCTAACAAGCTGATCCAGAAGCTGGAAATCAAGTTGGATTCTGAAGACAAGGACAAGCAGGGTAAGCCTCTCCTGAAGGCTGTGATGCGTCGCTGGCTGCCTGCTGGAGAAGCCCTTCTGCAGATGATCACCATCCACCTGCCTTCCCCTGTCACTGCCCAGAAATACCGTTGTGAGCTGCTGTATGAGGGACCTGGAGATGATGAGGCTGCCATGGGTATGAAGCTGCTTTTCTTTTTCTTTTAAATTTTCCTTATGATGAGACCTGGGAAGGGCAGTAAGCCAGATATGGGTTTTGGGGGGTTGTGCTGATGATCTTTTTAAATTGTTTACTCAGGTATCAAGAACTGTGACCCTAAGGCTCCCTTGATGATGTACATCTCCAAGATGGTGCCCACCAGTGACAAGGGTCGCTTCTATGCATTCGGTCGTGTCTTCTCTGGCAGTGTTTCCACTGGCCTGAAAGTACGCATCATGGGACCAAACTTTGTCCCCGGAAAGAAGGAGGACCTTTACGTGAAACCAATTCAGAGGTATGTTTTGGAGCATCAGTTATGAAAGGGCAGTATATCAGTTATTGATTACATCTTAATTGTCTTTTTGTTTTGACTCACGCACGTTGTTCTTTGCAGGACCATTTTGATGATGGGACGTTACGTTGAACCCATTGAGGATGTGCCATGTGGTAACATCGTGGGTTTGGTTGGAGTGGACCAGTACCTCGTCAAGACCGGAACAATCACCACCTATGAGCAGGCACACAACATGAGAGTGATGAAGTTCAGTGTCAGCCCTGTGGTGAGAGTTGCTGTGGAGGCCAAAAACCCTTCTGACCTGCCTAAGCTGGTGGAGGGTTTGAAGCGTCTGTCAAAGTCTGATCCTATGGTGCAGTGTATCATTGAAGAGTCTGGAGAACATATCGTCGCTGGAGCTGGAGAGCTCCATCTGGAGATCTGTCTGAAGGATCTGGAGGAGGACCATGCTTGCATTCCACTCAAGGTGATTAAAAGCAAAACTTCAGTAAATCCATCTCAAAGATACAGTATCTCATTAGATCCTTTTTAAAATGACATCTACTACTTCTCCCTCATTTGGGGAAAAAAAAAATCCAGTCTGTGAATGTGCTCTTTTACTTCAAAAATTTTAACTGCTGAACACAAGATGTCGCCTTCTTTGCTGTAAAGTCCATTCACAAATCATGCTTTTAGTTACCTGCCTTAAATTCAGATTTAAAGTGAGCACAGAGAGAAATTTTCCATAGATAATTATTGAAATGGCTTCCTATTGTCAATCTATGCACGTACATCAACTACAAAAAGAAAATGGAGGGGGTCCTTAATTTAAGATCCATAGTCGAATGCACAACAGTGAAAGATGTCATTTTGACAATCCTTAATTGTTTCTGCATTAAAACTTGTGGTTTTCTTTTTAGAAATCTGAACCAGTGGTGTCCTACAGAGAGACCGTCAGCGCAGAATCATCTGTGATGTGTCTGTCAAAGTCGCCCAACAAGCACAACCGTCTGTTCATGAAGGCCCGTCCCTTTGAAGATGGCTTGGCAGAGGACATTGAGAAGGGTGAGGTCACCGCTCGCCAGGAGCTCAAGGCCCGTGCCCGCTACCTTGCCGACAAGTACGAGTGGGACGTCGGTGAGGCCAGAAAGATCTGGTGCTTTGGACCTGACGGAACTGGCCCCAACCTGCTGGTGGATGTTACCAAGGGTGTGCAGTACCTGAATGAGATCAAGGACAGTGTCCTGACTGGTTTCCAGTGGGCAGCCAAGGAGGTAAGGGGGTCAGAGTATTCACTCACATCTAGAACAGTCTTAAATAAGATAGAATCTTAATCTATTTGGTTAAAAAGTAGTCATTGATCTGTTTATGCATTGTGCAGTACTTTTGACTAACAGCATGTTTGAATGTTGTCTCTAGGGTGTCCTCTGTGAAGAGAACATGCGTGCCATCCGCTTTGACATCCATGATGTGACCCTGCATACAGATGCCATTCACCGTGGTGGTGGTCAGATCATTCCCACAGCCCGCAGAGCCCTGTACGCATGCGAGCTCACAGCTGAGCCCAGGTTAATGGAGCCAGTCTACCTGGTCGAGATCCAGGTAAGTCCCACTGGAGATGTGAAGGTTTTTACTTGTCGCACAGTGACAGGTATTTGCCAGAATTACTGTTCTGTAGTGGTCTTGCCTGTCTTCTCACAAATTTGAGTATTGTCTGCAAAACTCAATATCCCCCATCTACTCTTTAGTGTCCTGCAGTCGCAATGGGCGGTATCTACGGTGTGCTGACCAGGAGGCGTGGACACGTGTTTGAGGAGTCCAGTGTGATGGGTACACCCATGCGTGTTATCAAGGCCTACCTGCCTGTCATGGAGTCATTCGGTAAGTCCTCTTAACAAAAGTTGCTTTGATCAGAGCAGAGAAGCCAAAACATGTTCTCGAGCTAGTGTTAATAAACTTGTTTAATTTGTCTTATATTAGTCAACAAAAGGGACATTTTTCTGACTTTCTGAAAGTTTTAAGTCATAGATTGTCATTTGTTTCGGTAAGGCTACAGGTGTCTAGAGATTAGTTAGTTGAGCAGATAAACATCCATTTTATGTCACACTGTAAACACTGTGGCTGTTTCACTGTGTTCTGCAATTAAGCGTACAATAGTCACTCCTTAGTGAATACAAATGTCTTCAGTCCTGCTAATTTTGACTGTTAAAGTAAACCAGCCAAGTCATTTTAACATGATATGGTCTCGTACCTTGTAATTTGTTGCAGAGTCATGCATCGTTTTTTTTTTTGTTTGTTTTTTTGTTTTTTTTTGGATTGTTGAAGTTTGTCTGAGTCTATGATCCTAAAAAGAACCAGTAGCAAACATTAGACATTACTGAAAGGCAAGACTGCCTTCTAGAGCAGTAAGTCAAGTAGCCAGCTAACTAAACTTCTAGATGAGATACATTTGGCAGCAGAGGACAGTTGTGGCATTACAGTGTGATTCTACACAGGTAGTTGGATATAAAAGTACTTGATCCATTAGTCTTTCACATGATTTGAATTTTATTCTTTAAAAATCTTCATTAAAATTATAATTTTTCATTGTGGGGTGGGAAAAAAATATTTTTTACGTGCAGTGTAAGTGCTTCCAGACTGATGGTAAAATGTAATCCTCCGGCATTTTTTTAGCTGTATAAGCCGTCCATCAGTAGCAGAAACAGTGTGCATGGTTTAAAGGGTCCACAGTAGCAGGCAGGTGTTGAGTGTAGAATATACTTGGCCCTGAAGCAGTTGGCAACTGCAATGTTTTAAATGACTTAAGAAATTTTTTAATTTTACTGGAGACATTACTGGCCTCCAGTGTAGGTAATGCTATCTACAATGTGATAAAAGGCCCTAGCTATTGATCAGGGAGGAAGACATATAGTCACTGCTGCACTTCCACATTTTGCGACTCTTGTACCTGCCGTGTATTACAGACTTGACATGAGGGTAATGAAACATCTGTCCATTTCCAGGTTTCACAGCTGACCTTCGTTCCAACACTGGTGGCCAGGCCTTCCCCCAGTGTGTGTTTGACCACTGGCAGATCCTCCCTGGAAACCCAATGGACCCTGCAACCAAGCCTGGTGTTGTTGTCACTGAGACACGCAAACGCAAGGGTCTCAAGGAAGGGATCCCAGCCTTGGACAACTACCTGGACAAACTGTAAAAGCCTGCAACCCAGTTGATTCTCGCCTCATTCCACCTTTCCAAAAAAATTTAGACTACATTGTGGGACCGGACTGTACAGTGAGCACTAACGTTTGCCAAAAGGATTGACAATAATGAATAAACTACAAAAATTGTAAACGATAAATAAAAGAAAATAAAAACGTAATGGTTCAGGGTTTGTTTTTTTTAATTTTTTATATAGGGAGAATCATGTGGATGCACTTGTCTCTGGAAGCCCTTAGACTGTTCAAATGTCTGTTGTGGGTTATGCCTTTATGTCCAGCTTAGAAGGAACAGCTATACTTAAACTGCAAGTGGCTTTAAAGACGAGCCAGGACAGAACATTAATGTAACTTTTTATACCATGGTCAGTCTGGATTGCCTGTCTGATTTGCCAGAGGATGTTCATTATTACAGAGAAGTGGCACCACTGATGGAGCTATCTTGTTTGTTATAGTAGCTGAAAGTTGGAGGCAAATCTTTTTTTATTACAGTATTACAAGGTTAACAATTAGATTTATTAGAATAAATCACGTGCACATGTGAAGTGAGTTTGATCACTGATATGCAGACATGGTATAAATTATATAGTCCTCTATAATCTGTGGTGTTTGTCTGGTTTTATTATATTATACCTCAAATCTCACACAACCATAAAAATGTCTAACAAATTAGTGTGTGAGACTTCTTTCCATTGTGGTCCTTGATGTTAAGATGGTAAAGAGGAGTCCAAGTGACTGAGCAGAGACACACAACTATAGCTGAAACAATAAGTAGTTTTTATCAGTAGTATAAAGACTGAATATTTGTTAACTACACTGTTAATGAATCACCTTTTTGTTTTGATAATACCAAATATTTGCAGGTTCCAGGTACAATATGTCAGGTTTTGCAGCTCTTCAGATTTATATAACTTTACACAGAATATAAAATGTTAGTTGCTGCACCTTATTAAAATCTTATTACCGAGTGCCCTTTATTTCATTGTTCCAGAGGCTGCTTCAGTTATCTGAGGCACTGGTTTGAGCTTCAGTTTATTTTTGCATGTTATAGCCAGAACAATTGAGAAAATAGTTGATTTCAGTCCTACATACATCAGTAAACCTAATCATCAATAAAATCACTACACAAATATATGCCCTTTGTAATTTTTTTTTTTTTTTTTTTTTTTTTAAATGTACACATTTTAATTAGGATGGTAAGATTACACATATTCCTATATAATTCTGAAATAGGTAAGTAATCAAAATTTATGGGACCACAAAACAAAACAGATACTGATGTTACTGAACCTTGCTGAGCTTAAGTCAGCAACACCAGCTCTAGTCTGGTGGGCCCAAGTTCCCCCAACTCTACAAAGGGTGACAAATTGGAGGAAAAACCGGTACAGGTCTGAATGCTTGACCCCTACAGTGAGGGGATCCAGCGGCTCTGTTATGCTGTGGAGGGCATTTTGCTGGTGTGGTTTGGGTCCACTTGTCCCTTCACTGTAGATCAATACAAAGTTGTGAGCGATCACCTTTATCCTATGATGAAACATTTCTATCCTGATGGGAGTGGTCTCTTCCAGGATGACAATGCCCCAATTCACAGGGCATGAGGGGTCACTGAATGGTTTGAGTATGAAAATGATGTGAATCATAAGTCTCATATTCATAACTGAATAGGACATAATGGATGATCATAATTTACATTTGATTGATGCTTGAATCACGGAGGAACTTCATACATCCATGCATGTCAAAAATATAGTACATTATACAAACCGATGCCATTTCCTTATAAGCCACACTTTATAAGGGGTAATGTGTCTTTTTTAACAAATGCATTGATCAGATGGTCCAATCGAGAGTTCTACCTGAGGGGTAAACACCTGTCAGAGGGATTCTTCACAACCTGGCAGCTCAGATAGTTTTCTTATTAATGGCTTATTACTGTTGTGTAATATCACACATTTGACGATTAGAAGATGGCACCACGAAGAATATAAAATAAAGAGGGTTTATGTTAACATACACTTATTTCATGTATAACTTAAGAAACTTTTGGACAGTGGTGGAAAGTAACAAAGTACTTTTACTTAAGTACTGGACAATTTGGAGGTACTTGAGTATTTCCATTTGATGCTACTTTATACTCACACTCTGCTACATTTCAGAGGGAAATATTGTACTTTCTACTCTACTACATTTATTTGACAGTTTTAGTTACTTTTCAGATGAAGATTTGACACAATGGATATAACAATCTTTTAAAATACAACATGTTAAAGATCAAACCAGCAGTTTTCAACCTTTTTGGTTTTTGACATCTTACAAAAAGCAGTGTGTAATCAGGGTCACATTTCAGATGTCTATGAGTTGTTAACAGCTCCACCAAATAGTGATTTTTCCCTCTAAACTTCTCACATGGTTTCATTTCAATAAATGTTCAAATGATCCAATATATCACCAGAAATCAAAGATTAGAGAAGAAGTCCCAAAACTGAAACCAGATTTGTGTATCAGAACTTTGTTTTTTCTTCTTTCCTCTCTCATTGATCATCTCATGACCCCTCAGATTTATTTGATGACCTTAGGAGGGGCCCGACCCCTAGGTTGGGAACCACTGGACTAAACTAACTGTATATAAAGTAGTTCAAAACTTGAAGCTGCCAGTGCACATAAACTGAGTGAAGTAGGACACATCTTTTGTCCAGCAGGAAAACTTCTGAAATTGAAAATATTTGCATATTTATAGATCCTGGAATTTTTAATGAGGGACAAAGAGGAGATGCCATTTGAAGGATTTTTAACAATATTTTTGGAAAAACTTTTGTGGAAAAACTATATTAAAGCACAAATTATTATTCAAAGTAGAGTATTTTGTATATTTTAAAACATGTCCGGAGTGGATCATTAAGTAAAGGATCTGAATACTTCTTCCACCACTACTTACGGAAACTTACAATAATGTAGTTTGATGTACTTCACTGGCGCAGCATGAGGTGTATTTAACATACTGGAGCTTGATTGGAGGGAGGTTGGTCTTCCAACCAACCAATCACGAGTCTCCGTATTGACCAATCAGATGGCAGGTAGGCTTCTCTTCCTGTTTGGCCAAGGAATTCATTATCGGGTGAGTAAAGTAATAAAACGTAAAGAAATATTTTTTAAACAGCTGCTATCTTGAGTGAGTAAACATAGTCGAAAGTACGAATTTCCCTTTTGTTGTATTTTTATTTGTTCTTCCTGAAGGTTTTTGTTGTGTTGGATATTGTCCGTCCTGTGTGTGAGCGTCGCCACACTGAGCAGCTAGCAGTTTTAGGTTAGCTTCAGCGGCATCATTGCGGAGGAAATTAATTCCGAAATTTCACAACTGCTCGCATATTTCTATAACTTCCCTCATATTGTTTTACACAGACGTCCTCCTATGACACAGCCCTGACGGAGTTTGGCCCGTTTTTACACGTGTTTTTCATCAACTGTACGGAAGGAGATCATGGGGGGAATAAAACAGGAGCAGAGTGAAGCCCCGCAGCAGCCCAAAGCATCACATTCAGCAGATCAACCCCAGGATGAGGTGAGTCCATCTGAACCAGGGTACACAAGGTTTGTGTAAACTGTTTCAAATGTGGGATACATGATCTTAAGCTGGGAGCTGACGAAACTTGCAGCTACAGATGTAATTGATCATTTTGTTTTAAGGTGGAGTTAAGACCAACTGCCAGCCTACTATTAGTAATTCACACTAATACACCAGCCCTGCAATTAATCCTACCTTCATGTTGATTTAACTTTATGGTTATTTTCAAGGCTGTAGTTTGTAGTGCTGTTAAAATGTATACTGAAGGGTTTTCTTAATTCTTTGTCTGCCCTCATTGGTATAAATGGAGTGTATAAAGTATTAGAAATACTCAGTACAACACAATTCAACAGCAACTCAATCTAAGTCATCTTTAAGCTAAGGTGCCAAAAAAATCAGTTTCACTGCCTCTCAAATGTGAATATTTGCTGGTTTTCTTAGTTTCATATGATGGTGAATTGAGTATCTTTTGGTTTGGCAGTGTTGGTCGAACAAAACAAGCAATTTAAAGACATCATCTTTGGGTCTGGGAAAACATGGTGTTCCTATTTCCAGACATTTTACAGACCAAATGATTAATTGAGAAAATAATCTGTATATTAATTGATGATAAAAAATAACCCCTGGAATAACACCCTGTATGTAGTTATGGTAGTTTTTCAACGAGAAGGAGGAGTGGCACAGCTGAGTGAGCCCCTGCCTTCATGGGAGTGTCATGTCCCCTCTCTGCAGCCTAAGAAGAGAGGCTGGCCAAAGGGAAAGAAGAGGAAGAAGGTGCTACCAAATGGTCCTAAGGCACCAGTAACAGGTTATGTCCGGTTCCTGAATGAACGACGAGAGCATATGCGGGCCCGATACCCTGACCTGCCTTTCCCAGAAATCACCAAGCGACTTGGAGCAGAATGGACACGATTAGCCCCAAATGACAAACAGGTAGCTTTTCAAATTTTCCATGTATGTATATACTGTAATTTATTCAATACAACATGTAACTGTGGGTACTTGCTAGTGTATGCATCAACAATCACACAAAAAATTGTGTTATTGCTGTATTTGACTTCCTGAGTCAGCACACACCTGTCCTTATCATCATCATTATTATTATTATTATTGTTATTATTATCGTTATTATTATTGTGCACTCACAGCGCTATCTGGATGAGGCAGAACGGGAGAAGATGCAGTATGCTCAGGAACTAAAGGAATATCAGCAGACTGAGGCCTATCAGATCACCAGTGCAAAGATACAAGACAAGAGGATCAAGAAAGGTGACAACTGACTTCAGCATAGCTAATGTTTATCATGGTGGTTATGGTTCATGTGTATCTATTGTTATCAGTAACCGCTCCTCAAATATCACCACATCACAAGGGCAAATGGATATATTCGCTTACTCTGTGTCATGTGAATTATTTTATGCACATACATTTTCTCTTTCAGAAGACACTCCATCTGTCATCATCAGTACTAGTTCAGGGCCATCTTTGCCAAAGGTACATGACACCTCCATGTCTTGTTACTGTATAACCTACAATTTTACTTCTGCATCAATTGCACACATCTAAGTCATCTGTTTGTTTATTTGGTCCTTCAGTCTTCGGACCTCTCAAGTAGATTCGACATCCCTATCTTCACAGAGGAGTTCCTTGATCAGAATAAAGGTAAGAAAATGAAGACAGGAAAATGTCATTTTCATGAGTAAAGCGCACAAACACAGTGCTATTACCATGCTATCACTTTGTTAGCTAATAGGACATTTAGACAAACCCTGTTTCTGTAAAGTAAGCTCTATATGAGATTAAACATATGATTTGATATATAATCTTATATGCTCGTCAATTCATTTTTTATTTTTCTCAGCTCGAGAGGCTGAGTTGCGACGGCTTCGTAAGGCCAACATTGAGTTTGAAGAGCAGAATGCGGTGCTGCAGAGACACATTAAGGACATGTACAACGCTAAAGAGCGTCTGGAGGCTGAGCTGGGACAGGACGAGAAGCGTACCCAGGCTCTTCACCAACACTGGTTGGCCATTAAACACACGTTGGTCAATGGTTTGTCATCAGTCCCCCTGCCAGGTCAGCAATCATTTGGATGTATTTAGTCAGAGGGAAGACAGGCAAATAGTAACACTCCTGCATGATATTAGCTAGACCTTCTGCTACAGGGTCATATTTGCATTTAGTTGTTTTAGTCCTATATTATAAATAGATTGAAAGTGTTAACCTTGTATGACCCACATACTTGTGTCTTAAATATGTGGCTATAATAACAATGAATATTCATGAATACTAACTGGATTTTCCCAAGAACTGGTTTGCCATGTAAATGCTTAAATTCCATGATATTTCTTCTGTGTCATTTCTGAACAGGCACAGGTGAGACAGCGTCTCTTGGAAACCTGGACTCATACCTGAGTCGTCTGAGCGGAGTGCTTGAAGGAAACCCTCATAAGCACCGGGCCTTGGTCACCCAGCTTTGCGAGGTCCTCTCTCATCTGGACAGGTAACTAATACCTTTCACACAAACCGAGGGTGTGACACAGCAGACTAAACATGCATCCAACCTGTGTTTGATCACTGATACCTAACAGTGACTTCCAGTCACACAACATCAGGCCTTTCTGTACTCATCATTGATAAAGTCCCGGAAAGAATGAAACTAGACACAATAAATCACAAGTTGATTAACTATTTTAATAATCTATAAATAGCTTGTCACTTTTCTAGTAAAAAAAGATTACCAAACATTTGCTGGTTCCACTTTCTCAAATGTGAGGATTTGGGGCTTTTTTGTCTTATATGATATAAACTGAATATCTTTGGATGTTGGACTGTTGGTCAGTGCAGCGGACAGTAAACACAGATCAGGCGCAACTTTGTAAGATTTTTTTTCTTCATAGGTCAACTTGTTAAAAGTTTGTCATTTTCAAGTGTCTTTGCTATCAAGAAAGAACAAACTTTATTATCTACTACTATTTTTAGGTTCTGTAGTAATCCTGGTTAAATCACAGAGACACATTTAAAATGTCAGACCAAAGATGAGTAGATTCAGCCAATGTCAGGTCAGATGAACTCAGCTAACTGCCTGACAAGAAGGGAATAATTTTACAAAAAATCCATACAAAAGCTCGTAATTATTAGGCCTTAGTCCAACATGATTATTATCCCAAATATTTGTTTATAATTCTTAAGTCACAAGCCCATATCTAACATGTATGTCTGAATATTTTCCTTTCTCTAACTGCATGCTTTAATTCATTGTCAGTGAGAAGTTATGAGGAGACTCCAGCCAGAGACCCATTCATTCCTGCATCAGGGGTCAAATCACAGGCTTGGTGGTATTGGGTCAAATCAGTGCCATTCAACAGAGCATGTGGATATCTCAAGGATAGTAAAGGCAAGGTTACAAACACTTCAAAACACAGCACACATAGTCCATGTCAACATGTCCTCTTTACAATTATGTGTATTCTGTAGAATATGTATATTCTCACACATAATTGTAAATGTAAATCTGTGTGGCAGTCTTAAGGGTTATTACAGTTCAGTGCAGGAAGGGATTTCATTAAATGTAATGTCATTTTACTTTCTGAACTGCCTTAAGAAAATTTGGATTGATCCTAACCCTATTGTGTAGCTATGTATTAGCAATTACCTACAGGCTCTGTCCAACAAGACAAGCCTAATTATCAGTTTACAATAAATGCCATTTGGCATTTGGAGAATGCTGGGTAATGTGTATGTTGTAGTTAATATAGAATACGTAAAAAACTGGAAGAGGTGAAAATGAAATGTTGGGGTATACATGTTTTAAATTTACATCAATATTGGCAGATTGTGAAATGGAGAAGCAGTTTCACATGTTGTCAGAATATTATGTATTTGTGAAGTATATATGTATTTTTTTGAAATGTTCATTAAACCATACTGAAAATGTTTCCAACAAAAACTGAAAAAAGTGCAATTTTGTTTGTTTTTTTAATTGTTGTGAGCTTAATTATTTTAAAGCACCCCATCTCAAGTTCAAAAAGGGTGAATTCATCCAAATCACAAATGGTCTCCCACTATGCCATTATCCCCTCTCAAATCTGCATGGCTGTAAACCACCAGAGGTAAGTGCTAAAATAGTCTTTTGTGTGATTGGGGTGAAATGACCCTTTACAGAATATGTTCACAATTGTTCAAGTCTGTCTTAAAACAACAGTCATCTGCCCAAAAGAAAGAGTTTCTCCTCACTGTATTCATCTTCTGTTCATACTGGCTTTTAGCACTTTCAATGTAAATGATGGGGCCAAAATCCCTGGTGGTGGTTCCCTGTTGAGCTGCGCTGGAAGTATAGAAACAAAAAGAGGGATTGTAGACTGACCTTGAAAGATATCTACTTGATTTGACTAATTTGGGCGGCTGAAGCTTCATATTAGCTTCAGAATAACTTTTAAATATATTTTTGTACAGAAGGAGGTTTGTGGATTTTGTCCCCCATCACTTACATTGTAAGTGCATTATGAAGGGATCTTCTAATGGTCAGTATGAATAGGAGGGATGATTACAGAAGTTAAAACCTGTGTCAATGTTCATTTGGGCACCTGACTGTTATTTTTAAGACAAACTTTAAAAATTGTGCATCCATCCTTTAAGAAATCAGATTTGGTGAATTTCAATGGATGTTATGCTCCAGCAGGGGGAGCTGTTGGCCCACAAAAAAAACTAGTAATGTTTTGAATCTGTGACCATAGAGAACCGGTATGGGTGTTGACTTTTTTTTCTAACTGGTGGCATGAAGTGGATATGACGTGTGGTAAATATGCCACACAGTTTGACACAACTGAGCTTGGTTCAAGTTTTGCCATCTGGATACTAGAAAAGCCAGTCAGACCAAAGCTCAAAGATAAATAGCTCATGACAAACGACCCACTTTGTTTATTCAGTATTCTCAAATTAGACATCAGCAGTCCATCTGCTTCAAGTCAAATATCATCTCAGGTGCATCATTCATGTGCATAATCATTGCTTTCTTCTGAAATTGGGAAAACGTTCATGAAATTAAACCCCCATTAATGATGCTATTGATGGTCTTCATTTTCTCTGTAATAGATTTTCAATGTATTTCCATTCATCTGTCATCTCATCTCTGTATTTGGTAGTTGTTACTGGATGGGCTGAATCAGCCATTCATCAAGTATCAAGTTACTGTGAATGCAAACTCAGGTATGAGAAGTCCCACTCCTTTGCCTTATAACTGACACTTTCTCTCAGTGAAAGTGAAGTTTAAATGTCCTTAAACTGACTCACTGCCTAGTCATTATTACCCAGAAACACCAGTGACTGCTGTGCAGTGGCTTAACATATTTCATCTGGGCTTCAGTGTTTCCTAAAAAAGTGGAGCTGGATAATATTGACAAAAAAACAGATATCACAATATTTTTTTAACAAATTCTTCCATGTTGACATGTGAGCATGTCGGGGAATTTCAGATGAGGATTTTGTAAAACATTTAGAGAAATATGATGAAAATACAGGGGGAGAGGCTAATAATGCAGGATCCTCACCCCACCCATACTCACCATCACCGCCGCTCCGACGTCACTGCCAGGAGCTGTCCACGCAGCGGTGGTGCTGAAGCTGAACAAGATGGCTGAGTGTTGGGGAGCGGAGAGCTGAGAAAGAAGGGGGAGGAAAGAGTTTAAAATCAAGACAGAGGCGCCATAAATAAGACGGAGAGGACTGCGACGCTGGCGTTCACCCTCGAAGTGTGAAGACTTTTATGTATGTCAGGCGTAACGATTCCTGCCAGGCCCTGGTGCTGCTAGCGACGGCAGGCGTCTCCATCTCCAGCCCACCGATTCATTCCCAGGCTGTATATTGCACAGATTAACCCAAATAAAGGAAACTAGTGAAGAAGCTGGACCCTGTACTAAAGGCGCAGTTAAGAAATGTCATTGCTGTGTGTTGGAGGTAAGAGAAGAACTAACAATGCATGTCTTGTCACGACCTACTGATGTGTTCATCCTCAATTGCCTCAAGTCGAGTCTTTACAGCTTTTGGGGGGTTTACCTGTTCTGGCAAATTATCCATCAATATTTCGGAATAGCAGGAATCTGTCTTTGAAAGGCGAATAAATGGCAGTTTAATGCAACTCCTAGGCTGAATACTTCCCATTACGTTTGGTGATTGAGCATATTTCTAATCTGTTTAGCTCTTCTACAATTAGTGTGTAAATTCGCTTGAAATATTTCACTCGTACTGTCCTCGATGACAGACCGGGCTCTAATTTTACTGAGACTGGCATTGTTACAGCCCTATCGATTTATGGAGTAGGTGTATGCTTTTGGCAGCAGCTGTCAAACGTAGTAAAACAAGATGTAATCCACTCTCAGTTTGTCCCTGCGTAACAAGGGTGGAGTGTTTTATGTTTCATGCCGTAAAGCAGATAGCACTTTGATTAAAATCATCTCGAGTGAGGACATTTCATCTCAGTTTTTAAGCGTAATTGCGCGAAGAGACCTGTACAGTAGCCTACTTGGTTTCGTTGCAGTTGAATCTCTTTAGATTTACGTGATTGGTAGCAACATTCATTTTTTGAGCCCCACCATGACAACCACAGCCTGTTTTTCTTTGGAGAAATCAAGATTCCTCCAAATTGGTTTCCTACTGAATGAACAGGCCCCAGATCATAACGTTGCACGGTGTCATGACAAATACCTCCCTTCAGTTGTTAATGGTGTACTTGTCATTTATTCGATGAAGTCTGTAATGTTGTCTGTGATGTCTTTCTCCAGAGAAACGAGTAGAAACTGGACCCCAAAAATAAGTCTCTCAATTTATCAAGACTCAGTTTCTCCTAATGAACCAAACATGAGTCCTGCAGTTGATGTGATTTAAATGGTTTTATTAGGATTAGAAATACTCCCCTCTCAGAGTAGTTATTTAAGGTTTTTTACACTGCCTCAGCCAGTTCTCCTGAAACTGAAATTCATGTCCTAGTATGGTTCCAGCACAGTAAAAAAAAAAGCTGACAGGCTGATGAAGATACAGTCATTTGATGAAGGCAAATAAACAAATGCAGTTGTGAGGTTGATTTAAGGGGCCAGTAAAAAAGACATATCATCTGGCCTTTTCCTGTCATTCTGAAACAAAACAAACGGGTTCGAACATGTCTGCAGATCTTGTAACTTCTCAAGAACATATGACTAGTTAATTTATTTTATTTTTAAGCCTCATAGGGACACAATTTTATGGCCAGTTTGGGCAGATTTTCCTATTCTGGGACACTAACATATGCTGCCTCATTAATCAGGGAACAGTGAATAAAAGTGAAGATGACATCGCAAATTCCCTCTAGTTTCTTCTTCAAATTAAGGCAGAGGTTGGAGCAAGCTAGTCATGTTTATGAAGAGGCTGCTATCTTGCTGACACCAGTGCTGGAGCTGATTGCACAGATGTCAGGATTGAGATTCAAGCTCGTTGGTGGTCCCTTTATGTCCTGAAGCTTTGTTGGCATAGCAACCCCAACAGTATTTTAAGTCTCTGCTGGCGTTTTCTAGTCGGTTTCTACAAACTCTGTTACAGGCCTGCAGCTAAGTTGATATTGATATCATATTTTTTTCATGATGTGTCGGTGTGAGGAGAATGCAGAAATGCATGGCTGTTCACTTTGAGCATAAATTAGACTTTGGCACTGGCATTGCATGGTCAGAGCTGTGCTCTACTTCCATGTCTTGTGATGTTAGATGATAAGATAGATTGTGCCACAGAAGCTGAATAAGCATATTCAGATCTGGCAACTAACCTATTACTGTCATCCCCTGTAGTGAGATGCCAGTTCACGCATTATAACTTTATAACACAGTCAGCCATGAGAGACATCCTCATTAGTGTCACCTTCTCTCATTAAGACTATTTACTTATGTATTCGGATCATTAGGGGGCAATTTTTGCAGAAATAATATAATTTAGCACCAAACCGTCCTTAGCTTTTTCTTTTTCATATTAGCATTTCAAACACACTGCTGTGTTACTTTAATAATGACAAGGGTTACTGGGAGTCTGTAAATAGTAAGCAGCAAAGAATAATTGTGTTGGAATCATATACAGTAGATAAAAGGGCATTGATATTTGTGGATAATGATGCCTAGGCTCTATACTGTCAATATACTTAAGGAAGACTGCAAAAAAAATCAATCTTACTTTTGATATCTTGCCCCAGGTACTCTGCAGGTGTGAGTTTTATCCAGCAGAGTGGATGTGCAAAGGCTGTAACATCTTGGTAACCATTTTTGACTTAATGGTGCATTTGAGTCATTTCTCTTTTTCTGTCACAATCTTGAGAAATTTCCTCACTGCATTCCCTGGCGACAGGTTTATATTGTCGTTCCTGGTGTCAGTATAATTGCTAGGTAGTGTGAGTTCTCTTTTGATGGGAAAACCTCAGGAAATAAAAAGCCCCTTTAGCTAGAATTTATTTGTCCAATTTTCCTCATCAAAGGAAGAGAAAATGAGATCTTATAATTGCTGTGGCAGGGACACGGCATTTTCTGTTGAGGGTTTGCCTAAAATATGTAACACCTACTTTTACCCTGTTCCTTTCCCTTTGCTGTAAAACTGCAGCAATGTTGGGTTAGTCTTATGCCTGTGAGCTGTAAGCACCCCCACCCCACCCCCATCCCCAACCACCCGCCTTTCCGGCACCCCCCACTCCTGTCACACTGAAGTGGTTATTTTTAGTGTTGGGGATGCAGCTCGCTCTGCCCGCATCCGGCTGCACAGAGAGATTAATGGAGCACGAGAGAAAGAGATAGAAAGGGAGCACACGTGCATACTTGCCACATGGCAGGGGGAGCTTGTAGGAGCGAGTGATTGAGTGAGAGGGAGAGAGAGAGAGTGGCTGGTGGTGAGGAGAGGACTGTGTATGGGAGAGAGCGAGAGTGTTTGCAAGGGTGCATCTGTCATTTACTGACTATTTAAAGCAAAGAAATTAGTAATTTGCTCGCCTGTATATTCAGTGCTTTCATGGAAATGAACCTTCCTTTACCCCTCGGGCGTGATTGCCTTGTCAGCAGCAAAAATATCAGGAAAGGAGGATTTTGCTTTGAAGTTGGGTGAGAAGCACATGTTCTACCACACCGCTTACTCAGGCACCTGCCTCATGAATCAAAGCGATATTTAAGTGATAAGCATTATCCCAAGGGTTTGCTGGGGTGATGCTATTTTTAGAAGCCAATTTGTCCACAATGGTTTTTACGCCTGCTCTGCTGTCACTGACTAAGAAAATGGATCAGAATGTGTTTTGTCAAATCTATTTGGGTTGTTACTAACAGCATCACTTTTACAACCCTCATTTTTTAGGGTTTTCTTGATTGAATAAGAGGGAGCATTAGTTCCCTCTGTTTTAGAGAGTTGGATAGGTAATGCATTATAAAGTCATTCTTCTTGCAGCCAAGCACACATGCTCAGAGAGTGTTTTAGCGGCTTGTTGTTGAGGCCCAATTAGATTTTAAATGTTGCTTAATCTCTGTACACCTTTCCTTAAATGCAACATCAGTGACAGTGACTAAAAACCAGAGTTCTGAATATTAATACCTTACTGCTGAACATAGGGAAGCTGAGCATCGGCAGGGTGCAGGATTGAATGAATAATGAATAGGCTTTTGACGTCATTGTGGTTTAAAAGTCATTCTGGTACCTCCAGAGGTCCCTGCATGGAGGAGCTGGCAGTGGCACCTCAGCGGAGCCTCATTGTGTTAGACAAACATCAGTGCTGCTCAGTCTTTTAACTACCACCCCCTGTTGTCAATCATGCAGGAATACATACACAAGCATCCGGTATGTGGTCACTTTCCTCCCTGGCAACACCTTACTGAAACAGTCTTTCTGCCCCTCCAAAGAGTGACTCAGAGATCCTGACACTTCCTGCTGAGTGGATGCAGTCTTTCATATTGAGATCCTGGCACATTGCCCCCCCACTTTCCCCATCCTCTCTAAAATGCCAGTTTCCCGTCAATGACCATCCAACCGTACTTTCATGCACATTAGCTACAGGCAAAGGCCTAACTAGACTGTAGGCAAAAGTCACATGACACTATAAGCATAAGCCTGAGAAAAGCCATTGTGGACTCACTGAGAGTTATATGTACAGCAGGAAGTGTGAAATCCTTGATGGGCTGTTGGTGGACAAGCATAATTTTTATCACCTCACTCACTCATTTTTTGTAAAGTAATGCACAAATATTGTAACTTACTTCACTACAGGTACACTGATTTCTTGTTTGTGACTTTTGTTTTCTGTTTGTTTGCAGTGAAGAAAGGCAAGCTTGATGGACCCCAAGGTAAGTTGTATCCTGTGGAGGTCCGTCCATTTCTTGTTTATTTTTACTAAGTCTTGGTTGCTTAACATAAACACACACAGCAGCATAACCAATAGTGTTTGTATTTTACAGAGAAATTTAACACTTACGTGACCCTGAAGGTGCAGAATGTTAAGAGCACAACCATCGCTGTGCGCGGCAGTCAGCCGTGCTGGGAGCAAGACTTTATGTTGTGAGTGCTTTTTGCCCTCTCTCACTTTCCCCCCTTCAGCCCCTGTCCTCTTCTGTAAATCTGCCTGCACAAAATTGCTTAATCGGGTCTTCAGTCTTTGCTTTACAGTATTTGCTGCACAGTGGATATTGATTTCTTGCTATATTCCCTACTCTTTACACCCACTTGTCTTCCACTTCTGTCACTTTTTCCTCTCACTCTACCCTCCCAACCCATCCCCACCTCCACCCCTCCAGCCAGCTCTGGCTTTGCTGTTACAGTAGCGTTTTAGTTTGTAGCTAATAATCTAGTCTCAACATCAGTTGACAGATGCAAGTCAGTGGTCCACATTAACATATGGAAAGAGTGTAAATATACTGACATTTAATCAAGTGTACATACTGTAATTCAAACCTCAGGGGCTCAATTCTTCAGCACATACACAGCAGGGTCAGCTGTGACATTTATATTTTTAAAAAGGAGTTATTTTTGCCCTCTTCCTCTCGCTTCCTTTTATTTTTCTCAACCTTTGAACAGTGAGGGGATGACATAACACCTGTGATGTTTGAGCTGCTCCAGCAGAGTTCACACACACCCAATCCAGAGGGTTTCTCCACATCCATCAGGGCTCCCTTCACCTCATAACTTCAGAGAGTTGACCCAGTAGAAAAAAAAACCTGATGAAAAAAAATGGCTTGTCTCTCCATCCTACTGTTTTTATGTTTTATCTACTACAACTTTAAACTACATTAAAAGTAAAGCACAGGTTTTCTTTCCCTTCTCTTTCAGTTTCTCACTCTCTCCTTCACCCTGCTGCATCTCCTGTTTGTTTCCTCTTCTCCTCTTTTCCCTTTTATGAAGCAGCACACCATTCAGCCGTTTGCCAGATTACTTCCTCGGCTCCCAGGGAAACAGAAAGATGCATTTTCATATCAAAGCTGTGGCTATTATTAGGATTTGATTCAGTTAAGACAGCCAGTGGGCCTGAGAAGAGGTACTGTTCAATGATGAGAAATGCTAAGTGAGCTGATAATCTTCCAGATTTGTAGTCATATTACAAATCTTAGTCCTGACCTTAGTTATATTGTACTGTGTATGACTGTTACTTGATGAAAAAAGGAGGCGTAGAGTTCACAGTTGTTTGTCATACAGACATATAGACAGACTCTGCTGTTGTCCTATCTGTGCTGCCTCTTATATCCTGCTGGCAGCCTAGTTGACAATCACCTACTCTTTCCATCTTCATGCTGAATGACTCATTTCCCTCGGCAGATTGAATCACAGTGCATATCCATCAGTAGATTTAAGTGCAGCTCCTGATGGCATTGCCTGTATTTCTGGTAAAAATCCTCTGTGCTTTGAGGTGTCTGCATACAACCCTGTCTCCACATTCTGTATTTTGTCTTTTCTCTCTTTCTCTATCTTATTTCTCTTTTTCTGTCCCCGCCTCTTTCTGCTGTACAGTGAAATAAACCGGTTGGATCTGGGCCTGACAGTTGAGGTGTGGAATAAAGGGCTGATCTGGGACACCATGGTGGGCACCTTATGGATCCCCCTGCGCAGCATACGGCAGTCAAATGAGGTGCACTATCTCTCTCTCTGGCTCTGACGTCCCTTAGCATTGCTTTAGGTTTCATTGCTTTACATTTCATAAGCTTTACATAAAAAGGAACTAGTTTCAACAATAAACTCCGTAAAGCACAAAGAAATTGCACCAAAAAAAATCACAACTTAATGTGAACTATTAGGTGAATGCTTGTATCCAAATGTGTCACAAGTACTATGAAAGCTAGACCACTCTTAATGCTTTAGGTGTCTAGTTTCATGTTTGATTCTCAATACCCTGCTGGGTGTGTTGATCCTGATGTGCATGCGTTATGAATATTCTTCCCACTCAGCTCAGCTTGGACTGCACACAACTGACAGTTCATATAATATTATGAATGATGCTGAGAAAAATGTCAGAAAGTCATTATTGAGATTAAAATGTATGCTATTATATGATATGATAAATTAAAACAAATGCAAAGTCGTATAAAGGCACAAAACACAATAATAATAGTGGAACAATATAAAAAATATAACTATCAATATATTATATCAATATAGTCATGTTAAACCTCACTAAACTTAGCAGATACATTCAAAGTCCCGAATATTTTTGCAATATTAAAGGATTATACATTTTTTTATGTTTCAGGGTGGGTGTGTCATGAATATTCCACTTATATGTTACTATTCTGTCAAATAAATTAAAACTAACATAAATTTGAATGAAATCACAAAATGTTTATAATACTGATGAAATGTCATAGATTATATATACATTAGGAATATTACACAGGGCCTAAAATGATGACGTAAGTTAGCTAGTGCTCCATATTTTTTTAGTTCCAGTATTTGTTTATAGCAGTCAAGAACAGATTTCACATTTAGGCTTGTTGGCTTTATACACACAGAATTGGAATCGGCATGTGGGATCTAATGACAGTCAGTACTGTCCTGGTCATACCTGTCTTCCTCTTTATTTTCCAGGACGGTCCAGGTCAATGGTTGACCCTGGACTCCAACGTCATCATGGCTGAGAATGAGATTTGTGGAACCAAAGACCCGACCTTTCACAGGCTGCTGCTCGACACCCGCTTTGAACTGCCACTAGGTTTGACCTTTCGTCACAGCTTAATTTATCCTACAAATGTTTTTTGTTCTGTATATTGTCTTTTTATATATGTTCAATTCTTGATATACAGTATTTCAATTAAATCTGACAAATAAGAAAGAACAATTCCTACTGCTACTAGTATTACTACTACTAAAAAAGTACAACTACTGCTGTCTCTACCACTATCATTATTACTATCAGTGCTGATGCTGCTTCCCCTTCTGCTAGTACTACTACTATAGTGCTTCCTCTGTTAAATCTATAAATATATAGGAGATATGTTTATAATGTCTAAAAATTTTTGTACAGTGAAGAGTATGATGTTGAGTGTTGTGTGCTGCAGACATTCCAGAGGAAGAAGCGAGATACTGGGCCAAGAAACTTGAACAACTAAATGCCATGAGAGACCAAGATGTAAGGACTTTATTATATTCCTTTCACTCTCTCTACACTATAGTATCTGTCATCTATCTTTCTCAATCTGTAGTATAGAATACAATCATATAATATTCTCTCTCTCAACTCTTTTCCTCCTCTTTGTTTTCCTCCCACCCTCTCTATCCATTTTCCATATTCTCTGTAATTACGCCCTATGGCTGCCATTGATGGCAGAAGGTCAATATTTTTATCAATTTGCCTCAAAACAAGTGCTGGATATTATTTTCTGAGGTGTCTGTTGTTGTGTTTTTATCCTCAGTATGCCTACCAAGAGGAACAGGAGCGACCACTCCATGCGCCAACCACTCAGTGCTGTGAGTGTCATCAGACCAGCCACTCCTGTGTGCACATCCTTCTGTGTTATGTCCCGCTGTGTCCTTTTTATGCCTCCTGTTTTTTCCTCTCTCCCCCCCCACTCCCCCTCTTCCATCGTCTTGACTCATTGAGAACGAAAGTAGACAGGAGGCTGAAATGAGGCTGATAGATGTGGCAAAGGAAAGGAGGAGGGGAGGGAGAAAAGCTGATGTGCCGAATCATGCGAGCCAGCCTGCCTGAGCATGAGAGTGACTTATAGGTGCTAGATGTGTGACGAATGTGAACTGACATAGGCTGGGTTGTCAGACACACACCACCCAGCCTGCCTGCCTGTCTGTCTGTCTGTCTATCTCTCTAGTGATGATGACACAGGGAGCAGGTGATTAAGTGTGTATAGTATAAATCTGCAGATGCTTGTGTGTGTGCAGAGATGATATAGTAGGTGTGTATTTTCTGATCTTGCAGCATCAAGACCAGCTATCTACTTCATTAATAAAGTCACATAGTTCACATTTCAGATAATAATTTCTCAGGTCTACAAATCTCTACATGTTTGTTTACCTGGCTTTTGGATTGCTTATTTGTTTAACTTGTGGCCCAAACCTAATTTGGTTTCTCCTTTCCTTAATCTCCTTGCAGGTAATTGGAGTCTGTGGGGAGATCAGCAAAGTAAGTTTCTTTCATGTGCTTCTGCTAATGACTTGGAGTAATTCTGTATTTATTGTCCATGTCTCACTTAATGTAATGATCTCCTTGTGTAGTTTTCCTCAGAGACCATCAGTTGCCGTGAAAATAGATTATTTTTTCCCCTCAAATTTTTCCTGATTCCTTTCAATTCGTATTCATTTTCTCCTGATGGATTTTAAAGTAAAGCTGTTAAAATTAAACTGAGTAAAGTCACAATAAAATAGAATCGGAGGTGTTTTTACTCTCTCTGCCTCACGTCAAATATTATTTGCATGTGTTTTTCTTACTTTTCTATGCACAGGAACCATCAGAACATTAGAACAATCACACCAAAGTAGTTCATTCTCATAAATCCCACCTTAGTTGGCTGAAACATTTAAACATTTGTATTATTTTCAAATACTACAAAGTGCAATTCTTGACCAATCATCCTCTTCTCGCCTCACCCTCCCACGCTGTGTTTGTGTGAACAGACGAGGACCCAGACAGCGCTGTGGACGACAGGGACAGCGACTACCGCAGTGAGACCAGTAACAGCATCCCACCTCCCTACTACACCACTTCCCAGCCCAACGCTTCCATGCACCAGTATCCCATGAGACACCATCACTACAGACACTCCTACAACGATGAGATCCACGAGATGGACTATGACCACAGAGCCATGAGGTAGCAAACACACTACTTAACCGCAACTGAGACTGAGGCAGTTTGGTTTCCTTTCCTTGAGTCTAGTTGTTTATGTGCACCCATTAGATTACCATGGGGGGTTGTCAAAATGTATCAGCAGATCTAACAGGGAGAAATGCTTTGTTTTTGTTAGGCAGGAAGAAAAAAAAAAACACAAGAGGAACAAAACTGTTTACTGTTGAAAATATTATGTCACACTCCCCATCTTAAACAGTTTGAATAACTCCCTTTGGAGTGTCTGTGCACCTATCATATAGCCCTGAGACAACTCAGCCCCTGCGACCTTGTTTTGTTCACTTTGTTGTACATGGTAACATGTCCCACTGTGCTCTCCTCCTCTAGAGAATAACCCTGGCCTCAGTGTATACAAGCGTGCTGGGGCTCAGAGTTCTTGTATACAGGTCGTGTATGAAGTGGGCCTCTGTGGTTATCTTTTCTGTGCGCGTGCATGTGTGATTGCGTGCGCGTGTGTCTGCATCTTTGTGTGCATGTCGAGTGTATGAGCATCAGAAACCCCATGTGATCTCTTCTGTGCTAACTTGTTGTGCAGAAAATGAATGAATTCCTGGACTTAACAGTATTTCTGGACATGTTTTCAAAAGGCGGCAGACCGTCAAAACTCATGCATTGCTCAGAAAAGCTGAACCAGAAAGTTTGATCTTTTCATTTGTTTAGATTTGGTTGAGTAAAAATAAAGTGCACACCTTCAGTGAGAGGTCTTTGTGCAGAAGCTTAACCGGGCAGTGCAGAGGCTCAGTTTGGTTAGAGCTTTCTTTTGAAAGATTTGCACTGAGCTCTACTGATGCTCCTCTCCTACCTCTCCCCTCCTCCCTACCTCCCTCCCTGCTCCTCTTACCAGACGCTATGATAGTTTAGACTCGGCCACCAACGGGCGCAGCGATATCGACTCAGGCTCAGGGTCAAGCCGGCGCACCAGTCGTCAGTATTCTCTAGACAGTAGGCATTCACTGTCCGATAGGTGGGTCTATGTACCTCCTCTCCAACTCCTCCTCCTCCTCCTCCTCTTCCTCCTGCTCCGGCCTGTGACTCCGTCTCGCTGTGACGTCAGTGATGGATTGTCCCGTTCTCCTCGCTAGCTGTGCTTGCATGCATGTGCTCTTACCCTATCTCTGTATATGTATATTATATATTTTCTATAAAAAAAAAAAAAACTACTGGTCCTGCATCTATCTTTACTGTGGTCCTGGTGAAGTTTGTTAAACTTTTGTAAGTTCTGTGCAGTTTTCTGTTTATATGTGTGGGTGAGTGATTGACTACATGCGTTTATGTGTGTTGTTTCGTAACAATCAGAGACAGAGGGGTTAATTGTTGGTTGGTTGTTCAGAGATCGTGGAAAAGCCTCTGTGTGTGTGTGTGTGTGTGTGTGTGTGTGTGTGCCTATGTTGTCATGACAGCCTGTTATTACAGCCTCATCCTGTATGTGAGACTTTAAGACAATCCCAGTCTTATTCTGGGAGTCCCACACTTGGTAATTATACTCATTTAATTTCCACTTGTAAGACAGCAGGAGGCCGCCAGCCCAATAATGGGACCCTAGCAGAGAGGGCAAGACAGATTACATTCATTTTCATCTTCATTTCATCATGTTTTTTCAATTCTCTACTAAGAGTGGGAGCAGACATGTATTTTGAGTCAAACATTATGCAAGCATGTGTCACTGTCTGTGTCTTTGTGTCAGCTGAAAGAGATAGATTGCGAGATAGGTGACAAACACAAAAGTACAGGATTGTCGTGATTCGGTGTTTATGTGTCCATTCATTCACACTTGTGTATTCCCTCTGGCTCACAGCCCATAGCCATTATACAGATCTCCCCTTTACTGTCCCTGCACCATGCATTATTGAACCAACAAGACTATAATCAATAGAGACGAAACAATAAAGTGTGAGTGTGTGTCCTTGTGTGAGAGAAATTGTTTTTTTATGTCTCAAATCTCTCTCTGACTCATGGTCTGTCTCAATGCCTAAAAGCCCCATTCATCACTGTGATTAAAATATTATTCACTTATTTATCTGCAAAAAAGGAGACTGTTTTTGTTCTGTCAGGCCAATAAATCATCCTCAGCCTCTCCAGGTTCACTTTCTTTCATTTGACTAGGCCTATTTATATCTTAGATTTATGAAATAGGTGTTCTTCTGTTTTTGCAATCATGTGTGCTTTTGTATGTTTCTGTATTAATTTGTGTGTGTGGACTAGTATCCATACTAACTCTTTTCATTACTAAATTATGATCCCCTTGCAGTCACATAGATGCATTACTAGTCTGATCCTCCCTGCTCTGAGTTTCCTGATTGGTTTAAAGTCAGTCCTCTTTTCCTAGTGGTTAGCTGTTTCCCTCCCTGGCCCCAACACAAGTTCCTTAAGTGTCACTGTGAGAGCCAAATTCCTTATTGTGCAAGTCTGGGAACTCCCCCTAGTTTGCTTTTACACTCATGTGGGTGTGTTTATGTAACAGGTGTCTGTATCTCCCCCTCCCTTCAGTCCCACAGACAGTCGTTATGCCTCATCGGGCGAATTGAGTCGAGGCAGCTCTCAACTCAGTGAGGAGTTTGTTCCTGAGGACGGCGAGAGCTTGCGAGGCTCAGAGTTCTACGATGAAAACGACTCCTACCACTCCTGCCACTCCTCCGTCAGCTACGGCAAAGAGGATTCCCCAGGCTGGGATGGTGAGGACCAGCAAGCTGTCTACAGCGACGAGGGAGGCTACCTCAAAGATGGAGGGGAGGATAGGGCACTATATGACGAAGAGGATGGAGACATGTACGGGGAGGAAGGAGAGTACAACTACGAAGATGAGGAGGAGATGCCATATGAGGAGGATGAAGATATGTATCCACTGGATGGCACTCTCAGTGAAGACCAGGAGCCGCCCTACACCCCCACACCCACAAGCACTGCCCCCACTCTGATGCCCCCCTCTGACACTCTGACCTCCAGCAGGCCACCGCTGGAGAAACAGGCGTCGCTGCATCAGCAGCGGCCAGCCCATGATCAGCTCCAGCCCCCCAGCACTGCTCCTGGTCTACCTCCAGTCAAACAGGATGACACCACCTTGCCCCCTTTTGGTGCAGAACCCACCAAACCTCCCTTTGCACCCACCCAACCAGATCTGTCTACCACCACTACATCCACTCCAACAAGTACATCACAGGTTCCAGCTCCGGATACCAAGCCCCTGGAGCCTGAGCCAATATCTGAGGTCCCGCCAGAGGAACCCCGACCACCCGAGCAGCCTTCGGCAGCAGAGAGCATTCCTCCAGCTCCTGAAGAGAAAACAGAGCAGCCTCCTGTTCCAAGGTGAACACTGTTTATACACTGTCTGACTCAGAGGAAAATCAAAAATAAGCCTCTACACATTTCCAACACTCAATTTATTAGGTAGCTACGTTTGGTACAATGATCCTCTGGAGGTATTTTATTAAAGTAACAGTACATACAGTGTATACATGTATATAATTAAACAACAACCAATGGGGACCAAGTCATCAGATATCCAAAAGAGGGATGTAAAAAGCAGAAAGAAACAAATATAGGGCCCATTCAGATGAACTCATGCCATTCTGTACCCACTAAAAGTTTTTAAGTGATTATCTACATTTTTTAACACCTTTTTATGAGACCAGTTTCTATGTTCATCACAGTTCCATTAATGTGTTTTCTGCCGTATTAGTCCATTACTGTATATTCAGTATGTTAAAGTACATATAATTATTATTCTTGTTTCATCCTGCACCCTTCTTTCAGCTTCCCAAAGAGGGAAATCATGGAACCCGGTCCTGCCAGAGCTAAAGCCAACTGGCTTCGACTTTTCAGCAGAGTACGACTACAGCTGCAAGAGGTACGGCCTATGTGTGTGTGTGTGTGTGTGTATCTCTGTGCACACAGCATTTGCATAATCTGTGCCTTCATGCCAGGTGAATAAGAGTGGGTAATATGTTTTCTCTGTTGTTGCTCTGCTTTAATTCATAAGTCTACTATTTGAGCTCACTGACTTGTTGCATCAGTTCCCGCATGTCCTACTGTTTTTTTCCAGCTTTTCTTTGAATGGTCCACCGTTTTTCCCAATTCTTGTTTGTTTTTTTTTTGCTGTGGATTATATTGTCTTGTGTTTATCTGATTGTTTCTGTTTACCCCTTGTATTGTTTTTGCCATTTCATTATTTTCTTTTCAGTTGTTTGCCATCCTCGTAGCGATTTGCATGTAGTCCGTTCTGATTACCCATGGCCGGAGCAGACTCACAGGTGGGTGTGGCCAGTAGTGTGTTAATCAACCTAATTTATATTGTATGTATCCTGTATGGCTCATTGGTATTTATGGAGAGCCAAGCAACACATAGGAAGCTGCTGTAAGCCTGCTAAATGTCCTTTTCAAAGCCTGGCGTTTATACCAATCATGACTATTTTTGTGCATCAGTTTGACGTGAGTATCAGTGTCATTCTTTGAACAGGCAGGCAGACAAAGAACATGTCTTTCAATAATAGAGCAGATAGAATTAGAAGAGATATTACATGGATAGCCATCTGGCAGTAATCTACTTTTACTATGAGTCTCAAACACACAGAAGCCTCTGTTGATCTCAATAATCACCACACTCACTCAGAAAGACGCAACTCAGCTATACCATTCTGCTCATCTCCCCCTTTTTTTTCTCTTTATCTCCCACTTGTACCACTGTTGTATTATTCGTTTGTCAATACTGGGAAAACTTGAAGTCATTGAAGCAACAGCTGCTAGTGAAACTCACCAAGAATTAGCACTGAAGCAACACCATACATATCGTTTCTCTCAATTTTGTTGTTCCAAATATAAAGGACGATATGACATTTTTCCGGCCACTGCTCTAATGGCACCCAGCTCGTCTCTCCCTGCTTTTCCCATCTCATCTTTTTCTTTCTCCACAGGCCCGAGGAGAGAGTGTTGGCATCGCCTCCCTGCTTTTATCAGCGGGGTAAGTAACCATGACGCTGTTACTACTGCGGCCATTGAAAATCTATAACTTACTGACCAAAAGGCAAGCCCACGACCTTAATGTCTGGATACATTTATCGTCTAATTGATTTGTTGTGCCCAGGTTCAAGTTAACAACTGTCGCTGAAACAAAAAGGTTAAATAATGCTGTGTTCATGTTTGGTCTCTAGGATGGGTGGTGCTCTTTATAGCATTGACAGCATGCCAGACCTCAGGAAGAGGAAAGCTATGCCTCTGGTCAGAGATCTGGTGAGTTTCTGCTCTAATCTCCTTATATTCCCCTGACTATGTGTCTCACATCTCCCCAGTCCATTTATCACCCAGCTAAGCAGTCAGCGCTCTCATCTACTAAAGCTACTCTTGTTTTGTTTCATTTCAGACTCTCTGCTCTTCTTTCTCATCTTATCTTACTCTATCTACCTTATTGTTCTTTTCTTTACTTCATTCCATTCCTCTACCTTTCTGTCTTTTAGCCCACTTGCACTATGCCTCACTCTGCTTACAGACAATACATTTCCCAGCTGTTACATCCTGACAGGGCAAGCTGAGGGGCTGAGGGGCCACTAGCAAAGCCAGAGGTTTCCTCTGACCGGCACTGATGCTTGCTAGATGCTGTCATAATACAGACCTTTCATTTCCCCACCCTGCCATCCTCCTCATGCCTCCCTGAAAACCACCTTATTAGTGATAAGATGAGGTGAAATGTATAAATCTTTGTCTGGAGAAACCTGTAACTCACACATACAAGTCATTACAGAGTCTTTCAATATCTGTACAGGATCAACAATATAGACAGAAACATACAGTATCACGTTTCAGCTTTTCAGAGAGACAAATGAAACCCTTTCAGCAAAAACACATTATGCGGAAGGCTGGAAATAGGATAGTCTTTATATATCAACTGCCAGGCATTGAGCTCAGGGAAGCTTGGTGCATTTTCCTCATCAAACCAAATCCAAGCATTACCACGCACAAGTAATTAGCTCCAACGACCGTCTTCATGGATAAAATCCTGCCATTACACAGTAACAGCCGCTATGTGCTGAGAGACGGACGCAGGCAGGTGTGCCCATGTTTCTCTTCCTCACTCTGTCCCTCTCTTTCACACATGCACACACACTCATGACTTGTCACAGTGGCTCAGGTAATTGGTCGGACAGGGCAGGGTCCTGGCTGAATGAGCAGCGAACGCAGGCTATTTCACCCACATATCAGAAGTCAGGAGTCTGTTTGCAGCTGTGGCATCACTTCACCCCTCCTCTGTTTTAATGATGCTTAATTCTACAGCTGGTTTTAGGTTGACATGTTGATTTTTCCTTCCGTGATTTTCTTGTGGATGTCCATCTTGTCAAATTAATCATGAACATAACAGTATTATGTATCAATTTCTCAATATCTCTTTTGCATTTCTGTGGAAATTCCTGCCTCTTTATTGGCTTTTCTCTAATCTTAAACCTCTTTTTCCTCCTCCCTTCCTTTCACTGCCACAGGCTATGGTGAGTAACACCTACACCATTTACTCTAGAAACATTCATGTTGTGAGGGTATACTAGTTTTCTCTTCTCACCACCAAAGCACTTTAGATTCTGCAGCTGTCACCTCTAGTTTGCTGTAACTACTCAGAGGAACATTGCCAGACAGACTGTAATAAAACACACTGCCTCATATGCTGCACTGAGATTTCTCTTGATAATTAAAAATAAGTTATTGAGGTGGGAGCTGAGAAATATTGACCCCTCCTCATCTCTTCTGTCACTCAGTCCTTGGTTCAGAACTCCAGGAAGGCTGGCATCACCTCGGCCCTGACGTCCAGCACCCTGCATAACGAAGAACTGGTCAGTACTCGTTAACAACATTAAACCTATCTATCTCACATTGTGCCAAAAGTTTTTCTATCATTTCTACATAAGTAGAGCAGCTTTTAACTCTGCTTGCCCTGCACTCCTCTCCTCCGTTCCCTCGTAGAAGAGTCACGTCTACAAGAAGACCCTCCAGGCCCTCATTTATCCCATCTCCTGCACCACCCCGCACAATTTTGAGGTGTGGACAGCCACCACCCCCACTTACTGCTATGAGTGTGAGGGGCTGCTGTGGGGCATTGCTCGTCAGGGCATGCGCTGTACTGAGTGTGGAGTCAAATGCCACGAGAAGTGCCAGGATCTACTCAATGCCGATTGTCTGCAAAGTAAGAGAAACGTTTTCCGTTTTAGCCCCTAAGCGTTTATAAAAGAATGACGATGAAAAAAATGATGATGGGTTCAAACTTCATACATATACATGACACTAAGTATTCAAGAGTGAATTACAAAAACAAAACCTTATGACTTCTGTCAATGTGATTTTTTTTTTTTTAATTAATTTACTTTTCTTTATGTGGCTTTATATAACCAATAAGATCCCACACAGGGGCTGAACAACCATTTGCTGACTTTGTTATGTTTTCTGGGGTTTTTTTTATTATTAATACCAGTATACTATCTAGTCCATCTATTTCCTCTCATCGCTATTTGTCATTGCCAAGCACAGAGTCGACCTCCTCCTCCTTCCCTCACTTCTACTTTCTTATTCTCCTTGTTTTCCTTGAGAGGATATTAAAAGCCATTTGTCTTTTGTTGTCGTTCGCCTCTCTTTTCTCTCTCTTTTACTCAGCATTTTAAAGCTCTGTAAATGTGTCCGCCTCTCATTCATGAAGTATCGCCAACTTTTTCATCACCTGCACAGTATTTTTGTCTGTTTCACTGTATTCTAAATTGAATTCTCCTCAAAACTTTTGAATATATTGCAGAATTACATATGTCCTCCATGCATTTATCAGCTCTGTTCTATTATTGTTATCACAAATAACTACATAGCAGCTATAACCCTGTCATATCAAACTTCTTCTAAATTCTTTTACACACTTACATATATAAATCTTTCTCCCGTCAACCAGGAGCAGCAGAGAAGAGCTCCAAACACGGCGCAGAGGACCGAACCCAGAACATCATCATGGTTCTTAAAGACCGCATGAAGATCCGCGAGAGGAACAAGCCTGAGATCTTCGAACTCATTCAGGAAGTCTTCACTGTCGTCAAGTCCACTCATGTCACCCAAATGAAGCAGATCAAGCAGAGCGTGCTCGATGGCACCTCTAAATGGTCGGCAAAGATCAGCATCACAGGTGAGAGGGGAGTCCCATTCACTTCGGTAGTTTTGATTGAAGCTGGCCAACACTTTTTACATCAAAGTCAGAGGAGACGGTATGTGTCAGGTGTTTGTGTCTATAAAAAGAGACAAGCTGGCGTTTGTAGGGCAGTAGAGCAGAGGGTCAGATAAGTTAAGAGGCATCTGTTTGCACACACACACACTCTGACTGACCAGCTTGGCCCTCTTTTCCCTCTTCCTAGTGTTGTGTGCCCAGGGTTTACAAGCCAAGGATAAAACCGGCTCCAGTGATCCATATGTCACTGTCCAGGTGGGAAAGACCAAAAAGAGGACCAAAACCATCTACGGCAACCTCAACCCTGTGTGGGAAGAGACATTCAACTTGTAAGTTGAGACCTCTTGGAAAGAGTATGTGGAATTTGTGGTAGTTATTGCTGCAAATAAGGATTGTTTTCATAATCAATTAATGTGCTTATTATTATGATTAATTGTTTAGTCTATAAAATGTCAAATAGTAGTGAAACTTTCCAAATTCCCAGAGCTAAAGGGGGACAAAGTGCTTGTTGACCAAATAAAACCAAAGATATTCATTTTTCAATGATATGAAACAGAGAAAAACAGCAAATCTGCACATTTGAGATACTGAAACCAATAAATATTTGGCATTATTTCTTGATAAATGACTCAAACGATAAATCAATTATCAGTTTTATTGCTTAATTTTCTGTCCTTTTAAACCTTTCGGTTGTAGTTGTCACAGTGGTGCAGTTAAACATCTGTTTTCTGTTGATTAAATAAAATGTGTTTATATCTGTTTATGGCTATTTTTCTTTGTTTATGCTTAAAGCATTTGATATTTCATGAATCTTGATAGTAATCCATCTGGATTTCTTGACCAGCTGTCAGTGTTACTACTACAGTATATCTGGTAACTGTGGATGACTCTCTGGTCTCTTTAGTGAATGTCACAACTCCTCAGACCGCATCAAGGTGCGAGTGTGGGATGAGGACGATGACATCAAATCTCGTGTGAAGCAGAAGTTCAAACGGGAGTCAGACGACTTCCTCGGTCAAACTATCATCGAGGTCCGAACTCTGAGCGGAGAAATGGACGTGTGGTACAATCTGGGTAAGTTGCATCGCACTGTGTCATTTGAGTTTATAGTCCAGGTCATTTATACTGCATTGTTCCCACAGCTCCTCATTGCTCTGACTGACTTAACTTCTATGATTGAGATTTTTTTTTCAGCAGGAAGTTTGGTAACTGTTGCTGTATGTCTTGTTCTCTTCACAGACAAGCGTACAGACAAATCAGCTGTGTCTGGGGCTATCCGCATGCACATTAATGTAGAGATCAAAGGAGAGGAGACGGTCGCCCCGTATCACGTTCAGTACACCTGTCTGCATGAAGTAAGCTCAGTTTGTGTGTGTTTGTGTGTTTACCTACAAGGCTGCAGTAACTAGTTTCTTTGTAGAATATTGTTATACTTTACCCACATAGCATATTGTATGTGGACATGTACACTGCACACTAATGTCAGATTGGGCTCTTAAATTAAAATTATGAATGTTTTGCATCACTACTTTTACTTTAGAAATATAACACACTGCTGTATGAGTGTATGTGTGTGTCTGTGTCTCTGTACCAAGTCATCTCAATGAGCCAAACAGATTAATTTACTTGACTGATGTTAAGTTCCATAATGGATCCATTCCAAATTACACTTAAGTTAATACTACGTGAAGTTTGCTTTGCAGAGACATTTCTTTCCACTCTGGCTCTCTGCGGAAAACTCTGCTGATTGATTGTAGACCAATCACAGCCTCTCACGGACTCATTACTCGGCCCATTACTTAGTAGAGTATATTAGCCGAACCTTAACCGAGAAATGACCGCACTGTTATTGCCATGCGAGAGGCCATAAACCACATAGCCGACTCCCAACGTTTTACAGCAGCATTTATGTTTTATGGCCGAGTAGCTAAGACAGCACCTTGTGTTGGCTCATAATGTTGTTTAATGGCTCTTTATGTAGCACAGCTGTTTAAAGATAAACAGATCGAGAGGTTGTAATCTGCTCAGACTTTGTATATGAAACATATAACTGATCATCATAAGCTTTGGTTAAAACTGAGATAGATGTGTTAATATTAAGCAAAGTTCCTCAATGATAGAATTAAGGTATAATCATTTGAACACTCAAACAACCATGTACACACACTCTGTATCAGCTATCACAAAGGTCATAGCTACTACTTTCTACAGCCTCCCTAAACATAATATATCCCTAAACACTTCTAAATCACTTTTGAACCTATAGACTTTATTTTGTCTCTCCTCCTCCTCGCTCTCACCCTCTTTTGTTTTCCTCTCGGTAGAACCTCTTCCACTATGTGACAGATATCCAGAACAACGGTGTGGTGAAGATCCCTGATGCCAAAGGGGATGATGCATGGAAAGTCTACTTTGAAGAGACTCCCCAGGAAATTGTTGATGAGTTTGCCATGCGTTACGGAGTGGAGTCCATCTACCAAGCCATGACGTATGTTCCAGTCTGAAAACCTGCCTCCGGAATATCACTTCTTTAAAACGAGACTCAGTGATTTGCATGCAATGTTGAGTGTTTTATGCATCTAACTCTGTAAACTGTTAGTGTCCAATGTTTGCATACATGTTTGTCCCTCTTTTGCAGTCACTTTGCCTGCCTGTCATCTAAGTACATGTGCCCAGGTGTGCCTGCAGTAATGAGTACCCTGCTGGCCAACATCAATGCCTACTACGCTCACACCACCCAAGCAACTAACAACGTCTCTGCCTCCGACCGCTTTGCTGCTTCTAACTTTGGGGTGAGTCACTGCAGAAATGTTCGGCAGAATCAGTAAATGCAACTGGTGCCACAGTTATCTTAATTGAATAGAATCATATTTAGTTGTATTTATTTGCTAAAACCTGACATTTCTGCTGAATAAATGTTCCTCTGTCCTCCAACAATAAAACATGTTGAAAAAACTCAATACAATCATTTCTTCTAAATGGCTTATTTTTTGGCATTTTTGCCTTTATTGATTAGAGGATAGTGAATTGGCAGACAGGAAACAAGGGGAGAGAGATGGGTACGACATGCAACAAAGGTCACTGGCTGGAATCGAGCGAGGGATTGTGTTAGGGCGGTTATATGGCATGCGCAGTAACCATTCAGCTACCAGGGTGCTGCATCTTCTACATGTTAAACATTGTTAATTAATATGTATCTGTTTCCACATATCTTGTAATGTCCACAGAAAGAACGATTTGTGAAGCTACTAGACCAGCTGCACAACTCTCTGAGGATTGACTTGTCCATGTACAGGGTAAGATTGTTCTCCACCTCAGTGGTTTAGATAGACAGATAGAAAATGGACTTTATTGTCCCAAAAGGGGAAAGAGTGCATTATGCATGCCTCCAGAACATTACATACATTCACATAAAATATAAGTACATCATCAAAAGACTGTGTCATCGCAGCAGAGCATACATTCATATATTATCTTTGAGATGTTAACAATAGATGACATCTGATGATGTCAACATTGACCCGCCTCCCCTCATTGCTAACTACAATTCTGCTGTATTTTCTTTTTTGCACTTCTCTTTCACCTCACCTCTCTCTTTGTGAGAAACAGTAAAACAAATCAGACTAATATGTTAATTAGGGTGACAGGTTACGTGGCCATGCTGGATCTTGCCCGCGCACACACAAAGACACATTGGACAAGGATGTATGTTATATCATGTTTTGGAGCTTACTGTGTAGGTTTTTTTTTTGTCTGACTGCAGAACAATTTCCCAGCCAGCAGTCCTGAGAGGCTGCAGGACCTCAAGTCCACAGTGGACCTCCTCACCAGTATCACCTTCTTCAGAATGAAGGTATCGCCCCCTTCCTCTTTCATCCTTCAGAGCTTTTTTTGATTTTCTTTCTTGACTGACATTTTTCACTGTATTCCACATATAAGAAGAGTCGAAATTTTTTTTTTCAAAGGTTTTGACTCCAGAATACTAATGAGGATTAATCTAGAATTGAATTTTTACATGAAAATAGCATAATTACTTTATGATCAAGTTGAACTTGAAGACAAGTCTCAAGTACCATAGTTTAACTGTGTGTGTGTGTGTGTGTGTGTGTGTGTGTGTGTGTGTGTGTGTGTGTGTGTGTGTGTGTGTGTGTGTGTGTGTGTGTGTGTGTGTGTGTGTGTTCAGGTCCAAGAGCTTCAGTCTCCACCCAGAGCCAGTCAGGTAGTGAAGGATTGTGTCAAAGCCTGCCTCAACTCCACCTACGAGTACATCTTTAATAACTGTCATGAGCTGTACAGCCGCGAGTATCAGACAGACCCGGTAAGAAGCAGCAATGAATCCAGTGTCTGTGAGTGAATGTCTGTCTCTCTCTTTCCCTCTTTCTCCCTCTCCAAATTTTCAAATTTACATTTGCTTTCTTAGCATAACCATAGTTGAACACAGTATCGGCAAAAATATGTTTTGTAAAGTTTACAGTGTAATAATAAGTATATAATATATATAATAATAGCAAATGGCTACATAATATAGTATAATAAAACTTTTTTTGCAAACAAATGAATTATATAGATAATATAAAAATGAAAAAGAGGTGGCACATTTTAAAAGCGGTCAGTCCAGTTTTGTGTGTTGTTGTGCTGATTTCCCAACAGACTGTGACATATTTTGCTTCGATTGCAAAGTAATTTTTCTCCAAGTAAATAATCAAATTTGTTTTGGTCTCAAAGTGTATCAAATATCAAATAACTTGGTTCTTATGTAGCAGGAAGCGTTGCTCTGTGTTTACCTGTTGTTGTTTGCAGAACTGACACAGACTGTCTGTTGTCCAGTCTCAATGACCAGGTTGTGGTTGCTCAGTTTCTATTTAGTTTCTGGTTGCTCACGGTGCCCTGATAACTTTCCACTCACTATTGTCTGTGCAGTGCTTAATAGCATGGATATATTTATAGCACATGACTAATGACTGATGTACTTTTCTTCTTCTTTGGGTATAATTTAGTTCACTCTCTTTCTTGCTCTGTTTCTCTGTACTGTTGCAATGAATGTTTTGAGCTGAGGTTTCTTTAAAAGAACTGTGTGAAAGTGATGTAAACCAGCAGAAACAAGCTGCATAAACCACTGCCTCACTCCAAACTTATTGCTGACTTTGTAATCAGTTAAAACTTGGCTAGTAGTTTTCTTCCTGAATTGTAATTATAAGTAGAGGTGTCTTTTACTGGTCCTTGACTAATCAGATTGCTTGGCAAGAAAAAATATCCTTTGAACAAAAGGATTTTCGAATGTTATTACTGTAGTTCACCCTCTTTGCTTGATTTACGTATTGTCCTCAGTGATGTGTAAAATGCACTGTGGCACTTAGGGTGTGCACGCGCATTTGTGTGTGTGGTGAGTCCCCGTCATGCTCTCAGTCTGGGTAGGCCAGGCTCTTCCATCCATCACTCCTGTACCAGATTTCAGCAGGGATTTCTAGAACATGCTTTGAGTCCTCATTAAAGCGCCAACCGCATTCAGACTCCCTCGTGAATTTCAAATAAGCATTTTCCCTTTGAATAAAACATTTCATCCTGAGGGACGTTGCTATATTTTGTTGAAATCTCTGCAAGATCATTCTTCACTTGTCAACCCCTGCGGTGTTTGGCTTAGTGTTTACTTTTTTTTCCTCCAGCACATCTTCAACTATTTCAAAGAAGTCGTCCAGACAGTTGACATTCTGAGTCTGTTTAAAGCTGTTTGAGAAGCAAATGTTGTTTATGTATGAGTTGTTAGATTAATAACACAATCTAGTGTCTCTTGTATAGGAAAACACTAGTAAAATTTGCAGTAAAAGTACTACTGTATGTGGTCACAAAATTATAGGACTATACTACTTTTCAGAAGTTTCAGAAGTACAGTATGTGACTGATGGTTTGATATTTGCTATATGGCCTAAAATTAATAGTATGATGGTTAGGAAAGAGTTTTGTTGTGATTCGAGTTATGTCACTGCTTTTCCAGGCCAAGCAGGGCGCAGTGCCTCCAGAGGAGCAGGGACCAAGCATCAAGAATCTGGACTATTGGTCCAAACTCATCACACTTATTGTCTCCATCATTGAGGAGGACAAGAACTCTTACACTCCCTGCCTAAACCAGTATGTACCCCCTTAACTCTCCACCAAAATCCTGTTTGTTTCTCATCAGCCTCTTACAACTACATATTCTCTCTTTTTCACCTTAAAACCTACAAATTTGATCACATTTCTTAGTAATGACATTTTAAATGTGCCCTAGTTTCTCTTATTACCCCTAAAACTACACTTCCAGACTGTTATTTGCTTGCTCAGTTTCATATACCGTTCCTCTCTAAGTGCATACGAGCTCTTCTCTTTCTCTTCTTCATCAAGATTTCCCCAGGAACTCAACGTGGGTAAAATCAGTGCTGAAGTGATGTGGAACCTGTTTGCTCAGGATATGAAGTATGCGATGGAGGGTGAGTGCAAATCAATGATATATGGAGCCTCTGCTCATAAGAGAAATAAAGCTGCAAATGGACATTTGGTGATTTAAATAGTATTTTCACTAATGACCAAAGGCACAGACACACAAAACAATACGAAGCAGTTGAGCTGCATTTCATTGTGATATTAAGAGGGTTGGATGGATCTTTTACTGTTTTTATTGGTTTAATTATAAATACAGTAGGAGAACTCGACTGTTTTAATTGTCATCCATCCATACATGTTATATCTCGTCTTGTCATGACTGAGATCACCAGGTAACCTGGTGAGAAACTGAAAAAGTGTCAGGGAGAAAAAACTTGTTTTCTAAATTATGCAAAGCCTAAAAGGTTTGATTAGTATTTGATTTCTTGGTGTGATCTGTTGTCTTTTTGTTATGGTCTTGAGCTGGGCTACAGCCATCGATTATATTCAGAAAGTCTCTATGCACAATAGATCTGAAATACTTGGGGAGAAATTTGCTTTTAACTGATTATGCATTTGTCTGCTCTCACCGTTTTTCTCAGAACATGAAAAAAATCGCTTGTGCAAGAGTGCAGATTACATGAACCTGCACTTCAAGGTCAAGTGGCTGTACAACGAGTACTGCAAAGACCTGCCTTTCTTCAAGAGCAGAGTGCCTGAATATCCTGCGTGAGTTGCAACCCGCCTGTCACTGTTTTGCAAACTCAGACATACACTTCAGTAAATAAGAATAATGGAATAAAGTAATCATCCTCTAGTGTAATTTTGGGTCCATAGTTTGTAAACATAAACAATGTTGTTTTTCTGCTCTCCGTAGGTGGTTTGAGCCGTTTGTCATCCAGTGGCTGGACGAGAACGAGGAAGTGTCTCGGGACTTTCTGCATGGCGCTTTGGAGAGAGACAAGAAAGATGGGGTAAAAGTTTTCAGGTCTTCTTATCTACCCTTCACTCTCTCTTGGAAACGCTGAGTCGCTTGTTGTTGTTCAGGCAGAATTACGGTAATCCATCCTTTGTACTTCCTCTCTCACACTCAAAGATATCAGCCAAAGTTTTATCCTCCCTCCCTCCCTGCCTCCCACACGTCCCCCCTGTCTCTCCTGCATTCTTCAAAGGCTCCACGTCAACAATAGACGTACTGACAAAGCAGCGCAGACATTGCCTCAAAGCAGAAAGTGTGTTTGGGCTAAGAGGATGTTTCAGTCAAAGTGCACCGTCATATGAAGAGATTCTTTGGAAGTTTAAAGAGTTGCGGTTGAGACGTGCACGTACTTAAGGAGGGAGATAACTCTGTGACAGCAGGATATTGTGAATTAATGGCCTTATGCCAGAGTTTTGACTGCAGGAAAGCTTTCCTCACCTCATTACCAAGATTCCCTGGAGGAGCACCTACACACTCACCTTCAGCCAATTAGGGACCTGGCACTAACCAGCAGCCAATTACAAAGAGACAGACAGGAGAGCTCCCACCTGTCACTGGCTGGCTGTGTAACAGGCTGTAAGGCTGGTTGGCTCAGGGGGTCTAGGGCTCTGTAAATGTGGTGAGAGATATCAAAGGCCCAGTTTAATATAGTGTCTAATGGTCAGTCTCTGTGATCTCAGGTGCCTGAGGTCACATCTTTCTGGCCTTCCTTAAATCCCAGCTCCTCACTTGCTACCTCTACTCATCTCTTTCTCTCACCCTTTCTCGTGTCTTTTCCCCTTTATTTTAATTCCCTGTTTTTTAATCTTCTCGCACATCTTTTCGTCCCTACAGTTCCAAGTCACATCAGAACATGCTCTGTTTTCCTGTTCGGTGGTGGACGTCTTTTCTCAGCTCAACCAGAGCTTTGAGATCATCAGGAAGCTGGAGTGTCCGGATCCACAGATTGTAGGACACTATATGAAACGATTTGCTAAGGTAAGTTCAGAGAAATTGCAATTTGCAGTCAAATCATGCCCTTACAAAATCAACACACAACAAAGTGTTCCTTAAAAGCAGGTTTTAATACAGGTAGCAACATACATTTTAATTCTGAGACTGAAATGCATCTATCCCCTGATGATGACCTGTTGCTCTTTCTGGTTTCCCTCTCCAGACCATCAGCAATGTACTTCTGTCATATGCTGATATCATCTCCAAGTTGTTTGCCAACTATGTCACTATGGAGAAAGTGGTGAGTGGCCAAAGACATGACAAAAAACCAAACTGTTTTATTTCAGTTTCAGTTAAACTGTCTTGTTTTAAACTTGCTTGACAACATGTTCTGTTCAGTTTGTGATCATTGTTTCTTTGAATCCTGTACCATCAAGAGGGCTGATGCATTTAGAAATGTTGTAGTGAGCACTGAGTGTTTCAAAAAGACATCTCGTTCCTCAGCCCTGCATCCTGATCAACAACATCCAACAGCTGAGAGTTCAGCTGGAGAAGATGTTTGAAGCCATGGGTGGAAAAGATGTGAGTGATTACCAACCTCCATCCAGTACTGTGCACTAGCTTAGCTTTCCTTGGTCACACATGCCTAATTCAGTCTTCTTAGTCCAAATGTGTCCATCAGGGTCAGTGCCCCATCCCTCTAACCAGCTCTGTGTGTATTTCCTTGTATGTGTTCAGCTGTGTGTGGAGGCCAGTGACATCCTGAAAGACTTGCAGGTTAAACTCAACAATGTCATGGATGATCTCAGCAGGGTCTTTGCTGTCAGGTAGAAACACACTCGCACAATCAAACACAAATATCTATTCCAAGCTACATCTCTGCTATGTGATTCCTGCTTAGACAGACAGAGAGACAGTACAGATGTCATTAAAAGCCTCTCCAACTTTTCCTCATTAGTTTCCAGCCTCACATAGAGGAGAATGTGAAGCAGATGGGAGATATCTTGGCTCAGGTGAAAGGAACCTCAAATGTTGGGAACGCCAGCAGTGTGGCCCAGGATGCCGACAACGTCCTGCAACCCATCATGGAGTTCCTGGACAGCAAGTGAGTCAGTCTGACATTTTAGTGGAGTCTAAAATTGACAGATCAGTTTTTGGAAGCATTTAAACATTTCACATGCTTCCCCAGTTGTAGACAAACTCATAGATGCCTGTTTTTGTCTCTGCATGCAATTTGAAGGTGTGTTAACTGGTCAAGTTAGCATAGTTTAGGTCAATGTGTAGATGCTTGTGCAGCTCTGCTCCAAGGTAGGAAACCCTCTGACACTTCATGTTCTGTAGTCTTTTGTAGTTTAATTACATACAACATCATACGGCCAAAACTTATTAACTTTCACCTTCCATGGATGTGTGATAATGTAAGCAGGAGGTGAATAAGAAATTGGATGTATTCAAATGTCTTTGTTAATAGTGATATTAGCTTTATAAATACATATAAGACATCATATAGTGTAGTCAGACCAGCATCCCACCTTTTGAGAAGTGCGATGCTTGATGTTATTTTGATTTCATTATACATACGTTAATAACATTCAAATAGCACACAGAGACTCTAAAAAGGTTAACCAAGGCATTCATGAACTTGTCTGACTCTTGGTGATTAGGAAAAGTAATGAAATTCCCCTAAAACCTGAACTTTAATGCTTTTCTTTTTCATCTTTTATGTGCATATTGGGATTTCTAGCAACCACCTGTTTCTGTTCTATCTTCTGTTCTCTTTATTATTACTTTTTTTTTTTCAAGAGAACAGTGTCTGCCTCCTTCTGCTGTGCATTCATCTCTCCTTCCTTTCTTCTGCCTCCCCCTCCTGCCAGCCTGTCTTTATTTGCTAAGATCTGTGAGAAGACTGTGCTGAAACGTGTGTTGAAGGAGTTGTGGAAGCTGGTGATGAACACCATGGAGAAGACCATCGTCCTGCCGCCACTCACAGACCAAACGGTGAGAGCAAATAAACCTACGAATGCACAAGGGGAAGCACACAGACGTTCAAATACACACAATGTTAATGCTCGGGCACTCGTGTTATAGCTGATTTTGCCTGCTATGCATGAAAAGAGTGATAGGAATATTTCATATGTTCTCATGACAACCACAGCAAAATGTAGAGAGCAGAAAACTTGATTTACAAAACATGTAACACACATATGCCCACACACACGTACATGAAAACATAGATGCATATACACACACACACACACCTCCAACTGCCAAGGCAGCATCAAAAGAAAAAGAGGAGGAGGTGGAGAACGAGGAAAGGGAATACAAAGGCAGACATTTTGTGTGTGTGTTGCGATTCAAGGTGGCCTTCTTATAAACAGATGAAGAAGCTTTTGCCTCACGTCTACATGGCATCCTATCCACTCCTCAACACCCACGCACATTTTATTCAACACTGGCCCCCAGTGCTTTCATTCATCCAAACAATCAAGGTGAAACCCTTAAAAAAAAAAGCTGAAAAAATGAAAAAGGAGTGCACCATATCATTCTAACACCAGCTCATGGCTGCTCTCCAGTATGTCGGCCAACAATTATTTGGAGAGATTCCTGATTTATGAGTTACTTGCAACCAGAATGGCAGAAAATCTTTTTTGCCCAAAAAGGATCTGGCCCTCTTCCAAAAAAATGCATCATACATTTTGGAAAGCAGCCTCTTGTTTTCTTTTGTTTTGGATATATGTGTTCTTATTTGTGTTTGGTTATTTAAAAAAAAGAGCCTCATATCACTGTTAAGAGGGAGAGAATTAATCTGTGGTTACCGTGTAAAGCGCTAGCCAGTATAACCATTACTGGTTCAGCCTCAGGAGCGCTTATCCAATGAGAAAAGAGATAGAAACAAAGATAGGAGGAGATAATGAATAGCAATTTCCTAAATTGAAGTTGCTGTTAAAAGCTGAAACATTTATTTTCTTTAATCTAAGAATATTTCTATAGTATTAAAGTTGCTTATTCCTCCGGTCTTTCTCAGTCCTCTACCTGTGCTTAGTCCAGGCTTTAGACAGGTGTCAGTTGATTCGACGCCCCTTCAGCCCCGGGGCCCAAACTTGTGTTTTTGATTGATGTGGGGCTCTTTGCAGCTTGACTGACCCTTCTCTCTGGTTGTTGTTGTGATTACTATTACATCCTGCTCCCACCGCTCTCCCTCCACAGATGATTGTAAGTACAGCACTCCTGCGTGTATGTCTGTCTGTCCGTCTACGGTGGTTGGTTCTCTGCTATATGTGGCTGCGATCTCCCCTGTTTTTTACCCCACATCATAACCCCTCTCCCTTCTCACTGCCTCACCTCTCTGATCTGTCCCATCTCTCTTTCTCTTCCTGTCTTCCTCTCCTCCAACTCTGTCTCTCTTTTGAGAAGACAGAAGCATGGTGCATTCCTGACTGGTTCTGATAGGTCCCCACCCCCTCGACAATCAATGCCCCCCTCTCTTCTTCCTGAACACTCTCCTCAAACAGGAAGTGGTACTCCTCTCTTGCGCCTGGTGTTGCCTTGTTTCTTCTCATGCATTGTGTCCTTTTACTGGGACTCTGGTGGGGTGACTCTGATCTCACGGTGGCTTGGTATCCGGTGTCCTGCCCCACCTCCAGCCCGCCCCTTTTCCCTCCTTCTGACCTCCCCCCTCCCCCCACTGTCCACACCTTTCCCACCTGTTTGAACTGTGTCCTGCCCCCTGTCCCTTCCCCCCCAGTGTGGGTTTGTTGCTTGCATCTGATCTATTTCCACACTGCAGTCTTCTCTCAGTATACTGTACAACACTGTACTGTACTGTACTGTATGTCTCTCTGCAGACCTGTCATGTTGGTCTGTCCTGGTTTGGTTTCATGTTCTGTTGTTACTTTTATTGCAAGAGGTTATTGGTTTGGGTTGATGTTGGTCAAATAAGGTGCATTGAATGTAGTTTGCAAAAATGCTCTTAATGCTTTAAAGCTCTATGTGATGACTTACTCATGATGAACTACCAACCTTTCACATTTAGCAGTGTTGTAGTCGACTTCTGCAGTCATTTAGCTCTGTTTTGCTCTGTGGTGTACTGGATAGTATACTGGCATAAAATGTACTGCCGCACAGGAGCAGATGTTTTTTGTTTTTTTTAATTTATAATGAACAAATTTGATGTGTGTTTTTGGTCTACCATGATCTGCAAAGTTTTTATTTTTTAACGTCATCAAAACTGTAACACACTTCAGTTATGAGTTGTGACCTTCTGTCCAAGCGATCACATAGAGCTTTAATGTATTGAGTTCCATATTGTATTGATTTTTTAAAAATTATTTATATCTGAGTTTTCCCTTGTTTTCTTTTAAAGAAATTGTTTTGAAACAGCTTTTTTGCTTTCTTGCTGAGAGTTAGATGAGAAGATTGATACCACACTCGCACCTGAGCGTTAACTCTGGAGCATCGATGTAGTATGGAGTCACAGCTGGTAACTGATTAGCTTAGCCTAGCTTAGCATGCAGACTGGAAGCAGGGGAAAACAGCTAGCTTGCCTCTTTCCAAAGTTCAAAAATATGCTTGTCAGCACCTCCAAAGCTCAATGATTAACATGTATCTTGTTTGTTTGAACCTGTGCACAAACCAAAATGTAAAACATAAGTTTTGGTTGTGACCAGTGACTTCCAGGAGTCTCCGCTGGTCACCTCTCCAGGCCAAGGAATAGTTAAAGCACATAACTTCTAGTAAAACCACTAATTTACGTTTTTACATTTCTGTTTGCATGCATATTAAACAAAATATGGGTGATAGTAGGCGGATTTATTTAACTTTGGACAGGCAAGACTGCTGTTTCCCCATTTCCAATCTTTATGCTAAACTAATCTAATCATCTCCCCACTCTGGCACGGTATGTAACACACAGACATGAGAGTAGTATCAATCTGCTCATCTTTCTCTCGGCAAGAAAGGAAGTCTGAAATACAGAACGATTCCTTTAATTTAAATTAATGAGGTATGTTTTATTTTACTGATAGGTAGGTTTTGGTTTTAAAAATGACGAACTACTAATAACAAATGTACCATTAATGACAAGTGCGGTCCCATTATTGTAGCCTCCCATCAAATAACTATATTCAATGAAAGCAGATGTCAGATTTCTAAACAAATTTTGTCAAGATCCATTCATTCCAGTCAATGTGTATGCTATTCTGCAATGCCAATTAGCAATTTGCTAAACTCTGTTCGTTTGTTTGTTTTTTTCACATTTATTGTTTTATGGTAAAGCACAAAATCTATTGTTGCTTTGGAGAGCATGGTAATTGAAAGGAGATGACATCTCTGGCAGTGTTGAGTGTCCCCGAATTTTGCTTATATGTTGCAAAGCAACACATGTTTTGAATGCGTATTCTCATCTATCCAATGAAAGTGAAGTCAGACTGCAGGAACTGGCCACTGCTTGAAGTATTAACCACATGCTCTCTTTCCAGGGGAGGCTGAAGAGTGCTTCTCACAGTGATGTAAGGACTAAACCACTTTAGATCAATGTGTCTTGTCTCTCTCCTCTGTCTTCTCTCCTTGTCTCCGTCTCTCTCCCTCAGCTCCCCAGTCAAACAAAGCAGTGGAAATATTGATTTTTCACTTTTGTTTTTACACAACATTCCTCTTTAAGGCTGTTTATATGCTGTGAAAATGCCCCTCTCAGATGCTGTAGCGGTACAGTAGCAGCCTGCCTCACCACAGGTCACACACTCTTATGCAGACATTTGCAGCTCATACTCACCGCAAACCGCAAGTCAAGGAGTTCAACCATCAGTGAATCTCACTCAGATTTCAAAAGCAACTCGCTGTTTTGTTTCATCGTCGGCTGTGATTGGCTGTCTGCATCTCAGAAGGAAAAGAAGGGCTCTATTTTCCAGGTGCAAGCAGCAATGCAACTTAAAACAGATGAGATTTGCCAGGCAAATTAATCCTAACATGTTGACACTTTGACTTATGGCTTGCGGTGCATTTCAGATGCTAATATCTGCACATAAGGTCAGAAAATCTGGCATACAGTTGTTCCTTTCATCACATTAGACCCTGCAATAAAAGGCACAACTATCTACCTCATTTTCTGAAAATGTAACATAGTGTACTGAATGATGTGTAATGCAGCCTCAAAGAGTAGACACAATAGAGTTTCAAGAGTGCACACTGTTATTTTTACAACATTATGAATCTCCTACGCATGGATACTCATTTATGTGTTTTGTTTCATTTTCTGCTGTTATTGCGATGATGTTGGCAGGAAATGTAAAACTTTAATAGGTTTTAGCCACATACAATACTTTGTAAAACCCTATTTCATGTCTGAGGCTTTAACTAATTTAAGTACAGTTAGCGGCACATAGTGATATATTCACTTACAAGAGTAATGCATTAGGCTGGACTTCCAGCAAATAAGTGCGTACACCACAGTGTGAGTGCATAGCTGCAACTTGCGTGTGTGTTCATGAGTGCACGAGTATGTCTACCTTCCTTGCCCTCACTGTGAGCTGAGCCACTTTTTCCTCTCTTTGTACTGAAATGTCTCAGTGTGTGTGTGTGTGTGTGTGTGTGTGTGTGTGGATTTGTGCAGCGGAGTGTAATGTTTTGAAATGAATAATACACAAAGATAAGAGCGATAAAAGCACTTGAAGGAAAAATGTACCTTGACATCTGTAAAGCGGGTCAGAGTGACTGTTTATGAATGTGTGTCAGAAACGTCACTGTCCTCTGTGTGACACTAAGCCGTTTAGCGCTGCCCCGTATTGTCATGATAATAACAAATACTCCCCTCTCTCCTCCTGTCTACCTTTCTTCTGACTCTTTCTCTTGCTCCCTCTCTTTTCTGTCTCTTCCAGGGCACTCAGCTCATCTTTAATGCTGCCAAGGAGCTGGGACAGCTGTCCAAGCTCAAGGTACAATATGTTTTTACACTATTCGGCTCTGGGAGATTCTAAGCACTTAGAAAATATGAGATAGGGCAAAAGAGTGGACAAATTGGTCATTGTGGTTTGTCATCTGCAGGAGCACATGGTTCGAGAGGAGGCCAAAGCGCTCACACCTAAGCAGTGTGCTGTGATCGAGCTGGCCTTGGACACCATCAAGGTATTAACTCACTGTTATATAAGCACAGACTGTGAACAAGTGTGACTGTTGGAAAGCTGTAAATCACAGTATATGCTTTGGTTTTGCAGGTAAAATTTTATTTCTAAAAGTTGTCAGACAAGGACGCAGAGTAGAATATTCTTTGTTGGGCAGAAAGACTTCTGGCCCAACTTTTAAGTCTCTGAGCTTCTTTTTGTGGTTTTACAGCTCTGTGATTTACGAAAGGTTAAGAAGAGGAATTAAGACAGGTTAAGAAAGGGGATTCTAGATATTTAATTAATGCTTCAGGGCTCTGATGGTGCTGTTAGGGCCTCGAATTTCTACCAACTCCTACAACAGAGACAGAAATCAGTTGTAGCAAAGCCAGATTAAGATGCAACCATCTGAATCCCTTTACTCCTCTAAGAACAAAGACATTCCCAGGAAAGCTAACATCAGACATCACAGGAGTTCATTCTGTCAGATATCTCTTTATTATCTTTATTACTCGAGCCGTTCCTTATTTAAGAATCTTTAGCAGTGGGACATTACTTAACAGCTTTTTTCTATTTTGTCCTGGCTGTCTTCATGTATGTTAGCAATATTTCCATGCTGGTGGTGTGGGTCTGAAGAAGACTTTCTTGGAGAAGAGTCCTGATCTCCAGTCTCTCCACTACGCCCTGTCCCTCTACACGCAGGCTACAGATAAACTCATTAAGACCTTTGTCCAGTCACAGAACGCACAAGGTAACCTAATAGTCTTCACTCTCCTCGCCACTCTTCTCTTTTTCTGTCTCTGGTAGACTTTTCTCTTTAACTCCAGTACCTTCATGTTGTCTTAATTTCTAATGTTACTATATTCTCTGATCTCTACTGTCCCTGTGTATGTGCTATGCAGTCTCAGAGAAGCCACTCCACTCTAGTGTTCCCCGTTCTCTGTTGATGTTAGGGTTTCCCAAATGCCAAGCTCTATATCCCAAAAATAACTGACATGCTTTGTAGAGCATAAAGTCGTGGCTGCAGCAGAACAATATTTTTTTTCTTTACTCTGAAATGCTGAGTCTCCTGGTAGCCAGCCTGCAGAAACACAGAGACTATTCTTTACATGATCTGACAGCTATTTGCAATGAAAAAAATAAATATCCTCCCCCTCTTCTCTCTCGCTCTTTGACTAAGTTGCTCAGCCTCCATCCCACCATCAGACGGCTACATAACAGCCATCATCTTTGTGGGAACGCTGCTGCTGACACACTGTCCCTAAGCACCGCTGGTAGAAATGCCATTTGAGTGGATGATCGTTAAAAATTTAATTTGCTTTTTGGAGCATACCTAAGTACGTTTACAGCAGTAGATCTGTGTGAGAGTTGCATGTTGCAGGACTATCCTTGCATTACAGATCAGAAGAATTAAACACCTGATTCAGTAGAAATAAAAGTGAATCTATCAGGATCTCTCTCATCTTTAGGGACAAGACTTATAAATGTTGGTCTGTTTTTCTACTCTGCAATTCTTACCTCTGCAAACCTCATATTTCTACGTGTCTCTCCTTTCTCTGTCTACTCCCTCTTCTTGCCCCGTCTGTGGGCCAGTGTTCGACGGGAAGGGGGTGAGGTTCACCACTAGTGAGGATGTTTACCCAGACAAGGGTATGTGGCACTCAGGTCCAGAGCTTGAGACATCCAGGACTACCAGAAAGCCTCCAGACCAAAGCCCAACTCCCTCCACCCTCCACTCCCACCCACCCCATGTGCATCCCAAAACTCCCCCTGCCTGCTCAAACTCATCCCAACAGACAAATGCAATGCACAGACTGAACATACTTCCTTTTCACTCTATTTCTGCCTTTTTTCTGTCTTCTCCTCAAATGCACACACACACACACACATGCCCACCACAACAGTACGGACATATACTTGATGCATTCATGCATGTAATGTACACACTGATGTCTGTATGTACGGAACTGCACTGAATACATACGCCATGGATGGTATGTATGAGCAGACACTAAAGCATGATGTGCGGACATCAGACAAAAAGAATAGAAATGCATTAAAGTACGGAGGAATCCTGATCGGGCGTGATGTCACCCCGAGAAGCCCGAGGGCCGAGCGAGCGAGTGAGTGAGTGTGTTTGTGTGTGTGTGTGTGTGTGTGTGTACACGCTGGTGTGAGCGAGTGACTGACTGAGCGGAGCCAATGTGACTGAGTGACACTATCCTCAAGGTTGCTGAAGCATAAGCACAGTGTATTGTCCTTCTCCAGCGGGGGAACACAACTGAGAGGAAATACCCCCACCCACATTATGGCCTGTGTTTGTAAGACGCCCGTGAAGAGGAGAAGGATTATTATGAAGATGATGATGGCTGTTGGCTCAGTTTGTCTGGGAGGGCCTCCTGTCCTTGCCTGCTTTATCATCACACACACACAGCTCCCACGTGTGGCCGTGCTCTCCCTACAGCAGCGATGAGAAAAGGGTGCGCGACTCACCAACCCCCCTCTCAGATTGAGCCAATCAGAAAAAGTCCCTCAGGTCAGGTGGTCTGATTTCTGTCACTCCAGATCAGCATCAGAAGATTTGACTATTTCTCACAAACACACTTAATTTGATGCTGGATGAGCTGTAGCACACTCAGTCCTCTCAGATGGACAACAGCAGTATGTAAAATGATTACTGCTCCAGTAGGAGATGCAGAATGTTTTGCATACACCAAATTATGTTTGTTTCCTATGGAAGGAGGACAAGGAGAGGAGGTACACATAGAAATCAATTAGCAATGTTTCTTGAGCTTCCTGCAGCTGCTGGATGTCCTTGACTGTAACGTGGATGCAAATTAACTTCCTGCCGAGCAGATTTCACTGGATGTTTTTTCCAACTGTTAAAAGTAGATGATTAGAACAGATTAATGAACAAATCTCAGTGGCATTTATTCTTATGGACTGAGACTGAAGGAGGACTTTGGTCATTTGAAGATGATGACTGTCATCCTTAGATGCTGAAGGCTATTTCAGCAGCATTATTTGCAACTGAAATAATCACGGGTCATTTGTGAGCGTGCAGTGAACACATATGGGGTATGCTTTGGCACGATCACAGTACAAGTTTGAGATTTATTTTTAATGTTTATTCTGGTGAAGATTTTTCAATATGGACCTCTGATTGCTGTATTTATTGAAGAGTAAGTGCCTGTGTTTTCTTGGCAACCTCACGCTGCTGCCTCTCAGCCAGCAAAGTTTCTTTCTCATCTTTTATGGACGTCCTCCACAGAGTAGACGAGGCCAGATGGATGACTGCTGCTCTCTTTGGTCCTGCTGGCAGCGGGACCAACAATCCCATAACGCTCCCTGGAGAGATGCAGAGAGCTGCGTGCCAGGAACACTCTGCCGTCTAACTCCCACAGACACCTTGTTTAGTGGGCGGCTGGTTGAAAACACACACACACACACACAGGCTGCTGGTCGTCGCCACAAAGATACCGTTGACAGAGTGAAGACACTAATTAAAACATTGAAATTTAATGTCCATCTGTCACTGTATCCTTCTGGAACCGTATGTGGATCTCAACCACTTGTTCACATGCAGCGCAAAACCAAACAGGCACACCAAAGAAAGATTTATCCACCATTTCCCTCCCAGACAAAAGTGTTGGAGCCTGAGTGGAGCCATCTAGACAGATCACAGTCTTCTTCTTTCTAAAATCTAAACTTAGACCCAGAACCAGAGTTGAGCTATCTTGGGTTGAGGGAGGACCGGCTCATATCTGTATGATATTTGGGGTTGAAAATGCAAAGATGAACCCTCTGACTCGAAGCATTTGCATTTTATGTTAATTAGAATATTCTGAATCAAATTTGACTTTTACACAGTCTAGCTTTATGTAGGAAGTCGAGTATCAGCAGTCACTTCACCAACAGATCTGAGAGGCTGAACTGCTTCTCTACGGTGAGCTCCTTCCCCTCTCTTGTCCCTCCTCTTACCATGCTTGGGTAAAAGTCTTTACCAAGGAATGGGTGTGTCCACCTGTCTTAGATCCATCTGAGCATGTCCTGACCTGACCTGTGTCGGGGGAACCACACTTTCCTCTCTAGCTTCTCTTTTACTGCCTCTTACTAACCACCCTGCATCCCAGCAGACAACGTGCGTATGAGTGGGCACAAATTACGGTCCTCACTGGATCCAAATTGTTAGCTCTCAATTGCTGAATATATACAGAGGCTACTGAACCTCAGACACCGTGTAATCACAATGCAGGATGTCTTACAGACGGAAATAAACGTTCTCACATCAAAGTGCCACTCATAGCAGCTTTGTCTGATTGTCCACTTCCAGACCACAACATACACACAAGCAAATCACTGCGCTTTATTTAAAGTCCTCCTGGTACACAGTGAATATTTTAGTATGAAGAAAATATTCAATCTTTACATCAACAAGGTTGTAGCCAAGTCCATTTCAATGTTCAACTCCTAAAATTGAAATGGAATTGGTCTGTAACTTTGTTTTTCTATCAGAATGAGGAGCAAACTTGGATCAGAAGGCACAGTGGCTTGTGTTAGTGTTTGGTCTGCGATAGGAGCACAAAGACTCTATGTTTTCATATTCAAGGGTGTTAACATGCCCCCTCGTTCTCTGTCTGTCCCGTCAGGCTCTGGGGTGGACGATGCTGTGGGAGAGGTGTCCATCCATGTGGAGATTTTCACTCACCCCAACACTGGAGAGCACAAAGTCACAGTGAAAGGTAAAGAAGATTTTTTTTTCCTCTTTGGTTTCTCCTCTGGAAATCGAGTAAGCGTGCTCATTCAATTTACGTGTCCATTTACTGACTGTGATACAGAGCTTTCAGCCATATCACTCAATCTTCAGCAGACTGAGTTTGCTCAGTTGTCATGGAGATAGTCTTAAAAATGCTATGGATGGAAATAAAGCTCGTTTTAGCTCGCTTGTCAAAACCATCTCTGTGACAGCTGAGAAAACTGCTGACGAAGACAGTCTGATATGGTTTAAAGCTCCAGAAAAAGCCAGTAAGTGGACTTTTTATGTTTGAAAAACAGTAGCAGCATTTTTAAAATAATAACTAATAACTGATATATACCCCTGGCCAAAAAAAGTAGAAATAAGACAAATAAAAAGTTCTCCAACACTGTGCAACAAGATAAACACAACCAAAATCACATAGTATTATTTGGTAGTATCCCAAATATCTAAAAAAAAAATCTAATTTGACAAAGGACAGTGCTGTAATGAGCCTTCAAACAGTTGGAGTTACCAATAGAAAGAGTTGAAATAATTTCATGAATAGTTCCATTAAGAGCACTTATTCTTTTTCCACCCTTATGGACAGTTAAGCATAATAAATCCTGACTTTAACCAGTCATTTTCCCCTACTTTACAAAACATATAAGAGTGTAAATGATTTGTAAGAAGACAGGTGATCTAACAGAAACAAATAAGTCGGATGTCATATAGATGTACGACATTTCCATGATAGGGCAGCTACAACTGCTTTTCAGCTGCCAAAAAAATATGACTCAGTGGTAAAACAACTGAAAATGTGGCCTGAGGGAGAACCAGCATTTTCTTGTTCTGAATTTTCTATCTACTCTCTCCTCTGTTCCACATTTTCACACATTGTCTCCACACAAATCTCTCTCACCCACCCACACCTTCCCTCTCTCTTTCCTTCCCCTCCTTCTCTCTCTCTCTCTGCCTCAGTGGTGGCTGCCAACGACCTGAGGTGGCAAACGCAGGGAATATTCCGGCCATTTGTGGAGGTCTATATCATCGGGCCTCACCTCAGTGACAAGAAGAGGAAGTATGCCACCAAGTCGAAGAACAACAGCTGGGCTCCAAAATACAATGAAACCTTCACTTTGTGAGTGATAATAGTGATACTGATGGGTTGTTTCCTTTTGAGGTTGTTGAGAATTACCACATGGAGGTGCTTGTATAACTTGTGTCTCCTCTCCACCGCAGCACCCTGAGCAACGAGGTGGGTCCTGAGTGCTACGAGCTGCAGGTGTGTGTGAAGGACTACTGCTTCGCCCGAGAGGACCGCACCGTGGGCATGGCCGTCCTGCAGCTGAAGGATGTGGCCTCCAAAGGCAGCGTCGCCTGCTGGCTGCCGCTGGGCAAACGCATCCACATGGACGAGACGGGCCTCACCGTGCTGCGCATCCTCTCCCAGCGCAACAACGACGACGTGGCCAAGGAATTCGTCAAGCTCAAGTCCGACCAGCGCTCTGCAGAGGAGGGCCGCGGCTAAGAGGCAAAACCCCAATTTAAAACAACCTGTCTGAAGCTCGATCAGACGTCACCTACTACTGCCCTGGAGCTCTCCTGAGCCACTGCTAGCCACTGCCCTGATGATCCAGTGTTGTAAAAGCACACATAAGACAACAGCCACCACACATCCAGTGCTGTAAATACATTCATTTGAGTGGGAAGGACGCAGTGTAAAAAAAAAAAAAAAAAGAGCATCACTCTAGTTTTCTTCAAAAAAAAAAGCACCCGTGTCTTTATTGTTACAGATATTATCAGCCATCTTTTTGAAGAACAATGCATAAAGTTTAATCATAGAGCATATAACTACTTACCTCTATCAGTAGAGGTCACTCATGCCATTACATACTAATATTACACACACACACACACACACCTCATTTGACTGGTAAGGGTGAGAAATATCTTGTAGCCTTTTAACGTTTTGGCTTTCTCTCTCACTTTTCTCTGCCTTTTTTTTATTTTACCCCACCTACTTCCCAGCTCCTCTTGTCCCTTCCTCTGGCCCTGCACCTGCTCAGAGAAGGGACCGCAAGTGCCAACAGATAATCACTGAAATATGCCAAGACCAGCCCTAAGCACAACAGGACCAACTGTCCAACTGACCCATTAACGACGACAACAAACGGCTGCAAGGCCTCAAAACATTCCAAATATCGGGAGGGTTACACATATTGGGAACAAAGCACTATTTAGTTATGATACTTTTAATTCAAATATTTATTTACTGGTTTCCAAATGATATTAATATTTAAGAAATTCTATATATAATCATATATGATATATGACAGACATATGTAAAGTTATAATACAGGATTATTCGATGGACGTGTGGTACTTGAAAGATTGTCTTTGTCTGTCTTTATGTCCGTCTACCCTGTAACAGAGCACACTGCCTGACACCCTCAATGCCTTCTGTCTCGTTGACCCTCGTACAGTATGTCTGTCTCCTATATAGCGACTGTATGGAGAGATTCATCTGATGAAAACAAGCCTTCAAGCACTGTGATTCATCAGAATATATATGTGTGTGTGTGTGTGTGTGTGTGCGTGCGAGAATGAGCGTGTGAATGTATGATTTGAGCACGTGCGGAGCTCATAACGCGCGTTTGTATAATGTTGACCTCATGTAGCCGCGTGTGTTGCCCGTTACCTGCAAATGTAATCACAGAAAGCTGCCACAAAGCAAAGAGCATCACACACAAAGGGGGGTTTGTTCATATTCTGATTAGATTTTGGAGATTTTTCTAAGTGTCTTTTACTTCGGGGGAGGATGCGTCTCATACCCTATGACGGTTATTTTTGTGTTACTACTAACATTCCAGACAGCCCTAAAGTGGGTGTGCAAGTGTGTGAGAATGCATGATAGAAGAAGAAAGACTTATCTTAAAACTTAACCACCTCCTTTTCTTTAAAAAAAAAAAAAAAATTAAAACGTGCTTGTAAGGAGATGATAAAAATCCATGAGACCTTATTTCGCAAAAGCAACATCACTCTACGTGGGTACAAAACCACACACCCTGCACTCTGGGGTGAGCACAAATCACCGATGATCCACCGCCATCCCATGATCCCTAATGATCCAGCTGCAGGTGCTGTAACCCTGATCGAGAAGTCAGACCTCTTCTAAAAAGGGCTGCAGAGCCAGACCACACCGGGTCTGGCGCTGACATTTAAAAGAGGGCCTACAGTTCAGTCTGTTACTCTTAATCGGTGTAGAGTGAAGAGTTAAGCACAGGGTCTTTGCTGCACCCATAATAACATGTTTATACTCTGATCTTTGTTTCTGCTTGTTTGTCTTTTTATGGAGTTACACATCAAATCTTTGAATCATTTGACAGTTATTCAATTATTGATTACATTAGAATTCAATTGATTCTGTCAAATTCACATGCAACTAACTGTTGTGAATTTACTAACAGTCCAGCATGTCTCTTAATTCAACTTCTATTTTCACCTTTAAAAAAAAAAAAAAAGATTGATTGGTTTCTTCATCTAAAAGGGGTTTGTATGTTTGTCAGGCCAAGGAAATAATGTTGATGATTGGAATCCTTAGGATGACAGGGTGTTTTTTTTTTTTTTTCTATTTCATTCAACTGATGAGGGCCTCTCCCCCCTTCAAAGCACTTGATAGTTATCTGACTACTTCAACAGGCCCACTCAACAAGGTGTAAGAACTGAACTCTATGCATCTAATCTATAAAAAAATCTATGTAGACAAGTCATTTTTTTGAAACAGTCTTATAATGTTTACATTGTGGATTATTCTTCTTCTTATATCAGCACAAGTGTTTTTGTCTGATATGTTGTAAATGCTGTCTCTATCGTAATGGGCCAAATATCACAGCTTTAGTAGAGACTGAAATTTGTTTGTGCAGCTTCTCAGCACAGACACCAGGAACAGGAAGATCCGATTGTTGTCGTGGGCATTGTAAATAGCTCGGATGTCACAAACACATGTCAGACTATGTGAAGTAAAGTTTGCTGCTCTTTTGTAGACTTGAATTTTGCTCTGGGTTGACGGGGCAGTTGGGGAATTATGTGTGTGGTTGCCCAACTGGATATGTAGCTATTATTGAGAGATATATATGAAGGATGCGTACACACTGGAGATGTACAACTGATTTGAAAAATGTGCACAAAAACTGATCAAATGAGCTGAATTAGAAGCTAGTTTCTGACATTTACACTGGTTATACACTAAATCTAATCATGTTGTGTCACTCTCTGGTGTGTACAGCGTATTTTATTCAAAGACAATATCTGCACAGTCTTTTAATAACTTTAAAATCACAGGAACACAACTATCACATCGCTGGAAATGCCACGAAAAAAAAAATCTTTATTTATTGCTGTCGACAATGATACTTAGGTGGAGGAAATCCTTCCTCGTTCAGAGGCTCAGTTTGCGTGTTTGGGGGGGTATTGAGCTGGCATGTGCAACTGGAACGCACACAGAAGTTTAAGGACAAGGACAGATGTAGAAGCACAACGAAAAGCACACCGACACAAGCGGACAGACATGCATGTACTGCTCTGTCCAGCCGACCAGGCCACAAGGACATCCGCACAGTGACGCCGGGTCCTGTACTTCCAGAAATGGTGCATGATAGGAACAATAAAACATAAAGAAAAAAAATGTTACTGTGCCAGCACGCATAATTATTTGATGTTATTTGCCAATCGTTGTCTCCTTTATTTTGATATTTCATTATTGTTTTCTATTTTTCAAATGTTTGTGAATATATAAATATGTATTACTGATGATGTGTAGTGGTACAAAGTACTCGCATGGGAATTTTTTTATACACGAGATGTTTCTAATTTTTTGTTTTTTTTTTATTCTGGTTGTTCTTATTGGGGGTTGAGGTTACAGGGACTGCAGTCTCATTGTGTTCCTGCTTCCAATAAAATATGAGAAAAAAAAAGCTTCATTTCATTGCTTGTTTGTCAAACTGTGTTGCTGCTGCTGACTACATTAACATCTGTGTCATCTTTTTTTGAGAAATTTCAAACTTCTCCATGAGCTACCTGAGATGTAAATCTTTTGACAGAGCTTCTGACCTTCCAGAAATCCCTCATCTCTCTGTAGTATTCAGCCTAATCCACTGATAATGAAGAGGTTAGTTACACATAGAGTCCCTTTGAAATAGCTCAAATTATTACATCTCCTGCAAGTCATGTAAATTTCAAAGGACTTTTTAAGCTCTGCGTAGAAAGGAGATCTTGAGGGAGTCTGGGATGGCTAACTGCTCGGCTTGGAGGACGGGCGGAGGCAGGTATGGGAATGTGACGGGAAACACTCTCCTCACATCCATCAGGAGCTGTGGAAGATGGCCATCGGAGCGGCCTTTGAGAAGCCCCTAGAAGAGCACAGAAAAGAGACATGAGACACACTTTCAAATACTGTATATAAACACATCAGATCTCACAGCTGTAGACAGCACCTGGACAATACGGATGAAATTCAGGGTGACTCTTTCATCAAGGTCACTGTGGGGAGTGTAGAGAGTCAGAATCTTCACAATCTGTTGAATGAAAAACAAAAAGACCAGCAGGAAGTTAAGTCTTTTACACAAAAATGTTTTTTTTTTCTCTCCGGCAAGACATAGAAAGAGAGACCCACCTGCTGACCGGACAGGGCAGTGCAGGTCTGAAAGAGTGCCTGTGCATCTGCCTCAGTCTTTTTCCCTGCCTGCAGCAGCTGAACTGCCTGGATGAGAGGCTCCAGTGTAGCCACAGTGCCCCCTGCCTGCACACCACGGCTACGCAGCCACTCCTCCAGCAGGCTCACATTGTAGCTTTAATGATAAGAGAAAGACAGGCTGATAAGAGGAATAATCCAGTGTGCAGGTAGATACAATAACTAGAACACAAGTATGCCATAATGCAGCATTTGCATTAGCCATGCAATAAAAAATATTACTTTACGATGTACAATTAATGTCACGACTGTTTCAATAGGGCATGGTTGTACTATGATACCACTATGACAATTTGTGAGGCTGTAGTATGTAGTGGAGGTGTTGTATGAATTAAATTATGTTAAGTTTTAATCATTTTATTAAGTTTTCTGATCTTAAACTCATCTATAAATGTCTAAATAACCAGCCTCCTCAGGTGCTCAGTGACCTGGTGATACCTCTCAGGGTTTCTGGCTCAGTCATCTACTGGGATTTGTAAAATGTCCTTTCATAAATCCTCACTTGGACAGACCGCTTTTTCTGTTTGGGGGATCAATATGTGGAACTCAAAGTGGATCATGACTGGGATCATTTTAACTGAACTCTTTTTAAAGAGAATCAATCATGAGTTATCTGGCGCTTGTCGTTTTATGATCATTTTATTGTATGCTTGTTTGTGAACTGTTTGTGTTTTGTGATGTTTTGTATGTATTTTCTTGCTGAGTTTTGTGCTTTAATGTATGTGCATGTGTTGTTGAGTGTTTTGTGTAGGTCAGTATGTATTTTATTGTTGAGTTTTATATATTTTAAAGTTTAAAGGCCCATCTAGGGACGGGCATTGCAAACTAGCTTATGCTATAAATGCTGAGGCATTAGTTCATGCTATATAATTGTCCCTATACAAATAAACAAAATATATGAGCTGAACATTGTCAGCTGGGAAATTAACATTTTCATGACCTCACAAGAGAGACAAATTTTGCAGGTCAGGCTAACAGTGAGTTTTTTCACTGTGAAATAACTTAGTGGAAAGTAAGGTGGTTTAAAGGGTGTATCAATTTAATTTTGGCTCGGTCCATCTGATTAAATTCCCGTTGTGTGCAAAGATGTTCTCTACTGAGAAATAATTTATTATTTTTTTGCACCTTGCTTATGAGACCTATTAAAATCTTCCATAACTGCATATATAACTTTATAAGAAAATGCTGCATGTGTTTGTGCATTTATCTGTGTATATTTCTACCGTATTTGCATGCCACGGCTCCAGTTGCACATGTCTTTCCTCAGCAGCAGGCTGTTGAGAGCCGAGGCAGAGATGAGGTAGATGAGCTGGTGGAAGGCCTGCTCCATCAGCGTCTGCGGCAGAGCCTGATGGGACAGGGCGGTGTGAAGGGCTCCCAGCTCCCTCAGCACTGACGCCATGGTGGGAGCATCACCTCCTACAATCCTGGGGTCTGAGCCCGCTCGCTTCCTGGAGCCGACCAGCTTTGCCGCAGCCCCAGACAAACCTGGGATGTTCTCACTCTCCAACATGGCAGGGACTGAGGGGGAGGAGGAGAAGGAAGAACAGAGATGAGAGGAGTACTCGAAGGAAGACCATCAGTATCTTCTTTACTAAAGTGATACCTATGATGTTTTGTAGACGTGTCTCGGTTATAGAGAGGAGCTGCTGATAGGCCTGGATACAGAGGTCACTCAGGGCGCGGATCAAGTCACTCAGGTCAGTCGTCAGTGGCACCATGTCTTCTGAATCAAGGGTCTGAAAAGTCATCAATCCAGCCATAAATTAACATTGTTAAATGTCGTGAGAATTTCTGAATGACTAATTAATGAATCCCCAACTACGGTACAGGATTTAGTTTATGTTCTATTATTTTCAGACAGTCTGTGTTTCAGGATTAGTACAAATTCTTAAGAGCTGTTATAGAAAATCATATATGATCTATGATTGTCTTTTTTCACTGCCTTTTACAGGAACTTAGACAATAAGATGTAAATAATATATGAATGTTCATCCTACCTGTTTAGGGGAGTGCTGGGTCAACAGGTCATGCAGCAGACATGTGTTTTTCAGCCACAGAGTTGTCATATCTACATCGTTACTATGTTTCTGCAGGGCGAGGTAAGAAGAGAAAAGGTTATGTTGTCACTTGGAGATCAACACAGGTGAATGAAAAATGAAAAATGCTATTTTGTGTGCGAAAAAGAGGGGATGGGCTTTCTTGTGGTTTACTTTCACCTGCGGGGACAATCACAAGAAAGTGTTTCCAGCTCTACTCTGTATGCCCTCTGTAAGTGAAAAATCTACCTGACAGGATGTGAACTGCCCTTATGCATTAAACCTCAACCATATGGCAGGTTTAAACCTCAGGTTACCTTCAGAGCTGCCTTCATGGCAGTGACAGCAGCGCTACAGAGCGAGCGTGCGCGCGCTTGATCCCCGCTGCAGTCGGCCTGGCGAACACACAGGAAGAGCACGTTGGCCGGGAGACCAGGAGGTAGAGATAGGGCGCTGTCGACACGGACGTCTGAACCACACACAGAGAGAGCAGCGATAGAGAGAGCAGCGATAGTAGAGTGTAACAAGGCCAGGTCATATTTGTCAGCTATAGAGAAGTTAGTTACAGTCAAAGTTTGTCCTTGTGAGTCACGTCACAGTTAGATTGCAAAAGGCGAGAAAAAAAGAAAACCAAGCATACAGTCCAGTTAATGTGTAAAAAAACATTCTAGTATATTTCTACTACTTTGTCTTGTTTTTGATTATTACCATCCTGCTGATTCACACAACTTTCCCAGTAAGATTCCTTGACGGTCTGGGATTTCCAAGGACCAGGGAAGAAAAAGAGGTAGATGAAGATGAGTAACGAGTGCAGGGATCAGTCTCACCTGTGATGAGGTTCTTGATGAGTTTGGTTTCATCTCTTTTTCTACATTCAAGCAAACCAGTGACTGTTGCAGGCTTCTGTCGGTACGGACAGGAGCCTTGTGTGGTCAAAGCTGATGGGGGAACTGCAACGGAAAAACAAACACAAACACCAGATTTCATATTTCATAAATACCACCTTTTCAGGGATGAAGAAAAGCAGTGAGCAGACAGAAAGCTCACAGAATTTAAGCTTCAGGTCAAAACACAGAAATCACCAAAATGATGAGTTTTCACAAAACAGCGGTGGAGAGAGGTTTGGTTCTGCGCCTTCATGGGTGATCCAATGAAATCTCACCTTGCGTCAGCAGTCGTCTGAGTGTGACAGTGTTTCTAAGTTCCTTCAGCTCTCTCCTCAGCCGCACACACTCTTGCTCTCTGGCCTCTAGTAGTTCCTGCACACACACAAACATTTTGGATGTTTTGCATCAATAAAAAAAATCTTCAACTTTTAAGTAGATTATGTCATAAGCAGCTGGTTGTACTTTGCAGACTGTAGATTAATCAAGCAAGAAATAAGTACTGGAAGATGAGGACAAAGGCAGGAAGTGAGTTTTTGGAAAGATGGGAGCATAATAAGGTCAGGAAAAAATGCAACATTAAAATATGTGAGAACTGTTGGAAAAAAGACCATTAGGACTTATTTTTTAATTCATACATAGTCATCTCTCATGCAACACAGACGAATGCTTTAAAAAGTCAATACCTGTTGCTGTGCAGCAGAAGAGGAAGAACCAGAGATTGCTTGACCGAGCTGGCACCTCAGCGCCTCCAGTTCCTCTTCCCGCTGACTGCGCTGACTACACAACTGGCTCTCCAGAAACCTGAAAAAGACACAAAACAGAGTTAATCTACAAACTGTAAATCATAACACAAGAATTTGTCGAGAAGCAAGTTGATTTACTGATAGCAAGGAATGAGTGAGTGGCGACAGACTGACTTGTTGGCAACTCGCACAGCATCGTAGGCATGTGCCAGGTCCTCTCCTCTCATCTTCACTGCTGGGTCTTTGGCTACATCCATCTTCTCCATCAGCTGGTCCTGTCAAGGCAAACAGGAACGCAGTGTGATTTTACATTTCCACTGAGCCTCAGCGAACATGAGGAAAACAATGTGGATGCTTGATATATATAAGGCAACATTTATACAATGTTTGGGTAATGTCCCAAAAAGTGGAACATTTTACCATTGGTGTTTCGGAGCTCCACACTGAGACTCTTCTCTCGAGGCAGGGAGATGTCACGCTGACCCTGCGGACCTCCTCCGGAGACGGGAAGGCAGATGGGAAGGGTGACAGGGAGAGTGGGGTGAGCGACTGGGGTGACAGCGGAGTCGGGGAGGGAGAGAGAGTCTCCAAGCTCAGACTCTGGGTGGAGTCTGTCCTTCTGTGGCCTCTGGTGCGCTGTTGTGAGGAGAAAAAAAAATACTCTCAGCCACCAAAGTTAAGTTTTATACCATAATAGTTTTTTTTTTGGGAAGTATTTTAAGTGTGCGTGTGGGCGTAGTGATGAACCTCAGTGAGCAGACTCATCTCTCTGAGGTTGTCGTATCTCTGCTCCAGTCTGGTGAACTCCCTCAGGAGACCCTGATACTTTCTTCTCTCCTCATCCAGCTCTGCCCTCAGAGCTGCACTCGCCTGAGTCACAGCCTCACGCACACGCTCTGCACACACAGAGAGGCGGAAGAAAGAAGGTGTTTGAGACACAAAGTGAGAGAAAGAAGCAAAAAAAAAATAGAGAGGAGGATGACCTCTGAAAAAAAGCAGACTGGATGATGCAAACAAAGTGAGAATGTACCCTTTTGTGCTTCTTCTTGTTCAAGCAAGCAAGCGGAGAAATCCTCTCTTTCTTTGCTAAAAGTGTCTTTTTCTCTCTGCAGGGCTTCCACCTCCTTAAAGGGTGAGAAAGAATCAACAATTAAAACTCTACTAAGTGTGCAACAAAAAGTTAAGGAAAGGAAATAAATCAAACAGTAGCACAGTTTGACATGTGTCAAGTTCTTGGGCTTATAGGCCTACTTGTGTGAGTTGAAGGATCTCCTGGGAAGCCTTTTCCTCAGCTCTCCTCCTCTCCTCCACCTCCTTCTCGCTGATGACGGGGCAGGCAGGAGGCTTCTCATGTTTCTGGCTCTCTAGTTTCTGTATCGTCACCCTCAGAGCCTCCAGCTCTGCAGTGGCCGCCTCTCGCTCCACATGCAGGGTCTCTCTCAAAGCAGAGCTCTCCCTGGCCTGGACAGATAGACAGATGTGAATATAAAATGAAATGACCTGTTGGTGCACACAGTTTGAAGTTGGATTAAATCTTTACATAACCCTTCACCCACCTCCTGGTCTGCTCTCAATTGCAGCTGCATCAGTTTGACTTCCATGCCCTTGTTGAGCTCTCTGTATCTCTCCACTGAGCGGGCTTCTGTCTTTAGTTTCAGCAGCTGTCTTCTGGCAGCTTTGCGGCGCACGCAGCACTGCATGAACACCACCGCTGCACGTACTCGCTTGTACGCCTGCCTCGCCAGCCACCCACGCACACTCGCCTGAAGCAACACAGCGGCCCGCTCCGCCACCAGCTGAGGAAAGAGAATAAGGTTAAGAACTGCAATTTTAAGGAAAAAAGTGGATAAAAAGCACACTTCAAATGGGCAGGTAGAGGTGGTTTCACTCAAGCAGGTAACGAGGTGGTTAAGGCTGTTAATGAACACTGACCAGTCTGTATCTGCGGCGGGTCAGTGTGCCCCTGGTGAAGGCCTGGATTGTGATGGTGGCCTGTCGGATCATGAGGAACAACTGTCTCACCGCCACCATGCGGTAGGTCTTCTGGATTACTAAAGCAGCCTTGGTATAACGCAGCATCAGGGCCAGACTGTAAAAAAAAGAAGCCAAGATATGTAAGAGTGAATTTTGTGTCAATAACAGACCTGGCACTGTAAAATTTGCAAGTAATGGGAAAATAGTAAGAGTTACAGTGTACAAATACATGGTAGCTCACCTGGCAAACCTGGCCACATTTGTTTTACTGAGTTAATCATTTATGTTTTTAAAAAATATAAAACATTAAAAAAAATGTAAGCCAACAAGGTTACACATCATCAGCAGTCTCTCTAAAATGGCTTGGAGGGGCTACTTAAATATTGTACAACAACTTGTGTACCAGATAAAATATATCAACCTCTTTCTCTCTCTCTCTTTCTCTCTCTCTCTCACACACACACACAAAGATCTCTCACCGTCTGGCCAGCATTCCTCTGCAGTATCTTTGTAAGGTGACCGTTGCCCAGCGGATCCTAGAGTATCTGATCCGTGTCAGCCATCCTCTGACTCCGCTCTGGATGATCACAGCAGCCACTCGCAGCCTCTCAGCTCTTAGCCTCTCCAGAAGAGCCACCTGGCCGGCCCGAAAAAATACTTTGGTCTTTCCAAAGCAGTACTGGTCCGGGTCTGGGATGAGCTGAGGGAGAGCCTGCCGGCACGAGGTCATGGCCTGCTCCTGGCTCTGAGGCCCTCGGAGAAGAACACGGTACCTGCTGAAGAACTCCTCATACGTCCATCTGAAAACACAGATTTGGTTCAGAAACAACTTCATATTTCTGTTAACACAGTCTGTGTCTTGTCTTTTTTCTGTTGAATCATATTTATTTTTCACTTAATTTAATGTAATTGCCTGCAGCAGTGAAGATTAATAAAATATAAACGATAAAGATAAACAGAGACAACACTGTTGGTACCAATCAGGGACTCATGTTGGTGCGTTTAATGGAACTTGGAAATCTGAGACTTCAGTGTTACTTTGTTGCATGGTTGGGCAAAAAAATTACATTACTATTTAAATGACGTCCACATTTGCTCATTGTTTGTTCTACTAGCCATGCATTTTCATACCTTTGACCAAAATGTGAGTAAAGAAATAAAAGCAAGTAAAGTGTCATAGTTACAGATGATCTTTATAGAAATATATATGTAATTTTTTACACCATATCAGTATGAACTAAAACAAAAGCTGCCTAAAAGGTAGGACATAAATCTAAGATCAATCAATCAATCAATTTTATTTATATAGCGCCAAATCACAACAAAAGTCATCTCAGGGCACTTTTCACATAGAGCAGGTCTAGACCATACTCTTTAATTTACAGAGACCCAACAATTCCCCCAAGAGCACTTGGCAACAGCGGTAAGGAAAAACTCCCCTTTAACGGGTAGAAACCTCAAGCAGAACCGGGCTCTTGGTGGGCGGCCATCTGCCTTGACCAGTTGGGTTGATCTTATGTTATATAAGGTACACACAAGCTGTATTAATTGTCCAAAACATATGATATCACTGGTATGATACTTTAAGATTAAGGTGCTTTTGGAAAATCCAACTCTGCTCCATGTGTCTCTATTGTCCATGACTTAAAAGAGATGAATAACACTGATTTCAGCCACTGATTGACAGGTTTATATGACTTTCTGACAAGACTAAGCTATCATACTGCCTGAGAGCTTTGTAGAAAATAAGATTAATGTCTGGAAAGTACCTGGATGGAAAACCTGCAGCGCTGATTCGAATAGTCTCCAACACTCCGCAGGCTCTCAGCTGCTGGACTGTCCTCTTTGGGTCAAACCTAGCAAGGAAAGTCTGTTAAGTCTCTATGTGCACTCATTTAACACAAAATCAATCCGTGCCTGCGCATTTAATTCTGTGAAGAACAGTCAAATGAAGGCTTACATAAATGGCTCTTTGAGGTCATTGGGTTTAATACAGCGCACGTAGTGAGGAGTGGTGCTGTTGAGTGTGTCCATTAACATCTGTAAGGACTGACGGAACTGTTGGCCACAAATAGAGTCCACCAAAGCAAAACAAAACATAATGTTAAAGACACAAAGCACAGGGATGTGCCAAAAAATGAAGTGAGCCATCAGTGAATGAAAGAAGCTCACCTGGAAGCCCACAGTCAGTTTATGTTCTCTGTGGGCTTTTTTCCCTGAGCGGATGCTTCCATTGGCCACAGAGACATTTCCCTGCTGCTGGAACAACTCAGCCACCAGCTCAGACTGACAAACACATGAACACACACACACAAGTTAGTGATCCCCTCTTCACACAGAAATGAAATTAATTTATTTGAATATTTGAATTTATTTGAATAATTAGAGATTTGAAACGTGGCTCATATCTACCTGACTTGCTTTCAGAATGTTAATGAGCTCCTCAAAGACTGTGTCTCGATTCTTGTCTAAAAAGCCATCACATTCATACTGCACCTGATGTACATAATTAAAGAAAATGTGTCAGTTCAGAGAAAGTCATACAGTGGAGGATTACAAATTGCTATGAGACTGTTATAGACCTGACATATTCAGGTATCTTATTGGAGAACTAGATTACAGATGCTGATCAATGGTTCAGAAGATCAAAAGTGTGTCGATCTCCATGACTCACTGTGTCAGCAAAGTGCAGAACAATGAAGGCGCTGTTGGACATGCGAGGTTTGCGGAAGTGAGGGTGGGGCTTGCTGGTCAGGTGCTGGTCGTACAGTTTCCTCACCCAGCTCTCGTCTGAACCTTTAGGCATCTGATTATCCACACAGACACAATGATCACAATGGTTAGTATCTTTAAAACCCATTTAAGTTCTTTAGGAAAAATATCTGTAGCTTCCTATCAAACAGCAAGCAAGTGTGGACAATATGGAGACACGTGCGTTGTATGTGTGAGAAGACATGTTTTAAACAGCAAGAGGGCAAGAGAGGGACAGCATGACTCACCCTACACTCCTCATCTAACAGATCAAACAGGCCCAGTTGTCCCTCTATGAGATTAATACACTGCTGATTGTCACTGAACTCGATCCTGCTCCAGGCCAGCTCCTCCCGGATGTACTCCTCCTGCTCCAGGTGGAACACGTGCTGCAGAGAAGCACATCACAAATCAGCAAAACTAACAACATAAAACTTGAAGATTGAGAGAAAATGAAAGCAACTGCGTTCATTTTAAAAAGGAAGTTCAAGGAGATAAAATCTAAAAATATCGACCCTGTGGGTGCATCTTCACTCTGAAAACAGACCATCACACACGTTTCCCTCACGATAGAAAGGCAAAAACAGAGCAGTACTTCCTTCTGCATTAGTTACTCTGAAGAAGACAAATCTACACACACACACACACACACACACACGTTCCTATTCACTTGAATGAGAAAGTGAATTCAAACTTTTGTCTGGGACTGTAGGTTTCTTAAATAGTCCTAAATTAATCCTAAATCAGAAAGATTTATATTGATAACTATTCATCCCAAACATTGCACCATTGCAGGAGAGGAGTATGCCACACATGCAGTAAAATCTCTCTGCCCGTCACATGACTTACCCTGTTGAACTGCTGCTGCAGTTTTTCATTTGCATAATTTATACAGAACTGCTCAAAACTGTTCCTGTCAAAGGTCTCAAACCTGCTCAAAGAGAGAGAAGACTTGTCAGTCCAACTTAAAGACATCAGAGAAATACAATACCACCAAGCTACAGCTCATTTACTCACCCATATATATCCAGCACACCTATGAAGGATGTGGCCTGTTCCTTCTGGGTGCGCAGGGCAGAGTTGAGCCTCTGGACAATCCATGTGAACAGCTGGCCGTAGATGTGTTTAGCTAGTGCATCTCTGGCTTCTACGGCCTGCTGACCAGACATGGGTTTGACCAACATCTCTCCCCCTATAGCCAGCCTGCGATGGCACAGCCAGTGGGCCATCTGAGGCCCCTCCACTCCTAACAGCTTGGAGAAGACAGCCAGAGAGCGGTCGTCTGCCTGAGAAAAGATAAAAGGACTTAGGTATACTAAAACACTACACTACACGGACGAACAGCAGAACATTAGAAGTACATTTCTTACATCAATATAACTCCGGTCAGAACTTCTCCCACTGGCTTGGATGTTGACATTTCCCAGGTGCAGAACAGCTGCCAGGATACTGAAGAGCTCCATCTGTTGGTCTGGCTGCACACCTGCAACGTAAAAAATAAAAAATGATCTGCTTTATCATCATGACTTCAGGCCATTATCAAATTAGAATCAAATCTCTCAAATTATCTCTAAAACTAACCTCAAACTGGATGTCTCTATGAATTTATATTGTGTGTGTGTGTGTGTGTGTGTGTGTATGTGTGTAATTCTCTACCCAGAACGATGAAAGCATTGCGAGTGCGCTCCAGGTCCAAAACATCATCAGTACCGGGTATCTGCATCTCTCCTCCCTGATTGGTGTAGCGGAAATGTTCAGGAGCATCTGGAGAACAAACACAAAACACAAACATGCAACATGAATACCACATAAAGACTATTGATGATACAGTTCACAGTATGTTATGGACAGTGGATGGATACAGTGTGGACACGGCAATCTTTAGAAAAACATGTTGAAGGGCCGCCTGTGATTAAGTCTCACCCAGTTTGAGTGATCTCATTTCAGGCAGCTCCCTGGAGGCACACAGTTGGTAGAAGATGTGGTAGTTTCTCTCTGCTGATGCCTTACATACATGAAAATATACAGAATAAACGTTCATGGACAGCTGCTTGAACAAGAAAATGCATGATATTTGTGGCAGAAGAGATTCTTAAGAGGAGAAACGTGAAATGTCCTTTTGGTCTGTCTGGCTGATGTGATATTTTCTTCTGTGGGGAAGAGTTTACCTGGAAGACAACCCTTGACTTCTCCAGCAGATATGTCCTCATGTTTGCTGCAATGATGTCGCCCTTCCTGCCAAAACCGATCTCAATGTATTTCCCGAAACGACTGCTGTTGTCATTTCTTGTGGTTTTAGCATTCCCGATAGACTGAGGACAAAAACACATAGCTATGTTTTGTTTATGCAGTATCTTAACAGAAACATAACTGTGAGGAAAGTTATTATTCCTCATTAAATATCTGTTTGTCCATCCGTTACCTCCATGATGGGGTTGGAAGCCAGAACTCTCTCCTCCACGCTGGTCTGCTGCGCTGCTCCTCCGACCACAGCAAAGTATCGCATTGTGAATTTGGCTGAGACTGTTTTCCCCGAGCCAGACTCCCCACTGATGATGATAGACTGGTTTTTCTCCTCCCTATAAACACAGGTAGAGTGACTATCAAATCCCCTTTCAGGGAAGTTATGCTGAGACTGTCCCTTTTTTATGAAGAAATTATATTTTAGTTTTATTTTAAACCAGTTTTCCTATTACATTGTGTGCAGTTTGTCATAACATGACCTCTGACCTGATCATAGTGCGGTAGGCCTCCTCAGCCACAGAAAAGATGTGAGGTTCCATGTCGGCCATGTCCTGACCGCTGTAAGCATCTATCACCTCCTCTCCATATATGGGCAGCTGGTCATAGGGATTGATAGCCACTAACACGATACCTGGAGGGACAGGAAAGGAAAGTTACCACAGCATAAGAATGTAGATATTGATGAGAATTAGATTTACAAAGAAAGATCATAGAAATTAAATGTTTTGCAGTAGGTTTATCATTTTTCTTTACAGAATATATACAGAAAATATTATTTTTCTTAAGGGATATTGTCATATCAAAACAATAGTCGGGTGCCCATATGAACATTAAAATAGGATTTGCTCGCTGTAATCATTCCTCCTGTTCATACTGACCGTTAGAAGATCGCCTCCAAATGTGCAAACAATGTAAGTGATGGGAGACAAAATTCACAAGCCTCATTTTGAGCAAAAATGTCAAAATGTGTCTTGATGGACAGTGTTTCCCTCCTCAGCTGTGGTGGAAGGATCGTAACAAAAATTTGGCACTAAAAACACAGTTACTTTGAGAGATGTAGATTTGACTAATTTCGATAGCTGAAGCTTCATGTTAGCTTCAAATAAACTTTTAAATACATTTTTTGTGTGGAAGGACGGCTGTGGATCACTTACATTAAAAGTGTATTATGAAGGGATGTCTTAATGGTCACTATGAGCAGGAGGAATGATTACAGCAGTAGAAATGTATCAGTGTTCATTTAGGCACCTGACATTTGTTTTAAGACAGACTTGAAACATTGTTATCTTTTAAAATAGAAATGGCAGAAGTTGTAACTCCAGCATGCTCAGTGCAAATCAAACTACAACTACAGATAAAAAGCTTTTAAAGCTTTCAAAATCAAATCAAGCAAATGTTACTCATACTGAATATAAAGTTTGTTGGGATTTAACACCTAAAAGCTTCCATTTTCATGGCAAAACTACACAAATTTAAAATAAACTAAAAAACCTTTGTTAAGATGGTCAGAGTGAGTTTTAGAAAACTCCTCTTCAAATAAATCTGCACCATTTAAATGGCAGATGAAGTGGAACTACATCTATAAGCATTTTTCACAGTGTGGGAGTTGCCTACCTGGTTCAACCTTTAAACCTCCTGTAATAAAGACGACATTATGAGCTATAATCATGAAACCAGAAGCTAACAGGAGCTGCCTGTTTCTGTATGTTTGCCAGCACACATTTCCAGGACCGTCTGTCACCCATGTTGTCCTTCTTTTGGTTGGACAATCATTCCTGTATTAGCAAGATTCACTCATATCTCTGTGTCGTCTGCTCACCACAGTATGTGTAGATGCTGCTGTAGTCCAGGAATCGAACTCGGAGGTTGTGCAGGACAGCAGGCTCATGGAGGAAGCTGAGAGCAGTAAGGTCATTCTCACCCTCCAGGATGTCCGGGTTCCCCAGCGGTGGGAGATCAGTGGGAGACACTGCTGGGTAATGCACCTTCTACCAATGGAGAAGCGAATTAGAAGTCCTTGTTGTTGGAAGTTTAATTGTTTTAAGAAGAAAGTGGAGCTTGATGGGATGATGTTTTATAAGAAGCATGATCATTCACCCTGATTTCTGGATAATATCATGGTATTGTGTGTCTCACCTCTCCATTAGAAAGCTGTAGGAATAATTGTTTCTCCCCAGGATTGTAGTCCTGGAGGAGCTGAGCTGAAACCCAAACTGCTTCTGGGTCAGGAATCCACACACTGGCTCCCTAGTAAAGGAACAGACTGCTTTAGTTATGTGTTCAACTATAAACATGTGTAAATCAGTTTAAATGGTAAACACAAGTTAACACACTCAACATACACTGGACCCATTTGGAGCCCTGGAGAGAAGAGATTTTCATTATATGTTTCATTTTATGTGTGACACTGCTCAGGTACATGTCACACTTCCTGGCCCCACCCAGACGAGATATTTGTCACCCATCAGCATAAAAGGCTCTTAAACAGTGTTAAAAATTAACACTGGTCTTCCTACTCTAAATCACCTACATAGATTAGCCATTATCTCCCAGCAACAAGTCTAATTTACTTAATAATGTGTTAGATTTACAAAATAAGTCCACACAAGCACTGTGAGTATATTTGATTAATACAGATTGATACATTATTGACCACCAAGCTTTGAAAAATCTATTTACTGCAACTTAGTGGCTCAGAAACACACAGAAAAATCAAAACAGGTAAATACTCATGGAATCAGTTTGTGCACTGAAACAAATTATAAAAAAAACATAAAACCCCTCATACATCATTAGCAATGTTTATAAACCCAAAATACTTAATTTTATTCTATTGACCCACAAACCTGCAGTGAAGAATGATAAAAATAAACTTTAAAAAAATCCACAAACCAGTCTAAGTCAGTCTTACCTTGCTGTAAAGCTCCAGTGTTGCCATTTTAACTGCTTTGAGAGATACAATATGAGGAGGTAATCGTTTAAAACATCAGGAAGGGTGACATCTTTGAAAGAACAGCTGGTATCCTCTATCTCATCTGCAGAAGTGCCACTTTGTGTGCAGGTGACTATGTTTGCACTTTGTCCAGGCTCACATGGAGGCATGAGGACTGTCAGGTTAACTGTTAATCAGCTGGAGGATGCAGTGATTGGACACTAGATTGTGAATGTGCAGAGTTGGAATTATTACTGCCGGGCAGAGTGACTATGTATGTAAAAAAACAAAACAAAGTACAGGTTTATACTGCATGTACATAAAGAGAGAGAAAAAAAAAGATGCAAGAGCAGCAGCCTTTAGTGATATACCGACTCATTTTAATAAGCAATACAATCAAATTCATTTCAGCAATCAGCCTGCTGATATTGAGAAGGGAATTTCATGATTTCAGCTGGATACATTATTCACCATCAAACCTTGACAAACGGGGATAAAAAATACAAAGCCATTATTTCTCTGATAATAAATGACATGACGTTAAAACTAAATCTTGACTGTAATTTGCTTTGTCACCAGTTTTGTGCGAGGAGGCAGCATGTGTGTGGTAACATTGACACTTTTTTTTTTTTTTTTTTTTAAAGAAACACGGACTGAAGCTATGAAGGAAACAAAGCCTTGGCACACAACAGCAATGTTTCACAACATCAGTAAGCACCTATATAATGCCGAAGACAGTTAAAAACAGTAATAATTGTACAACAGAAATAGGTTTCAAGTCATTTCCTTTGCCATTGTGCTCAGCCCCGCTATGTGTACTTATTACTTTCCTCGTGTTTAGTTGTATAACAGCAGGGCTAATATAATTACATTTAAATACAAAGCAGACTTGAGTTACACAAACGACCTAAACCCTCCCTCAAAATGACACGTCTCCTCTTTGGTCAATACTGAATATGACTCACAGGATAAACACCGCTGACATGAGAATAAGAGAATATTTCCTTGAAATTACAACAATAAAAACTTGACTCTGTCCCCTCAAATGGGTGCACACGAGATTCAGACTACACCGACCGCATCAGTAACATCAGCCACCTTTACTAAACCGCTGCAGGCTGGATTAAATTTGCTCAACTCGGTATAGTTTAATCTCAACAGTCTGTGTGTGTTGTGTCATATTACTCATGGAGTGCTTAGTAAAAATTCAAGAGAGAGACATGAAAATACAAAACATTCATTTCCAATCTGTCCTAAAACAAATTTGCTGACATAAAGTGTTTGGATTTGATCTGATTGCAAAAAATAAAAATAAAAAAAGCAAACTCATTCAAAGCCTTTTAGTAGAAAATACACTTCTCATCGAACACTGAATTTGACCCACTGTAGATACGTTGTTTTTAATATCTGAAAGTTCTTTTGATGTCGTTTCTTGTTTGGGGGGGAAATTTTTTGAATTTCCTAGTCGAAATCAACTTGGCTCAGAATTGCGCCATTTCACGGGCGCTGAAGTCAAGAGTCCCATCTGGCGGGGTTTAAGATGAATGGACGTGTTTGAGACTCCAAGTTTGGGGGGTAAGACAGTTTTTTGTTTTTTTTAAGTTGTACTGGTGTAAGTCAGGTTTAGGTTTAAGTTGGACGCAGATACCAAGGGAAAGTTTTTCAGGGCTGGACTGATGTAGGGCTCCTAATGTTCATGGTCATGTGTGTGCGCAGGTGTTGAACGAACCCATCTGGACTTCACAAAACCCTAGAAGAGAAGAGAATTGGCAATAAGTTAGATCCGATACTGTATTACTGAATTCAAGTGTAAAACTTGGAATATGACTTGAAACTGCCACACAGAGCAAGAGCTTTTATTTCTGTGTTTGCACATTAAGTTAATGATTTTTCTGTCTTACATTTTCTCTGCAGCATCTAATTTATGTCCATGTAGGTATAAAATTGCCTCTTAATGTCTCGACCCACCTGTGCTATACGCTGTCCATGTCTTCACTGCCGTTGCCTTCCTCCTTCAGAGCTTCTCCTTCGTTGGCAGCCTCCTCGACGTGGGCCAACATATCAGCCATCAGTGCCTCCTCAAGCCTTTTCCTCACACTGTACACCAGCTCCTCCTGTTTCCTACACGCAAACACAACAGGAAACTGTTACAGTTGGCAGTTACAGCTGCCTACAGCAGCCACTGAATCAGCACAGAGCAGATGGTGTGTTTTCACAAAGAGCGGGGTCATTTGTTACGGACTGTGGAAACTCTGAGCGGGCCCCACTCAGATTACAAAGATAAGAAAAAGTGGCAAAGGACAACTTCAAGTTCAATTCTAATTCAATATCACATGAATTGGTAAAACGTTTTAACAGATGAGACATAATTCACGCTGCCTGAGCATTTATTTCCTGTATTTAAACATGAAGAAGTAGATCTGAGCCGATACATTTTGCTCAAGAGCCAAAAGCGACAAATGTTCAAATGAGCTACAGGAGCTGCTTTTTGACTCTTATGATTATTTTAGAAATTAAACAATCAGGATCCAACACTCTAAAAAAAACTAAAACAAAAAACAATCGATATGTGGTAGTGTTTGGTGATCGCCCACCTGATGTCCTCATCAGTGACTATGAAGGCCTTGCATAGCGGCTGCGCGGTGTTGAGCCAGACTCCCGGGTTCTTCTCCACAGCAGCAGACAGCTGGCCAGTGATGGGAGCGGCGCTGGTGTGGAGGGCGCTCGCAATAGCCGACAGAAGAGTCTTGTCTGTGCAGCCTGGACCAACACCTGAGATACCAGCAGGGACATTTGAAGACACAAAAACACAGTAAGAACTGTTGCTCAGCTGTGGTGGTTATACCTCCATGATAATAAAAACGTCACTTCATGATATAAATTGTTCACTTTGTCTGAAGAAACTATGTTAAACTTGTGTATATTACCTTGGAGGCCTTTTGGCAGTTCCATTGTTTTCACCAGCTCCTCTGCGATGTCATAAGCATTAAGACCACTGAGTTTTTTCTCCCAAAATAGCTGCAAAGAAATAAAAAGAAGAATATTAGCTGCAGACAGTTTTGATAGAAAGAAACCCAAATAAATTATAGGCAGAGGTTGTTCACCTGTCTGGGCTGATCCACGGCTTTCTGAGGATCTGTCTTCACTTTGTTGTTGGGATGGTTAGTAACCTTGGTGACGGGCTGCTTAAAGATGGACGCCGTCTGTCTGACTGGAAGTGATGTGTTCAAATCAGGTTTACCCTGAAAGACAAAAGTCACAGAGGGAGGATGAGGAGGAGGACAGTAGAAGAAAAAAGGATCAAAGACAGAAGCTGTTGATAACCATCACATTCAGAGGATCATAAAGCTTTTAGAGGCATATGTTAGTGCAAAATCAAGTCTGAAACAACAAAGAAATGTTAATATATTCATATAAATATAGACTGAGTGTGAAGGCAGAATGATAATTTGATCAGGCACCAATTTAACAAAATTCAGTTTGATGAGAAAGCTCAAATCTTTCTTTATTGCTGTTTTTATCAGCACACTGCCACCTGCTGTACTGTATCTGTTTAATAACATCATCAACTATATATACAGTTATTCATTTAACTTTTCCCCCTCAGACTCATCTGAGACTTGAACTAGAATTGAATTATAACTATTTTCAAAACAGAACTACTTTAGAGTGTCTCCATCTCTCAGGTTTAGGTTTAAATAAGGTATCACTTGAACACTTTTCTGTCTTCTTATCCAATATTTGATTCCCAGTGACTGCATAATGAGAAGTTACATTTATGCTAAACATTTTAAAAGCACAATAACATCTTGGCACATGCGCTACACTTTTGAATAAATCGCTAAGGATGCACTAATGTTTGCGTACCTACAGCATCCTCACAAAAAAACACAGACTGTGTCCAAACTGACTCCTTAGTTCACTTATTCCCTATTTGGACATAATAGACACTCAAAAGTGCACTACAGTGAGCAGTAAAATGGGTTTTGTAACACTTGTGGATTGTCATTTCGTGTCACAATTTTTCGTTGTGGAGTTTTTAACTGGTTACAGTTGGACTCAAATAAAATGTGGACAGTAAATATAGTACATTATATAATAAACAGGGAGGGATTTTGGACACGGCCAGATTCAAAATCAGTTGCGTCTCAGCAGCAGGCCATCATGAGCCCGAGTGTCTCACCTTATTCTGGTTGTTGTTATCATAGCGCAGTCTCTGCCGGTTCTTGTTCAGCTTGCTCATGAGCATCTTCCCCGTGCGGAAATCAAAGGAGCTGAGGTCCATCTGGTTACCAAGGTAACGGGCCAGCTGAGGCTTGCTCCGAAACTTCTTCCCAGATGGACTATCGGGGAGGCAGAGAACACGAGAAACCGTTATACCAATATCACCTCTTACAAAAACAAAACAAAAAAAGGTCATAACACAAGACGTCAAGACAGAAAACTGAACACTGACAAACACACACTAAACACACACTCAGCAGACAGAAACATTATCAACACAGACATGCAACAAGTCAACAGCAAACACAAGCAGAGCACATTCAAGTGGGCAATGACACTGAAATCACATTACTTTGTGAAATGGATGCAATCTTTGATGAACACTCGTCTATCTTAAACCTGATATCTATTTAAAGCTGAACACAGTTTAATAAAATGAGGATTAGATTTAAGTCTATATCAACATTTTCTATATGGTGTTTAACCTCTAAGGGTCAGTGATCACAATGTAAACATGGCAATAGTAACATCTGATCAAATGTTTCAGAATGGAAAACATTGTAACTCCACTTGTGGGAGCAAACAATATCGATTAGCCTGAGCAATGATAAACAAAGGAACAACTGTGGGTGGATACGTGCTAGTAAGTCATGCAAATGTATCTTACATCACACACCACAGTGAACAACAGTAGGATTTTACAGTGAGCCTACCACAAACTATACAACCGACCCGCCTCCCCCCTCTCTTGCCTCTGTTCCTCATCTTGCTCTTCTGCTCTGCTAAATGAAAACAAATCTGGCGTTGTTGATTCACTTCAATGGGGAATTAAAGATTAATTAACTGAGATATGACACTGAGTTTTGTTGTTTTTTTTTTATTCACAACAGGCCTCGCCAGGCTGCGAGCTGCTACTCCCGGCCTGCACGGCGTGTGACTGGTTGGCCTTGTTGCCCCCTCCCCCTCCCCTTCCCATCCCAAACTTTTTTTTACCGCCCCCCCACCCCCCCTCTCTCTCCTTATTCTACTCCTGTCTTGTTTCCGTGTAACTCGGTGTCTTGTGCACCTGTAAGTTTTTGCAAGCCCACATTCGTTTTAGTACCTAAAATAATAGACATCGCTTTTTCCAGCTGACAAACCCGACTTTCTGGTCACTTCTTCCATTTTCCAGCCCTTGGGGAGAGCAGTGCAATCCCACCTTTTCTTCTCCATTCCCACGCGAGTAGCCTATAAATCCACTAAAAATTACTGCGGTTAACCAGATTGGATTTTTTAAGGAGATGTGTCGCTTTTTTTGGACGGCAGGTCTCTCGCTTCTTACGCTTTTGTTTCGAGCATATTACTACATGCGTCCTGTAATGGGATCTCCCTGCTAACAACACCTCGTCGTCTCTTTGTCGTCGCGCAGATCGCTCCGCCGCAGACTTCGGCCGCACCACTACCCGCCTGCCTCGCAGGGGCACGAGGGCTACATCCGCAAGGAAAACATAGGACAACGCGGATGCGTGAAGACACCGCGAGGCAGCCGGGACGAGACAGGAAATTAAGAGGATTCTGACTTCAGAATAAATCCACGATTTTCTCACATTAGGTGCGACTTCATTCAATGTTGTCAACCTGAGGACAAAATTAAGAATCCAGTCAAGCTCCGAAATTACATGTAGTACACCCAGTTTTCACACTTAAGTATATATTATATAATGAATAGTAAAAGCAAGTAATTATAAGCAAGCCAGCAAAATTATAACATTATTCTATTTTAGGGGATATCCACTTATAACACTACAAGAAAGAGGTAGGAAAAGACCTATTTAAAATAATAACTATAAAACAATATGAAGTTACATTTAAAAGCTATATATGAAACATTACATATAATATTAAATATTATTTGTGCATTGTGCAAATGTATATACTGAGTCATACTGAGGTTGGAAAATATGGAATTATTTTACTATATTCTTGTGTGTATTATTCTTCTTCGGTACCCTCTAATATATTTTTTATATCATTTTAGTTCCAACTCCAATTCATCTATTCCACACGAATTCACAATGAAATTACATCTATAAAATACTTTTGCAGAGTCACCAATGAAACATCTTTTCAACTGACAAAATGATTTAAATTATGTAATTTGTGTGTCACATTTTAAACTGACTATCTGAATAAATTGAAATTGATTAGAACTGAAACAATTGGTCAATTAATGGATTAGTTGAATGACAGACATTTAATCAACAATTTTGATGATTGATTAATTTTTCAAGGAAAATGTTTTATTCTGCATATTAAATCATATTGAAAATAACTGTTAGTTGCAGCCCTAAAACCAACCAAACCAACAGAGACCTGAAAATACTACATTTTGTTATATACAATTTTGTTTTCATTTTAATTTACAAAATAATTATCTCAAAACTTTTGGTTACTTAATGCTCATCCCAAGTTGTTTGATACCTGGGTCACACCAAGGAGATTTCCATGATCAAACACTGTAAAATGCTTCAAATTGTGCTATTGGCAGCATATCTATGTGTGTACATGAAAAGGAAACTTCGCTTACAAAGCATCTTTTTGTTGACTGTACATAAGGTTCAAACAGAGTTTGTTAAAAGTGCTTTAATGTATGCTGCTCTCTATACTTCTTCCAGTGTTCCACAGTCTTCCACAAAATTAGTTAAAATGAGTCACTGGTTTCACTGGGCGGGATTAAAGCTACATCATCATCTATCTGCCATTGTCACTGGGGTTGCTAAGAGGTTTTTAATGCCTCACATTGCTGCTGTTTCTCAGTACAATTCTAGTATTAATGTAGTATTTTTAATTATAATTTTATTCATGATTTTATTGTTTTATATTGACTAATGAGAAGTCTGTCTCTATTAATTGTTTTTATGTTTTTTGAAATTTTATGCTGCCTGTCTTGGCCACTTGAACACGCTTGCAAAAGAGATTTTTAATCTCAACGAGATTTTTCTGGTAAAATAAAAAAAACAAAAAAAACCCACTTTGAGTGTTAATTTTTGTTTTGAAATATATTACCGGAAGTGTTATTCTCTACTCTGTAAGCGTTTTTTTCCCCCTACCCGTATTCTGCGAAGACTCGCCCTCCTCTGCCTCTGATTGGCTCTGACTCTGATCTTCTCACCCTGACCCAACCATTTCATTCCTCATACCTAAATCTAGCCAATCGAACCAAAGAAGGTGACGAGTACTAGCCAATCAGAGGCAGAGTAGGGCGGGTCTTCCCGGAATGCGGGTAGGAAAAGAAATAAGGCATTCTGTATACATTGGCGCTGACGGCTAAGCAGCAAAGCAATGTTGACCTATGGGAAACATAAATTAGGCTACTGCTACAAATAGACCGCAAATAGTATTCACGAAGGTGCAATGACAGCAATCACGGACGCAACTGAATGACTAAATCTATCAAATGCAGCAAAACAGCGTCCTTTACGTGTAACTCTTTCATTAAAACCACATTTTTGAAAGTTTCGTGTCAGCTGCATGAAACTGGAGAGCCATTTCGGCACGACAATGCCCACCGTTGTCATTCAGACCTCGGAGCCGGCTTTTATGAATGAACAAAGTAGATCTTATCGATCAAACACAGACACCATTTTATAAGCATGTCATGCATTTATACAGGCTTTGTTTATGAAACCATAATGCAGGGGGGGGGAAACATCATCTGCTCTGCAAGGTTAAAATCTATATCGAAATAATAGCACTGTCGACGCAGTTACACCGACTCCATGCATGCATAATGTTCAACATTAGCTGTACATATCAAGATAACTCCACCATACTGCTGTGATGCTGAAAAACACGGACATCCTCGATAAAGACCCCAGCAGTGCTACTTGCAAATGCGAGACCACCGAGTGCATTTGCCTAATCGATGATAAACATACTTTTCCAAATATATTATCAAAACGACATATCGCGCATCAAACGGCACAATAACAATTAAAACCCTCGCTGGTCGTTTCATTAACCTTCACATGATGTACTTACTCGTTTTTATCCATCTTGAAGACACTATCTCGTTTCCTCCCTCTCTCGCTATGTTAAATCCCTTCTCCCCTCTCCTCTTTCAGTCCCCTCCCCCTTCCACTGGAGAAATGAAAGACATTATCCACGCAAATTTCGCTGTCTGGCTGATAAAAATGAGTATGATGTCTGGCCGAAACTGGCGTATTATGAGTGTGCAAAAGGTCCACAATGCACCTGTGAATATCTGTCACTAATCGTGCATTATTAATTATATTATCAGAGAGTTTACATATGCAGAGACTTCACTACAAAGATGATTTCAAAGTGATTTTACAGTACAAATAGTCACAAACTGGTACAGGTCAGATTCAGTGCTGCAAACCTCGACTTTTGGAATTGTCCTATGGAAAAAGGAAATTAAAGATCCCCTCCAAACATGTTTAAAGAAGTGTATATATATATATATATATATATATATATATATATACATACACATATATAAACTCATATATAAACTCTACTTTGAATAATAATTGGTCTGATATGGTTTTTCCACAAAAAAAGTTCAATTATCTTTTTCAGTTCCTCAAAATAGCATCTCCTCCTTCTCCTTCATTAAAAATCCATAATCTGTGAGTATGCAAATATTTTTCATTTCCAAAGTTTAACTGCTGGACACAAGATGTCTCCTACTTCACTGTAAAGTCCATTCTCAGTGTTTGTCTACTGGAGGCTTGTGTAAGTTGAATATTGGATCAGGATTGGCTCCAAACTATTTGTGATGTAACAAATCATGCTTGTAGGCCCGCCTCTTAAAATTGGATTTTCAATGACCGCAGAGAAACTTTCGACTTTCAGTAGATGAATGTGAAAAAAGCCTTTTAGAGTCAAACTCTGCACAGTGAAGCTTAAATATCCAACTGTAGGAACAAGAAGAGAAACATATGTTTGAGTGAAGGGGGATTTTAATTACATTCAGTTCTTAAAAGATTTATTGCAAGCACAAATGCTAATGCAGCATTACAACAAGATACATTTAAAACCCTCTCACCAAGCAGTTTAAACAAAATATTTTAATGGTTGAAATTTTACAGAATAACTGGACACATTGGGTAAATTACAGATTTATTCACATTAAATAATAATGCATCAAACACAGCATTTGTACAGAGTGCATCCCGAAGTCCAAACTTCTCACAAGTCCTCAGCGACTGATTGTTGAGCCAAGGCATCATCCCACTTAACCTCGCGTTGTGTAAGCAATCCACCGGCACACACATCCCCAAGCTCTGGTCCTGTAGACAGACACACAGCCAGGTCATTAGCAAAATGTACATTAACACGTCTGAATGTGTGAAGAGCATATCCTTCCTGATTCAAGGCTAGATACCCGTTTGCCTCTTGAGAAACTCAAGTGTGTCACACAAGTGAAATAAGAGTTTCAGGGTAGTGATAATGGGATTGGTGAAGTGTTTGGATGAGGAGGAGGGCTCCTAAGGATTATGACCACTAATAGGTGTTGGACATATCAATATAATATCAGTACTGAGATATCCAAATGGGGTTACAATTAGCTTGTAATATTGTTATTATAATACTGATATTATACTTACACTGAAAAAATATTGTGATAAAATCATTATTTACATTATCAAAATTTACATTGTTGCTGATATACAGAGTCAAAAATCTAAAGACTGATCGTTTCAAAGTAGTCTAGCTCAAATTGCTACACCACAAAAATACACTATACTTGAAATCTGTTGGGCCAGTTTTGCTAATTTTTCTTAACTTTATTTTGGCCATTATTGACTCTAAATCTGACTCCTTCACAAAGCTTTAGATTAGACAGATGCATGAAGCCTTTCTGCCTGCACAGCTGTCAGCTAAAACAAGAGCAGCTTGATCTGTGGCCTTCAGTCCCAACCTGCAGTAAACTGTGGTTAGTAAACACTGCAGGTGTTTTATAATAACAGGCATATCTAACCTCAGAATGGGGATCCCTGTCTTCATACACAATTAAGAGTTTCCAAAAATATACCAGGAGTAAGCAAGGTGAGAGGGAGTTTAACCATGACTCAGAGTTATGGCTGCACCTGCCTGCATCTTATCAGGAGTACATGGGTGGGGCTAAAGCTAATGAGCAATCCAGCTGAACTCTGCAAAACAAAGTGTGTGAATAAAAAGCTCAGTAACACATGTGTTGGTTACAATAAAAAAAAACACTCACAATTTAGTTGCGTGAGACTTTACTCATCCTTGACGAACTTCCCTTTAATGTATGGCACGTAGTCTAGCACTAGTCGCCAGTCGGTGAAGTGAATGAGCGCCACGCCGCCCACTGTTCCCCAGGTGACCATATTTGGTACCCTGGATGGAAAAGAACAATGGTATTCATAAATGACTCAGCACTTTAATAATGCACCCATGTTTTAAAGTCCAACTGAGATGACATTTAGTTTTCCCTTTTTGCCATCAAAAAAATAATACCATGTTTTTTTAATTAAATTTATTGTTAATAGTTTTTTAATATTAAAATGTAATTTAAAAAAGGACTTTGTGGAAATATCAGATATGTCCTGTTGGCTCTCAGCAGCTGGAGGGACGTGTCACTTCCTGTGTTTGATGGTGACATCACTGCTTTATGCAAATATAGCATTTTGATTGGGTGTATGGAAACATGTTCTCCATCTACGTAGATGGAGAACTAACAGTAATGTGACAGATTTATGCAAAAATAGGGGAGCCATGAAACCAAACAGGACTGCAACTAACGATTATTTTGATTATCGATTAATCTGTTGACTACTTTCTTGATTAATCAATCAGTCGTTTGGTCTATAAAATGTCAGAAACCGGTGAACAATATCACTGAGCCCAAAGACAAAGGCGCAGCAGTCCACAACCCAAAGATACTCAGTTACTATCATAGAGGAGTAAAGAAACCAGGAAATATTTACATTTCAGAAGCTGCAATGAGGGAATTTTTGTATTTTTCTTAAAAATAACAGGCAATTAGTTTTCTGTCAAGTGACTAATCAATTAATCAACTAATGGTTGCAGCTCTAAAACCAAGAAATATAAATTCCTGCCTTTTGGTTTCTGATTATTTTCTCAAAGGAGAATGCAGGACACATGATTTACAGAGCAGATATTTATGATGCAGCAGGGAAAAACAAAAACAAAAAAAACATGCTACTTAATTTCAGTTAGTTGAATTTCAGGTCTTGTAGTCTTTGTGTGCACTTTCCAAAGGTCACTTTATCATTTCTTACTAAAAACAAACAAACAGCTATCAGAAAGTTTTAGCAGTGATCACTGTAAGGCAAACCTTTAACTCTATATTTGAGGAGGAAGATATGTTATGTTTGTTATGATGTTAGCTGTCCCTCAGGTTAACACTAAACATGGAGAAGCAGCTTTTAGTTACCAAGCTGCCGACTGCTGGAATCAGCTTCCTGAAAGACCAGCTCCATCTGTAGAAACATTTAAATCCTGACTTAAAACTCACCTGTTCCCCAAAGACTGAACATTAACTTTGAATCAACAGTCACTTTAAGTGCTTTTATTTCTAGACATGTTTTATGTGTGTACAATTGTGTTTTAATTTATATCATGCTTTTACATGTGACTACATAGTTTTAGTAGTCAGTTTTACGTTTTTAATTCATTTTAATTTAATGGTTTTAACAGTTTTACATTTGTTTTTTCTTCTTTTTTTTCTTGTTCAGCACTTTGAATTGTCCTGGTATGACATCTGCTATACAAAGGAGAACGCAGGACAGAGATTTACAGAGCAAGTATTTATGCTGTAGCAGAAAAAAAAAATCATGCTACTTAATTTTAGTTGGACTTTTTTGGACAAATCAAACAAGTTAATTAAACAAACTAGTCAACTGTCAGAAAACGTCATTTGACTTGTAGTCTCTTTCACTGTGTGTGCACTTTCCAAGGTCACTTAAAAGTTACTTAAAACAAACAGCTGTCTGGAATGTACTGATAATTGATACTGATTATCAAATGCTAATTATTTTGTAATTTGATCGTGTTTTTGTCTGTTTGTTGCATTATTAAGATGTTTATCAGACAAATAAGGTCAAATATTTCACGAGTAAATGGTGAATAAAAAAAGGAATATGAGCATTTCAACATTACTTAAATATTGAAGGCTTTGAAATGTCAATATTATAAACTCATTTTGGTATCTAGCAACTACATCTTCAACTACATCTTCAACGCATCTGACATAAAATTATAAATACCACTGACAAATATCACAATTTTCACTGAATTTCATCACTGTCACGTCCTCCACTAGCTGTTTATTGGGAGATTAAACAAGCATGCTAAGCTAAAGTAGCTAACAAACGGGTCACAGAGAAGGACACCATCATTTTAAATACGACACAAGCGGCTAAAAAAATCACTTCCAGTCTCACATTCAACCTCTGTTATTGACTGAACTTACCATGTCCTTACAATACCTATGTACTTGGCACCGACGATCTTATTTAGTATATTCTTGATCATCCTGACCTTTTATGAGTTGTAGTTCTTTACTCCATATGATGGCTGCCTAAGGACCCTGGGCTGCCCCTTCTTATGCCGGTTAAAAAAAACCAACACCACTGGCACTGGCTGCCTGCACGACATGCGTGCAACGGCTCAGGGTCGTTTCAGGCCACCATTTCAGAGGTCCTTGGCTACAACACAGCACAGAGCCGTCTTAAAAGGACATGTATGCTCTAAAATGCTCGTCTCTGGCAATCACTGCACGTAATCAATAGTACTAGCTTGTATCATGTCATGAATTAAATGTGATGCCTTGGTTGCACACTCATAGACCTGCAAATATGAACAAATTCATTTTCCGAACTACAATAAACCCTTTATTACAATGTTTTCCTTTATTTTCCTTTTTATGTATACAATATTCAAAAGCCAGACATTGGAAAAGGTATAATCTGTTATTAAAAATGGCACATTTATTGCTACATTACTGTTATATACAGGACAGTTCTCAACTATATATATTTATATATATATAATAAAAAAAGGAGAGAGAAAGAGAGAGAGAGAGAGAGGGAGGGAGTGAGTGAGGCACTCTGAGGACCCTGCAAGAGTCAGCTGTGTCCTCACTCCAAGATGTCAGGCTCTGTACCTGTGAATGTATTTAACACTCAATTATCTCCCCCCTTTTGTGTTCAACAAAGATATGACAAAATTGTTGAAAGCAAGTTTTTTATTACTGCTTTCTTATACCAAAAAACAAGTCCAAGCCCGTCAATTAAACACTTTCCATCATAAAATTGTAATTTTCTGTTAACATTAGGCGGTCCTGCGGTGGTCGGGGTTGCTTTTCTGCAGATTTTTAAAACTGTGTCTATGTCAAGACTCGTGTCAAGAAACAAATAATTTGAGTATATAGCTTGTAAATGGGATGTTCACAGAATACTGAATGACATCAAGTCAGATTTTCCCTTGGAACAAATCAGCAATATTCAGTACACTTATTGATCTTGTAATAAAAAAAAAAAAAAATTAAAAAAAAAACTTCAAATACAACTTTTTGAAAGAAGTGATCAGAACTTCTCTCAAAAAGTCACTGTCAATGCCACCAAAGAGCTGGAAGAGTAAAAGGTCAGAGGTGAAAATTGTCACTGAAGACTAAATATACTGAAAGTCACTGCAGCAGAGGGCGTGCACTCTGATATACAGAAAAAAAAAAAAAAACTTCATTAGAGGCTCCAGCTACTACGGAAAATAAAACTCACTCCCTACATTGAAACTGAAGCAACACATACACTGACATGTTAATGTGCATCAAAAGCGGACAATCAGAGCCATCTCTTGAACCCCGTTAATGTCAGGTGATTTTAGCAATATAGGGCAGATAGAAAGAATGACCTGGACCCATGACCTTAACTAAAACAGCAGTTTGGACAATATAATCCAGTTGAATAATTAGAAAAAAAGGAATAAAAACTAAACAAGATCTACGTAACATTTATTTATTTAACTAGATACACTGAAAGAAAATCTCTTTATACGATTTAAACTTCTTCCTGAAAATTGAAAAAAGCATTAGGAGAAGGGAGGGTGGGGGAATGAACAAGTACCTCTTTAATCTCCATGATTAATGAAATGATATGGTTCACAAAGTAAAACTGTCTTAAATGAAAATACAAGTTCAGGCACTGATAAGGTATCACTCTCCCATCATGACATCTTAAGTCTTGAGAATGAAAAGGCCACACTATTGATTTGTATAGGTCTTTTTCTTCATCTCTTTTTTGTAGAAATTAAACACACAAAATGCTCTACCTCCCATTTGTGATTACATGTTGGTAAAAACCATTCACAACATGACATGACATGGGAATAACATCACAATAACACTGTTTTGTTCTCCATATTATCTATTACCTTACACCCAAATACCGACGTCTGCCTCCGAAATAGATGCGCAGGATACTAAGAAGTGAGCTGCACACTGAGAGCCACTTGGTTGAGGACAGACATTAGAAAAAAAAAAAAAAAAAAAAGGTGAAAACTATTGTACTGTACTGACAAAAACCCAGGAACACAACTCTGAAAATGAAGGCGATCCACATTTGTATGGTAGCTACATTCAAAAACCAGTTGCATAATTACTGTTAGAGACAAAAAATCCCTTCCCACGTTTGTCCTCGGTGCCTCACTGCTGAAGTAAGAACACTTGAAGAGGACTGTGGCACAAACTCTGTCCACACACCCCCGAATGGAAAGAAAGAATTCATCTGGATAGCTGATGATACGCCTTTTAACTAAAACTGGAATAAAAGGATACACAAACGCTTTCAACATTTTTCATTTATCATCTGTTGACCCTTTTCCTCTGCCGTCCCCTTTCAATTTTGAATTCTTTTTTTTTTTTTTTAACAATTTCATTTAAATGTCAAATATCCCCTTATTCAGCTCATCTACAATACACTCTAAACTTCAAACTAATATTGCCATTTATGTAAAAAATCTACAATGTATAGACTAACAAAAAATATATATTTTTATATATATTTAATTTTGAAAAATGAAACATATCAGAGTAATGTATGAAGTGAATTTACACATCACACTTCTCTCCGTAAGAAACGTGAGAACAAACTTACTCAGGAGGAAGGTGAGGGGCTGTAATTCAGTGGGAATGCTCATTTAGGAAAAGAAAGCCTCCGTTACACAAAGGCTTGTCTGCTTCAACAACTGCGGACTGATGAGATCCCTCCATCAAAGGAACCCAGACCTTTTTGTCTTTTACAGAACATCAATTCAGGGGGGGAAAAAAAAAACTTGAGCTGTATTGTCTGCTGGCATTGTCAGTAAACCAATTTCAAGTGAGTAACAGCACTAAGTGGTGCTGATCACTTAGCAGGTGTCTCAATGGCTTTTATACAAGACTTTCAGGGACTGAAATGCACCACATACAGGTCAACACTTAAAATCCAGCCTAAACCTATACAACTGTGCTTTGTCTTGTCCATGCATGCTTTAGTATTTAAAGCAGTACAAAAACCTGAACCTATGACAAGGGATTTCTGGAGTAACGCTAGAATTTGTGGTCAAAAAAGAGGAAGAACAGTTTTGTAGTCGACAGATTCTACCACTTGGATAATTCATAACCTTCAAGGAAGGAGTCTTCGATTCCAAGTCTCCAGATGCCTTGTGGGATGAGACCGGGCCTCAGTCAGAGAGAGACTGCCTCTAGGTCAGAGTTCCCGTCTCTCATGTAAGCTGTGTTTGAACTGTCGAGACTTTGACCTTTCCCTTGTGACCTTTCCAGCACGCTCCGCAAAAACATTTGCTGATAAAGATCAAGGAAAAGTCACTGAATTTAGACAATTCAACTTCAACTATGGGCTTGGTTACATAACATATGTAAGACTGTACCATCACGCTGGGAATGACATACATTAAAAATAATTGCTCATACACATAAGCAATCCCTCACAATAAATGTTCCTCACATGTAAAGCAATTTGCTTAAATGTCAAATAGAAAACATGTAACAATTAGGCACAAATCCAAGATTCAATTTGTGTTTGTTTAGGTCTCCTTTCTTTCACCAGAGCACTTCTCGGCAGTGTGTGAAGTCCCAATTTGTGGCAGGACAAAAAGTTCTCTGGCGTTCCATCATCTTGTGGAAACCAAAAAAGGAAAAAAAAAAAAAAAAAAAAAAAAAAAAATCTTACATGTATAAAACAAAGCAAAAACTAAAAAAAGTTCTTCACATTTGAGCTTGTAGTCATGATTGGGAGTGCGACAAACAGGCTGTGTCAGTTTTGGCAGTATGCATGTGTGTACGAGTGTGTGAATGTGCATCTTGAAACTTGAACGGACAATACACAGACATGTCCACATATACACACACACTGAGAATAATGGGTGGAAGAAATCTGTTAAGGCCACATCCTCTGACAGCCAAGGAAACACCACCAGATCTGTAAAAATGAAGGACCACAAACATTACGAAGCAGTCTTCCCAGATGACACAGACATCAACAAAATACTGAAGATAATACCAGTGCATTCCTTGTTTAAAATATAACAAGATCTTCTATCATATTCAGGGTTACAACCTAAATCCTGACTTCAGTAGCCAATCAATGGCCTACCTGGTGTTACATGTGGCCAACTGGATTGTGGCCATCTCCTCCCATACTAGGATGGCCTCCTGAGAGCTGCATGGGGGCTTCACCCACCACCCCAGACACCTTTTCCTCCTCACGACGTTTTAAACATGCTGCCTTGGGGTTAAGGTTACGCTCTAACAGAGAAAGAGAAAAAAAAGGAAACACAGCTGCTCAGTATGAAGAAATAAAACTATATTTAACAGAGGTAAACAAAACTATTCTTCTCATCCGTAATATGCTGTTTGCGGACTGACCTCTGACTTGTTGTTCTAAATTGAGGATGACATTGACGGCTTGGTGCAGGATGAGAAGTTTGGTCTGAGGTTTGTCATGGCTGAGGTGCAGCTGGCACATCCTCCCAAGCTCCTTAAATGCCTCGTTGATGTCCCGTACTCTGAGACGCTCACGGGCGTTATTAGCCACTCGCCGTTCTCTCTCACGCTCCATCTTCACCTCAGGGGGGAGGTCCTCGTCATCTTCATTGTCAAGACTAGTTGCAAATGGAGATGAAGTGATGAGGCCATGGGCAGGAAAAGATTTCAAAACAAACCATCAAACCACTGTAGTTTTCATGCTACCTTACGACTACCATTTAGCAGCTTAAAGTTTAGCATCGTTAGCAGGGACTGTACACCCACAGTTGAACTATGTACCTAGTGGATGCACTAAAAATTAAATGTGTGAACAAATGGATGCATACTATATAAAAGTGAATAACATGATCCAAGAAGCAGCATCTCCCACTTCAGATGATTTATCCCACAAATGTTGGACACGTTCACTTTTAATAGTATAGTGTACATTGTGCGCATTGTTACTTTGACTTCCATTACCAAATAAATGGTGTATTTTAAGAAGGGAAGGTATAATAAGCTGTAGCTTCAGCCTGCACCTTTTTGTGTTGTTGTTCAATATTGTGCTGTTTTGTAATAGTTGTCTCTCTTTTTTTGGTAATTATTAAGGGACCAAAATACACTTCCATGTCAATTTTAAAAAACTTCACATATGCATCATCATGTATGTACAGAGGCAGTTAAAGTCGGTGGATGATAAAGTTCAGAATGTCACAAATATTGTACCAATCAAAATTCAGATTTTAGACACCAGCTCCATGAACATGTGCTTTGAATGATGTCTGGCAAGAGCCTGCAAGGCACAAGAAATTGATTCTCTATTGGAGAGACTTACTCATCTTTTGGGTCTGAAAGGCTAGAGAGCATCTGGAGGGTCAACGCCTCCTTTCTGAAAACGTGACATGAAGGGAGGGGGGATTTCAACATTGTTAAACACCTAACATAGCCCGGGATATCAGTGGGACACATTGTCTTTTCAAAAGTGACTCATTAATCAAGCGGGTTCATTCACATTCACATACTTGGTAATTGTGACAAGAAAATTTCCACCTTTGTGGGATAAAATAGTTTGCACTTGAATTTAACAGCATGATAAAACAGTTTTATAAAGTTTCTGGTTAAAAACACAAATCCAGAGTACAAAGACTAGGAAACAGAGTGAAGAAGACCACTTTACCTTCGACTGCGTGCTGCCTTTGAGTCCTTCTTTTCATCATCTGACTTGTCTGCAACAGATGAGTTTTCATCATCCTCTTTGTCTTCTCTTTTGATGTCTGAGCTGCTGGAGGAGTGTGTGGAACGGGCCATACCACCAGGGAGACCTACGGATAACACGTGGACATGAGGATGAAATTCTAAAGGCACTGAAACCTCTCTGAAGAGGCGGTATAAAACAACTGATAATGTGGGGAAACATCAGTGTATATGTACACTAGCACTGTAACAAAAACAATTCTTTGATTTCAATACCCAGATGCTCCCGTGGTTCTACAAAATACAAGATATCCCATAATGCAATGCACTGAACAACAACTGGTAACTCACTGGTAAAGCCTTCCGGTTGGCCAGCTGATGGTGTGGGTCCGGATGCGTGATGACCGTGCAGAAGAGTGCTGCTGGGAGGAAGGCCTGTGGGCTCCTCATGTTTCCCTCCCTGCTGATGAAGGTAGAGAAGAATGATGTGAATCTCCCAAAGATGGACACAACACTTCAAGAGAAACTGCAAAGGATCCCCAAACTTATGTGTTGGTCCAGACAGAGTAGCTACAAAGAACAACTCTGACCAAGTGTTGAACAAGTAGATGTTTTCAACTGAATGAGAAAATGAAATATTTTACAATGTAGCTTCTTAATAATGTAATATGCGTCTACTTTTGTGGAACCAACATTACTTATTTCAATGAAAACGATGAAAGAAAGTACTACATATTCATTCTTGCAATTTTATTTTTGGCCAGCAGATGGCACAAATGATAGTGTTTGACACTGTTTTTGTTCTTCATAAAGATTAACTCTCAAATAATGTGATTTTTAAATGTTTTTCCTCTTTTCTTCAATGTTACAAAGAACATTTAGCAGGTTTATTTAAATTTTAACACTTTCAGTTTCTTCAGCAATGCATATGCTTCCCGTAACCCATCTGAATGTCCTCTAGACAGCACAACCACAAGCTTATTGCACAAAGGTTTTAGAAGTGTCAATATTATGTGATAAAATACACTAAAAGTGAGCCAATTTGTTTGCTCCATGTTGTCATGATACACAACCACAAGTTCAAGTTGCTTTTTCGAACACACACGAATAAAAACACAGTTTGAGCGGAGTAGGTGACTCACCATAGCAGGATGTCTGTTGCTGAGGGCAAGGCTAGCATTGGGGAAAGCTGGAGAGAGGCCTCCAAGGCCCCCGTTGTGTACTGAAGACAGCAGGCTGTGCATGTCGGAGTGGGCGCCCTCTAAGCCGGGGCCTTGGCCCACAGCATGACTGCGCAGTACATGGATTGCCTCCTCCAAACGGTCCTCCATTTTACTTTGCTATATAAATGCAAGAAACAAGAGCTTAGATGTCAATATGACAAACGAAAGTCCAAAAAACAGAAAATAAATAGAGAAAACGTGGTTTAGAGAAACAAACTACTAAAATTAACAACAGCATACAAAAGGCTTTAAGAATATCCTGTATTAGTTTGGGCAATTTCTGGTTCAGTTAACTTTAATGTAGCTGAGAGATGTTTTAACATACCAGAGCATGTGGTTGCCCTTCATAGCTGGGTGTGGTTGGTCTTTGCCACTGAGACTGAGCTCCTGCAGAGAGAAATATGAGAAAAGTGTAAAGTGGTAATTCTTAACTTTACACCAGATGGAGCTGCAGAAGCATTTCTGTTCTAAAGTGCATTAAACATACAGAGGGATCATTTTTGCTCCAACAATTTCAACTGATTCATTTTTATATGCCAAAAACAAGGTTGCAATCAATCTTCAATAAAAAAGTTCAATAAATTGGACAGATGTAGGGATTCTGTGGCTGAAATTGAAATATTATCCAAATTTGCGGTTGCATGACTGAGTTAAAAGCAGGAATAAAGCAGAGCGTAAAACCACCGAAACTCTGTTTACCAACCTTCTGATTGGCAAAATGTAATCAGTTCTTAGGCTGACATCAAACAGTAGAATACAGTAGAACCAAACTAATGCAAGTTACATGATGAAACGAGTCTTTTAAAGAATAAATAAAGTGTTTATGAAGTTACAGATTTTTTCATACTGGCGCTTAAGATGACACACTATGGGGTTGATTGGAACTTAATGCCTCTTCACAGCCTCCACAAAGCCGTAACATTTGTGACTTTTCATATACAAGTGGTAACAATTTGACTCTCCTGTTCTCTTTATGAGAGAATTGCACTTTACCTGCAATGCCCTGAGGAGACCCAGGAGTAGACGGAGCTGAGGAGAAGTTATTACTGTTGTGGTCCGACGGGTAAATCTGAAAAGAATTGAACAAAACACCTCAATATTATTACTGCAAGATGCACCTTGAGAATATATATAATACATATTTTCAATTCAATTCAGGCGAAGTCTAGTTTAGCCAAATAGAGTTAAAACTAGTGCTGGGCAATAAGGTAGAAAATGTCAACTTCTTTTTTTTTAACATCAAATAATATTTTCTATATCATTCAATATTTATCATGAATCTGTCATGTTCAGCATTATATAATATTATGTTTGCTTGTATAGTCAAAGAGTTCAGCCAATTAAATCTAAGTAATGAGTGGGTAATAATGAATTCATAATTATTACATTTTTTATACTAGATCTGCCACAAAATGGATTGTTTGCAGTTTACAACTGATTACATATTCACAGATATATAAAACACATTGCAGTACAACATTTAATATACAACAATTATTAGATTCTTCAATTTCAACGTTTTGTCTTTGTTGGGATGTATCTTCAGCATATTTTATTATGGGCATTCATCTGTTTTGGATCAGACCATAAATAACCAAAATAATGCTAAACTGATGATAGAACATTTTTGTCAACGTCACTATCTTTAGCTGTATTTATATTTGTTTGCTTTTATTTCACAGCAATCGGTCATCATTACAGTTTTTCACTTTGTCAGAGAAAAACATCCTCGGGAAGATTGTCATAATTGTTTTATTGTCCAGCACTAATTTAAAAAACCAACAACAACAACAACAACAGAAAACTCACTGAAGCAAGAGCCTTCCCAATTTCATCTCCTGAACTGCCAGCTGTGGTGCCTCGGTTGGCTGCGGAGAAATAAATAATATGAGTCAGTTGACCCGTTAATTTATTCTTGTAAGTAAAAAAAAATATCAAAATGACCAGGGGAGTTGAATTAGCGACAAAGGCTATCAAGATACTTGTGTAATGACTGTAGTTCCTTACCCATGATGCCATCTCCGTTGATGGCAGGTGTGTGGTTGTAGGTGGTGGGAGCTGAGTGGAAGCCGTTGACTTCGCTGCCGTGCAGAGGATAGTTCTGTGGGGACAGAGGCAGGGGATGACGCTTCTGGAGGAAGGGATACAAGCGGCTTAATAAGGCACAAATACACCTCAAAGAAAATACTGTAAGCTAATAAGACACATGAATTCAGCTTTATGAAGGACATTTTAGGTTTAATTAGGCAACATATGTAATATGTGTTAACAGCTAATTTAATGAATGCAACTTATAAGATGAAAGTGGTTTTATTTAACAAAACTGACACCTTTGAAAAGCATGAAGATGAAAAGTTATGCCTTTGAGTTCACCACATAATTACATACTAGCAACATTAAAAGAAGTGACCCATAATGAAGAAAGCAAAGCATAAATATGAAACAGAACAAAAGGATGACAGGGAAGTTCAAAATCTAAAAAAAATGGAGGCTGATGCTGCGAGTTCTACCCACCATCCTGTCCTGTGGGTTAATTGCAGAGAAGGAGCCTGGCTGTCCGATGTGAGGAGAGTTACCCAGCATGGCAGAGTAGCCAGAAGATGACCAGGGGTCTTCTGAGAAAAGGGGGGGGGACACGTTTGCAAATATGAATACAGCTTCACAGGAGGATTACAGAACAAAATTATTCCAATGATATTATGGGAAAGGTTACCTTGCATGTAGAAAGAGCCAGGGTAGACGGCTCCAGGCTTACCACCAGGATATCCTCCATTGTCTCTGGCATACTCATCGCCGGATGTGGAAGCATACACCTAAACAAACACACAGACAATGAGCAGTGAGCAACTGGCTGACCACATATTTTATGATTCTGGATAAAAAGTGATCTTCTCTGAATAATAGCGAGCATGAAAGATGAAATATGTCTGTTGTGAGATATTGATCCACCCTAGCCTTGCTTTTGAAAAAAAACATTTAATAACACTAGCTTCAAGTGGCCACAAGATGGCAAGAGGGAGTCTGCAGGCAGTGGAGGCAGGCCGGCTCCTCGCCTGTGGAGGAGAACACAGCGGCCATGGCATGCTGGGCACAGCGACGGCTTGAATCCCAGTGCACAGTGAGCACTTCCTCTAGCTCCCAGGACCCCAGTGACATCGCACTGCCTGGCCTGCAGCCCCTCCCAATAACACACTCAGTATCAGCTCGCACACATACCATGCATTCAGTGAGCCAACACACACACATACAAACACACGCGCGCACATACTCCACCAGCAATACCATCAAACTAGCACTATCACATTCTCTGCGAGGATTGGATTCCAGGAAAGATGAAAATCAACAACCGTGATGAAAATGGACATGTAATATTAGCACTTTAAAGAGTTCAATTATGCATCATTTCTACATATTGCTAACAAAAATGGATGCTGGGCCTGAAGTGTCAAACAGCGTCCCTGCTCTCAAAAGCCACAGACTGAAGACGGACATGAGAAGCCTTCCGTTTCCCCAAACACCATCGGCCACCACTCAGCCCGTCTTTTTCTCTCCTCCTCTGTAGTACATGGTAGATAGAGGAAGAGAGAAAGAGAATGGAGGCTATGCTGCAAAGAATGCTAATCCAGGGAAGGGATTTTTTCTGTAATTTGATTTAACAGGGAGAAGTGGAAAGGGAATGGAGAGATGCACTTCTAATTACAGAGCCATCTGCCTGTTCCTGGACCACATCCAACTCCACAGGCAGCTGGGCTGAGGAGAGGGAGCGAAGAGAGGGAGAGAGATGGGGGCTGGGATCCAGTCAGTGAGAGAGAGAGAGAGAGAGAGAGAGAGAGAGAGAGAAGGAGAGGGAGAGAGATTGCAGTGGGTAGGGGGTGGTAAAGGGGCAAGGGGGAGGATTGAGGGGAAAAAATGAAGGCCCTGATGATTTATGAAATGGGTAGAGAGATAAGGGGTGTTGAGGGGGGACAGGAGAAGGTAATCTAAATGACTTAAACAAAGCTTGATATGGCCAGGGGAGTGTGAAGGAAACAGGGGATTTAAAATGATCACGGTTAATTCAGGGGAAAACATGACGGAGATGGCTTCATTTAACAATAGGCTTTGAGTTGTTCTTTCACGGGGAACAATGTCGAGTGAATCCTGCTGCTCTAGATGGGAACAGAGAACTACACAATGACTGGTGCTGCTGGATAATTGTATTCTCAGGAAGAAAGGGGATTTCTAGGGTAAAATCCTCAACTAATAGGGGTTTAATGTAATTCAGGTTATGACCGTGTAAAGGTCTCTACACTAGAAAAACATGGGTTGTGGCGAGGGGTGGGGAGTAGATGAAGATTAACATCAAACTAACCTCAAAGCACTTTATTCAACCACAAAGGTTTGTGTGGTTAGTCTACTGGACAACTAGGGGGCAGAAGATAAGTTCCTCCATGTTGTTTGATTGTTGCAGATGAGACGAGGTGAAGGTTCACGGGGTTAGGGCAAGGAGCTTGTGTACAGGTATCAGTGGGTCACAGTGGGCAGGCTCTCGAGGGCAAATCAAAAATGGCCGGTACAGTGACAGTGTTCACTAATTTACAACGTGCAAGTAATAAAAGTAGATGAAAAAAAGAGGATATCAAAGGGGTGGTGAAGAGAAGCAGGAAGGGAGGGAGTGTGGGAGGGAGGAAAGACCACAGGATCATCATCGGCAGTCATTAATCTGGGCTCAGACACGGGGCTAAGAGGCCTCGCAAGCACCGCGCCTCACAACTGGGTCACTCACAGGGGGAGGCCCACCCAGGCCATCATGTGGTGAAGTGTAGGCGGAGGGCTGGGTGAAGTGGGGGAGGGGGGTTCACACACAGACATCTCATCGTTCGCACTAAAACCACGCGGCCATCGTTCACACTGCGGGAAATGACTGAGGTTCAGACAGCGAAAAAGTGGGGGCCTCGGCCAGACAGAGTGTTCACACTCAATCTCTGTGATGTAGTCACCAAGGCGAATACTGTCTACATGCTGAGGTTGCAGCAGCTACTTCAACACGCCAGCACCCACAGGTGCAGGACAGCACCGGGGTCAGATAAAGAATAAACACATTTTTTCATTTCTTGAACTAGCAAGAAATCAAGGAGTGGGCTGCAGTGAGTTCACCAGGTCCAGTTCTGATCCGTCTCCTATACTGACTATTAGTGGATCTGATATGCACTCACTTAATCAATGCAGTCGGCTACAATGGTTGGTTGCATGTGTAGCAACTTTATCTCAAACGGAGATAAGAGTCAGAAAGCAACACTATTTACGCTTGACTTCAACTCCTGCCAGATTACGCATCCATAGCTCTGCAATTTGGACCTAGTCAGCCATATAAAGCCTTTGAATTTACTTCATCCATGCGTTGAAAAAACATTATCATAGGCACGACCTTTTTCATTTAACTTTTGTCATCACAAAGTGTGCAACATTTATTAAGATGATGAATTCGAGGGGAAAATACAGCATTAATGTGCAGGTATTTCACCCACTAAACCTTATATTTTCTTTTACTTTGACAACATAAAATCCACAACCAGATTTCAAAATCTACAAAAAATAACAACAAGAACAACAAAAAAAACCCAAAACGCTGCTGTTGTACTTCTTCAAGGTGTCGTACTCAAACAAAGATGCCACAAGTGTGGTGATGCAAGATTCCATATCCAGTTTATCTTTTAGGTGACTCTTGTCATCTGAGAACTACAGTAGCGTGAGGACTGGGTTACAGAAAATGTTTATGCAATGGCAATATTTCATCTTGATGATCCAGTGGCAGCTCAAGCAACAAGACTGGGCTCTAACAGCAACAGTAACACCTGAAACTATCAAGCAGGGTCCTTCTGACTTCTGAAACATAATATGTGTTATCATAAAAGAGCAATGCAGCAAGTCAGGACCATCACAGAGCTCGTTAAGAGGAAAATATTAAGCTGAGCTACTGTTGTGTTGACAATGTAACATGTTATTCAAACTGAGCAAACGACCTCTGAGTCATTTATGATGTACAGTAGCTGAAACTGTATGCAGGGATTAAAGTGAGAAAAGATTTGTGAGCCTGAAAAGTTGTCCAGGAGGAAATGTGTACAATGTATTGAATTAAATATTTCATGAATTTAAAACTGCTCTGTGCCTGAGAACTTTAACCCTTGTGTATGGAAGGAGTGGCTGGTATTCACCACACACGACTCAAATTTTGCCAATGGAAATGATCTATAAAAAGGGAATGATGTGGGCAACAGCAGCCTGATTTTGTCATTTGTCATGCCACTTTAACAGTGAGATTCATTCAGTATGTATTCAAACATGTAAACGTGACTAGTGTTTCCAGCTATGTGCGGTTGCCATCATCCACAAGCAAGCTGCATCAGCTGCTGGGAATTCTGGGCCCACTGACAAAATGTGACACTTGGTTCAGTAAATCAGAGCACTATATGACACTTCATACTGCTTGGGGGTTTGATAGCACTCTGTTGAATCCATTATTAAATCCACATAATAAATTGAAAACTATTTAGGTTTGGCTTTCTATAATTTTAAGGAATAGAAGTTACAAATATCTCTATATTTAGGAACCAAAACTCCAAGACTGACACTCAAAGAAGTGAAACTTTTTCCAGAGAGATTAAATATTTGTTGTATAATCAAGCAACATCCTGAATGGTATGTACATTATTCTTTTCTGATAAAAAAGAGAGGGGATAAAAGATTTAATAAGACATTGGTAGATCCACGTATTATATTTACCAAAGTTGAACTGGATCCATAACGGAAGCAGTTATTAGAACTCAACCTACTCGGACCCTTCACGCATTACGCTGCCTTAAACATCTGTACCTTCATTCCCCAACATTCCTACAAAACATATAATCCAAACTGGGCCACAGAAGGCAAGTTACCAGACTTGACAAAGTATCTCGAAATCCTATAAAATTGCACGTCTACATGACAACCAGACCCTGAACACCACTTGAAACCACTTGAGTGTAGTGTGGAGACAACCACGGTGATGATGTTTATTGGGGCCTGAGTTGCCTGACTGTCAGCTCACTGAGGGTCTTTACCCCTGTCTGTCACAGAGCTGCTCAAGCAGAGTGGGGAAAGCAGTGTATGTGAGAGTGTCTATGTGAAGCAAGTGTGTGTAGTAAAAGAGAGAGAGAGAGAGAGGGAGGAAAAGGACTGGCTGTGAAGGCGAGCAGAAATAAGCTCTCACCGAGGACGGCAGGCCAGGGGGTTTCCGAATCTTCTTTGGCTGGGTGTCTACGTTCAGGCAGGCAGAGACATAGAGAAAAGGTGAAAGAGAGACAAAAACACAAATAAGGGCTTGGCAATGATAGATTTGCAAATGTTATATCAGTTCAGGTGAAGTATCTTAATGTTCCTGCTCCAGTGTTAACTGCAGAACAGAAAACACTGAATGCAATGCAGCATGTGTATGACAGCGTGTGTGTGCATGTCTGTCAGTGTGAATGAAATGTTGCTGTGCATTCATCTGTATATGGTGTTGTTTTGAACTGATTTTTCAAATGTAGACAAAAATACTACAAAAAAGAAAGAGATAATGATTGTAAATGGGAAAAACAATTGACCAAAAAAAGATTACACAGAAATAAGAAAAGAAAAGAACAAAGAAATGAAGAAAAGAAAAAACACAGAAAAAAGAAAAAAGAAATTACTGGCCTTCTCCATCACACGCCTTACGCCTTTGTCTAGTTATCTTACCTATGCCTCCATCGGGCGGCCTTCTTCTGGGGTTGTTGGGGTATGATGGGTAAAACTGGGAGCCAGACTTCAGGCCAGAGGGGGACATGGCATCTGGGCTGGGCATCGCTATTTCACTGGGCAGAAAGCCAGGCTAGGAGAAGACAGAGACAAGGTTTTACTAATAATACATAAAAGGGCGTGGGGGGCACAAACAGCTTCTCTTTAAGGAAATGAAGACCGTTAATTCAAAGTGTTTACCATGAAAAGAGAAGTGAGAGAACAGGGCTTCCTTTATACTGACACATATTAATTTTTCTCTCACACGCATATATATGACCTTACAGTAAGATGCAAGAAATATGCCTAATGACAACATACCTGGCTTCCAAAGGGAGGGTATGGTGGCCTCTCATTTTTACCTGCAAGATGAAATGATGATTGTTTGAACATCAATGCAAGTGAAACCCTGATGTGTACACTCATGTAAGAGACAACGGTTTGTGCTAAAACAAATGAAAAAGTAGGTTTTCTAAAGTACAAGAAGTCCAGAGATGCCCTCCCCTTTTTCGGTACGCTAAGCTGCATAAAGCCGCCTGCCAGACAAAACCCTAGGGAAGGTTTCTGCTTCAGCGCCCTAACATCCCCAACACTCAACGAATGAACACAGGCACACACACGCACATATATGCATGTAGGCACACATGCACATTTTGCCACCCAGTAAACAATTTTGTGGTCATAACAAAGTATGAAGAATCGGCCATTATCATCAATGTAATAAGTTTAAAATTGGAATATGACAAGGAATGATTTCCTCTGGCGCTAAGATGTAGATTTACTAATTTTACCCACTCGTTCCATTAAAGTGCTAAAACATTTCATCAAGCCACTTGTCATCACACTTGTTAAAATTTTTTAAAGAAAGCCAAAAAAGGAACATACCTGTGATCCCTGAACTAATGAACGGAGAGGACAAGCCTTCATGCTCACTGTAGTGGGATCCTTCTCCGTAGCTCTGTAGACACACACACACAAAAAAAAAATATATATAAAAAAAGGTGAAGAAAAATGTTTAGAAAGAACATGAAAGCTCCAACTTTGGACAAACACACTCACAGACCTAAATGATAACCACTCTTCAAGGCCATCCCCATCTTATTAGCACACCTATATGGCTTAGCGGTTACCCTCCCTCTGCTTTTCTGTCTAACTAACAGGATCCATGCCAAACAAATCTGCATCAGCTCGGGGGATTCAAACCGACTTTCTTAATTATCAACTTGTGGTAATCAAAGCCTGCTGCATCTATTTCACCCCCTGTTCCTTGTATTTACACGGAGTTGTGCCAAGACAGTTACGGCGGATGTGAAGATGCAATTACCGGTGGGCTTCCACAGAGGTTCTGGGCTACCACAGAGCTTGCCAATTGAGGATTCTGAGCCAAGGTTATTTGGTAGAAAGTAAAACTACCACTTCAAATCAAACATGGCACAAGGCATGAAAAAGCACTAAGCTGTTGTGGTGGTTGGGGAAGTGGGTGTGTGTGTGTTCATCTATAGCGAAGTGATTAAGTGAATATGTGTGAGTGTGTGACAATATTGTGACATCTGGTCTTAATGCTTAAGATCTCCAAACTTAAAATCATGTGTGACTAGAGAGTGTATGTGCATTTAGATCTTACCCGTCCTTGGCTGAAAGAGGGGCTGTTCTGTTCTGCCGAGCCCCAGGACCCAGAGCCGCTGCGCTCATCTATTGCTAAAAAAGACATATTGTTAAAATTGACAGGTAGGAGGACCAGCAAGTTATTCTAAGGTACAGATAAGAATAAAAGCAGGTTGGATAAATGCTGTGAAAGAATGTTAGCAATCCCCAAATGAGAGTACATTATTATTACCCTACGTGTCACTGCAGAAATGTAGAAATGCCTTGATGCTGCAATAATATCAAGGGAACGTGTCACCACGTCCTACTCTAAATGTCCAATGTCTTTAAGTGGCCACAATGGGCTTGCACAAGCCAGGATAGAGAACATCACTATTGATCAAACATGCTGCTGTCGCATACAAGAAGTAATGCAATGTTAAATATTTCTGGAAAAAAAAACTATAGGAAATGCTCAGTGTAGCCATTAGTGTTCATTACGGTCACTGAACAGCAGAAAATTAACCATTCACATCCCTAATGTAATCCAAGAGGATAAAATGTCATCTGAACCACATTTAAATTCCACTCAGTGAGATGGACACATGTAACACATAAAATGACACAAATGACAAATACATAGAGCCAAAACAGGAACCACTGTATTTTAGGTAAAGAAAGAACTGATGTGTGGCACAAAGGAAAAACACAGCCAAAAGACTGGTGGAGCAGAAAACTCCAAAATACCCCCATCATCCCCTTCTCCCTGTCTTATGCACTAATGCTATCCAGGCTCTCTGGAGACACAAGGCTTAATTGCATGCTGATTTGCATAATTGTGCATATTAATGTGGTTTCCTTATGAATATTCATATTTCGTCTTTGATTTTTGCCTAATTAAAAAAATGTGTGTGAGAAAGCAAAAGAGTGAGTGAGCGGGTGGAAGGAGAAAGCAAGGGGACGAGAGCGAGAGAGACAGAGAGAGAAAGAGAGAGAGAAAGAGAGAGAAAGAGAGAGCAAGGAACACGAGGGAAGGCAGAGTGAGAGGGGTCTGGGCGAGATCAGCAGCCTGGCTGACGAGTGAGAATGAGTGATGAGACTAACAGAGCGGTGCAAGCACCTACACACGCTGCGACAGCCGTGATCTATGGAGCTGATGCCAGTGGCATGGAGAATCAGGCAAGCAGGGAGGAGAGGGGACCTCAAAAGATCAGCCTCGCTCACTATCAGATCGGCCCTGCTGAAAGGCCACAGTGCTAATAAAGCACTGCGCCACCGTCAACCATGTCCAATGGCACAGGACACTGGTGACGGGCTCTCTGCTAAATAACGATGACACTTTGTATGAAGACACTTCAGCCAAAGCTTGGTACCAGACGAGGTAAAACTGAATTAGCAAGATAAAAGTCCACAGAGGACAGATAAGACATCTGCATCTACCTCAACGATGAATTAAAGTATAACTCAAGATACATCTAGCTTCATCCAGAATTGCTAGTAGACCCCAAGTATTTTGACATGTACACGGTTGAAAATTTAGTAGGTTAGCCACATAATTACATATTTTAATCACTGTCAACAATAACCTGCTCTGAGTGGGTCTACTATGCCAACAAGTTAAGTTAAGAGAGTGACTTCATAATCTTCACAGCTATTTTCAATACACCACTCATTCGCCTATGAAGCCTCCATTTGGCCAGCGGGGGTGCAGAGGATAGAGTGAAAGCATGGCTGTGCAGGAGAAGTCTGACAACATTGTTTCACACTTACTGGAGTAATTAACTCGGAGGCAATTAAAACAAGGTGGAGAGCTGCTGAGGTGACACTGACGCTCAGCCAGCCTAGGAGAGCCCGACTATGCCAGAAGAGAGATCTTTCTATTGTTGTTGTTAATCTCTTGTCATGTGTAATATCAAATTGATTGTCGCCACAGGCAATCAAAATAAATAGTATAATGCAAAATAGTCTTTAAAATAACATGCAAAGCCTCACCTAAAAACAATTAAAACATGTTTTTGGATGGTAAAACAATTGTGGCTACACAGGTTTATACAATTGAGATGGTATTTGGATTCTGGGTATGTTGCTATGTTGGTTGCTAAGTTTTAAAGTCTAATTATATGAACAAGATATGTAACATTTAAAGTGGGTCAGCAATGTATTCCTAAATCAATTATTTTGGCCAGTAAAAATATTTTTAGCTCTTCCGTTTTAAACAAACCCTTTGACTGTGACCTAAAAAGTTTGCTCAGAACACTTCAGAATCTGCATTCTCAATGAAATTTTAAAGGACAAACACAGATGTGCCAAATCTTGACTTTATTTCATCCTTATTTCATCACTTCTTTCCATCTTGGACCATTAATTTTTCCTGTTGCATAGTAATGTTATTATCCAAAACATACTAAAATTACACAAACAAAAAAAAACAAAAAAAAAAAACGCTTTCACACCACATCATCTTAATGTCTTTTAAATAGCTACAATTGATCATCAGGACATTTCAATTGCAACAGTCAATGTGATGCTTTCTGTATGTAGCAGTTCTAACACATACTTTGTGTTCAAATGAATGAGAGGGCTGCGTTTCTTCACATATGGCTAATGTCAGTCTGATCGTGGTTTAATGTTTCTTAGCAAAGTTACATAAAGAGCTGAAGAGTGAAGTTAACTAATGAACTTTTGAACAGTCAATTGACATTGACAACTTAATAGGTAAATAATAGTAGTACCTGAAACCTTATTCTTCTTTAATTAAGAATGAACAGATTTTTTAAAGACTTAGGGCTGGCATGATATCAAGTTCTCTGGACGTATATAACATCCATCCAGATTTTGGCATGGCTAGTGTAAATGTACTTCCAGTGAAAGTCACATGGCAAGACAAATACTGACTCAGAACCAGAGCCCAAAAAAAAATTATTTTCTGAGCCACAAAGCCTTCTCACGGCTGCAGGCTCTGCAAACAACTAATTTAGTTGAAAAAGGAAGCCACTCTCCTTTGAGATTTCCTCATTCTGGGTGCTTAGAAAACATAATACTGCAGGCGTGTGCAGGTATACAACCAAGAGTGCAAAAGTCAAAAACATAGCTAGTAAGCTAGCCACCGAGGAGAGCACATGTGTGAATTCACAATGTTGTTTGTTGTGATCTAAAGGAAGCGAGCCTGTCGCGTCCCGTGTATTTGTGTGTGTGAAGGGGGATGGAGACGTTGCCAGCAGCTGCAGAGGTGACAGAGGGGACGCCTGCCTGAAGGCTTGTGGGCTTGGCCAGCTCCCACCACACACCGTCACACTCTGCCTCCCCTACTTCTCAAACATCCCACACTTCTTGCCAATCCTCTCCTCTTTCCTCTCCCCGACACACCCTTCCCCACACACACACACACACACACACACACACACACACGCACACACACACACTCTGGCCACTGAGGAAGGGAGAGGGACGCCTAATGCAATTAGCACCCCTCTGAGCACTTTTGTGTTGATGAATAGAGGTGGTCTGGTGGGCCACTAGGCTGCTCGCTGCCGTTCCCGCGCTGCTGGGTCCCTGAATATACAAGCCGCCTAAGTGACGTCAGAGATGGACATTGTTCTTTAATGGTCATCATTTCTATAATAAATAGATTTCCTGGCCTGTAGCCATACAGCATTTTGGAATAACAAGCAATCTTTGGGGTCGAGTTTCAAAACGGGGGGGCATGTCCTGGTGACAAATGCAGCCATAACATTTGAAAAATCATGTACGCCCAATATAAGCCTCCAAATTACCTCCCTACATAGACAGACTGTATCCTTTGTACTATATGTGTTATAACATAAAACAATTCTACGAGAAACTCCTGGGCTAAAATTTAAAGATGTTAGCATTTTGGCTCTCACGTGTTATTAGAAGGTACCTGCAGATCTCCCAAAGTTCAATGTGACAGCTTGAAGTATCGCATTAAAATGGGTGTCAATGACCAAGGGCCACACTTTAGGACATGAGGAGGGGGGAAGGAATTAACTCCTCACTGCTTAGTAATTGCCTGCTGTAATAGAAACAAACAGAATCCTGCCTTCCACAGGATGATCCCTCTATTCAACAAGCTCTCTCTTCCACTCTGGCCACTCACTGCATGCTGGGCTAGTTTAAGAGGCTGCGAGCTGGGGGTGAGGGACATTGTCTCGGACTCAAGCCATTTCCTGCAGATCAGTGGGGGTAAGAGCCCTGTGCCGTGTTGGGGGAGGAGTGTTTTACACTTCAGGGTGGGGGAGTCGTTTCAAGTCCATAAGCCCCCTTTTTTGCCTTTGTTCCTCAGTGGCCAAGTTCTCACTCTGGGGAACACTGGGGAGTGTGACTCGATTTCACACGCCAGGTTGGCAGGGTGACAAAGGAACGAAAGTAACACGACTTACTAATAACATTCAGGAAGAGAAAAAAGCTCACTCAAAGACTTCAGGTGCTTGAGGGGGTTAACTGGCTACTCGTTTGCACTTAAAAATAGAGAAATAAAGACTATCGAAGGAAATGAAAAAGAAACTGATCAAACAGATGTTTAAATTAAACTTGTACAGACAAATTAAATCTGCACACAGTTTTAATTCTTCATACAAAGAACATCCTGTGTCCAGTAAGATCTAAGCTACAGTCCATTTTCTTTAAGAAGTGTTGTTACATTTCAGACCGCTAATGGGCCTCAAGCTGTAGTCTAAATGAATATGTTTTATCTGTATGAATAAGAATCTGTGGAACACCACAAACAGGCAAGCTGCTAACCAGAACTTTTTAAAATTGTTAAAACACTACTCAACCCACCAAAAATAGTAAAATAAGCAAATACATACACAACCCGGGACAAAAACATTCACTTTTCTCCTTTGGTATAATGAAAAGTGTTCAAAACAAGGGCAGTGGATTATCCAGAGTAACCTAGATGTTGTTTATGGAATCTTTCATATGTATATTTTTAAAGCTCTGAGCAACACAAAAGAAATTCATGTCTACTGTGCCTACTAAGGCGATAGAAGAGATCTCAGAACCTTAATAGAAACTATCTGCTTCAGTGGATACTACAAGGGTTATATGGGAAAATGTTTGTGTTGTTCTTTTGTGTGTGTGTGTGTGTGTGTGTGTGTGTGTGTGTGTGTGTGTGTGTGTGTGAGAGAGAGAGAGATTTGGATGAACTGACTTCTTCACTATTAGCTATAAATTATAAAGATATGTTGATTTGTAGTACGTTTTAGTATTAAATGTGACTGCTGAAGATCACAGAAGTCTTTATAAAATTACTATATTGTTGCTTTGCAAAAAACATACATGCAGCCACAGAAATGTCTTAAATTGAAAAAATATATTGAGACCATGGGTAAGTTAAACATCAACAAAACAATACATAAATAAAAAACATTTTCAGTGCGTAGCACCACTTTGATATTTAGTGTAGGTTTGTGCATTGAGCTTAAAAGCTTACCTGATCCACTGAACTGACTGCTGGCGAGTGTCATTGTCCTGTTCTTCCCATTGGCTACTGGAGGCGCGAACATCTACAAGACAAAGGAGGAAAGATACCGTAACTAACAAAAGCAAAGGATGGCACACTTCACACATCCTATTTCCACTAATAAATGACATCACATACACTTGTCGTTCAGTTGTTGTGTGTGTTTTCTTTCACCTCGTGGCCTTTCAATTTTCGATCAGTCTAACATAAGATATAAGCTATTTCAAAAACATAATTCCACCACTGACAAGACAACTTCCAGTAAAACTAGTAGTTCACATAAAACTAGTAAATACTATCAGGTTATAAGCGATAAATACCATTATTATATCCAAAAACTACAGATATTAAAGTTTTCCAACACAAATAGACGGTATTTTCAAAAGGAAACCTCTCAGACGTATCTCCATATAAAGTCAGTAGCATCAACTTTAACTTGTGAAACACTCTGATGAGGCCACGGTTTTCTCACTGAGCCACTGTGGGCGCCACCATGAAGCTATGGTGTGGTGTAGATATGTGGCATCTTTCAGTGACGTGGTCAAACTCTTCTGTACAAACCAACCATTTTGTAACTAGGGCATGTAACGCAATCTGCCACCACCTTATATTATGAGGTTTTGTTTTTTTGTTTTTGTTTTTAAAAAAACAGGGTAAGTCTACGCAGTCCAACAACCAATTTGGGACACCATTTATGTTTCCGTTACATTTGGTTGCAGAGATCTCAAACGTGTTTAGTTTTGCTTTATTCCGCATCCAATCTAGCATGCATTTCAGTGACTAGCCAGCAAATAAACAAAGAAGAGGATATTTGTTTATACAATGTTCAACAGTTTCTCACCCAATTATCAATGTCATATTTATACGGAACATCTGCTGATACAAATTGGCAGCTGATCAATCTGAGCATTTCTATCACAAACCCAACTGTCTTAATGAGAACCTCCCACAAACCCCCTTCACAACAGGAGTGTTTGTCTTTTATGGGCAGTTCACGGCATCCTGCGAGTCATTATAATGGAGCTCCACCAACAACATTTATGGCCAACAATGCGTTTTTAAAAATCACTAAAAAATTAAAGCCAGTCCTGTAGTCTCCCAGTGTTACACATCATAAAAAGTCAATGACTCTTACAATGATATTAACACTTCAGTATTAATCAGCTATAGTTTGTCAAAAGAAATGTCATGGAACATTAAGTCTGCTGACAAATATTCATTAGGAGTCACAATTTGGAATTACCTGTTGTGCCCCATATATAATAATTATCCAGAACCGACAATTTAGCCTTACAAGCTATTCAATCTATTTTGAAGAAGAAAAAGAAGACTAACGCAGCTCCGTTGGGCCTATGAGATGTTTATGTCAGCGTAAATCTCAACAAAAGGCTTCACAACAAAATGAAACACAGGTAAATAAAAGCTGAACCGAATACCTCCATCCACTTTGTACATAATGTCTAGAGAATACCTCTGAAAGCATCTCTGTGAAAATGTCTTCTTAAAATACTAAAAATGTGACAAATATATATCCCAAGGGAAAAAAAATGCTGAAGCTGTGTGCTCAGCCCACTTCATTCATATCACAATATTTCCCCTTCAGATTCTGTTAACAAGACAAAACAGGGGAAAATTTGGTTCTCTCGTTCTTACGCCAAAATTATTTCCTGCAGTTGTTTCTGATTCTCCATTTACATTTTTGTGCCAGTGGATGTCTGTTTATTATAGTAAAGGATCCACTTCTTGTTGTTGTATCTCTGCATCACCTACATAATTGAGTAACCTATATTTAAAACCTGAATTCACTTTCTCCAGTCACCCTGAGGCATAGCTGTATTTTACTTGCCATACTTTGATGTAATCAGCGCTACCTCTGCCCTGCCGAGAATGAATGAAAATATCTCCAGCTGACACAACCTATTGTTAAAAAAAACAATTCAAATTTTCTTTTGCAGAATTTGAAAAATTGAGCTTCCTGAGTTTCTTTCCTCAACCCTTTTTGCCCACTTCTCTCACTGAGACCTCCAGCTGCCCCTCTTCTTACTGGCACCCAAACCTGTATCGCACTCTCTTTAGCTCTTCATCCCAATGCCACCCACCTACTCACTGCCACCCAGAACCACCCAGACTGCTCTCCCACTCTCTTACCGCACTGAAATCCAGGAGGTCGCTGAGTTCCTTGTCAGTTCCCACTGCAGCCATTCTTTGCTGCTGTTCGTTCATACCCTTCAGTCTCTAATAAACCCTATGAGAGAAATTTGCAGATACAGGATTTTAATGGCACTAGCAAGCACAAAGAGAAGTTACATGTAGCTCTTAAAAAACAGGGAGGATGATGGTAATGCATGATTCAAACTACTCTAACTGTGCTATATCACAACCCTTATCTGAACCTGTGTGAGATGGTTTATATTGGCAACTTGCAGGTAGCCCATAAGATACAAATGAAGGGCTATGTCAGCATTTTTCTTTTAAAAAGCATATTTCTTATTGACTCTGAATCAAATTTGTGTTTGTAATTCAAATTTTCTATTCAATATTAAAATATATATCCGGGCAAGGCAAACATCTTGTACATTTGAGAAGTTAAAATATTAAAATTAGTGATTGCCTATTGAGTTTCTGCCGCCATAAACATAGAGCTCAAATTATTACCACGCTGAAATATGGACCGATGAGGGAAAACAGACAACGTCAGGCTACTTAATGCTATTCACTTTTTAGGCAGGTCTACTTAAAAAATCTGGTTTCTGACAGACACTGCCTTCCCATCTAAGCAGTGGAAGAGACACTGCCATGAAGTGATGAATATGCTGCCTTTAGTCAAATCATTACCAAGTAATCACTTTAAAAATTGTCTTTCATTTTACGCAACCCTGGCAAATAACACAACCATATGTCGATCATTGCTACATAAAAGAGAATGTAATACATTTACAATTACAGACATAATTGGGACCATTGTTAGCCCAAGGAAATAGGGGTGAAAGGCAGAGCTAATGACTGTATGCAAACACGTCATTACCAAATTACCATATGTCAACTCAGAAAGAACCTTGTCAAATGACACAGTGGGCATGAATACTGGATTTACCCTGTGTTTTGCATTCCAACGCAAGCCCGAGGCCGCTCTCTGATGCTGAGCGGTGGTTCTACAAACCTCACAGGGAACTAGTGGTAAGGGGAGCGAGTGGAGGAATAGAGGCACTTGGACACCAACAGGTGGTGTGCTTTTACAGCCTCCTTTGTAATACAGCACTAGCATAAATTGATGCAATCAAAAAAGAAAAAAAAAAAGATGGATGACTTGGAGGAAATGCAAGTTGTAAAATGTAAACTAAAGAAACTCAGGAGATTTTAAATGTATGTCAGGAAATACAAATAGAAATTTAGAACCATTTGAAAGCAAAAACAGAAGTATTACATGTAACAAATAATTTTCTACATGTATGAATATAACACAAGTCACTTCAGGGGAGACAAACATTGCCGTCCAAGTCTAGTGAACTCAGGCGAGTGGAACTAATTTAACCTTGAGACAAGGAAAGGAAGTGAACACACACACAACACATCGCCCCAAGTGTAAATAGGCTAGAAAACATGTCTGTCATTGCCTTTCCAAACTTTAGGATAAGATGGCCAATGAAGGATAAAATGGGTCATGCACACCACTAAATTAAAAAAAAACTTTACATTCCCAAATATTATTTAACCATAGAGCTAAATGGAGTAAAGCACATGGAGGGGCTTAATGTAACAAAATGGCATCTTCAGCTACTAGTGGATCAATATTTGAAGCAAGCAGATTAGGGGTCTTTGTCACCCCACACAAGGCAGAGAAGGCAGGTCATTCTCCACAAAAGAGCCTGCACTTCCAGTGAAAACACACCGCTGAGCCAAACAGATGCTTTACACCAAAAAAAACTTAATGTTTAATGAGAGCAAACACGACTCAAAATGTAGGTGCCCCTCTCAGCTTTTGACCAATGGCTTTCAAACATAATAATGGGCCAAATTAAGTTCCTTTTAGCCGTCTAACAAACCTGATTACGGTGTTGACATTGTTTCTTTTTGTAATTTAAATGCACAATTAACTGCACGTGCGTTTCAGCCATTCGTCCTATTAAACGTTAAAATAAAATATAAGTAAGTTGCTATTACATTTGTTTATGGCAAAGCTATTACTACAGGAACAACAAGGGCGGCCACAGAAAAGGCAAATTCAACTGTTGATTCAAATACTGCCCGACAAGAAACTGGTGTAAATCCAGTGCCCAGAAACATTATTATTATTATTATAATGGATCAAACAGTTTATAACAATGACAGTAAACATCTAGGGCACCACAGGATGTAGGCTGTACATTATTTGATCATCTCCGCTAGGCCACATCCAGGACCAAGCTACAGCTGACAACTAAACCCATTCACTATTTATTTTGAACTATGTTGACATCACCCTTTAGGACTAACAAAAAAAAAAAAACATCATGTCCAGTTGTGTCTTCCCAGAGTAAAACAAACAACGTGCAAAAACAAGTGCAACAGCCCTGACCCCCGGAGAATAAAGAGCAAAGCCACCCAAAAACTTCATGCAACAAATACTGAGCTCTTTCTTCCACATATTAGGGTTCAAGTCGTGCATTATGAGGGAGTTGAGTGAAGGGAGACGGTGGGGGTGGGAGCATGAGGAATTTCCTGCCAAATGTGCAATAAAATAAAGTCTAGCTGGTGGCCAGACACTTCCATAAAGGAATGTTTAAAGGGCTACCAAAGGGGGTTTTTATGGAAAGTTTGTTTCTGGCTCTATGGAAAATACATGTAGGCCCCACAACATAAAGTTTAGCTAAAATGCTCACCAACATTACATAACAAAGATTTCATATTTCCACATACTAACCTAGTGCAAGTGGCACAAGACACACACACGGGTGGAAAAACAAAATGAGGCTTGTTTGGCAGCAGCACTAACATTTAACGTTAGTGGAGTCTTTTAGCAGAACAAAGGAGTTAATTTCCTCCTCTCCGTGGTCGATGCGGAGACCATCACACACTTGGCTCGCCACCTCAAACCAGACAAAAAAAACTTACATCCCCCCCGCTTTAACCACACATTCCCGAAAACTTTTCGAAAATTGCAGGCGTCAAAATAGGTGTCAATGGAAACCCATCGAATTCATGCAACTTCCCCCGAAAACATGAAGTGAAAGAAGGTGTTTTTTACCTCTCCTCTCCAAGTGTCTGATATCCAACAGTAAAAAGAAAAGCGGAGACTCGCAAGGGGAAAAACATAAAACTTCAAGAGAATTTCGACCTCAGTGCATGAAACGCATTGGAGCACCGTAGATGTCTTCCTTTTGTCCCGGTAAGCCTGTTTTTCACACAGCGCCCACGTGTTTGCGTCAATGTAACAAAGTCTGTGTGCAAACAAATCTGTTATAGTTACTAATCTCGCGTCTTCCTTTTTTGTTGTTACAACTGAGATGATTTCATTCTTCTCGTAGACATCTTCACCACCTCCGTCCACATTGTCAGACGCAACAACGTATCCCTCCGCACAAAAGTGAGGGCCTCAACGCCAGCGGTGTCCGATTTCAAACGCCTTTGAGAGACGGTTTGTTCTCGCCGAGAAAAAAAATACAATTTCAACGTCTTCCGAAGCCCAAAACGACGGAAAATTCCTTTTCTGGAGCTGGATTTAGTCTACATTGCCTGCAATCCTCAAAATGCAGGGGCGCTACGAGCACTAGGTCGTCCAGCGGAAGGCTATCGTAAGAAAGTTACCTGCGATTACACAGCAGCAGCTTGGCGAGATGGCACGATAAATGCGAAAGAGCTCAGCCAATGGAAGGACGTGTACGGTTGATTGACAGCGACATCAGCCACCGAACGGTTGGAAATACGGTTTCTGCCCGCCTTCTTCTTGACGCTCACTTTCCCTGTGTGCTGAGGGAGGCTGGCTGAGGGGGGCTCCTACATGCCCGCTGACATCATTTTAATTCTGTGGTTGGTGTGTCCGCTTTCTCGTAAAAAAATAGTAGCTGGCTTTACATTATTTTGTTTTTATTACAATAACAACTTATGTTTTAAATTGCTATTGTAAGTTTTTGTCTTTTTAATGATGCTAATGTAAATTAGCTACGTTATTTTTTCTATATATGACATAGACTGAATGTTTTTTATACATTTTCCAATCTATGGGTTGTTATGAAGGGGTCCTGTTCGGGCTACTTTTTTTACACAGTACTTTCAAGCATTGATATTGAAATTAACATGTTTAAAAATTAAAGATTTTGCCCAGCTGAATACAAAAAATGATCAATGCTGTAATCATGTAACATTACTTCCACTAGGATTAGAACTAGCGATTATTTTTGTTAATGATTAATCAGCCACTTATTTCCTCAATTAATCGATTAATTGATTGTCATGTGTATATAATATATCAGAGAATAGTGAAATAATTCCCATTATAACTTACCCGAGCTGAGGGGTTCATGTTCAAATTGCTTGTTTTATCCAACCAGTAGTTGAAAACCTAAAGATATTCAGTTTACTATCGTATATCACAAATAAAAGCATAAAATCTTCACATTTAAGAAACTGAAACCAGCAAATGTTTGTTATTGTTGCTTGATAAGTGACTGAAACATTATATGCACAAAATAAATAAATTAATTTTCAGTTCAATTGATGAATCGACTGATCATTTCTGCTCTATTTTCCACGTAGCTAGTCTTTTTTGTGAATGAGCTGACAAACATAAGACCAACGCAGCCCTAGTAACTGCCTGCTCCAGAGCAGAGTGGAGAGGAGGGAGAGCAGAGAGTATAGGATCACAGAGTAGGGGGGTAGAGAGAAATAGTTCAGAGAAAACAGTTCACGCAGGGAGGGCACACCGGATGATCAACGAACATTTGTCAGTAATTTTAAAATGCTGCCTTTAGAAGACGACAGGCCCGTTAGAAAGACATTTGAAATGAACTGCAGTCCAGTCACCATGTTGACAATGAACTACTTGAAATTAAATAAGTTTAGATTACACTGGCATGTAAATAATTTGTTTTCTCCCTTTGTTCAACATGCACACAACATCCCTAAGTGATTTCACTCGCACGAGAACACACAATAACCGCTCTATTGAAACGTGTAGGTAGGTGTTAGACAGCTGTTGTTTTTAACCTGAGGGCCAACCTTGTCAAAGAAGAGGGAAGTTAAGATGACCCTTCTTTGTTTCCTGTCTACAACCTCTAAAATTACCGTGTTATATGCACATACATTCTAGACATATATTATTTTAGAAAAACAGACAACAAAAAACGCAAAAACCTTCAGATGTAGAAAGATTTCCAGCACACAGTGACTACTGTTAACCACTACAAAGGCCTCAGTGACTCAAGTAGCTTTTGAGTCACTGTGGGCAGACTATCCATAACAAATTTAAGACATGGCAAATGCAAATCCTATATAGAGCTGCCTGGTGTTATTATGCACCCTGATGCCTCAAACTGTCTATTTGCACAGAGGTTAGCAATTGGAAGGGGGATTTGCTGTCAATAGGACATAAAGGTAAATAATCCATTGGGTGTCCCCTGGGTAAAGGAAAAGCCTCGGCACAGAACATTAATTAGTCTCATGGACAGACTTAGGAATGTAATGGGGTTACTGCTCGGAACAAACGCACATATGGGCCATAAATACCTTCACAAACATACCATGCACACATTCACATTTGGACGCACACGCTCAGATACACAGAAATACACAGGTACTCACACACACAATGAAAAGACAGCCATAGCATCAGAAAATAGTCGCAGCTATCAGAGAAAGGGCATCTTGAGTTATTTATCTAACACCTATTTGGAATCCTTTCATTGAGGAATGTATTAATCAAAAGATTAGATTTGAACAGATGGAAACATCTGTTTGGGGAAATGAATTTCTAGTGGAGGCAGAGAAAATCTCTCCTGTTTCTCGCTTTTTCCAGTAGACGTTAGGCCTTGAGTAAGAATAGTGCTGTTGTCAGTATTAGCAATGAGGCTTGTAAGCCCTCCAAGTAGTTTGTAGTAACAGCTGGGTCTGACATGGAGAGCATGTACAAGGGCAGCCAGGCTGAAGAGAGGGAGGGGGCGGCAAAAAAAAAAAAAAAAAGAATAAAAAAACATATATACTGAGGATCTTCTCCTTAATGAACACAGAGTGCATCTAACGGTGACACGAGGTTAAGCAGAAATCAGTTGGATAACAGGCAGCTAAAGATTGAAAAACAAAGCTGAGAGGAAATGTACCATCATACCTATATATTGTTTTTTTTTACAAGTGAATTAGGGTGGTACCGCTTTCTCATCGGAGCCAAGGGCAATAGCTGGTTTAATATGTTATTCTTGATATTGAGCGATTTTATGTTCAGCTGTTTCAAAACAATTAGTGCAGCCTGCAGTGTGTGAACGCTGTAAATGCTGCCGTCCGTCCACTATTTGGTTTGTTTCACAAAGTATCACAATTAACACGGACATAAAAGAGAGTACAGTGACCTGTAAAAGTGGATTCAAAATTACGTTTCATTATCCACAGTAACTATGGGTAATCTGCCACATGACAACCTCAGTGCTTAAAGCTACATTATACAGGAAGGACCAAAACAAAAACATGTCATCTATAATCTGAAAATACATTCACAGTACAATGGACAGTTAAAGGCAGAGTGGGGAGAAATGCTGTCATATACCCTCTTTGATTCCTTCGAGCCATTCCCGGCTTCATATCTGTAATTAACGACAGATGCACATGGAAAATTAGCATATGTTTGGCACATTGGTGCTAATCGGTCATATATTTGTGCATATTAATGAAATATTTATCTATGTACACATATTTTGAATTGCGTTAATTCACACAAGAAATAACAGCGTGTAATAATGTGTAATAATGTGTACTAATTACTTAATCCTCTTTGGATTTTTTTAATCAATAAGGGCTTTGTATAGAACAAAAAAAGGAGGGCAATCCTGCAACACAGATGCATTACACATGTCACCTTTGATTCCTGCTGCTTTAACCTCCAATCAAATACAATGTTTTGCACTTGCAGTCTCATAGCTGGGTTTGGTGCTTGCTACCTGCCTCAAACATTCTCAGATGTTATTCACATTTAGCCCTCATAGCCATCCTGTTCTGCTCATAGGAAGCTGGTCATGCAAGCCAAACCACATCACCCAGGTTATATCACACACAAGCCCGTAAACATACAGTATAGGCAGCACATACACATACGCGCGGAGAGCTCGGTGGTGAGGCAAGCTGCTCACCTCGTTCCATACTGAGCCCCTCGCAGCCTGTAATAGTAGAGGCTTAGGTTTGGGTGGGGGAAGGGCAGAGGTGCACAGGTTTCTGATCAGACAAGAAAACTAGGCCAAGACCAACAATCCCTCTCTCTCAACAGCCACAGCCCCTCCTAAATGCTACAACTTTGTTCCAAGGCTGTGACAATCACTTGCAAAGATCATCATTAATGGCGAAGCGACGGAGTGATTTTGAGCCACAACATGTGTATTTAGAGGCAGAACAGCTTCTCATAGCCGGGCTATGATTCATGCTTCCTTGCCCCTTTGGAAGCTGTCCTCCAATAAGAGTTAGAGACTGGGGGTAGGAGCGGATAGATTGATAGTGTTGGCTGAGTGCCCATGCTCTGAGTCTATCTGTGTTGAAGGGGAGGAGACAGGGGGGAATCTATCTGTTGTGCTCTCTGTGCTCATGATAAACTGACTCCCGTCAAGCCTTTTCCCCCCTATTACAGCTAGCCTGGCAGAAAACACCCAAACTCGCACCGACTTCTAACATGTTAAACAACAATAAAATGTGTGGAGTGATTTAATCCACAAGGTTATGCTATCCTCGTTACAACGATAGCTGGAAAAGTGTAACAGAGGGATTGTTTTGGAACAAGTGAGGACAGCATATCTTCTCAGATTCAAGGAAGTATTCAAAACAGCCAAAGCTAGAGGGTCACAATGATTTCACTTCATCACAAACAGGGCCATGGTCAGCAGAAAATGCAAAAGTCTTTCTCCCTTATCCAGAAACTGTAATTCCCACAGAGCTCCACAGTGAGAAAGAAAATGAGTTTGAGGGATTGTCCATGACATTAATCCTCCCAAACACTAGAGTTCTAGGCAGGATCCAATACAGACAGAAAAACACAAAGCAAATCAACAATCTATTTACCAAAGGAAAAACTAAATCAACAATCCTTGTGGCTTCTGTCTGCTCTCATTTGACAATAGCTTTCCTGGATGCTGCCTTCTTCTGTTCTCTCTGGTGATTTTATGGGACCCCTTCCTGCCATTTTGGATTCCTATTATTATGCAGTTGTATGGGTGCCCCTGTTCTGCCACCCACGCTTCAGGTACAGTGAACAGGACACCCGCTTCCTGTTTACAAAGCCGGGCAATTGAAAGTCCCACCACCAGACTGTACAGCTGAGGAAAAGAGCAGATAGGAGACTGTGATGTTGAGTTTGTTTTATTTTTTGAGAGATGAAGAATGGGAAGGTGAGAGATATAAAGAAACAGAGAGGCAGGAGGTGACGCAGACGCAGACACGGAAAGTGCAAAGTATTTCTGCTTAAGTCAAAAAAAATCTTTATCCCCATCTGAAAATAGTACAGTAGTCTTATATCAAGGGGGAGGTGTGTGAAAAAGTCACATGATAACAATCAGATCAGAAGCTGAATTGACTCTAAATCAATTGAAGTAGGCATGTCAGGGCTGCCCAGGACAGGAGGGGGAAGAGAGGGAGTGAAAGGGAGATAGATGTGAAGCCCGTGTGGGGGAGGGAAGCAGAGATTGTTGGTGTCGTGGGAGCACTGCAACAACAATAACAGCAGTGTGTGCATGTGTGCGTATGTGTGTGTGTGTGTGTGTGTGTGTGTTTGAGTGACAGAGTGAATGAGTTAGAGTGGAAGTGGGGATGTGTTATGGCTCACAAAAGTGATGAAATGACATCTCCTTTACTTCAGCACACAGCTGCTATTGCAGCAAAGAACAGACTGTTGAGATATCTGACCTTCTATTTTCTTTGGTAGCCGCTGGTCAGAAGTGTCTGCTTGCCTGTCATGTCCTCTCTAATTAGCTATATCTACACAATGACTCCACTGTGTCCATTACAGACAGATTTCTGCCCATTGATACCCATGTTGTTCGTATAATCGGCATTGGAAAAGACGACTTCTTATTTCTGTGGGAGTGAAAAATACAACAAATACATCTCCTAACTTGACATGAATGTGTTTTGAAGGCTGTTCATTATACATTTATATTACCCCAAATACTCCTACTGTGTATACACATCATCAAGCAATTGTTTCAAATAACTGAGCTAATGGTTTAGATTACAGCTTCCAGGTAAAACCACCTCCGATATGAAAACTTATGGATATGACAAAATTTGGGTTGAGGCTTCTCTTTTTCGTTGTTTTCTCTATTTCTTTCATCTCTTTTTCTCCTCCCCTCCCCCCTTTCTTTGCAGATTAGAATTCATTAGCAATCAAAGAGCCTCCAGAGAGCTCCAGCTCTTAATTACCTACTCATTTGCATTTTTGCATATTAATGACTGCAGGGTTTTGGTAGGGTTTTTGCCGCAGTGGTTTAAAGGCACCTCAGTCCTCAGTTCTCCGGGGAGGAGGAGAGATGGCCAGAGGCAAGGCTCCAAGCCTGTCCAATCCCCCCCCTCTATCCTTCCTGATGGGAGCTGGACAGAACAAGGGGAGGGGGGAGAGAGGGGGGTGGGGTTGGTGGGGCTACAGGGGTGCACAGGTTAAAGGTCAATGTCCCTTATCAACATAAGAAAGAGCACATGTCTTCAGCGCTGCCTAATTATTGTCATATTGAGCAGTTTAAACACCTGATCTGAACAAAATATACCCTTAGAGAAACTGGAAATCTATACTGCAGAGATTGCTCACGTGGGTTTATTGAGGACGGCAGCTAGTTTGGATGAAACTCATGTCCCACAGTGTGCAGAGGCAGGGGTATTTTATATCCCTGGAGAAAGGTGTGTGCTGCTGAAAATGAGGCTAGTGTGTGTATGTGTAGCTGTTTTCCTTTACATTACAGCCTGCCTCCAAGTGTTCAATATGAGGGCAGTAAGAGGCTCGTTTACCACAAGCCTTAATGGCGATGGTATGCATGCACGTACATGCCAATAAGATTATAAAACCTCACCTTCGCACATAGGCATATAGACAAACATGTAAACAGAAACAGTTGCAGGCACACGCATAAACACAGGCGCCGTGCATTCACATGCACGGATTCGGGGAATAATAACACTAGAGACGCCAGACAACAGCTCCCAGGCATCTCCTAGCCCCTGAAGTGCTGCTGTTCCTCTTATCCAATATGTTTTGACTGCAACAATGATGTCTGAACATGGAAAATAACACCATATCCCACTGTGTTTCTAGATACCTTACAAACATAACAATTAATGATTTGGAGCCCCGAGACATCTGGCCAACAGGTTTAACATGACTGAATAAAATATCTCACACACTGATGTGGTATACTGTGTGGATTTGTAGTATAATATTGAAAATTTAAAGAAAAATGCAAAGTAAGAAATTATCCCTTCAAATTATGAAAATGTGAACATGATACACTAATAATGATAAGCAAAATCACACAGTGTATAGTTTTAGTGATACTTCATACAACATACAAGATACATACATGTCTCATTGTGCATCCCTGAAAGCATACTGCTTACGGAGTGGGCTTAAGTCGACTTAACTGCTATTAGTGGAGCATTATAAAATGTGTGTGTGTGTGTGTGTGTGTGTGTGTGTGTGTGTGTGTGTGTGCAGCCAGGGCCTGAGGACTGCAGCAATGTGTGGGCTGTTGGGGTGGGGTTAATGAGCTGTTCTATGACCTCTGTCACCCCACAGGATCGCCTCAGGGAGACAGACAGAGACAAACAGGAAGACAGGGTGACAACAAGCCTGTAGTTGCAGCCTGCCGCTGGACTTCTGGGACAAATCACATTTATAACACTATAGGTGGCCTAACTGCCATAGATACACCCTCATACAAGAGCTTAGTATGGCAGTAGCTTCAATGATTAAATATCATTTAGACACAAACTTGTTAACTACAGTACATGCTTTATGTTTGTGACGTTTGCATTGTATCATGAGCATAGCTGTATGTATGTCCACGTGTAGACACAAAAAAGTAGACACTAACTTGATCTGTGCTGTCACTTTTGTTAAAGAGAGTGAGTGAGCGAGCCAAAGAGTGCATGAAAGAAAGAGAGAGAGAAAGAGAGAAACAGCAGTGATGTGTGGCAGCACCATATGGATCACTGGATCCTCAAGTGATCATAACAGTGATAATACTGCCACCTTCTGGTTGATGTAGAGACTTGTCCTAGGTCATTGCATTGTGTACCGTACACGAGGACAAATGTATCACATAAACACATGTCAATATTATGTAATCCCACACAATAACTCTGTTATTATAGAGGATTAAATACCTTTGTGAAACTAATTATGTTTGATTTTTGTTGAGATTTGACTGATAGGTGTTGATTTAGCTATAATGGAAAATGTTTGTTATTTTGACCGCCTCCTTTAACTACAAATAACTCTTACTTAAAAGGGACAAATACTTACACAGTCCTTATTATAAAAGCTATTAACTAAGATTTTTCACTATTCTGCCAAACTGATGTATTGTGATGTTTCATAAATTAGAATAAGAGACAAAATGATCCACGCCAAACTTTGCAACCATTGTTTTTAATAGAAAGATTTTATATTCTTTAAACCAGACAACCAGATGCCAGACATTTTTGGATATATTAAAAAAAGAAGAACAGAACAAAAAAAAAAAAAAAAAAAGACACAAAATGGAATTATATGGTTTAGACTGTGTGGATTTAGTGGTCTCATATACAATACAATTTCTTTTCGTCGCCAAAAAGTGCAAATTCTCCAAAAAAATCACCAATACCCCCCCCACCCACCCCTGCAGCTTCCAACAGATATGGACTGACAGACTGCTACGCTAAGAAAAAACCTTATGTGAAGTGAAAGGGGTTATTTAAAAAAAAAAGGTAAATCCACATTCAAATCACACAAGGAGGAAAACGGCTGCTGCACGCTACGAGTTGAAACGTTCAACGGCGTTGCACTTTCTGGCCAAACTCCATTCAGTGGATGTCACAGCAGGTAACTCTGCCTTTGGGATAGACAGACTTTGGGTGTGGTCAGATGTGCAACAAGGATGAAAGTTTTATTACACATACGCGCACACACACACACACACACACACACACACACACACATACACACAATCAGAGTGAGAAGTGGAGCAGCTGTTTTCTGCCTCATGTGACTCAGCGTGCATTTACAATTACATGTCCACATTTGAGTGTTGGGAAATATTCTGCCACTTTAAAACGTACATCAGAAAAGTTTTAAACCTCTCTAAAGGATTATCATAATAATCACAGTTACAAATCAACCTATTATAAATAGTAGCCTATTTCTCTCTCTCCCAAGTTAAACCATTTACTTAACTATGGATTTATTTCTTGTACATTATGATCAATATTCTTCCCACTCTACTGCAGTAATCTTGATTTGACATAGATGTTAAGGCCAAAGAAATTCTGTACTGATTTGCAAAAGTGCATGATGGTCATTTGGCCATTTTATCCGTCTTTCATAATCATTTAAACTCTATATGGATACCAGATCCAGCCTTTTACTACACAGACAGGGTGTTATTGCAGACACAGAGATTCTGCAGTGGATACAACACTGCGTGTTTAACATTCAGCACAGCTAGCCTTCTCAGAAAGCTTTGCAACTGTTATACAGTTTTCTTTTTCAAGAAAAAGGAGTCTCCCAAAATGAGATCAAAATGACCTTTCTCCCAACAAGATCTGAGACAGTAAGCGGAGAGCAGGTAGGGGGAGATCCGTCCTGTATCCCCCCCTGCCATTGTGTGACTATGCAATAAGCTGCATATAACAGGTATGGTGGTAGTATAACAGAGATGGGTTTGTTTATGTCCAGATGAGGTGGTGGCTTGAACCACCTTTAATCCACATACCAAGAATTCAAGTTTTTTCTTTTTTTTTTTCCATTTTCATCATATTGTTTTTTGCATTTAAATAATCATTTGCACTGAGAAAACAAAAAAAAAAAAACATCAACAGGAACAACAAAATAATAACAATAGTGATAACCATAAAATAAAAGCACACAAAATTCAGGATGGCCTTTCGCAAAGTGCTTTTGTTACAATCGCAGAAGCTGAAAAAAGGCAGTTGGATAGCGATACACCGGGGGCTTTTTGAACTGTCTCTGTCACACAGTAGATGGATAGTGAGGGTTCACAGACCGACTGAAACAGCCAACTACAAAGTGTTGACCATTTCCTCCTGCCGTCTCCAACTTACATCCTTTACACCAGCCAAAACCTCCAAAGTGGGAATCACAGTATGAAGTTATGGAATTTATCCTAAATTGGTTTAGGTGACTGCAAAACTGAAACTGTCTCTTCCTCCATACCTCATCCAATCCCCTCTCCCTCCTTTCTCTCCTGTCGATTCCCCTGCTGAGGGTGTGTGATCTTTGATCAAAGGCCAGTCGGCAGCAAAGATGTAGACTAAGTCTGTCTGGAGAGAGGGAGAGCGATGGGAGAAGAAAGTAAGAGAACATACACCCCCAACCTCCCCACCACCCCTCCCTGTGCTTTTCCAACCCCATCTCCTTTCAAAAATGTTACAGTCTGACTAATAAGACTGAATCTCCAGTGGCTTCCTTCCCTCCAACAAACAATTCACCAGATCAATATTAGATGGAGAAAAAGGCTGGTCACAGCCCCTTTACAATGAGGGAACTGTTCCTGCTTTTATCTTTCCGGGAACTAGTATGTTAAATATTGGTATGAACAAGAAAGGCAAAGACAGAGAAGTAATTGGGAGGGTGATCAGACATACCATAAACTGAGCAGACATCGAAACCCAATGCATAGCAGTGTATTTTCCACCTGAGAAGTACTTACATAGAGACAAAAGAGATCAGCAACATTGTCCTTGTTGCAGTTCCCCAGTGTAAAATCTGTGGTGACCTCCTTTGTATTACAATTCTTATCATGTTGTGGGCATGCAATTCCTACCAGTGTAAAAGGACTGACACTGAACCATTGCTCAGTAAACAGTCCCATCACCTGGGCTTTCTCACCTAATCCCTGAAAACACTATAGCGTGCATACATCCAGCTTTCCCCTACCACCTGTATTTAATCCTCTTCCCTGTATGCCAACCTTTTGCAACCCCAGAGACTGAGAAAGACTCCAAGTGCAAACTGTCCCCACTTGGCTGAGAGCAGCCTGCCTCTCTGAAGGACCCTGGGCTGTCTGTGTAAGTGCCAGAGCCACGCTGCGCATAGAGCCGTACTGCATATGCTGCGCTCAGCTTGCTATGCATCAAGAGCCTGATGGAAAACACACAAAAAAAATCAGGTGCGCAGCAAAATGACGAAGCAAAGCAAATAGTCCCCCTTCTGCCGCCACCAATCGCAATAATAACAGTCACCCTGTCCTGCTTTGTTTGATTATTTATAGTTATCATTGTTATCATAGTTGTTGGTCGTCTTTGTTTTATGGCCTTCCCAGATATATTTACCAAAAATCTTTGATAACAGCATAGGGAAAAAAACTAATTAAAAAAAAAAAAACACATCAAGGTCAATTTGGAAAAACTCTTGCAATGAAGTTCAGAGACTGTCTCAGTGTAGCCTGTGTCAGAGTAACCTTGGTCTGGGGCTGAGGATGGGGACACACCAGTTGTGGAGCCGTAGAGACACAGCGCTGAACTAGTGACAAGTACAGAGACATTATTATTAATTAATTCAAGTAAAGCTTTAACAGCCAAATGGTTAATTACAAAGCCAATCAGCTTTCACAATTTGGTGTCAAAATATGGGCAGAAAACAAGTGCTTATGATAAAAGGAGAAGGTGTGAGTTTTTTCCACCCCTGTCCTCTTTTAAGGCCCATCTGGTGGGAAGTGAGCCTCAGCTCCACACTGCACAATACTACTGTCTGGAAACATAAAATCAACAAGCTTAGTGCTGCTCAGACACGGCCACAGAGTCACAGTCTGTTCAATTAGAGAACATTTCAATTCAACCTTTTCAGAAAGTAAACTGAAATCATCCAATTCAGCATTGATCAAAATAACAGTGTTTAAAAATAACATTATTTTTCATGATTAATTATTCATCAGTGGACCGAACATGAGACAATCTGTGACAAAAATACCATCTCTGAATTTGATTCAGTATCGCTGGCACCTGCGCACGGTACATGTCAGCCATCAGAGCAGGACCAGCTCAAATGTTTCGAATGTTTTCGGAGAGGCCTCGCTACTTTCTAAATGCCTAAAATGTGGTATATTTGGAATATTTCTTAAAATGAAGAGCAAACGTGATTTGCTGTTATCACACCATTTCTAGTTTACATCAAAAGTTACATCCAAAATCTCTTTTCAAGAGCTTTCAGAATGAACAATAAATCTTTATTAATCCAACATTAGATTGGTAGCTTAAAATGTCCAATGACTTGAATGCAAGTCATTTTTTTCTCCTTTGGTATTTGTTGATGTTGGACGTATGTATATTTCTTATTATACTGTACATGATTATTTCTATGGAGGGGTTGGATGGACTCTTTATGAGACCATTGAGTATTTACCACACTGCTCTGTGCTCATGGAAACTCGCAGGCCTTTCTGAGGTCTCCTGCCCTTCTCCCATAAGCAGGACAAGGACATTTAACATTAGTGCAAACTTTTGCTCTCTCAGCTAAAGCACCATTTCCAGTGCTATCAGGCTTTATATCCATAACCCCACCCAAGCACCCATTTACCCCACCCCCCTGGCACAGCAACCCAAAAACATGATCCCAACCCTCACGCACACATGCATACACACACACGCACAGCCATGTAAAATTGTTAGAAAATAAAAATAGCTGTAGCAACAACAATTTTCAAGAAAAACGAGTGTAGACAGACCGAAAAAAAAAAACAACTATACATCCTTAAACCTCTGATTCTATTGTCCACAAGGATACAAAGAGCGAGAGAAAGCAAACTCAAGTAAAAATCTGTATCATTCCACACACATTTCTGCATATGTATTCAAGAGGAGGGCATCTGTGTGTGGCTTAAGTCAGGGAGGCCCAGTTTGGATAAATTATACACATACTTTCAATATTTCTAGTCTACAGCAGACTAATATTGGGGGCAAAAAGCTTTGGTTAAACAACAAACAACATAAGACTTCTGGGGAAATATTAAGGTCCAAAGACACGTATGTTTATATGGCTCACAGGTCTCGACAGGTTATGTAAAAATTCTGCCACATCAAGACAAAATTGGTTTAGTGTAAGCAGTCCATAACAAGTACCACTATGCGTAAAAGATCACAAACCACGAAGACATCAGCTTACATTGGTCTGTCTGTGGGAGTCAAAGTGTGCAATAATAAACCCATCTTTACCATAACGGAGAAGCAAAAATAGAAGCTAAAACTCTCAAGACCAAGCCAACCCCTGACAATGACCGACAAGGGTAAACAAAGAGTTATGCAAATCTGCACCAAGAGAGCTGTGAAGTAAACAAGCAACTGTCCAGTGAGTTGTTTTACAATATGGTATTTTTGCTTCTGTGGTACCGTGGACCTATTATCACCGTGGTTTCCTCGGAGAACATGTGTAGTTATGAGAGTAGCTGGTGAACAGATGGGGTAGACACGAAGTTTGTTTATCCAAGCTTGTCCTGAGACCCTCCAGTCTGCCAGCCAGCAACGCATGCTTGTGCACATGCACGCTAAAAAAAAAAAAAAAAAAAAAAAAAAAAAGTAGCGTGCCTACATACACACACACAGTGCCCTTTCTTCTTCGTCTGCCTCCTCCTTCCATCCTCTTGCTTTACATTAAGACATATATACTAGATTTCTTTTAACAACTAACTTCAAGTGCAATCAGTTACATTAATTAATTTAGTTTTTTTAAGGTCACAAAACATATTTGTATCGGAACCTGGCTTCTCTTTTAGAGATCTGACCTCATATATTTCTGGTTTGATTTTTTTTTTTTTTTTTTGGCAGCTTGTCGTCAAAACCTGAACAAAACCAATGAAGGAGCACAACTTCACTACCACGGACAGAAGAAAGGACTGATCTCATTTGCAACTGGTTTGTTTTAAAGTACCCGTTTCGTTGACAAAAGTGCCCTCCTCAGTAACAAAGTGCATTTATAACCTGTCTCTTTCCAATTAAGGTGCAAAAGGACTGATAGTTGAACTACAGCACTACTGCAGAAATTATAGGGTTTAAGGGGGGGGGGGACTCGAAATCACATGCATGTTCTCTTCTTGAGTCAAAGGCTCAACGTGCTAGTTTGGAAAATTACATTGGATGTGGAGTACAATAACACAAAACTTGGATATTTTAAGACTAACAAATCCAGATGTATGGAGTCTCCGACAATATTCAAACAGATATGTCAGCTCTGGAGTTTTCCCCTTCTCCACAGGATACCTGGACCCAGTGAGTGTGAGCGTGTGCACGACTGTGTATGAGAGACAGAGAAAGTGCATTGGGGCTGGCAGCTCAGGGTGCATGTTTGAACAGGCTGTGGCTGACTCACACAGTGATGATGTGGCCAGAGGGACCCTGGGCTGCCACGCACACACACATGCACAACAACACACGTACATGTAAACACACTTGCACACTGAACTGCCAGCACCAGGCGTCCTACCCACAGTAACACCAGGCTCTAATATAATAATATCCCCTCCAGGCTGGTTCGGGGGCATTAGAGGACTACAGAGGGAGAGAGAGGGAGAGAGAGAAAAGGCCTGATTTGATCCCCTCCTGCCTGGAAACGTGGCTGAGCTGGGGGAGATTATTTTTTGGAATGCAACAGACATTGTGAGATCCCCCTCCCCTTCCCTTGTTCCCCTCCCCCATCAACCAGCTGCAGCTGCGCTCCTATTTGGCCTCCCAACTTGGACAGGTATTTATTGCTCTCTTCATCATACAGGTTGCCTCACGGTTGTGTGGTCCCTAGGGCGAAAAAGATTGGAATAAGCATGATACATAAACCTCCTCTCACTCCTTTCCCAACACCAGCCCACTTCCTTTAAATATACCTCTCTCTCGCTCTGTTGGATATCTTTAGTAAAGCTGTGCAAACATAGAAAAAAAAGGTGCTCATCCATCTCTTCTTCGTACTCTTTGTCACTCTCTCATTTGGGCTCCCTGCCATTCCTTTAACCTGCGGTTGGTTAAATGCTACCCGCGCCTTGTCACACAAGGACAGATTCCGAAAAAAACTGCACAAAGTTAAGCACATTCATTCATCCGACCTCCTTATCCTTTGGGCAGGAACTATACATGTCAAGTGTTAAGTTTAGGACAAATGGGTGACTCAATGCTTTCTTTCATCGAACATTCATACAAATTGTTTTCGTTCACCCACAAGCTTCACTCTGTGAGAAATATGACATCAAGCCTAAGAGGAAAATCCCAATGGGTAAGTACACCTCAGCATTAAGAGGGGACCAATGTCATATCACCACCTGCTGTATATACATGTATACAATTATAAAGTGTCAAGTACCCGAAGCAGTCGACTCAAAAAGGAACAACGACAAAAAAATAATTAAGACAAAATCAAAAGGGAAAACAGAAACGCTGAAATTGCAGGGTTGTGAGGGATAAGAGGCAACGTAGTCAAGCCAACAGATAAATTGACAATGGTAGTGCTTTAAAAAACACAAACCCTCCACCCCTCATTTTCCCTAGTCCTGCAATTGACGAGCCCCCATTAATGTGGATTCGACTCAACATAAATTTGTTTTTCAATAAGACAAACCATAGATTCTTAGAATGCATCTTATAGAGTAAGTAACACTTCAATCAAACCCTTGTCTGATTCTTTCTGGAACATTTAGAGAGAAAAAACTGTTGCATCAAAATTGTGGTGAGTTTTCCTTGCATATGCCATATTGTGGCAATGTTGTTTCTATGGTAACTGTACATTTCAGACCTGCAAAAGAATAGAAAAAGAGTTGTTTTTCACTGGGAGGATTTGTCCTCGCTTCACCCGTACAGCAGCCAGAAGGTGCTTGACAGACACCTTGCTTAGAGCTTGAAGGCTGTGAGGACAAAAACCAATAAAAATCTAAATCAACTGCATAGTTGCTCAGAGTTTCTTTGTATCTATTATACATTTGCCTAAGCACGTATGCCAATGTATAAAACCCCTAACATTATAAAGAAAGAAATGGCCCAGAAAGTGGACGTCATGGGTGCATGATTTGAAGCGTTCTTTGCTCTTTGACAGATAAACCGACTCAAGTGCTTGCAAGTCTACTCCATTTCCTAAAGTAAAAGGAGAAAGAAATATAAAGATTAGATTTTTGTGACACCCTGATTTGGTTTATAGAGGAATAGTTAGTTGTTTTGTTTGTTTTTTTGTTTTTTTTAAAGTTTGCCTTTTCTCCTCTCTGTTCACTGGCCTGTCTCACAGGCGGTGCAGAGTGACTACGGTGTCCAACAGTGTCCTTGTCACCCCTGCAGTCTCAGGGCCCTGCCTCTCCTGCCAACTCCTGCAGCTGAGGACTGTGTGCATGGGCTCCAGCATCCACCTCCACCTCTGCCGCTGAGGTTGCCTCTGAACGCCGCCGTCCCCTGATGGTACGAGGCCCAGGGCCAGTGTCGGAGCCGGGGCTCAGCAGGCCCAGAGGGGCAGCCTCAAGGAGCCCGGGCTCTCGCACTCGAGGCTTTCTGCCCCGACGAGAGGGGATGCCGTTGCAGCCGTCCTTCTTGAGGTGGCGGTGCAGGTGATCCGAGCGCACGAAAGTCTTAAAGCAGCTGGAGCACTGGTAGGGGCGCAGGCCTGTGTGAACACGCATGTGGTTCTTCAGGTCGTAGTTGTGAGCAAAGGCAGCTCCACATTGCGTACAAAGGTAAGGCTTCTCTCCTGTATGCTTCCGCATATGAACCTTGAGCTTGTCCTGCCTGAGAGGGAGAAAAATAAACAAGATCACATCAGAATCCACACAGGCACACACACAAAAAAATTAAAATGCACTAGAGGATCAGCTCACATACATCATATACAAAATATATAATAAACTCAAAATATATTATTAATTCTCACATGTACAATCATCAGCTAAATATGCTGGTTTTATTTCCTATTAAACAGCCATCATTTTGGAACTCGTCCAATGGGATTATTCTGTGACGGCAGCCACGCCAACGTAGGAGAAGCCATAAACTTTACATCTTTATCTGTGTAATTGCACACAAGAGTGCAACTGTGGACTGACAAGAAAGCTCAACGTTCACTGTGTCAGTTGGCATTTTTATGATTTCTGTTAACTTTTCTTTGAGGACAACACCACCACCGGTTGACAGATTCCCAAAATACTTGTGTTTTGTGAACAGAAAACATATACTTCAATGTTCTCTGCAACTGAAAAATTCCAAAGTCATTTTTAAAACTTGAAAACTAGTTTTGAAATAGTGATGAGTCTGCAAAACGTCATCAGTTTTACAGCCTAGTTCCGGCCTCTCCCCACAAGCTGCATTTTGATTGAACGTATAAGACTTAGTGTCACTTCTAAGCAAATCAAATAGTTGACGTGACAGAATTACTTTCCTATAATTTACGAGTTCTACAACAATCTAATTCTTATGTCATCTCACGACATCCAGGAACTTTTTACTCTGTCCACTAAACTTTATTAAGCTGCCTTGGCCTTCATCTGACACTTGTCCTCCCCTCCCCCCCTTTAGCCCTTACTATCTCACCAGTTCCCGATCTCTTAAATCGTATAACCCTTCTGCACCCAGGGCAGAGGGCTCCTAAACAAACAAGCGTAGTTAAGACAACTCCATTCTGAACATCTGAACACACATACACACACGCACACACAACACATACACACACACACACACACACACACGCCATGTAAGTGGATTAGCTTTCATACAAGCAAACAAATGAACCTAATGCAACCCTCACGAGTCTGTACAAGCCATGCTACAACTATAAAAATTAACAAAGAAACATAGGTGAGGAGAAACATGTACATGCTTGTACACACATGTATACACACAAGCTGAAGACTTGGAACAAAGTGGCACACCGACAGAGGTGAATTATTTAAAGGACAGGAGTGATTTATTACCGTGCGAGGCACACTCTTAACCCTGATCAAACAGGATTAAGATTACAATACCCCCCTTCCCACTGCCGGTCGAATTTAGCCAGAAGGTAGATTCAGATTGGTCTTCCCTACCTGCCATGCTAGCAGAGGTTCTGGGTATTTCTAGCCTACTGCATCTATTTCCAGCACAAGTCCACTGATTAATTAATTAAAGGAATGATTTCAAGGAAAAGACAGCACTCCCAAATACAGGGAAACCATGTGCACTGAGGTCCCTTGCTGAAGACTAGCCACATTTATCTGAGCTGCACATGGCAGATTTCATTAGAGAGGTAAAGGAGTGACAGAGAGAGAGAGAGAGGAGAGGGGTGGTGTAACTACTCTGCCGTGGGCAATAATCAACATAACCAGAGATCAAAAGTTCAAATTACTGCATTGGAGCGCATAGAGCACCATCCAGGGCCTGTAATCCCCCTCTGTATCAGAACACTGCACTTTATAGCAGCCCTCCTCTAGATAACACTACCAAGGCACAGCCTTCTTTTATTGGACCCCTATGTTAAAATTCCAGGACTTTGCTATGGAGGCTGTCACAATAAAACAGACCTTTATAACCACCTGAACCCCTCTGAGCTGGATTATTCAGCATGCCATTTTGATAAGCATTCAGCTACAATGTGACATTAAAAGAAAAAAATAATAATTAGGGCGACTCAGTCAGACCATGATCGACATAAACACTGAGATTTACAAACTGCACTGCCTCCTTAATGCAAAGCTAAGTTGGTTAGTGCTAATGCTCCTGCTCTTGGCTTTGTGGTGTATCCTACTGCAGAGTGGTTTGTTTACAGTGCCAAGTCCAAGACTATTAGTACATGTGACATGGGGTAGTCACTTCATTAATTGGGCTTACCTGGTAAAGCGCACTTTGCAGATGGCGCATTCATAGGGTTTCTCTCCCGTGTGTGTTCGGATGTGGCGGGGTAGCTTGCCTGCTCCTTGGATGACCTTGGAGCATATGGGGCACTTCTGGAAGGCCTTAGAGCGCATCTTCCTCTCTCCTCCGCCTCCTCCTCCTCCACCCCCACTGCCTCTCTCTCCAACCCCTCTCTCCCCTCCTCCACCTACTCTGTCTTGGCCTGTACTGCCCCGTGATAACCAGAGCGGCGGCACTCCCTGTGTCACAGCAGCAGAAGCTGTATCCTCATGCTGCGTGCTGTTAAAATAATTCAAGTAAAATTCCATATCAGGGTCGTCCCCATCCATCTGTTCCTCCCCGGTCGTTGCACGCTCTTTCTGCCTCTCGATGGAGTCCATCATCTGCTGCAGGAGGGCACTGGCTGAACCCCTCTCCCTGGCCATCACCTCTCTGCCGTCCTCCACTTCTGTGTCCTGCCCCAGCCTAGACTCCGGGGGGAGGTAGAAGTGCCCATTTTGAGATGGAGGGTAGTAAGATGACCCGAGGCTTGCTCCATTCCCCTGCACTGCCTCCCCGTCGTCTTCTTCCTCTTCATCCTCGTCCTCTTCCTCTGGCTCTTGTGTAGGGGCTTGGGCCAAGGCAAGGGCCAGGGGGGAGTAGTACTCACCGGGGCCACCAGGAGCCCCATTGCTGGGGGTCCCCCCATTGCCGTGGTTAAAGTGCAGGTGTGTGGGCAGGTCCCTGAGCTCTGGCGTGCTGCAGCTGCTGCTCCAGTGAGCCCCTCTCTGGAAGTACTCCAGGTACTCCCGGGCCCGAACCCGGTTCCCCTGCTCCTTGCCTCCTCTGCCCTTCCCCTCCTCATCTTCATCTTCATCTCTTCGCTCACTGCCCGCCTAGTGAAACATGACAGGGAAACAGAGTGAGTGAAGGAGAAATGAAAAGTAAGTGAAAGTTTGCACAAAAAAAACAAAGGGAAAGAGAAAGAAGTAGTAAGAAAAGTACATAAAAAAAAAAATCAAATTCTAAAAGCATATTAGCTAAGATGGCGGCCAACAAGGAAGACCTAAATCAGCAACTGTAAGACCTACAGACCTGAGGAGATCTTGGTATCCTAGATGTGCACCCAGTGGCTCAGTATGTCTGTGGGTATGTGCATGTGCAATGACAAATAATAACTACTTTGCAAAATGACATGGCTAACTGGTGAGTGTATAAACGACAATAAAGGGGCACAGATCCCCATGTACGTTTTCATTTGTCAAATAAAAAGTGTCAGTGTTGAAGGTTTTATGCCAAATCAAGTGACTTGACTTGATTTGAAGATATTATAGGCTGTGAAGAGAAGTTAACTCGTGTGAAATGTAACAACAGATATGTGTAAATGTCAATCGAGTGACGCCACAGACTGGGATGTAACAGGTTAACACCCAGGGGCCATGACACCCAGGGTCTTTGACATGCCCTACATGATGTGATCATTACAGTGAAGCGTTGTTGTGATTATCACATGATGTAGAGCACGACACAGCATATCACAGCTACACTTGACCGTGTTGAAGTGTAGCTGCGATATGCTGTGTCTGTAGTCTGTGAAAGAGCATGCTGTCCTTCCATACACGCTTTTGGCTCAGCATGAGTAAGTGCTGAACTAACCCAGAGGATGTGGGCGTGTGTCTGGCATAGTGAGAGAGATTGATAAAGGTCATGATGTAAGCTTGACTATGCTGACTATTTAATGAAGGGGATGGTATGATGACCAGACACCAGAACCAGGAGAACTAGATTTGGAGTGAGTTATTCCAGTTTCACAACACATCTAATTCATCAATTCACAGACATCTAAATGCAAATTCACAGACATCTAAAATGCAAAACAGTTCACACATTAAGTGTTTTGCATTTTAGATGTCTGTGCTTTCCCATGAATTCATTCAGCACTTACTATGGGTTTCTTATTGTGTCACTAACTCACAAAGGCAGAGCAGAACGAATTTCATCTCAAAGCTTAAATTTGACTTCAACAAACAGGATGAGTCAAAAGTTTGGACACACCTTCCCATTCCCTTGAATGGGGGAGTGTGTTCAAACCTTTTACTGGTACTGTATGTCACTTCTAGATATAATGGTCTTGTACCGGCGGGGAGAGCACTTTGGTGTCCAGCAGGTGTGTACAGACGTCCTGGACAGGTGGGATTTCCAGGAGGCGTGCAGCGGCAAGGATGTCAGCCACGCTGCTGTGACTGACTGTCAACGTGGCTGTGTAGGCAAAGTCCAGCAACGCTCCCAGAGCCTCCGCTGCCACAAAGTCGATGTTATAGATGTTATGTTGGTCAGCAGCGGCCCCTGAAGTGAAGAGCTTGTGGAAGTAGGAGCTGCAGGACGCCAGGACAGAGCGGTGAGCTGGGAACTCCCGGTCCTGTGTAACCAGGAGCACGTCACACAGCAGGCCGCTGAGCCGCTGCTTGTTCAGGCTGCCCAAGATGTCTGCGCTGTGCTCGGGGAAAGGGATCCCCACGGGGCCTTCCTCTGCCTCTCCTGCCCCTCCTCTCCCTCCTCCACCCCCACTGCTTGCAGTCCCCCTGAGCCGCCTTCCTCCCCTCCCACCGGCTCCTGACGACATCTTCCACCAGCCTGCCGCCGAGCCGCCTAGCACAGCCCCCACCCGTGTATCCGTCCTGCCGTCTGTCCGTCTGCCTGTCTGAGGGTGGAAGAGTTGGATAGAGGGATGACATGGAGGGGAAAGACAAGCAAGAGAATAATATATCAGTTTATGACATTCTTTATGTGGATCAAGAAAGAAAGAGGAATATTGATTAAATGATTCACCGCAGTCAGAAATACACACCAGAGCACTTCAGAACACAAACTTGTGCACACAAACCAAAGGTTCATGGAGGACAAAGATAAAAATATAACTAAAATTTTATGTACAAGGGATTATGACAAAATAGACACTTCACAATGTACTCTGAATTATCTTAGCAAAAATTACACTTACACAAAGTTGGGTCATGTTAGGTTGAATACCAATTAGCATTATTATCAGCTATAAAATGTGTTTGGCAATCAGCGAAAGCAAGGTGTGACAACTGAGTGAAAATAGACTGCAAAATTATTAATATGTCAAAAATAAGTCTTAAAAATCATGGCAACATCTGACACACTGAGACAAACTGCAACAACAATAAGAAACAGTTATAAAAAGTTGTCTACAGTCTACAGTATATAAGGGGTTGATGAATACTGATGATTGGATTGTAACCTGATATAGCCAGCCACCTTTGTAGTGATTGCAATAGTGACTTATTTGATTAAAAATTGACAAAGTGTGTACATTATTTTTCTGTATGCTAATGACCTTTGACCAAGTAAACTGTGTAGTGACTGTGTCTCTAAATAAAATCTAAAATGATTCACTCTAACAAGCCATGTTTATTCATTAATATCTTGGCAATGCAAAAACTTCTCTTCTGATTTTTCACACCAACATAGTCTCAAATTAAAATATTATTATACACATCCACATCAAAATCCTTCACTATGATGTGTTTCTTACAACCAAAAAGGCCCAATTAAACTTTTATGTGCAGTATGTGTGCCTGAACTGAAACTGAACTTCACAATGAACATTGCCACACATGTTGAACGCCGTAAATGATCTTTTTTTTTTTTTGTAAGGAGTAGCTCACGTAAGGAGCTCCGACAAATTATAACTGAAAAAAAAAACCCAACAAAAAACAGTCAAACGTTATACTCCTTTTTACTGCAACCTTGACAGAGTGAAAGTAGAAATAAGCCATTAGGTAACACCACAGTGCTGCACATCACAACTGCTTGGAATTGACTTTAAAGCACATCTACTGGCACAACAGGTGTATGTACAGAATTACTACCATACAGTGAGTGTGACAATGTGCGATTAAATTAGTTTCTGATGCTACTGAATAAACAGCGGCTCACAACAATTTTGCATTTGGCAAAGCATTCTGCCCACTGAAACACAATGAGTAGGCGCATGACTAAGTAAAGATGTGTATGTATGCGCATACTGTATATGTGTGCGTGTGCAGGTGCCTGGGTAACTGTTTCCTTGTAAACGCCTACATCTACGGGCATGTGTGCATGCACTCGTGCAAAGAAACCAAGTAAGAGGTCGTGGAGGACAGATAGGCAGAGGGCAGTGGGGATCAGAATGCATGCTGGGAGCTGGGCTGTGCAGCTTGTGCACTCTGTGTCAGTTGAGAGCCGGGGAGGGGAGCGAGGGAGGTGGAGGAAAAGGGGGGAGGGAGCGAGGGGGGCTTCCAGAGCAGACCCTGTGGAAAAACTCCACAAGAGGAGGAAGAGGACACGCAACAAGCTGCAAGGGAACAGTATTAAAAAGGGAGGTTGTCAATCCGGTCTGAACTGGTTACCCCACCCTCTACTGTGTGCCAAGTTTCAGGAAAGGCTGTCCCCTCGCTCACGTGTGGGGGGAGATTAAAATGATCGACTGAAGCCTGCGCAGTGGGAGGGGGGTTTCGGCAGTACAAGCCATCCTCGATTTCTCTATCAACACACTCGCACACACACACACACGCAAATACAGTAACATCACAGAGACATCAATAACGCACGAAACGTACATCCGCCCCCTCCAATCCCCCCTCTCCATCTGCCAGGGAGACCCAGCGGGGGGTGAGGCCGGGGGAGGACGGGGAGGGCAGCGGGGGGGGCATCGAGTGAGAGCGAGGCATTCAAATGACATTCCTTCAGATCGGTCCTCGGTATGTTTGTACGCTACACCTCACTACCAAACCTGCCTAACCTGGCTGCCTCTCCTCCTTCATACCTGTTCCGCCTATCTAGCTCCACACCTTGAGATCTGGCTGCATGTCAGCTCTGCCCACTGGTTAGAGTTAGGTAAGCCTTTAAAAAAATAACTCTCTAGAGAGGTAGGCAGGAGAGAAGATTCCAACTTATCATGATCCTTTAAATGGGTCAATGATTGTTTACATTTAGGCAAAGCATTATGATAAAGAGAACATTCAAATAATAGTTTGTACATTCAAATAACAGATCAGAGAACTGTTTTGTTTGATTAATAGCAAAATGCTCCAGCATTTCTTGCCCCTTACTGTGCATCTCCCTTAACTCAATTCAGTTTTGATAGGCAGCTGACCACAAAGCCTCTGCAAACACTGCCAAGGTCTTTCACAAAGCTCTGATGAAAACGGACTGTCAGACATGGCAGGAGCAAATGTTATTATCCTAACCCTCATCTGAATATGCTGAGGGAGAGGAAGGAGGTGAAGGGAAAGACAAAGAGAGATGGAGAGAGAGAAGTGAGACGGTGATGGAGGAAATGCAAGAGAAAAGGGCGACCACATGGCTACCGGTCACGTCCTTCACAGGTGGAAATAGATCTCTGTGAGCCCATCCAGACCTGAGCCAACCTGCTTTTCTCCAACACAGACACACACAGCACCTGCACTAGACCAGGCTTTCCTGCAAGCTTGCGTACACGTTATCCCCCGTACATACACAGCTGACCCTGGGTCACGGCTTTGTAGGGTAAAGACGCTGAGCTGAGAGGAGATAAAACGCACACACACACACACACATACACACACACACACACACACACACACGCACACAAAGTCAATTCAGTGCCAACAAAGCATTGAGGGACTACTCTGCATGCAGGAGCCACCTGTCCCCGAATAACCCGCAAAGAGCACTAAGAAAGAGGAAACACAGTGCAACAAACCTGATCCTGACACCTCCTCATGGCTTGAAACATTCCTTATCACTAATTCATGCCTGTGGGTGACAAGGCCCGCAGCCTAGCACAAAGCAGCGCAGTAGCTGTCCGTGTCCCTGGTGTTCCACTTCCAGGGAAGGGCCTTCTCTCAATGCCCGGTTGGTGAGCACCCAGGCCTGCTTTGCAAGTCAAACATCCGCTTAAAACGCAGGAGCCACCCATCTCATCCCCGCCCTCATCACCTCCATCTCATCCTTAACGTTCTTTTACCCCTTCCTATATATCTACACACAGCAAGGACAGATATCAAAATTACACTTCAGGGACAAAACTGCTAACAACGGTCTCCTACGAGGCAGTTACTTCAGCTGACTGTGCTGTGTGTGTGTGTGTGTGTTCTGAATATCTATGTCAAGGCAGTCACGCCCAAGTTGCTTGACTGACAAACACGTTGACATCAGGCTGTGGTTGCAGTTAGTAAAAGTGGTTTTATTTTTCCTGATATGTATCATCTATGAAAGGTCTGCAGAATTTCCACTCTCAAAGTATCTCTGTCTTTGGCTGACACATACCAGTCATTCCTAAATAAAAAGGAACAAACTGTTAACCCTGTGCAACCTCAAATGTTTCATAGATAAGGAAATAAATGCTTACTGGCACTTTTTAATGCCAGTACACAACCATGCTTTTGAGGTTTAGATGAACAGGAGAAAAAGATTAAGAGAATTACTATCACACTATCAAAGAAAAGTAGTATCAATAGTTATAGTGAATACTGCACTTAATATTTCCCTTTCAAGAACCTTTTGGTTGGACTGAATTTTAAAGCAAATATGTGCCCTTTTGGTCCTTTTTATTTATTCAAAAGCAGTAGTTTTCTACATAAACTCTGGCATGCAAAATGTGTTTGCCTCATAAAAATAATGCACAATTTAAAACTACTGAGCCACCCAACTTTAAGAGGTAGCAATCAGAGGAAACATAACTGAATCATTGATCCCTAAACCCGTAAATGTTAATGAGGCGCAGATGGGCCACTCTTTTATTACTGAAATAGAGAGCAATTGTTACTTTGATTGTGAAGTGTTATTAGCTTATTGCTTTTACAAGAGAACAATTCTATCATGTTACTTCCACTTTTACTCGGGTGAAGAGTATGCAGTCAGTAGCTACAGTACTTCATAACAGAATAATTAATATATTTCCACTACAACAGGTGTTTGTATTAAGATTAAAGTGCAACAGAAACAAAACATCAAAGCCAGTACTTGGAAATAAAAAATCTGGCTATCAGTCAGCAAGTCAAAGAATTCGGTTGGCCCTTGGCACTCGTCTCTACTCCTGTCAACCTTTCTTTTTAAATTCTCTTCTCTCTCCTGTCCTCATTTCACTGACTATCTCAGCTGGCCTCTATGCCAACAGCCCTGCCTATCCCGCCCTGCTGCACGGGAATCACTTCACTCAGGTCAAGAAGGTTCAAGGTTGGACCAAGAGGATATTGCAAGATAATCGGAATGGGGAGGGGGTGGCAGTTCCTAGGAAAAGTGGATTTTCAGCAAGTGCCACAGCCAAGTGACTCACTGCTGCCAGTAGTGGAAGGAAACCTGATTGGTTGGGAACGAAGCAGGAAGAGGGCAAGTGACTGATAAAACTGAAGTTGCAAGGGCTGGTCTGGGCCTGGCAGCTTTCACTAGAAACTAACCAGGAAGCGCTGCCAAAACACAGACACAAAGCAAGTGAAAAGGTAGTGGGTGAGGCAGGGTGTTAAACTCACAAGCTCACTCAAAACTCCTGAGTATATGGTGGCCTAGGAATCCAGCTCAGATGTCAATGATAAACTCATTCAGTTACCTGGTGTAACCTGCTTCAATAAGAGGAAATGTAACCACCCACAAGTTGGGCAAAGTTTAATTTGAGGAAACTAGCAAGGGGTTTTATGATGTCCTTATAAAGGTCTAAGTTTGCGCTGCCAGATAGCAAAGATAGCAGAGAAGTGAAATCTGTATCTCTAGCATATAAGCTCTCAAACTAAATTCTAAATTTGCCTAAATTTACACACACATATAGACATATATATGTATATATATATATATATATATATAGTCCCCAGAAAAATAGAAAGTAACACTGTAATGCAGTGCAATATGACAGGTGTGAATTACAACTTTTATGGTTATTTTTGAGTCTGTAGTTTATGATGTATGGCACTGCATTATAATGCAATGCATTTCTGGTATTTCCTCTATATATCTAAATGAGACCTACAAAAATATTAGACTATTGGAATATAATAATGATGATAATAATAATAATAATAATAATGATAATAATAATAATAAACCCAGTTCAGTTCAACTCCACAAAAAAGTACAGCTTCAAAAGTTACGATAGAGTTACACAACATAGAAAAACAACTTGAGTAATCAGCAAAACCTGATCATTTTAATTCTGATAATATTTCATGCAAGGCTTTTGTATTGCGTTGCACTGGTGTTTCTATTTTTCTGGTCACATCATGAAGAGAAAAAAAACAATGTGGCCACATTATCAAATGAATTCATTCATTCAATAATGTTAATGTTTGGTAGGTAAAGATTGTTAAATTAATGCTACATTAAAACTTTATAAACTACAACACCCTTTACTGTCATGACAGCTATAATTTTGTCTGTTAGTGGATATTTCATTTTCTTAGTCATGAGTCTTATTACACATGTTTCAGGACAGTGGCCTTTCTCAAGCTGCAGTGTAATAAAACCACATCCATGCTCTGAGTTCCTTTTAGCTTGAGTAACATGCTCTGACACTGCCATGCTGCCAACCAGGAAGTGTAACAAAATCTAACACATGGCTTTAGAAACAGTATTACACCCTAGCACAGCGTTGTCCAGCAGAACCCAAGCTGGCCAGTTGGTCAGTCCGCAGGCCCAACGTGCCCAGGCTGCGCCACTCTGTGCATGCGCAGCCCAACAGGGAAAGAGGACTTCCTGTGAGTCTGTGGCAGGCGTGTAACAGAACCCGCTCTGTTATCAGATGACCGGCTCTCTGCTTGCTCGATCTCTCTGTCCCAACTGTCTGACCCTCCCTCTCTCTCTTTCTCTTCCTCTCATCTGTCGCTCTCATCTCATCATTGCTCCATCTCTGTCTCAGACTCTACACTGCACAGTACCCACCACATCACCCACTTCCCTTTTACACTGCTGAGGAGGCAAAGCAGCACACATCCACCCACCCTCCTGTGTCTTGCCATCCCTTAATGCAACCCACCTAGCTTCTCTCTAGTTTCATCCCAAACCAATCCACTAAATAATCAGCAGACAGTGTTAGATTGATCACATATCCTCTTCCTGATCAGTCGGCCTTTCTGCTTAATTAAAAGGAGGTTGTGGTCTCTGTACTACGCTGTTTCTTATCAATATAACAACAAATGTTACATTTGAGAAAAGCATACGGCCTTCAACCAATTCATATTTAATAGATTATAATGAAAATGAACAAATAAACATGTCACCAAAACATATCATCTAACTCCAAATGTATAAGTGTGAAAAGTCCGGCTTTACCCCCACCCTGAAAAACATCCCAGCCTCTTCTCACTCTCTCACTCTAATTTGATCAGGTTGTGTTGGCCTCTCCATAATAAATGTCCCAGAAGAGAACAGAAGAAGCCCCTTTACTCCCCCTAGACTTCAGCACAAACAACAGAAAAACAACAGAGAGGGGTCTGTCTGTCTGCCTAGCCAGGCTGGAAGCTGTGGTATACTGAGCAGCTGACCAGGGGAACCAGACATAAGGGGGGAAGTGAAGCTGCATTCACCAAAGACTGATGAAGGTATTCAAACTGTAGAAACATGTTGTAACTTATACGGAGTATCGTACAGAGAGAGAATAGCAGCACAGAAATGATGCTGTTTGGTAAGAAGTACAAAAAAGAAACACAGTTTGGATTCTGCCATATGGGCCACAGTGCATCATTTGACCACATAAACAAAACTTTGAACAAACAGAATGACCGTTACAAGTAGTGTATTGTACACAGCCAACATTTCACTCTAAAATAAAGCCTCAAACTGCCACGGCGACATCACGCAACCTGTCTTCTCAGTCTGTCTGAACCTGCTAGTTTCAGGCCATAGTGGTGTAGGCACAAACATACAGGAATATCAAACTGTATTCAGCCTCACCGCCAAATTGATGGGTGGTGTCTTGGACCTGCCCACAGCCACTGAAGTCCCCTGCAATTCCCCTGGAATCTATTGTTGGTAACACAGACGCACATGCATGCGTGCACACAAGCACACACTCACGCACACAAACACACATGGCGTCCTAGTTTAACCTCTTGCTGGAATTTACTTGAGCTAACTATACTTTTCTTCTACCTAGGAAGTGGCATACAGGGTAACATCAGAACATTATTTACTGCAACAGATATTTTCTGTGACATTGAGCTGAATAAAAAAAAAGAAGAAGGTATCAACCTTGTCTGCCGCTGCCTTCGAGAAGCATTCCAAACACTTTCCCAGCATTTGGGCGTCTTCATGTACTATGTCTGCTTGTACCCTCTCCGTGCCCACATGTTTAAAAAACGGGTTCAACAAGTATGCAAAGCCAAAAAATATGCATCTGGTTATCGAGCAATGCAGTCAGGGTTCCTGTGAAGTCTTTCAACCACGAGCCACAAGCAAGCAGGACATGACAGGCGAGATTAGAATCTGCGTTTAACAAGATGCTGGTGAGGAAGGGCGGATGAGTGGACTGGGAGAAAAAGATGTCATGAGATTGACCATGATGTGAGTAGCTGAAAACAGAAATCAATCAGCAAATGCAGAAGTTCTAAAGTATCGTGCACAAAGTTTTATTTTAATATTGCATGGACTTAGCTGAGGCGCTCTACCCTACCAAGGAAATCCAGTTGTCATAAGATGTGTCACATATTCTCCCCTTCAGCAAGAGAAGTTACTGAGGTTTTCTCAAACAAACTATTACTCAACAACCCACCTGTACTCTGACAGCTATCAGCATGGTTGCTCTGCCACAGTCTGGCAAACATTTGATGCTATGGTTCTTGTAGCATTACTTTAACACCCCTAAAGAAGCAGCAGTACTGCATGTGCAACTGTCTTCATCTTTTCACTCTACTAATAATAGCAGCAGTGCCATTTAATCACAGCAGTAGACGATATCATTAAAAGAATACTTTTCCTTCATGAGATGAAAACAACACTGATGCACAATGAGCTTAGTTGAAAACTTAGTGAACAAAAACTTTGAGACAAAAAATTATTCTCTGAGCAGTGTTCTGTGCAGCACCTTACACTCAGCACTGACCTATTTGCCATTCCCTCTAACTGCAAGTGGGTCAGGAACTCTGAACTCTATCAAGCCCCATCTCTTTCACTCTTCTTCACACACAACACGCTATGGTATTTATTTCCCCTGCTCGCTTCTCTTCTCCTCTCAGTCACAGTCTAAAGACACTGTGTGTGTGTGTGTGTGTGTGTGTGTGTGTGTGGCTGTCTTTGGAGTGCTTACCAAATAGGCAGAAAATGTTTCCCGGGCCCTATCTGCCTCCCCTGCCTGCCGGCCAGCTCTGCTGCCTCCGTCTCTGGGCAGGGCTAGAGCTTTACCAGACAGGAAACTTGCGAGTGGCCCTAGTCATACAGGCAAGCCCTTGCCTGATCCCACACAAACAGACACCTACCCCCCCCAACCACCACTACCACCCCACCCCCCTCTATTTTCAGCCCACAACTCGGCTCCGCATCCCCTGCGCTCATTGGCTTGACAGCTGCTCACTCACCACACCTCCTTGTTGGGATAGGCTGGCGGCTGTTCCCTTTCCTGGATGGCCAAGGGCAAGGCACTCTGGGATATAGAGTTCTGAAACCCCATTTGACCTGTTTTACAGCCCTCGCTGTGGACTACGTGTCCCAGCTCTCTCTGCCCATACCACCCCCACTATCTCCAAGCCTGTTCTAACGTAAGCACTCAGGGCTGAATTATACACTACAGTATGTTGCTAGCAGGCTGCCAGGTATTAAAGTACAGACCAGCCATCAAACGGGGCCGAGCTTCGCATGAAAAAAATGGAAAACATTTCAGCCTCAACTGTCAGAGTAATAACCAAACATCAGAGGTGGATTCTCTCATCAGCTCACACTCGAGTGACATTTCAAGCACACTTAAAACTCCTGACCTAAATTATGACTTACTCCTATTCCACACAGTCTAATGCCACTACAACATGCCTTGCGCACAGCGCACACAACTTGCCCCGCACACAGCATTTCAATTGACACTGTCCCGAAAAGTTGTTGATATTGCTTGTACCTTGTCCAATAGAATTATTTTTGGTTCCTCCTTCCCCTCGTTCAGTACCCCCCCTCCCACAAGAGCCCCCCCCCCCCCCATCTCCTCCTCCTCCTCTAAGTGCTTCCACCTGCCTGAAAAGTTAATGCCTTGAACACATCCTATAAACTTTATCTCAAGATTCCCCAGAGGTAAAAAGCAGTACAGAGGAAGTACTTTAGGAGGATTAAAAAAAGAGGAACCTTGACTAGGGACTACTGCTGCGACCCACCTCTCCTCTCCGGCCAACCCCCCCACCCTGCTCTCCTTTCTGTCCCCCTCCCTCATTCCTCCCTCTCTCCTCTCCTCCTCTGCCCTGCTCCCCTCTGGTCGACAGGCCCAGGGCAGACAGCGGGGAGATGGCAGGGTGCCTTTAGCTCACCTGCGATGGCCGTGGTGGTGCTTGTTGTGGGTTAGCTCAGCCCTCTCCTCTCCTCCTCTCCGGAGCTCTCTCTCACTCCCTCTCACTGTTGTGCAGCTTAAAGCCCCGTATGCGCTAACCAAGCAGCAGCAGATCAACTCAATTCCCTTCCTGGTTTCTGGAGGGCAAAGAGGTCCCTCCCTTTCTCTCTCTCTTTCTCACTCACTCTCTCTCCCTCTCTCTTAAAGAAACAGCATTCCCCCTCCGTCTCCTCTCCCTCCTCCCTCTATGAAGCAAAAGTAAAGTGGAAATTTTTTTGTGCTTAAAAGTGGACAGTTGTCAAAGTCATAAACTCAATCAGAGATGACACAAATCATTAACCCATGCCTTTCCGCTCTGTGTTGCACATTGAACGTCAGCCGTTGTCTTCCTTTTTGGACAGTCAAATTAGTGGTTTAAGGTTAGACGCAGTTGTAACTCTTGTCTTTTCTAACCCGCCTCATCTCTCACTACTCCTTTCCTTTTCTATGTGAATAGAGTCGCACCCACCCATCCTATTGCCTTAGGTCATGGTGTCCCACCCCAAAAACAAGCCGTGGCAGATTCCAGCACACACAGTAGGGGCTGCCAGCAACCCCCTTGGTACACTCTCTGGCTCGGTCCTGGTTTCTGTACATAATACCTGCCAAGCTCCAACAGGTGAGATATCAGCAAAGACATTACTAAGTCAGAGAGTGTCTTATCCACTGTGGGGAATGGCAAGTTCCCATGTGTAAATTTACAGCTCATGCACTTGATGTTGCGCCACTTCCAACCACCCACCCACACGCCCCCTCAGTGAGTGCAAGCCAGCCATTGTGCCACAGAGTGGGATGGAGCACAAGATGTATTTGCGGATTCTGTTGCACCGTAGACCATCCCAACATACCTCTGAATGCACTTTCGAGTCAAATATTTCATGCACACATGTGAGAGGACATACTTTACACATACATGGTTGCCTTTTGGCTCCAGTCTCACAGGAGCCGTGTCCCACAGTGCAGCAGGGCTTGGCTCTGCATGGATCACCATGCATGGGAATCAAGGTATGGCAGGAGGAGGCAGTGGCACACCCTTTTCCTAGATGGCACTGTTCAGCACTGTCTCTGCAATAAACACAGGGAAGTTGCAGCTTTCAAACTTCAGAAACACAAATGAATTGCAGTATTTGGACGTTTGGTTTCCTTACTTGCTATAATTTGAAATTTTAAATGAAGAGGATGCAGGTGGATAAGTTGTAGCCCAAGTTAAATGAAACAGCAGGATATACACTTACACATAAAATAGGCTACATAATATTTAGCCTACACAAGTTGCCATCTATTCAGTTTTGGAATAATTACCCACAGTCAAAATTAGTTGTTCTCAGCCCATGGCAGTCTGAGATGATGTCAGACATTTTTATGGCAATGTCGCCTTTCAGTCCAATATAAACTACTCCTACCCAACTCCAGACACCCCACATCAGATCTGCGTTTGTCATTACTGTCTGAATGATGGCTTTAATTAAATCTAGCCCCAGAAAAGGAGGCAGTTGACAAGAATCCTCGAATAACGTTACAGATCGGCGCATGACTTAATAAAAAGGCTGATACAAGTAGTAGATAGTAAAAATGTGTCCGCGGGTAGGCCTCATTTTGGGGTCAGTAGGGAAGAGTTTAGCTATTACTCTCTTAATAAGTATCATACCTTAAAACTATGGACCTTAAAGTATGGTAATAACTATTTAACGTCCAAAGTTAACCGCAAATCGTACTTTTCATTGGTGACGCACAAACTGTCGGTCAAGCTCCTACAGATCTCTAACTTTTAACCGTTAATAAGCTAACCATTTTACCGCTAAATGCTGGACTGATAAACCAGGTATTTTGTACATATATATATAAGTGTACATATATATATGATCTAAAACCACTTACCACTTTGAAGTTAGAAATAGTCTGTTTTCAGCTTGTAAACCTTGTCTTAAACTTTGTGTATAGTCAATTCAAGTTGGCTAACATTAACCTGCAATAGGTATCGTTGCTATGGTTACCTGCAGTCTAATATGTACTGTTCCCTTAAGTTGATCATCACGTTTATAAGGGCACCCGTCAGCCAATCAGAAATGATTATTCAGTTTAGGTATGAAAATGAGAAAAACACCTACAGGCTGAACATCCACCACACAAACTTTCAAGTTTCAAAAATGTCTAATTATTTGGATTTTTCATTTTTGATTTATTCTTTTAAATTCAATTGCTTTATTGACATGAGTCTCACAACAACAATATTGTCAAAGCATCAAGAATCAATGAAACAGAATATTAACTGTCTTATATTTTATGCTGTCAATTTTTTCCTTGTACTCTCAAAAATAAAGCTGTGGTGGGAAAATACTGACACTTTTTATTTTTATTTGATTGCATTGGCCCAAAGTAATTCAATTAAAAAGGTCCAAAAATACTGTAATCATACTGAAATACTCACCAGTTCTGAGAACAACCTTACATGTATCATAATCAGGATTTAAGTTGAATTTTCAAATGTCTGCTTTTTTGCACTGCTAGTGGTTTAGTTTATTGTAAATGTGCATCTCCAGATTTAGTATCTTACAGAGATGCACAGTTAAGACATAGTTGATATTAATGGGTGTCATTAATTAATAACAACTTACAGTACATTCACAAATAAGTTTTATTTTAATCTTTTTATACATTATAACCATATCCAACACATTTTATATTATAATAAATGACTCTTCTCCCTTGTCATTTACATAAATCAAAAATTTGTATATTAAGACTGCAAAATAGTACTCCTGTAATTTTTGTATATAGCTTTGTACACATACAAGTGACAACGCACCCATTTTGCTCTGAACGAATGCACATTTTTGGGGGGAATAAGAAAGGGCAGCCATAAGCGGAGAGAATATAAGAGCTCTAGCAAGACGGCAGGCTAGCAAGTAACACCACCACCATGTGACCAACACTGACCTGGGTTAAAATGTGAAGTCAAACCCTTTGTACTACTTGAAAAGTTTGCTTCAGCTCATGTGAAGCTCCACTTGAAGTAGGTTTGTACTTTTAACACAATCAATTTGGTTAAATCACAGGGAAAAGATTTTCAATTGTATTTCAACCCAAGTCTTTTTTCCAAAAGCACGCCTCTAGGCTGGTTTTGCCCCAAGAGAAAGCTTGGAGCGCCAAACATAGCATTACAGTGAAAACATAACCAAATACACTTGAGGGGGAAATACAGACCAACAACAAAGAAAAAAACAAGGTTAATTAGTCAACATGATTGAATTTTCATATTGATATCGCAGAGGCTTTTCATAAAAACACCAGCTAATCATCCCCACCATGATCTCGGGAAACAAAATACACATACAGTATAAGAAAGATAAACCATGCTATATCATCCCATGAATACATTTTGATCATTGTTTTCTCAATGTCAATAAAGACATTCTGGCATATATCAGGCCTCCACAACATATGCCTCCTCCCATGTGAGACACATAGTGCGGGATGTGAATTGAAATGTACGAGGAAACAATGTCAACACAATCAGAGTGTAGCTCACTTAATGAAAAATCAAAACATTCAAAGTACATTGATATACTGCTCATGAATGTGCATACAGAAAAAAAAACTGATCAGGCATTGAAAAACTTTAGTAATCATGAGTACCCTCTTTGGTTTGTGACATTGTTCACAAAGTGATCCAGGGACTACAGATGGAAATTAGCCTTTCTGGCTAACTCTGGCATATTTTCAGAAGTGTTATTAATATGCACTGTCCCTGTCAAATAAAGTAATAAAATAAAAAAATAAAAAAAATCTTTAGAGTGATCGCTCATTTACTAAAAAGTGTAAAGGGCTCCTTGTGCGCCTGTTTGTCCTGCACTCTCCACTCACAAGTTTGATTACAATATTGCAGGTAGTTGCAAGGTCTCTATTGGGAAAGTTTTAAACGTGAATAAGTTTGACAAAGGGTTTTTAAATGAAAATTGCTGCATTCACCTTCAATAAAACCAATTTAGAATTTGCAAGTAGATAACATGTTTAGATTTCTCTCAGCCCAACAAATCTCTACAGCAAGTAATTTATTAAAATACAGTTCCACAAGCCATCAACTGTTGCCATAGAAAAGATTAATACAGAATATTCAACAATACAAAAGAAGTTTGTCAATCAATGCAAATTCAGCTGACACACTGGCAGCCCTTCGGTGCTTTACATCCTCTGTAGCAGTGTGGAAAAGTGAGCTGGGGGCTACTCTTGACACTGGCATGGTGAAGCTGTGGTCTTACAGTACAATGACTCAACGGGCCCTGCTGCTGGTAAGGAAATAAATGAGGGGAAGCCAAAACCGTTTTTACCCAAGAGCAATATGAGAAAAGTGCCAATATGTGTGATGGCTTGTATATGTACAGTATTATGTATGTATGTGTATGCAAGCAAGACCCAGAGGTGTGGCAGGGCAGTGGGGGGGGAGGGGGTAGGGGGCTGTTCACTCTGTGCCGCGGGTCGGAGTACTGGGCTGGTTGAGGTTCATGGTTTTGCACAACCAGCCGGCAAAGTCCACTTCTTCCACTTCTGATCGCTTGATGAACGTGTGACTCTGAAGAAAACCAATGGGAAACCATTGTTTGTAGTGCTAACATCATTGATGCTAAAACATAACCAAGTAATCAAACTATCAAATGAAGAATGAAGTTGAGGTACCCACCATCAGCATCTTCAGATCTGCTCTCTCAGCTGGGTTTTTGATCAGACTGCAGACACAAACAAGATTAAAGACGTTATTGACATGAGGACATAAAAAACTGCTCCTGAGTTTTTAAGTTGGAGGCCTCTGCAGACCTCACTAGACCAGTTTCTGAACACCAACTGTGACAAAACAACATAAATTACACTGGAAAACACATGATGTGATGATCTCATGATCTACTCTCATAATTCTCTTTTGTGGAAGAGCAGATAAGAGCACTGCCCTATTATTAGGAATATAGAATTGCCATTGCTCACCATTTTGTCACAAAGTCCTGGAAGTCATTAGTGAAGACACCATGTGGCAGCTTAGGAGGCGGCTGAGGAGGAAACAAGCATCAAAGATCAAAAAACAGACCAATTAATGCAGACATGTAATTTGTGCTTGTGTGTAGAGTGATGGGTATGTTTGTGTTTTCACAGACCTCATTCACAATGTAGTCCAGAAGTTCAAAGATGGCCATGGCAGGTCTACTGTCCATCCCGTGTCCTATGGAGGAGTCACACATCATTGACACAATTAGAATTTATTTGTATCATCTATTAATCAAGCTCTCTAATCCGGTATATTTATAAGTTATCATCGTGAGAACATGAATGTAAAAACGCCGTTTGTGTACAGTTTTGCATTTCCTACCGCTCACAGGCCTTCCTGGTGGTCTGGGCCTCTGCATGTTAGTGTGAGGCTCTCCCTCAGCCCCGTCCAGAACGGCCCGTCCGAAGATGGCTTCCAGCTCTTTGGCGTCTGGTGGGGGGATGGGGTAGCGGCCAATCGCCAGCTCCACCAGGGACAGACCCATGCTCCACACGTCAGACTGAACAGAGTAGTGGGTGCCCTGCAGTCTCTCCGGCTGTTGAGAAACACACGATCTACGTCAGAGGGTAGCAGGTAGGGCCAAGACGCCAGGCAGGAGAGAGGGATGGGCAAAGTTCTGGGAGGGGAAGGCAGAGGAAGTGGAGAAGAGGATAATGGTAGAGGAAGAGGAGGAGGGGGTGGTGTTATGGCAAGGAGAGGTGGGGTGTGGTGAGGGCAAGAGGACAGAGGATGGGAGGGTTTGGCAGGAAGTGAAGAGTAGCTTCAGACTGTTTTAGTTAGAAGGGTGAGCAAGGACAGGTGTGTGCGTGTTGGGAATTATGATAAAAGGGGCAAGTTGTCTCTACACCACTGGTGCTTTGTGGGTAGGGGGTGAGAATAGGATGAGACAGACAAAGCAGTTTTTTGGTGCTGCATCAACCAGGTGTCTACAAATAAGGGGAAATAAGGACGAGAAAGAGAGAGCACAGTTGTCTACGTCTTTGCCAAAGAGCCCTTTCCTGGGCACAGCCCTCGCTTCTTGGCAGGGGAGTGAGGGAGGGCCAGAGGAAGGGAAGGCAGAAGGCGGGGCCAGTGAACAAGAGCAATGTGAGAAAAGAGGAGAAGGAAAGTGGGGATAGGGCCAGAGGAAAAGAGGTGGGGGCGCAGGCGTGCAGAGCTGACTCACCGACATGTAGGAGCGCGTTCCAACAAAGGAGTTGGCCATGGAATCTATGAGCTGGCCGCTCACACCAAAGTCGCACAGCTTGATCTCCCCGCGAGAGTTGACCAGGATGTTGGAGGGCTTGACATCTATGTGGCAGAGGGGACGTAGAGAAACAAACAAACAAATGTATACTAAGTTTACATCAAGACTCTTTTTCGTGCTGTATTTCTTTTGCAACATAGTAATATAGAGAGTTTGGGACACACAATAAATGTAGTCATCAGGATGAGAAGAGGCTGATTACAACAACAAATCATGACTAAACAAATAGCAAATAAGACACATATGTTCAGGCTTTGAACTAATTTGCTGTGACAATCAGAGCAATCTATTCAATAACAGGATTTTTCTGATGGATAGGGACTAAGTTTTTTTTAACAAAATGATTTTAGAGGCAAATATTCAGACCAGGTCTACCGTCTGCCTTAAGGGCCACGGGTGGCATGCTCGGCACCCTCCAGATTTGTCTGTGGTGCTGCGTTTGTCAAGCAGAGGAGAAAATAGCTCATGCTCAGCCTCTGTTATAAACAAGCCCGGTCCTCTGCATTTTCCCGCTCATCACTGAAAAACATCCTGCAAAATAATGGGGTAAGGCCGAGCCCTGCAATCTGTCCTCTGTGGTGTGCGTGACCCCCTCCCACCAACCAAGGACATGTGAGGAGAGACTGAGAAAGAAGTGGCATGAAGAAGCGGGAGAACGATGGAGGGAGACGCGGAGGGAGGGGTCAGCAGGGCGCGGCTGCTGTATAATCACATCTGAGAAGCTGTAATTACCGCCTGAGCTCACAGACAACTCTGTCCTAGAGTACCACCGACCCTGCAGCACAGTGAAACTTCACTGCACTGCACTATGCAGGTCTGACCGCTGCCTTCACCAGTACTTTTCATAACAACACACCCATGGTTCCTAACGGGTGTACTGTGGAAAACTTAAGACTTTGCTATGGTGTGACTTGCGATTTTGTTCAAATGCAAAGATAATGACCATTATAACGTTCACCAAGCCTTTTTTTTTTTTGCTTCATGCTACAAATACATGAACTCGTGATATCCCCAAATAATAGCCTGCCTTGTGGTAAGCGTGCTGAAGCTCTTAAGATGTTGATGCAGTGTATATGGAGGAAAAAAAGCATGAAGACAATTAATAAAAATTTGAATGATAAAGTCCAGGGGCAACTGGAGCCGGCCTAGTCAATGTAGCGCATTTAAAGTGGCTTCACTAACAAAAAAGTTTGGCATAGCAAACACACCTTTTTTGTTTTGTGTGTTTGAGCTTTCAACAGCAAGAATAATGCCAGCAAAAAATTAAAGCATAATCCCCCCCCCCCTTTTTTTTTTAATATGATCTTCAGACTGTAATATTAGCACTGTCTGATTCTCTGTTGGTTGCCACACAAACATTGGCAAAATTTAGCCACCACTAATACGGCAGGAATGGGAACCATTATGTTACCCACAACAAACATCCATAAAAAACCATCTACATTGTATTATTGCTGAATGAGAATGACTGTCCTGTAATCTGGAAACAAGTCGTCCTAATGGGTTACTTAAGGCATGTCTATACATTTTATGGCCATTACCAGGCAAAAGCAACCTAAAAATATCATTAAATAGTAGGTAAAAAAAAAAAAGAATATAATTTTCAGTGTGTCATAAAATATAATTTGGAGCATATCTATGACGATTTAGTCATCTAGGTCATGGGACAATCCAGCAGTCAAAGGCTCTCCAGGGTGAAAACTGCACCTTGGTTTTAGTACTTTTAGTACGAAAGCAACTCACAGGAGTTAGGCCACTAAATAAACCAAAACAGTGTGCCTGTAAATGAATTAGTGCTACTATTAAATAATTGTACTGTACACGTTAATGCTCACATACATCCTGATCATCTTTATTATGCCCCCACAAAACTGTGTGTCAATCACCTACATGATTTTGTAAACTACAAACTCTTTACCTCTATTTTTGCAGAGTTTTGACAATGTTGCATAATAGATTCTGAGAAATTTCATGTATTGAGACTAGAAAACATCTTTACCTCTGTGCATGATCTGGTGCTTCTCTCGCAGGTAAGCTAATCCTCTCAAAACCTGTAAACAAGAAAAGAAAAACATTAACACGGCACACATACACACACTGTATGTAAAACATAATCTTTCTCCCTTGTGTAGACTTTTGGTTAATTCCTTATTGCATGTGGTTATTTGGACTTGAGATGCAGTGAAAAATCAAGTGAAGCACAGTATGCCCTGTTGTTTGTGACTCATTCATGACTGGATAACACACAGAATGTTAAGCAACACCACAAAAAACACACCCACAACCGACGAGCAGTGCATTGCGAAAAAACATGTATATGAACAAGCGTTGAGAATCTTCAAATCCCTGCCCCACCATTTAAAAAATGCAAAACATGTCATTTTTGATCCCAAGCTCTCCAGTCAAATTATTATCTTAATATCATGAAAAAAAGACTGAAAATATATTTTAAAAAATGTAATAGAAATAGTGAACTACATACAGCTATGCTAACTTTTCCCAGAATTTCTTCTGGGATTCTTCTGGCTTCCTTCAGGACCTGGTCCAAGGATCCACCATCCTGTAGAGACAAAATCACACAAATAAAGATTTTGCAAAACAATTATTTTGTACAAGGATATAATACTCATAAACCTGGTTTTTGTTACATAGAAAAGATAAGACACCAGTTTCTGAGCACATCAATTCTGAGGCCGTTAATGGTCATTGTCTCTCACCATGTGCTCCATACAGATGCTGATCTCCCCGTCGCTGTAAAAGGCCCCATAGAAGCCCACGATGTAGGGGGAGTTGCATTCATGCAGCACCTGCAGCTCTCTGATAATCTGGTTCCTGATGGCAGGCTTGATTTCCAGATGGATCAACTGAGGGGGGTAAAAAGGACAAAATCGTAAACTGCTGTTCTGACAACACACGCAACACATGCAGTTACATCATTCAGTGACCTCTTGACATCTCAGGGTAACACATTTCAGAGGTGGTTGGCTTAACTAGAACAGATAAAGCTAAAACTGCAATAATTACAATTAGGGAGACAATGTTACTCAACTGTTTCTCGTCATCTATAAAACTTGTACAGGAAATTCAATTAGTGGAACACCACAGACTTAAAAGCACGCCTGTAGGACAGAAGCCCTTAAGGTGTTTTTGCTCGCTTGAGTTGCTGCTACAGTCTCTGAGTGGAGCCCTAATTACTTACTGTCTGGAAAACTGTACCACATGTATTATCAAAATAGAGGGTTAAATAAACTAACAAACTCCTCTTAAGTATACAACATTACACACTGATAATTTTGAGAGTCTGTCCGATACTGAATGTTTGAAGTGGATATACATATTGCTATTTAAGAGGAAAAAAAATCTGATTATATATTGTCAGATATTCGTTTTAAAAACACTGACTGACATTTTTGATAAGGATCCCTTAAATAGGTCATTTCCGCAACGCTATTTCTTGTTACTTACTGGCCAACATACAGTACATGTCGTTATGTGTCTGCTAATTGGCTTTCACTTTGTATAGTTAACAAGTGTTATTCTTTTCCATTTGGTTTGGGACTCACAAAACTATTTGTAGCTCATATTTTAAGGTCTAAACCCTCCAAACTGCACATCGCTGCCACCAGTCCATAATATTAAGAGTGGTGATGAGAAACAGCACCACTTATAGCCCTTCAAAATTCTTATTTATGTGAAGTATAAATAAGTATATATACATATATATATATATGGGTATATGGGTATTGGTGTGTGTTGTCACTGTTGCGTTTAGATCACAATACAGGCTATGCTTTCCTCCAGACAGTAAGTCAGTGTGGCTCCACGCAGACGCTGGTGCAGCAAACTGAGCCAGCGCTTACGGTGCAATGATAAAATCTAAACCTAACTTGAATTCCTGAAAACACCTCTGGAATGTGTTTTGATTCAGTTTCCTCCAACTGTCACGCTTCACCTGCAACAATAAATTCAACAGCAGTGATGACATTCTTCATGTGTATTATAAATCCATTATAATTTTCCAATTATCCTGTTAATTTGTTTCTTGTTCTATTCTGTACACGCAACATCTATTGCATGTCTGTCCTGGGAGAGGAATCCCTCCTCTGTTGCAATTCTTGAGGTTTCCTCCATTTTTCTCTCTGTTTAAAGGGCTTTTAGGGGTTTTTCCTTATTTGAATCGAGGGGCTAAGGACTGAGGATGTTTGTATTGCTGTACAGATTGTAAAGCCCCCAGAGGCAAATGTGTGATTTGTGACATTGGGCTGTACAAATAAAACTGACTTGACCAGAAGTAAATGTTCACCTTCCGAGCCATGACCAAACCCGAGGGTTTGTGGCGGACCTTGTTGACCACTCCTCCGTTTCCAGCACCCAACTCACAAATGGGGTCAAAATCTTCATCCTTCAGCTCTCCAACCTGGGCTTTCTGGGTGAGGAAGGCTTCCAGTCGTTTCCTCTGTTGTTCGTCCAGGTCGAGCTCACCCAGTTTCTTTTGTAAGGCCTCGAGGTTAGCTCTGTGAGGAGGAGACAGTTGGTTCAGCAGGGATTAATACACAGAGACATACAGACAGACAGAGAAATGATTAGACTGAGACATGTGTATGATGGTGCACATGACTAACATCATGCAGAGCTGCAAAATAAACATAAAATGAGCTATGCATGCAGTACAATTAGAAAAAATGCAAGTGGAAGCACAATCATTTCATCTCACAGTAGGGCTACTCACTCAGATGCAGCATCGATGGTGTTTGAGGTGGCCTGTCCTTCTCCGATGGGCGTTATGTTCAGGGGAACGGGTCTTCTTTTGGGAGCCATTTCAATAACTACCCTATAAATGACTTTCTCAAATTATGCACTAACCTGCAGTGAGCTCAGCAGCTGCTTAATCTCGCCTTTTTCCTTGTTCAACACTGAGTATGAAAGAGCAACAGGATCAGCTCTGTGTAGCTAGCTAACGTTAGCAAAGTTAGTATACTTTCGGGAGCATGTCACTCAGCTATTTTGATAAAAAACGTATCATGCCGAGGTGCTCTTTAAAAGTCGGGTCGTTTTCAGGTGCATGTACAGCGTTTGGAGTCAACACATTGCTGATTTTTCTGTTTCTTCTAGGTTATCTACCTGCTGCTACTAGCCAGCTAGCTGCTACTATCTAGCACCCAGCTCCTGGAAAAATCGTGCCCCGCGTCTCCGTCCTAATGTGCAGCTTTCTCGGCTTTCAGCAGACAGACGGGCCGCCGCGGTTTTACCGGCAGCAACACCGGGAGACCGACTCGGCTGGCTTCCCACCGCAGGACAGGACAGCAGCGTCCAAGCTACAAAATTCCTCCCGTGTTTCGGTGCGGGGTGTGCAGGGCTGTGAAGCGAAAGAGGGCTTTGGCTCTGACTGGTGGTGCTTCAATACAGGAAGCAGCAGCTGCAGCAGCAGCATCAGACCTGTGTGACACCCACAGGGAGAACCCTTCATAAAACAGCGCGAGACTGTTGATACGAGAGATGCAGAAATCTCATGAGAGATGTACGACATCTGCAGTTTGTGATAACATCTCCGGTATGCTGTTTAAACCACAAGTTTAACCATATCTTAGCCACCCTCTGCTGCTTTCTGATGTGTTTAATGGCAGTTAGTAAACAGGCTACAAAGAACATTACTGCCACCCAGTGGTGACAAGAGGGAACTGACAAAATACTATTATATTATATTATATTATATTATATTATATTATATTATATTATATTATATTATATTATATTATATTATATTATATTATATTATTAGAGCTGCAATGATTAATTGATTAATAAATTAGCTGCCAACTATTAAGTTAATTGCCAACTATTTTGATAATCGATTAATTGTTTTGAGTCATTTATTAAGAAAGAAAATGTCCAAATGATCAGATTTTAGCTTCTTCAATTTTAAATGTTTTCTGGTTTCTTTAGTCTTCTGAATATTTTGGGGTTGTAGACTGTTGGTCGGTACAAAATAAGACAATTGAGGACGTCGTCTTGGGCTTTGGGAAACAGAAAAACACATTTTCACCATTTTCTGACATTTTATAGACCAAACAACCAATCGATGAATCGAGTAAACAATCAACAGATTATATTATATTATATTATATTATATTATATTATATTATATTATATTATATTATATTATAATCAAACACAAAAAACAAACAAAAATTCACTTCATTTTCTGCTCTAAAATAAAAACACACTAGTTCAGGATAAAAACTATAATTGTAGTTTTTAAAGTAACTGTAAATCTAGATTGATCTGTATAGTAGTCCTGTTTGTACAGTATACTGTACTGTAGCTTGGCAATATTTTTTTATTAAAACCAAGGTGTGTAGTGATGCTTTTCAGCCTCAAATGTTAATTGATTTGGATTGTATAATGTATACTTCTCTATCTGTTGCGAGTTTATACAAAACATCAATTCAATTAATCAAAGCTTCTCTGTCTTTCCACATTCCAAATTGTTCTCTACATCAGTGGTTTTCTGCAAAATATTTAGTTGAAGCTGTTTGGTGTCAAAATAACTCATAAACCCAAATACATTTTGTGCAAGTACTTATCATCTAGGTATTAAATCTATCATCAGACAATTAATTGCGATAGAAATTCCCATGGTGGTGTTGCCTGTAACTCTTCTGCAATGTCATTGTTATCATAACATATATCATCTTTATTCATTAGTACTATCTAATATGTCCATGCACAGTTAAGCAAAGTAATAAATGCAAGGTATTTTTTTTCTTTATTCACACCACTACTCTGCCCATCTGTCATGTACAGTAACTGCTTGGCTTTCTTTTTGATATCAAACATCTTACTGTACTTCAATCAACTTACCAATGTGCCAATAACAGTGCAAATAATGCAGATACACAGTGTCTTGTACCATCATAGACATCTGGCCACTGCTACAAACCCACACACCTTATTAGATTATCCATAAATCTGTGATCTACAGCACTTGATGCCCCAGAACATCCTCACATGCTCCTTACTCAGCAGCAAACATAATTAAAGTTAACACTGTCTGCTACATCTCACAATGCAGTTTGCTCTTGTTGCTTCACTTGTTGATGCAACATTTTTGAAACACTCAGCAGTGAATAGAGAGAGAACTGCTTCAGCACACAGAGCTGAACTCAAAATCTTCAGCACCAAGCTCCTGTGCTACTGAGAACAAAACATATCCAATAATCTTTGTGTTGGGCTGATTAGTTGAATAAGACTTGCTTATCAGAGCCAATATTTTAATTGTTAATTTATTTTTTTGGCATATTTGCTCTGCTGCTTTCATAATTCATCTCATTTATCATCTTCAGTTGCTTGTAAATCATGGCAGTCTATCTCCTTGCTCTCTTGTTATTCTTCATTACATCCTGATGGAACTCGACCTTGATATGATCAAGAGAAAATTATAGGGGACGAATACAACGCTGTTTCAATGTTATATGGCGCAGTGATTCCTCGGTAGCCTGAAATTCAACCAACATGTACCAAGATGTATGTGAGCATACTGGATAAATAATATACAGTATGTATACAACCCTTGACTTCTATAATATCTTTGTTATTAAGAGAAACGTTACATTTGTCAGACTTTTGAAATATGTTACAGCCTACAAGTAACTGTTTACAAGCATTATGGGACAGTTGAGCCCTGATAGGACAAGAGTGCATATACAGTGCTGTTTGAAAGTTTGTGAACCCTTTAGAATTTGCTCTATTTCTGCATAAATATAACCTAAAACATGATCAGATTTCCACTCAAGACCTAAAACTAGGTAGAGACATCAGTTAAACAAATGAGACAAAAACTTTACACTTGTTCATTTATTTATTGAGGAAAATGATCCAATGTCACATATTTGTGCGTGGCAAAAGTATGTGAACCCTTAAGATTATCAATTCATTTGAATGAGAAATTAGAGTTGGGTGTTTCAATCAATGGGATGACAATCAAGTGTGAGTCTGGGAGGCCCTGCCTTATTTAAAGAAGAGAAATCTGGGTCTTCACTGTCAAGCTTCACAACACAGGTTTGTGGAAGTGCATCATGGCTCAAACAAAGGAGATTTCTGAGGACCTTAGAAGAAGGGTTGTTGATGCTCACCAAGCTGGAAAGGGTTACAAGACCATTTCTGAAGAGTTTGGACTCCACCAGTCGACTGTCAGGCAGATCATATACAAATTGAAGACATCCAAAGCCATTGTTGCCCTCCCCAGGGGTGGTCGAACAACAAAAATCATACCAAGGGCAGGCGTGTAATAGTCCAGGAGGCCACAATGGACCCCAGGGTAACGTCTAGGAAACTAAAGGTCTCTCATGCAGTGGCTACAGTCGATGTTAATGAGTCCATCATCAGGAGAACATTGAACATCAATGGTGTGCATGGCAGAGTTGCAAGGAAAAAAGCCACTTCTCTCCAAACAGAACACTTCTGCCGTCTACAGTTCGCTCAAGACCACGTGGATAAGCCAGAGGGTGATTGGAACAATGTTCTATGAATGGATGAGACCAAAATCAAACTTTTTGGCTTGAATGAGAAGCATTATGTTTGATGATGAGCAAACACTGCATTCCAGCATAAGAACCTTAACTCTTCTGTGAAACATGGTGGTGGTAGTATCATGGTTTGGGCTGCTTTGCTGCCTCTGAACCAGGACAGCTTGTAATCATTGATGGAGCTATGAGTTCTGAGTTGTACCAGCAAATTCTACAGGAAAATGTCAAGGTATCCCTCCGTGACCTGAAGCTCAACAGAAAGTGGGTGATGCAGTAAGACAACGACACTAAACGACAAGTCGTTCTACCAAAGAAAGGTTAAAGCAGAAGAAAGATAATGTTTTGGAATGGCTGAGTCAAAGTCCTGACCTTAATCCAAAAGAAATGCTGTGGAAGGACCTGAAGCATGTAGTTCATGCAAAGGAGCCCACAACATCCCTGAGTTGAGACTGTTCTGTAAGGACGAGTGAGCGAAAACTCCTCCTAATATGCATAGCTGATAAGCAGTTACCGGAAATATTTGGTTGAAGTTATTGCTGCAAAAGGGGGTCACACCAGTTACTGAAAGCAAGGGTTCACATACTTTTGCCTCCCACAAATGTGTAAGATTGGATAATTTTCCTCAATAAATAAATGAAAAAGATGAAAAAAATTATTTTTTGTCTCATTTGTTTAATTAGGTTCACTTTGTCTTGTTTTAGGACTTGTGTAAATAACTGTTCACGTTTTAGGTCATATTTATGCAGAAATACAGAAAATTCTTAAGGGTTCACAAACTTTCAAGCAGCACTGTATATTGTAGGTTAAGGGCCTTTTCACAGAAGACATTTTAACATGTCACAGTAGGAAAAGCGCAGGTGTAAATAATAAAATGAATGAAGGCTGAATTCCATTTAGCTGCTTCAGTTTCATGGTCCTGGTATTGTTCACGTTGGCTCACTGTCACACTGTCATGACTTACTGGGACATGTGAATACAACAAAGTCATCGTTAATGTTATTGGTAAGTCGACACCTGTGCGCTTTTCCTGTGTCTGCAATGAAAAATGCACATTTCACGAGTGATACGCATAAGCAGATATGTTGCAACATGTCAAATAAGGGAGAGTACATATCTCCCCCCACTCTTCCAAGAGTGGGGGGAGATATGTACTCTCTCAGACCTCCCTTAACCCCCGGTTGAATTTCAATTTACTGGCTGCATTCAATATATACACAACCTTTCAGTATTTTTGATGTTCAGTACTCTTTTATCATCAAATAACCTTCACTCATGAGATATTTAAGTGAACACTGAGGACGAATCACTCGCAGGTTTGTGCTGTTATCAATCTAGACCGACAGTGTGACTAGCTTCATATTTAATACAATCCAATAAAACAAAAATGGACCAACTTTGATACAAGATTTTGTACAATCAAAACATTTTCGACTTTTCTCCTGACAAAATAATAAAATAAAAATCAAAGTGGTTATGACCCTGATTAAGTCTACAGGAGACCTTTTTCACAGCAGACATGACTTGTCTTAGTAAGAAAAGCACAGTTGTTACTAATAACATTAACGATGGATCTGTTCTATTCAAGTGTTCCAGTAACTGACAGTGTGACAATGAACCAGAATGCACAAATACCAGGATGCTGAAACGAACTGGAACCAGCTATCTTAAACTTTATTCTTTACAGCTGTGCTTTACCTACTCTGATGTGTCAAAATGTCTGCTGTGTTGCTGCAACACAAAACATGCTTTCAGAGTTTTAGTGACTCAATTTCACAGAAGACAACAATTTATAAGACAGACATTTGTGTGTCCCAGTGGATGTGATCATGAATAGTGGCTCTCTGACTGAATACACAAAACTGGACTAGCTAACATTTGCTATTCTCAAAATGAAACACTGGCAGACAGGTTTTTAAGAACTGACTTTAATTAATTCCACACGTCAATAACAGCTGTTAGAATACGATCATTTTAAATTTTACAGTTTTTATCCTCAACAGGCATCAAATGTGTCCCCAGATCTGAGCATTTGGTACAGGACATAATCTACACCTCAACCAGTCCTCCCAGTCCTCAGTGGCATCAGCTTCAGGTGCTGGTGTCCACAACAGCTTCTTATTGTCTTGTTTTCCTATAGGAACAACTGGAGGCGATTCAAGGCTTAATAAAATATTATTTAAATTTTATTGTATTTTAATATGAACATATAAAAAAAACACAACAAACAAACATTTACATCATGGATTGTAAGCCTCTGCCCATGCTACCTTATGCATTATTATAATAAGAGATGCCACTACAAAAACGACCAGATGCTCAGCTCTCTCCGCCTCCCAAACAACCTGCAAACTTATCTGGCTCAGTTCCACAGAAGCAACCTGCACCACCTCTCGTCTTTAACCATAAGGCCAAGAAAAAGTTTAAGGGATCCGCTCAAATAATGATCTTCTATACCTAGCAATAAATGAACAATGTCATTTTTATATGTATAGCAGTTTACTTACAAATACAAATTGCCCAGTTAAAGACAGGTATTAGTTCTTTACATTATTTTGCTTCAAAGCGCCTCCTTTTAAGGGACAGACCATGATGTATTACAGGCAAAGTGCCATCAATCTGTTTTGTGAGGATTACCAAACATTTTTTTCAACAGTATATTGATTTTGTAAGCTATCTCAAACTGTCAAAAGAATGAGAAAAATGGAAGACCAGATTTGACGCGACCTACTTTTTCAGTCATCAACCCTATCAGAGGATAAACTTGCAACAGTGAGGCCTCGGATCAATGTGTCAATGTCTATCTGTGCATTTGAGCAAGGCAAAAGAACCAGATTCTGTGCTGATCAAAAGAAAAAAGAAAAAAAAAGAAGGTATGATACGATATGATACGAGAGGGAAACATACCATGCAGAACACATCTGAGTCACTACTTTTAACCAAGTGCCTCACAGTGGAGTCGGACCGCCGCTTTTCTAGTTTCACATTTTCTGATCCTCTTGTGTGAGATGGTTGAGGAGAACTGGTCACAACAGTCAGGGATCCTTGATTAATACTCACTACATTATGGCTTTAAAAAAAAAAAAAAGCCATAATCTTGGGATGAAGTGTTAGATGAAAGTGCAAACAGCTCTAGCAACACAGCAACACCTTTTCTCATCGCGCAAACGCCAATGACCTTCCTGCAGACAAAACTAAAGCCTACTGAGGAGCAGCCATCAATATACTGACAACACTAGTGCAGGTGCAGAGGAATATTAGTCGTAAGTCTACAGCATGTAGCAATTAAAGTCCAATTCTATTCCAGCAAATAGGCATGACCTTATCTACATTGGAAGGAGGCCGAGGGGGATTGTTGGTTGAAGCAGCTCCACTTGTTCCAGACAGGACAATTTGTAATCCAATCAATGACTTAAAGCTTGGTGGGGTTGCACTTATTGACACTTCATTAAGTTTTGTTGTGTCAGACATGTTGAACCCACCGCAGCAAAGTACTCTGAATGGTGCTTTGACCCAGGTCGGATTAATTCAGCGGAAAAGAAAAGAGACGTCGTTAACAGCAGCGCCATGAGCCCAGACCAATTATAACTCAACATTCAAACCACAGCAGCAGAAGTGTCCCGCTTTCTGCGACTAATAGCTCCTGTCTGTACAGAACTGTTGCCAAATATTGTGTAGATTTATTACAAACAACTGTTAAGAGAATGTGAAGGAAATTAAATAAATACGATACTTTCAAGAGAAACAAACTAAAATGTGGGCAAAAAAGGATGACAGCACTTCTGAATCTTTTCTGTCCTTTACCACAGATTCTTTTTGCTTCTCTGTCCATTTCTCTCACTGGGAAAAAAAAACCTGTGGAAAAAAAGGAAAATCATAAACAAAATAAAACACTCTCTCTCAGACTGGGATCTCATCTGCTGGCCAGCTCAGCTAGCTTCAGAACGATGGGCTCCAATCTTCACCACTTACCAAAAAGGCACCAAAATCTCGTAACCATTTCCTGTCAAGTGAATTTTTAAAATACATTTACTTTGGCACAGCTGCCGTACAGTAATTTTGATGAGTTACGTAATGCTGATATATCAAACCTAATAAATCCTTTTACAGCGAGATAACTGCAAGTTTTTGCATCGTTGACACCTACATTTAGCCGGGTTATCCACAAACTAACTCGCCTTTAAACGATTTGGTTGCTCCAGAGGAAACAGCTGCATGGAACGATGGAATTAAAAAAATAAGCAGAAAAATGTAGGAAAACAAAATCTCCAGTGTAAAATTGGCTTCAGAAAGACTCAATCAATTCTTCGGTCCTCCGCTTCTTTCTAAGCTATTTTCTGGTCAGTCTGCTAAGTTTTTTATGACTGAGGTAGGTTCTCTTTTATCTAAAGGACAAAATAAAAATGGAAAGCTTCACACATTGAGGCCAGTATTGTGTTCTGCCTTTTCATAATTAAAAGGATAAATTCCTGAAAAAACCCCTTTCAAGCTTTGAATTCATTCTCCGAACAAAGAAATAATAACACAGTGGGAGAGGTTTAAATTTGCATCACACTCCAGAAATCTCCGCCTTGTCCTCCCCACATGATTCATGCTCTTTTTCCATAAGTTGTTTTTGACCTTTTACCAAAAACTACTGAGGTGCCTCCATTTTCAACTTGCCTGTTCATCACAAATGTGACAAAAATCAGAGACGCAAACATTGAACGCCCGCGGCTAAAAGAGCCTGTAATTCCAAGTCAAATACAAAGAGAGATGGGGTGGTAGAGAGGGAATAGTCTGGAGAGAGGAGGAAGGGGGGGGGAGGTGGTGGTGGTGGTGAGGGGGGGTGCTCGATCCATTTAGTCCCTTTAGTAGAGGCAGGACGGTACAGATATTCACTGCAAGATGATGGTTGGCCAAAAAGAGTTAGAGTTGCTTCCAGTGGTGTACAGTACAAACAGGAATCCTAATCGCTCTAGATTGAAGATTCATTGACAGTGCATGTTAGAGAGTGTGTTTGTTTTGTCTGGATACAAACCCGAGCTGCTAAAAGGCTCTGATGTCTGGGCATAAGGGAGGGTCGTTGCATCTAGTGGATTACTGTGTTCCTGTCCTCGTGTTTTTAGCCCCCTGCCTCTCTGTCTGTGTGTGTGTCAGTCTATGAGGGGACAGAGCTGCGGGGTCAGTAGGCAGTGACCAGGTCCTTGTCGTAGTTGTATCGGCCCCTCTTTGGGGCAGGACTGTCGGCGCTGTCCTCAGTGTCACTGTCTCCACCAGCCCCACCCCCTTCCTCCTCAGAGGAGGAGTCAAGAGTCAGATCTACCACTGCGCCTCCTCCCGGTGCCACAGCAGCTCCTCCTGTGACTCCTGCCATCCCCACCGAACCACCTCCGGATTTGCCCGACAGACTGGTGCTGCTGTAGGCCGGTGAATGACCGTTTGCCTCAGGAATGCCTGCAGAAAGAAATGCCGTTCAAAAATTACAAAATTATTTACTCTAGCTCTAACTGATGCATAGAAAAGAAAAAAAAAAAAAACATCCACACACTCAGAACAAGAGCTTAGAGTGACAGGGTTTCATACTTACATATATCAACAACAGGGTACTCTGGTGTGTTGCTGCGCTCTCTTTCCCTGTCCCTCTCCTTCTCATCTCTGATAGGTCGCCAGGAGCCGTCAGTTAAGTATTCAATCTCCTCGATGTCCTCACTAGTCTCTTTCAGAATCTCAGATAGCAGCCTGAAATACAAACCGCTGGTCAGAGTTGCTTCACAAAACAGATTTCACACCAGAAAATGAAGACAATACTTGAAAACACAAGATAAAAGCCCAGCAGAGCTCTGCATGGGTTGAATTTCTTAGTTTTTGTATTTTCTTGTCAGTTTTCCTCCTGCAGTTTGCATATAATATCATACTGCCTCCACTAATTACTAGACCACCAGGAAAACAGAGAAATACAACACATCTGTTGTTCATAGGGAAAGAAATTAAGGTAGATATTTGTAAGAAATGTTGACATATCTATCATTTTGACCATCTACATAAAACAGCAAGAGTTTATTCAAGCTCGAAATTCATCATATAAGCCAGAATCCTTCATGAAAAAAGGTTTGATCTTTGGCTGTTCCTTATTAAGGACTGAAAACTGTATTTGTTTTGTTTAAGTTTCACATCCCCAACGACACCGCTCCAAACTTGATTTCACTCTTGAAAACATTAGGAAATTAGACTGTTGGAACAGAAACCAAGAGAGAGCAGTTAAAGGAGGGACATTCACACACGATTAATTTAAGGAATGCAAATATACCTCAAAGCCAAACTGTAACACAATGCTTTCAGTCTTTGTGAAAGTAAGGTGTGTCTATGAAAGTTGCTTAGAATTTGCAAGAAATCACACACCCAAATTTTTGTGGATTTGACTGTGATGTTTTTTGATCACATGGACTGCTCGTCTATGTTTTTCTTAATGCATAAAGAATTTGCTTTTTTGTTGGTGATGAAATATGAGGAAAAAAAGACAAACTGTTAAAATGCAGTCCTCATCACGAGAAGAAGAAGAAGTGCAAAGCGACTAAAGGTATACAGTCACACCTTTGGCATAAAAGAGTACTTTACAATGTTCAACACACTACTGTAGGTACTCATGTCCCACAATCACATGGCTCTCTAAATTCTAGCCTTGTTGAGTCAACAAACAGGCCAATTTACAGGCTCAAAGATGTTTGAATGTAACATGACAGCAGGAACAGAAATTCAAAACAGAACAGACAACTACCCCCTCATCCCATGAAAACATTAAAAGCTTTTGAGATTAATACACAAAAGGTCGGTGTATGGCTCAAATTGTACCCAGAGTCCCTTAAAATGCCCCAAAATCTTTGCAGTTTTAATAGTCGTCCCTAACCTAGTTTGAACATGCAGATAAACACTATTAAAATTAGATTTTTAAGAATTTATTTGTTTAAAAAAAAAAGGTGCAGCAAGGGTGCGTCAAGTCAGTGCATGTTTCTGTCTCCTTACCCATCAATAGTGAGCAGCTCAAAGGGAGCAGGCTTGTCGCATACAGGGCAAGTCCATGTGGGCTTCTTCTCGTTCATCTGCAGGAAGAAGACTGCGTCGAAACACTGAAGATGGGCACAAGTTAAAACTCGACATGGAACACCGAGCCGCATCTTCACCAGCTGAGAAAAAGAGAGGACGAAGTGTGTTAAAATTATCAAACTTCATATTTACGAGGCTTGCTGACATATAAGCATCTCAGGTGAAATCATTGAGAAATACTCACTGGACAGATGAGAGAAACCCGGAGTCCTGTGGTGGCGATCTCACTCTCTGGGTCGAAACGTAGTTTGTCTTGAACTACAGATAAATGGTAAAAAAAAAAAAAAAGCATTAACTCTTCATTTTCTATCAGACAACATGTTGTAATGTGTGAAATTAAATACCAAAGCCAGTCCTACCAGAACAGTGTCAAGCAAAGTCAATGATTTATGAAAGCAAAATTACAGTGACAGTTCATATATATATATATATATATATATATATTTTTTTAGAGTGACACTTACTGCGTTCGCGACAGCGTTCTGCACTCTCAACAGAGCAGAGTTTGAGCTGGCTGAAGAGGTCTGCTGCAGTGAAGACCCTCACTAAATACACTGCCACCGAGTACCGCTGAGAACAAACACATTCAGAGGTTGTGAGTACTTATTTTACAACCTGCAATGAAGCATAGGAACAGCAGGTTGCTATGCTCCAGACCTCTTAAAATATTTAAGCTATAACACACAAGATTTTTTTATTGTAAGAAAAGTCTACTTGGATTCACCAGTCTCAGATTTTGTTAGAAGAAGGATTACAGTCAAATCTACTCTCTGGAACTTTCTGACTCTCTAACTCATTTAATTTAAGATATCCTCTTACATTATCTGGGCCTTAAAACCCACATCTTAGGAAAACATAACACACCAAATTTCTTCTATTAGAGAATGTCCATCTATTGGGTCATAAGTCCCTTAATACTGTGAAAACAACGCATTAAGCTTGAGTGTAAATTTACCTCCATCCTCAATAAAACCCTGGATTTTTGACTGAAATCACCACAAACCCCTCTTATGTGCCAACCACAAGGTTATGGACTTGCATTGATGAATATGCTATGCAATCAGTTTTTTAAGCTATATTCCACTTCAAAACAAACAATCAAAAACAGTTGGTTTGCCAGTTCAGCAACATTTCTCACTCAGGTGTACAACACTACTAAAGTGCTCCTGTTAGTTTAAAACTGCATTTGAACTGTTCTCTACATGAACATTTAACTAAACACTACAAAGAATACAAAATATTACACAAAATCATTTCAGAAAAGTTGTGATGCAGGCTATATTTTCATATTTAAACTGCTTTACTAATTTTAATGTAGGCTTACTGTGAGCCATCATGATTGGGACATCCCTAACGCTCTGGGATAAAAAAACAAAACAAAAACACGATTAACACAAAAGGAAAACTGCATAAAAAACCTGTTGTCAGTGCGTTTACTTTCACGTTGCTTCTGCCTAACAGGTTTACAGAAGAGCTCTATAAAAGAGGGTGCCAAACGGAGCGAGTGCAAAGTTCATCAGTGTTCCAGCTGCTCTGGATCAGGGTAGTGGAGGCAACAGTCAAGAAGCTAGTTCAAGTAGTTCAGCACTTGGGAACCATCTTTTTCAGTTATACCCGTCACAACTGAGTGGGACCCATGAAACACTGACGACTACAATTGCCAGTTTGTCTTGGTGAACCTTGGAATCTGGCAGGAGGAGCTTGAGAGATTTACTGAGGAAAAGACTCAGGACGTCAAGTTTTTAAGGTCCCAACCTTGATCCGAGTCCTTGAATATTTGGTATGCTGATATGGAATCCAGTCCAATGCTTTTGATACAGATATTAACCTAAATTATTTCAGTAATAAAGGTCTTGGTTCAAAACTATTAAATTAGTATTTTTAAAATTATTGATGTGATATGAATGAAAGCTTATCTGGGAGAAAGAGACTCCTGAAATTGATGTGACACCACCAGTTTGATCTTTTTACTTGAGGCGACTCTGTTGGTCTTGGAACAACAAACACTCAGTGGTGTTACAGAATTAAGTTTCTTCCTTCAAAAATGATCTTTGGCTGAGCACAGACAGCAGCTTGCAGATAGCACACAAACCTGGAAACAGTCTAGTTTTGGTTTGTTATCAAGATGTCATGGAAATAATGGTAATTGGACAGCTGATATGACCTACTGCCTGCAACGTTTGTCATTTTAAATGGCGAAAGTGGTGGTCAGGGCCGGAGAGATATGTGAAGCTGCTACCTGAATGTTTTGTACACTGGACTTTGGTAATGAGAAAGAGACAGGAGAGATAAAAGATTCGCTAATAGATTTATTAGCGTCTGAGCTCAGATAATCATTGTATTTTGCCAATCTGGCTGTCAGCACTAGTGCTTTGATACATTAAATGATGGGGATTTGATCAGGTTTATTTTAGCTGATACGATTCATTAAAATATGCCCGGATCTGCCCCAGTGTTGGAAATTAACCTTTTCTTCCACCAGCCAAAAAGGCTGGTTGCTTCTAAATTTTACCAGCCATCATTTTGTAATCACACTTTTGTGTGTAACTAACTTTTGTGTAAAGTTTGTCTTGCTTTGGAAAAACAAAAAGACCCATACATTTTCCCCATAAAAACCATTAATTTTATATTTATTCACTTATGGTTATCCATTTTTAATTCTCTCTCCCTCATACATACATACAGGTTTTGTAGTCCTTGATAGCCACCAATTTTAAATTTTTGGTGACCACAATAAAGCTGCGGTTTGTAGAAAAGCACTGATTGAAAATGGCTGGTTTTCAGCTGATGACCAGTGACCGGCCCCAATCAGTCTTGTATATCTGATTGTTTTGTATGTCCAATTTTTTGCAAAATTTACACACGTGTGGCATATAGCCGTATGATGGATCATGTCACGCACACAGTGGCACAGACAGTAACATCACAGTCACACAAGTTAAAACTAAATGATATGAACTGCAGCAGAGACTTGCCATCAACTAGTAATGTTACAGCACATTGGCCACCGTGACTGGTAGGTTGAGCAAATTCAACAGCCACTTCACAAATTCACCAGCATTTGGCCAGTGGCCGGTGCTAATTTCCTTCCCTGATCACCAACCTTCAGGATTAGCTCAGGACACCTCTTGAAAAAACATCAAGGCTGCTCTACTTGCCCTGTTACCACCATGACTCTGAGCTACTGCAAAATATGAGATTCAGCATTAGACTCTCACCTTGCCAAAGTTTCCCCAGGTGACAGTGACTCTGTTGGTGACATTGGAAAGATGCAACCATGGAGTGATGTTTACGGGACGACAAGGACGACGAGGTTCAACACCAGGCTTATTAGAGGGGTAATAGCCCTGCAGACATACAAACACAAACACAAAATAGTTATCTAAATCAAATAGTTTCAGTAATTTGCTGACATGACAGGCGTCTGAATTCCTTCTGAAGGGCTTAAATACAGTTTATAAAACTAAATCACTCATTGGGCTCTGTAATTGTACAGTCACTATTTTAACAGTGAGGCAACTGAAATAGCTGGAAGCTGTCTGCTTGCAAAAAAATGAAATGGAAGAGCTCAGTTCCCCTTTTCAGGCAATACTGACGGGAAAGTACTGAGCTCCAGGCAAGCCGCACATAAATGTTAGATTACAGCCACACAATGTTTTTGTATTTTGCTCTGTATGTGCTTCTGTTCATTTATAATTCATTCATGTGTATCTGAAACCATTTTTAAATTTTGCAAATTCTGAGCCTCTAATATTTTACTGTTCCATGTTCAACATGGATATAGACATAGCATTACATAATTAAACTGAGCAGAGCAGGTGGTTACAGAGATAACCGCACTGATTCAGAAGAGCCCTTTTTGCCTCAGCCCATGTCAAAGGTTTAGGGTTGTCTTTGGTTTTACTTAGTTTTTAAATGCAAGAAGCTACCAAATTCCAATTATTGTTTCCATAATAGTCTCTGTTGTTGTTTTACCAGATTTTTTTATGGCCACATACTGGAGTTACTAACTGCAGGCTTGCCAGCGTGCTGATGCCCTCAGGCAGGCTGACCAGCATTTACATGTAAACATTTGTACCAGGATATTCATCGTTTTTTGCCTTATTCAACATCCAACTGCATTAGGTTGGATAATCCGTAACTACCATACATTATGACGCTAGTTTGGCACTGACCAGGCAGCAAGTCTGCCATTGGCACTAGAGCTTCAACTATTCGTTGATTACTTGGCAACTATTAAATTAATCGGTAACTATTTTAATAACTGATTCATCGTTACCAGTTACCACCAGTTTCTCAAATGTGAATATTTTCTGGTTTCATTAGTCTTCTGTGACAGTAAACTGAATATTTTTGGGCTGTGGACTGTTGGTGGAGACAAAAGACAGTTAAGGATGTCATCTTGGGCTTTGGGAAACAGTGATTAACATGTTTGATGATCAACACGACATTTTATAGACCAAACAACTAAATAGATTAATTGCCAGATTATTCGTTAATGATAATGAAAATAATCATTAATTGCAGCCCTAATTAACGCCCAACCTAAGATTTACCGATGGTTTACAGTAAGGAGGAAAGTTCAGACGAGAGAGTCAACTCACTGGCACGTGACAGTAGGACTGGTTCACTTTGACAGCAATATTGGGAGGATACTGGTCTTCTTGAACACCAATGGAGTCTGTGTAACAGATTCTGCAACACAGAGAGACGAGAGAGAGGAAGGTTACGATCATAAGAATGTCTGATTGTTCAGCCATTCAGGATGCCTAACTCTGCATCTGTCAAGTCTTCTGGGACTTCCAGTCCATCCAGATAAATGATGCAGATCTTCTAGATCAAAAAAGGACTATAATTAAATTTCACATTCTGTTTTCTCATGCTTTGTAGTACTACTTTTACTTTCTTTCTTGTGCATCTGTAAAAGAAATTCTGATTAACAGCAGAGTCACTGGTAGTACCAGCATATTCCAGGCAACAAGATTGTGAAAAATAATCAACACACATCAATGGGAATAACTTGGAACTTACCTAAGAACCACTTGGATCGATCTGATTCCTGGACGAAGCTCACTAAGAAAGTAAAGGTCACAAATTATCATGAGCATCAGTTATAGTTTGTCAATGAAGTTAACATTAACTAAATAGTGCAGATCTGGGTGGAAATGTTTTATTTTCTTACCTTGCATTTCTGATCTGGTCTGCTTGGTTCGGTGTTAACTCAAATATGCATTGACTGTCCTGCAGTTTCTCATTATTCTGGGCAACTGCAAACATGTGTCGACAAAAACACATCACAACATGCTACAGTACAAGGTTGTAGAGTGTAATTTAGAGCCTAACATTTCTCCAGAACAAATTATTTAAACACGAGGATAAAGTAACTTCAGACAGTCTACACTCACCTAGCTGTGTCGGTGGCAACAGTGTCTCCAAAGTTTGGTAGAAGGGCAGTGGAACCAGCTTGACCTCTGCTGCAGGTGTGGGGATCGGTTTGGAGATGCCGTTGAGGTAGTCTGCGCCCTGAGAGGTGGCAGTAGGGGAGGAGCTGAGGGATGAGTAGGCAACTGGGATGCCCTCTGGACGCCGCGCCGCCAGCCAGCCAGATGTTTTAGGGAAGCGCGACTCATAGAGCTGCCTGACGTTCTTCAGCAGCTCCGGGCTGTATTCGGTCTGCACCAGCCTCAGCGCACGTCCCACCAGGTCCTGCTTCAACCCACTTTTGCTGCGACCCATTGAGGCCAGTAGCGTCTGCAGGTCTGAGACCCGGAAACTTTTGACCATGTTCTGCAGGAAGGACAAGTCCAAAAAGTGAGAAACGAAATACAGGATTGATGAAATTTGTAGAAAGGGAAAGTTTGAGGGACAGACACACCTCTAACTGTTACAGTGCAATGAATTTACATGTCCAGATTCATTTTGAGAGCAAAGTCTCAGTCCAAGGAGTATTGATACCAGACTGAAATGCAAAGCCGTTAACTACTATTGCTATTGGCTTTGGCTTCTCTGTGACCTTTCTAAACACTTCACAACCTAAAATATTGTATTCTTTCCTAAAAAGTTGAAGTTTTTCTGAAGGTGTTCAAGGTGTTTTCTGAAGTATCAGTTACTCTGAAAAAAATTTTACTATCACACCTGTGTGACTCAGGTTGGAAAATATATTCATGTTTATATTCTCTGTGTTTTCCCAGCGAACTTATCAAGTTCCCAAGATTGCTCTGTCTGGAAAATCCCTCAAAATGACTCCAAATATTCAATGCCTTGTGGGAATTCTTGCTTAAACACATCTGCTAAATTTGCCCCTGACAGGCTCTATACAATTATTTACAGTTAAATTACATGCAGTGTTTGACAAGACATTACACTGCCTTCAAACGTTTGATTCCAATTAAAATTGGCACTTGTCCTTCCTCACTCATCTTCCTCACTCTGTTCCTAAACAAATTGTGGTTTCAACAAACTTTTTACCATTAACTGATTAAAAGGTCCAGGTGCATCCAAGCATTTCACTGTATTACATCCTACTACACAGGCATGTAAAACAAACACAGAAACAACACACTGATAAGAAGGCTGAGCTAAAGTATAAACCAAGAATGTCAGGGCATGAACACCTTGGATTGTTGGAGATATTTTGATGTGGAATCATAGAAAGGATCAGCCACTAAACATAAAATATGTAGAACAATCAATACGTACAATATGTTTTGACAGCAGACAGGTATAATTTGACATGTTCCATGTTTGAAAAGTAAACCACAATTTGTTTTGAGCCACAAAACGAATAATACAGCAGAAAAGGTTAAACTAACTCCTACAAAAACATATGTTACTTATGTGCCATTACTGATGGGCAGCATGTTTTGATCAACCGTTGAAGGGTTATGAATTAACTTTGTCTAGCAGTGTAGACTAACGCAACTAACAATTATTTCTATTATCTACCGTCCTTTTTTTATGAATTAAACTTCTATACAATGTCAGAAAACAGTGAAAAGTGTCCATCAGAGTCCAAACGGATCAATGTCTTAATTTGTCAACCAACAGTCCAAAACCAGAAGATTTTCAGTTTACTATGACATAAAGCAGCACATCTGAGAAGCTGTAACTAGATAATGATAGATGTTTTTTTTTTTTTTTTTTTAAAAAGTGACTCAAATCATTAATAATTAATCAAAACAGCTGCAGATTCATTTTCTGTCGATGGGTCAGCTCGTTTTTGCAGCTCTACGGCAGTGAAAACAAGACTTTGTGTGGCAGACAAACCATAACAACGTGCTTGTTTACCCTGTGAATACACGGGATGAAAGTGTGGTTGGCGTGCTCTGATGCTGCCTATGACTCGCTTAATGTCACAAAGGTCTCACAGTCACGACATAATGGGTTAGCTACACTACAAATTAGTAATATACGTATGCTTATTTAATACTATATTTATGTTAATGTTACATAATGAATGGATGCGGTTATCGCAGAACAGGGCATATATGACACAGCACACAGCCTGCAAGAGGATGTTTACTTATAAATGCAGCAGCATCGTATAGAGTATGCGGACTTGGCTGTGTGGGGAGAAAAACACATTATGTTGTTGTTACTGGTCAAACCTGAGCCGTCTGACATGCTTTAGCTTTGTCTGACATTGTTGAGTTGGACATCAGTGGCACTACTGCATTGTGTCTATGTTAAACTTGCACAACAAAGTGCTTCTGATGGACCTGTATGGAGGAAAAAATGCGATGGCTTTTCTTTCCAGCCTCGCTTGAACCAAATATTGCCTGCGCTAATCGACTGGCTAGCTTCTCTGTCGGTACTCAATCATGGCAATTGGACATTTTTGACAGGTGCACAGCTCCATAAACTAACCGGCTTTACAACAAGCAGACGTTATTATAAGAGAAATAGGGTCAAACACGCCGAGGAGCATGCTAGCAGCAAACCCCTGCGTGTTTTTATGGTCTCATCATTCATTTTTTCGGCGTCAGTTGCTTCGGAGCCAGCGTGATGCGAGCTCAACCAACGCACTTGTCTAGTTAACGTTAACTACGTTAGCAACGCAGGCTAGTTCGTTTCGCCTGTACATGAATGCGCCACATTTTAGAAGAGAACGAACTGTTAGCCATATTCATACAAAACCACCCCCGCTTTCACCATGTCCACATTGAGTTTCAACCCACATTCCCGCGCCCGTCTCCCCTCAAAACCAAAGCTAGCCCAGCTCTACTTGCCATCGCTTCCACCAGTTCGGCCGCCATCTTCGTGCACCAGTACCGCGAGAGTCGGGGACGATGGCTAAGTCCTTCACCAATGAAACACGGAGCCTGCTTTGATTGACGGGCATTCTTAGCCAATCACAGGGTGCTGTTCTCCAGCGCTCGTAGCGCTACACATAACAATGGGCGGGCCCGCTGTTTTTTTAAAGTTACAGTGCAACTTTTTTAAAAACACTAAGAGACAGGTCTCCTCTCCAAAATAGGCCTCAGTGTCCACTAATGAAACCACGTGGCCAAGTATTTCGATATACATGATGTTTCCGTTTTATAGTATCGAGGTTTTGTGAACGTGTGTCTTAGAAACAGTTTAAATTCAACATGGATGTAAAAGCATGGGGTGTCAAGTGGATCTGGGTCGCATGGTCTAATCAAATCCCGTCCGAGCAAATTATTCCACTTCAGGTTACGCGAGCAGCCGTGAGATGTGGAGTTAATGCTTTGTCTGAGGTATGTTCATAACTGAATGAAAATACGAGCAATTAACGATATACACACACACGTGAAAGTACAGACCAGCCATACCGTGTCTAAAACACAAGTAACACGCTGTGACTCGCTTTTAGCAAAATCAAATGAAGTATACAAAGGACACATTTACAGTCCCTCTGATGATCCAGCCCTGCTTTTCCAAAGGCTCCTAATATGTGGCAAAGAATTATGGAGCACAAAAAATGACATAAGCATAAATAATTAAATAAATGTAGAAATACATGAATAAATAAATGTAGAAATACATAAATAAATGAATAAATGTAGAAATAATTAAATAAATGTAGAAATACAGAAATAGCCTGAATAAAAGATTATTTATGGAAATGTAGAAAAGAAGTCCAAGACATTGCTTTTTTATTATTAAAATATTTGTATTTTTTATTTACTTATTTATGTATTTAATCATTTATTTCTGCATTTAATTATTTATTTATGTATGCTTATATCATTTTTTGTGCTCCATAAACAATAGCCTCATGGAAACACAGAAATCAAGTGAGGGAACTGCAGTATCATGTAATAACATGGTGTGTTTTGTTTTAGTTTTACTTGGGAATGTGAAAGGTCAATAAAACAACACTATCTAGTCAAAGGGACAGCTGGCTTTGTCACTATAGCTGCTTGATGACAAGGTTATCTACGACTACATACTGCAATTTAATGAGATATGTTCATTTATAGGCTGCACCTGTACAAAATAATAGTTCACAAATCCAGTGCCAAATGATGTTTCCTACAATGCAGTCTACTATTTTTATAACTCTAAAATTGGTTCATATTGTCTCAATTTATAGACCATAAGCCTACTGTATATATGAATGTAGCAATTTGCAATACAATAGCATGACTAATAGGCAACACAGTGCTCTCTGTTGGTTACACAGTATATTTCATGTTCCACGATTTAAACAGAAGAGGGCAATATGGTCCATGATTTGACCTGAGTGTCATTTAATTAATTTCCTCCTAAAACTGAAAGATCAAAGTAGATCTATCCAGATACTGTTATCTGGGCTAATGTGAAGACTGAGGTGGTGAAATGGTGTAGTCATATATTTATATTTATTGTTGGGAGTTGTCAATCTCTACAATTTCAGTAAACAGGTTAAATTTAACAAATTAACAGATTAAGACATTTTAAATTCTGTTTCAGATCACAGAGTTTTCAATGGTGCTAAATATGCTTCAGTGCTTCAAGAACTAGAAGAAACATGTATGTGATATTGTATTGTATATTCATATAAAATTGTTTTACCTGACTTTGCACTTACTTAAGGGAAAATTTAAAGGGAAATTTAGAAACCCAGTGGTTAAACAACACTATGTTTTGGTGCTTTCTTGAACCTTTTGAAAAAAAGGCACAAAGACTCTTGGCTTTCCTTTATTGTAAAAACTCAATTCACCATACAAATTTTATTTATTCAAATGCATATGATATCAATGGACTGTAAAGATAAATCTCACAATTTATGTCAGAATTCAAAAGTGTCATTCACACGAGTCTGACGTGTAGATGTTTTACCTGTATCATAACATAAACAACATAAATAAGTCTACAGATAAAACCATAGAAAAACAGTGTTGTCAATGTATGTGTCATTAAAACATCATCACAAAAAAGAACAATGGAGTCTCAGAAGTTTAAAAATACCTCAAAAGTAATTACTAACTCATGTTGAGGGGTCACATACATTCAGTTCTTGGGCCAAAACCTAGAAATGGCAGTAAATTAAAACATAAAGTATAATTAAACATAGTAATAAAGTCAGTAATAGAGTACAGCACATCATTAGATAGCACATGAAATAACTGTTCCTCAAGGTGAGGGAGATGATCATTATTTTTTAAAATAAATCTTAATTATAGCAGTACAATATTCATACACAATCATAGAACACAGTTCAATACAATACGATGAAAAAGTGCAGAAGCATTTCAGTTTTGACCTCTGAGATAGATCTTAAAAGATATCTAAGGCCCTCTTTGCTGAACTCCCTCGCAAACAAACAAAAAAAACATGACTTTTTATAGAACTGTGAGGAAAAATGCAATAAAAGTCATAGAAGTTTCAACAACAGGAAATAAATCAATTAGATTTTTAGTCATACTCTTTAGTGTTCTGTTACCTTGTGACAATCAATGTCTGCACAAAACATTCATGCTCTTTCTAAAAAAGGAGACTTGACCAAATATTGAACTCGACCAATTAATTACTGCTTTATTGTAATTGCGGTAATTCTTTGGACAGCATCCCCTCGGACAAAACCACTTTAACTGGATAACACTGGTATCTAAAAGGCCTTTGATTCTACAGCATCCATCCTCTGCACACCATGTCTTACTAAATCTTGAGTGTTTAATCTCCCGTAATTACAAAGATTTGCTTAGGTTAATAAAAATAATCCGCCTCAATTGAGACCCCCTACCCGGACCACCCCTGGGCCTTCTTTGCCCCTTTCTGTGAGGGATAAATTCACAGTCACATAAATAGAGTCACCTTCACAACCGTGAAGCACAACTCTTTGATTCAGGAGCAGTAGGCTGTTGGATATTGAGATAGACTTTTTGATCGTCAGGTTTTGTCAGAAAGGCGAAAAACCTTAATTGAAATTTGTTGGTAAACAAAGAAGCTGTGTTTAGTCTTATAGGCTGACGTCATTTCCACGGGTTGAGATTGTGTCATCGGTGAGCGCGTCAAGGTTAACAACAGTTGAGAGGCTCATCTTTATCTGTGATCTTGTCAACAGTAAGACTTCGGCGAAAGAAGCAAGGGGCATTTAGGCGTTCAGTTTATGAATGGTCCTGCACTTCATAAGAAAATAGCCATGCTGTGATACTCAAAATTCTGGGAAGACTTCTGGGAAAAAAAACACCTTTCATTTATCACCTGATTCAACAGTCCATCACCTTGGAACCAATAAAATCTCTGTAATGAGTCTGAGATATTTCAGTTCAGAGATGACAATGGAGAACAGAAGCAGCTGCAACGGCAGCAGAGAAAGGCTGGGACTGAGCTTCACTATTGACTACCTTCTGTTCAATAAAGGAGTCAAAGGTTCCAAAGAAGAACCGACAGGAAGTCGTATGGAGGAGCGGACAGCGAACAACATGCTAAATCATCAGAATCCTGAACCCAAAGAGGAGGGGATTCTCTGTGAGGTACAGGAGAAGCGGCTACAGAGGTCAGAGGCAGAGACCGGAGAAAGGAAAGTCAAAGAAGAGGAGGGGGATGAAGAGCAACAAGAGGAGGGGGAGGAGAAAATGACCACCGCCGCCACCACCACCACCACGTCTACCAGCGGCAGTCCATCCAAGTCTACGGACAAACCCAACCAGTCCTACATCGCACTCATCTCCAAGGCCATCCTGGCGTCAGAGCAGAAGAAACTGCTGCTATGTGACATCTACCAGTGGATCATGGACCACTACCCTTACTTCAAGAGTAAGGTATGTTCACGTCTGTGCTCTTGTGCTTTTCCATTTAGTTGACAAGCAGAACATGTATAGCACTGCAAGAAAACAGGTTGAATTGTGTAATTGGGTAGTAATGTTTGGTAAAAACTACAATGCAGGGTAGTATTTTGAAATAAATTAGGCTGTAGTACTTAACTTGCCGCAGCTACAATAAGGAAGATGACGGGAAAGCGTGTTCGCCGGGAGTCTTCTCAAGTCAGTTGCTGAAAAATATTGTGGCAGCCATATTCACAAGTGAGGCGACCTACTTGGCACAGGTAATCTGTCTGAGTGGTTAGGCAATTAGGTGCTTGCAGGGACACTAGATGATCTTCTTGTTGGCGAATTCACAAATAAAGTAATCCTGTTGCTAGGTTGCAAACTGCCTCTGCCTTTACCAGGTGCAACAACAGATTGGACGTTGCCTAGTGGATTAAAGTTGATCACTGGTTTGACGTGCTAAAAAGGTAACTCAGGGTGTTGTGTCTTACCAAGATCATATACTGTCTTGACACGCTATCGCACATCCTGCCAACAACAGGACAAGGTGACATCCTGAAGGAGGATCAAGATACTTAACAGCCACCTATGTTAATTTTGAGTTGGGGACACCCATTACCCTTACTTAGTTTTCAGGTTGTACTTTATGTCTAACCATGTTTCTTATCTTTACTTGCTCCAACAGGATAAAAACTGGAGGAACAGCGTGCGTCACAACTTGTCCCTGAACGATTGCTTCATCAAAGCAGGCCGCAGCGAAAATGGTAAAGGCCACTTCTGGGCGATTCACCCATCGAACTACCAGGACTTTTCTAACGGGGACTACCACTGCCGGAGGACGCGGCGGAGGGTACGCAGGGTGGCAGGACAGCTCCCCCTTTCACCCCTGAGCTCTGCCTTCCATCACGCCCTCGCTCGCCCCCACAGAACGACCTGTTGGTGCTGTCCACAAGCCCAAACATTCCCTCTATCCTGTTTGGCACCCAGACTCTACTGGCCTTGGTCCAGTGTGCAGGCACAAGTGGGGCTCCACCCAAGAATTCACGCCTCTGTACCCTGAGGGAGAATAGTTTGGGGTTTTTTTAGGTATTCTGTACTCACAGTTTGGCCTTGATTCACTGTCGGGTAAAAGAGAAATTTTAGAATATTATTTGCTAATGATTATGTCATTAGATGACGTTAAAATCAAAATGGACTTTGACAATTATATGTCATACTCTGCTTTGTAAGTAAGGGCAAAATGATTTTAGGACATTCAATGACTAAATAAAATGTATGAATCTTATGAAGCGACTGCACTTGTTTCATTTGTATTCTGACTGTTTTTAGAATGACAAAAACACAATGTTTTGTTATTCTTATTAAATCATATTGAACTGAACATCTTATGATCTTTCTTTTTTATCAGCTGCCTCATTTGTGTGTGTGTGTGTGTGTGTGTGTGTGTGTGTGTGTGTGTGTGTGCGCGCGCTTGCCTGTGCGTGCAGATAGTACTAAAAGTGAGCCCACTGCTAAAATACCACCTGGTGTTAGATGCTAATTAGTCAAAGCTGTCGGGATGCAAAATCTTCTGCCCTAAGAGACTAAAATCAGGCTTCGCAAAGCCTACTCCCAAGGATATGAGGCCAGATAATCTGAGCAATCCCAAATAGTTTCAAGAAATAGGAAGCTTATCACACGGTGGGTGTAATCCGTAACCGCTGCTACAGAAAGAGGGGAACCACAGGAGGTCAGGGATGAAGGAAGCAGAGGAAAGGGAAGAAGGCAGAGAGGTGAGGGGACACTGATTTATTGGAGAAGTGGGAGGGCTTTTTGGGAGGTTTTTTACTGTATGTGTTTACATGGACCAGTCAGGGCAGAAACACACAGCAACTGAAATAATGGTTTATGTTAAGTTCATGTGACTGTAGTACATAAGTTACAGTACATAATGTTATGATCTGTGTGTGTGACTCTTTAAAAAGGAGTACATATGACAAAGACACTCCCCAAAAATAACCAATAAAACTGTCACCAAACAGCAGCTCAATTATAAGATGACTCCAAAATATTGCCATAAAAAGGATCAAGTCGATTTTTACCTGTCCGGCTCTCACATCAATAGTGAAATTCCTCTCTGACTTGCAAAGGTTGGCATTTACATTCACAGTGCTCCAGCCTAAGAGGATTAGGTCATACATTGACTTTTCTGAAGTTTGTTTGTCTCAGCTCATGCAGGCTTCTTATTTGCAAATTATCGAATATTTGAATAAGGCAATATTTGACATGAAATTAGATTCTAAATAGACAAACAATATGTCAGAGGGATAAAGCTTGAGAGCGAGAGAGAGAGAGATAGAGAGAGAGAGCACACTTGTGGGTGTTATTCACAACAGTTATTTTCTGGTGATGTTCATTAGAACAATGACAAATCCATCTAATTAATTTTTGTTCACCAAATCTTCCTATTCAATGTCGGCAGCTAATTGGAGACCTAATTTGCTTAATTCCCATGAATTGCTCTCTGCATCAAATCCTCTTCAATTCACCAGCTTTAAGGCTTTAATTTGGTTGCATATGTTTGCTGTACACACACACACACACACACACACACACACACACACACACACACACACACACACACACATAGAAGCAAGAATGCACAATGCACACATGTACAAACACTCCTAACAATCTTGCAGAAACACAAATGCATATTTTTGCACACACACTGTAAAGTTGTTCAAATTAATTATGTTTGCTTTTTTGTGCTACTTTGTATACATTTTAAATAATATTAAATATATTTGCCAAATTTTTTATCATGTTTTACCTGTTAAACATTCACAGATACTATAAAAATACTGGAAATAACATCACTTACTTTGAACTAAAGCTCCCAAAATTACAATTACATCTAACTACCTTTCAAGAAGAATGAAAATGAGGTCATGAGGTCTATGAATGTGTGTGTATATGTGTGTGTGTTTGTGTGTGTATGTTCATATGTGCATGTCATTTTGTTAATCTAATGAGATGGGCGGAAGGGTGCAGGGGGCCATAGATTAAGGCACAAAGATTTGTTCCTGATTAGCAGAGAGTGAGATAAGAAGATCAGTCCTGCTGAGATGGCGATGAAACATTATGGCCGTGTTTTAATACAACACATTTACAGCAGCATTCCAAAGCTGATTCCCTTTAGCTTACATGTATCTCATTGATTTGACTATAGACTCGACATATAACAGTTTACAACACATGAAACCTGAGGTTACAGGTGCAAGTAGATCAAAAAGATACACAAGAAAAGTGAGGTTTTACCATTAATTCAGTGCAGGTTGTTCTTTGTTTTCAGTTTGTAGGAATTATTTTATCACTACCTTTTTAAGCTAAATTAACAAATAACATTACTGTGAAAGTAGAATCTGCTTTTGTTCTTATGACTCTTTTGTTCAACATTCACTCACATGAGTCTTTACACACAGTACAGTCACGTTAATGACTGGAATCGGTCATCAAATAAACTTTAAATTCAGCTTCATTTCAAGCCTAAATTCCCTGAAGATACCTGAATACTTCTTAATTATCATGACAGGAATATTTGTCATCTGAGAATGTCTAGCTGGTATAAATATAGAAGCTTTTTAAAAATAATTGTGTCACATAGTACACTACAAAGTCTAGAAACCACATAATTTTAATTAAGTGATGACTGAAGTAGTTGGCTGATACTGTAGACAGATGATTAGTTGGCGCTGGAGAGCTCAGCTGTAAAATATGTGATTATAATAAAATCATCACTGAATATTTTCAGTTTTAAGGGATTTCTTGCTATTTCTTGCTGAGTTTTTTTTAACTCAGTAACACAACCAAATCAGGTGTCAAGCACAAATCATTATTTGATTTGTTTCTCTGTCATTCTTTCATTTTAGTTTGATTAAGATTGTTGCATTGGATTTGAGGTGGTATAAAGTGTAAAAAAAAAAAAAAAAAAAAAAAGAGTAAAGCATGATTTTAACAAGTGTGTGTTTCTTTTATGACAGCATTAAATGGAATATATAGAGTGCTCAGTCCAAATAAGTGATTAATGGACATCATTGTAAATTCTGAAAATAAAAAACACTGTTTTTTTGACTTGTATAATGTATTTCATTATTTGTCTTTCTCTCCTCAGAAATGCATGTTTCATCGTACTGGCTGCAGCTGACTGTATGAATAAGTCTCAACAGGCATAAAGGCTTGTGGAGTCCAAATTGCAAGTCTATTAGAAAGCATGATTGCATAGAAGTAAGTAGTATTTAAGGCTTAGAAGCGCTCTAGTTGAACCAAAACCAGCTGCTATTTTCTGGTTGTGTCCCACCATGAACAATAGCCCTGCGTTACCTCTGCTTCAAAGGCGTCATAATAGTCAATCGATCAGAATGCGAGGCGCTATTCTGCAGATTACTGTTAACAATAATTTGCCTCCCAGTGCACCGTTGCCATCTTTGAAGCAATGTTTTATTGCGTTTTTTTTTCATCTGCATCTGTCATCCCCGAGGTCCACTGTTTGATCTCTCCCCACCAGTGTCTGCCTCCCCGGGGTCGCGTTGACCTGTTGATTGGCAGCTGCGATCAGACATATGGTGGGACGAGGCATCGACCGGAGCTCCCCGGAGACAAAAGCAGACTAGTGGGGTTTTTTTCCCCCTTCTTCACCAAGCCGAGGAGCCGAGCTGCAGCACCGAGGAAGGCATCTGATCCGACCACTAGATGACGCAAGGTGCAAGCGAATATTTCCAGCATTGTTTCAACCATTAAGTCTAAGTGGATGTGGCAAAGTTTTGCTTTTTAAAAAAAAAAAAATTAACCTTGTCGTCATTTTCAGTTTCTCCTGTTGCGTATTGCATTGTGCTAATTAAGCATTTAACACAATTTATTCATGGATTTGAAATATCACCCTTTTCCACACTGTTTTATCATTCATAAAGAATTTCCAAGATTTTTCCTCCCCTGAAGCCCCACAGTGACACTTTGACCCCCGTAACGGTCAGAATGGCGGCCATGTGCAGCCATCTTAGCAGATCAAATATGGTCTCTGCCAAAAATTAATGTGGATGTGGCAAACCAGAGTGTTTGCTCAGTGTTCACGCCAGGCTTCTTTGGATTTTGCCCAACTGTGTGCTACTTCACTGGAAACCAATTGGGGGCAGCTTGACTCCCAGTGAAAAAAAAGCCCCAAAACAAACAGATGTGATGCTCAACCTGGTGTGTTTGTGTTTGTGTGTGCGCGTTCCTGTGTGCATGATTTCAGTGTAGGCATACAGAATGCAAAACACCCCCCATCTCTCCTCCTATAGTGAGTGGAGTGTTACCATGGTGATGCATCCCTGGCCAGGGTCTGCAGTGATCCCCACTGACCCTGGTTGGTGACCTTTGACATTTAGGCCATGGCCAGGGTCAAAAGGTCAGCGATGGCCGGAGGGCAACAAGAGCACTTCCGTGATTGGCACTCTGACACGCTTGCTGCCCCCTTCATCCGCAGCGCTCACCTCCCTCCCAGTTTGCACCTCTCATTTGCATTTGTTACGGAACGAAGACCATCAGCTGCAGGAGGTTTAACATTGCGCTTTAGCAGGTAGCCTGGTTTATGCTCACGGCAATGCAAGGCTCAATATTGTCTAATTTGCATTCAATGCTGCTTAGTCTATGGGGCTACACATTCCACATAGGTTTCGACTTCAGTTTTGTGTAAATTGTGATGATAAAATGCAATCTGCAGCCGGCTAACATCCTGTATCATGATGGTTATGATAGCAGTAATGATCGTCAGTATTCCCATGGCCCCAGCAATCCACTGTATGTGGGGATATTTATAGGTCTTCATGTGAGTGTGCTTGTGTGTGTGCATGCATGTTTGTTCATTTCTAGATGGGGGGGGGGGGGGGGGGGGGGGCAATGCACCACACCACACCGTTGTTCTTCTCGTGGGGAATAATTACAGAATCGTGGGTACTAAAAGTCATGTGACCCTAGCCTCCTGCTCCCAAATAATTTATCCCCCCAGCTGATAGCTCGTCAATATCAATTTATTAATTTAACAGTTCTGGACTGATAAAAGGTAGTGCACACTGTTAGCTTGCTGAAGTGGGGAATACGGATGAATTTTACAGTGCAACGGTGTGAGAGGAAGCAAAGAGGGAGAGACCGGAGGACAAAGCGAGGGAGAGAAACGGCACAGAAGTGATCAATGGCGAGACGGAGGAGAGAGATGCATATTCGCCGTGCAAAAATGGGCCACCATTGCTCATATTCCAAGGCTATTGAATGAAAGTTATGAAAATTAATACACTTATTATCACCATATTAAAAATTAAGATTGAGGACAGCACACTCATTGTATTGATATTCAAATGTCTCCAATATATTGATCAACGCAACCCAGTTTCTCCCTAACCTCTTCGGGTAAGCCTGTGCTACATTCCGAGAGGAAAGAAAGTGTGTTTTGCAAAGAAACGCTTTTGAAGATTTTAATTAGTCACACAAAGAAAACCCTATTGTGTCAGTACACAACCTGAGTTGCATATAAGATGATCGTTTCCTGAAAGATGCCTCCTCCAAGATGAAAACAAAGAAGCGTGACCCCTCTTGACCTGCCAGCACTTCCTTTGCATCCTGATTTTTTAAAAAGGGTAATGAATATACATCTGGCATAAAGCAGAACACATATATCATCCAGTTTCCACCACAAAACAGTCAACCCGGAACCTAACCTATTCCCAGAGCCATTACATAATATCCCTGAAGGAGGCTAAAAGGTATTTTAACAAGACCCACTGCTTGATGACCTTTGACCCCTTCTCAGTTGACCCCGCGCTCCTGACCCCACTTACACTAGCCGGCGACAGTGCTGGACACAGATCCCATACACTTCCCGTTGTGCGGAGACAAAGAGGGAGAGATTAATTTACAAATTGATGTATGTGAGGATTCAGCAGTTTTTGTCAAGGGCTGACAGATTTACTCAATTTGTTGATCTATCATTCTCTCAGTTTCTCCTTTTTAAAAATCCATCCATCCAGCCATCCAAAAATGTCAAGAACAGAAACAAACACTAAATCCAATCACATCTTGTTCTGTATGTCAGTACATTATATAATCTTTTCTTCTCTGCAGGCTTTGAGGCTCCCCTCACACGGACAATCACTATAGTGGATTCTCCTCGGGTCTTTGGAGGGCTGCGGGGTAGCAAGTGTCAATAGAGGTGGAGTGTGTGAGTGTGAGAGATGATAGACTGAGGTTAAGAGGTGTCAACACAGAGAAAGAGAGGGCTCGAGGACTCTTCACCGGATCCTGCCTGACACTCTGACACTCTCCTCAACCTCTCCTCTGATTAACCACTCTAAAGACGCCATTGAGACACGGGTGCTTCACACGGAAACATACGTGCACATGCATGCAGACACACACACACACACACAACACAGCGTTTCGACGACGCGTTCTCCGTCTCTTCCCTCGGAGGCTACATCTCATCCGTGTGTGTCTGTGTGTCAGACGCACATCAGCTCTGAGGTGTGGAAACCTGAAGATGTGTTGTTCACAGGCACAGAAACTCTCTGAAAGGTTCTGGCAGTCAGGAATGGATTTGTTACACCTCTGATGTGCGGTATATGTTCAGCCAAGTGTAAGATACAACAGTGCCATCCCACAGGGCTTTGCACATGTCAGGTTGTGCAGTGCAACATACGAACGGCGGAACAAACACTGACATATACATTGTCAGGCTTTCTCTGTGACCATCAGCTTGGACACAGCGCTTGAGTGCGTGTTGTGAACAGTTTCCTTCTTTAGAGCTCCACCATCTTTCTGATTGGCACTTAGCACACAATATGTAATCCTCATTTTGTCGGATGTTCACTCTACAGTAGCTCTGTGTCATATCAGTTAATTCCTTGTAAAATAATTTCCTTCCGACAAACTGTGTGGTGACTCCATTACACCTGTTTGGTTTGCTTGAGTTTACTTTTCTTTGATTTAGTAAGGTGGATTTATTTGGGTTAATTAATTAGGGGCAGGTTTAAGGATTGAATTCACCCGAATTAAAAAAAACAAACAGATTTTCCACCTGATCCCTACTGGTATCCAGCCATGTGTGATGATCTTGAATTTCTTTGCTTAGGCTTTGAGATATGCAGTTCTGAGATTTCTGCTCTCACCGCCAATACAACAGAGGTGAATGAATTTCTTTTTCTGCACTTTGAAAAATTACATTTAGAAAATTCAACAGCATCATTTCTTTCATTACATTTATTTGTCACTTTTTAACACTTTTATCCAAAGCAGGGACGATGCATGCAATGGGGACCAATTTCGGATGCAGTGTCCTTCCTCAAAGACACAGAGGAGACTAAAGGCAGCATTCTCAACCCTCCCATACTGGGAGATGAACCTGGGCCGCCTGGATGTAAACCGGGGATCCTAATTGTTAGACCATATGGGAACTTTTTAAAGGCAATGTCCATATTATTCTGTATAATACACAGAACATGCACACACAGTATTAGGAGAAACTACTCCTTTTCCCAAAGTAAGCTCATATCTCAAAATCTGGGCAAATAAAACCAAAACTATCTGCATGGCTGAAGTACCACACAGTACTACTGGAGGTATTTATTTAATTATTGTAATTTAGATGAACAAACACTTTAATACCTTGTAAAAGAATATACTACCTACAAACTTGCAGTACAGTGTATGTCACCTATACAGATTTGATTCAGGTGAACTATTGTTGAGCTCTGTTGGCTTTGGTTTGACTTGGTTTGGTTTTATGGTTGGATTTAATTTGCTCTAGCTTTAAATAATCCTCTATTTGATTTTCATACATCACTCCTGTGGTTTTACATACGGTATATGTGTATCTTACAGAGACTATGGTCATTTTATTTGGTGCTGCTGGGCTCAGTCCTGCTTTTTTGTGCTGTTTAGTGTTCAACATTAAGCCAAGCAGCTTAAGAGATCCTTCTGACACACCCTCCCTCTCCATCATGCTTTAGCATAAAGCAAATGACATTTCTCAAGTGACCAGACAAAACTGTACAGAAATAGAGATATAATACACACACGGCGTGGGCTATAGATTGCAGAATGTGAGAACACTGCATGAGTCAATACCTAAATTAAGAAAGATGCTGATGTGAACATAGATATATGACTCATATCTGTAAGAGTTGACATGCAGGCAGGCAGGTTCATGAATCTTAATAATCAGAGATGAGAAGCAAGTAGGTTGACTGGTATTACCAAGATAGGTCAGCGTAATGACATGTGAGTATTTAAAACAAATAGTCACGTCGACAGCGATGAATATAAGACTCTAAACCAACTGGTGCCAAACCACAGCTTCTCTCTCCCATCCCCTCCCTTTCCTCCTCAAAACCTGTGAGGTAGAAAATAGGGAGATATGAGGAGGTGGGGATGGAGGGAGATAAGCTGAGGTGGAGATAGAGACAGGTGAAAGAGGTAAGGGTCATAGCACATGCTCCTCTTGGCCTTCTCTCGCCAATGTTGTTTTATTAGCCCTGTCAGATTGTAATTTGCCCAACGGTAAACACACAGAACGGGCTTAATTAAGAATTTTTGAACGGGGATACGGTCAAGTCCGGAAACATTAGAGAGATGCAACCGGGTGTCGTAAAGATTGATTGAGACAGAGGATGGAAGGACGTGGTTAGAAACAGAGGGGTGGAGGGAGGGGGGGCAGGAGTGGTGTGTATGTTACAGCGGAGGGGTATTCTTGTGTTGCTCAGGGCAGTAGGGTGAGATAAGTTTGGAAAGATAGGGACAAATGATTTTTAATGCATTAACAGCCCGGCTGTGCGAGGCAATAACAAGGACAAGATCGGCGTTAAAATGTTTGACATCCTGCTTCGAGATCAATGCATCCCGGACAGGACACACAGTCGTAGCTGGCATATTCACCTCAACTACCGGCACAGATAACACACTCACAAACACACACATACACACCAACCTAAACAGGGCACAGAGCATGTGGGTGGGTGCATGAGTTAACAGCCTTCAAACCTCAGGGCGATGTGTAGAAAATAAAAAACAATACCTATATCCATAACAATATCCGCAGGTAAAAGCATCTTTAAATCAAAACAGAGAGGGGAGCATCTGGAGTCGATTGTTGAGAGCTGTGCGGACTACGTAAAAAGGCCAGCAAAGTAAAAGAGTAATGAGCCTATCCATATCTCCCTGTGGACCTTAAGTTCGCATTCAATACATTATTTACAGCTGAATTTTTACTGAGGTATAGGTTCCTCTCAGGGGTGTTTACAGAGTAGTGCTCTAACTGCTTTCCATTGCCTGCAGTTGAGTGGAGTAACATTGAGAAGTAATGCTTCCAGCTTGTTTCCCCCATGTTTACAGGCCTGCATATGTACATATGTGCAACATGACGCTTGGAGTCCTATAAACAGTGGTTTTTTGAGTGAAAGAAATATTTGGAAGATACAGATACGCGTTTGTTTTTGTGAAAAAGCCTAAAGAATAACACACCCAAAATAACCTGGTTCCTGTTCTTGAACACTATTGATTACAGAATGATTCTGGTCTCTTCTGAAAGGTAACTCTCTTATATCTTTACTATAGTGATACTGAAACACATTTAAAGAGGCACAAACGTGGTAAAAATGTAAGTTTCTTATAGTATTTTTTCCCCTTTTACTGTTCTGTTTTGTTTGCACTCTTCTTATAAAACAAGCAGATGTTGCCACAGTTGTATCGGGATACTAAACAGATATAATTGTGAGACTTCGTGCTTTCAAATGATTTAAACTTTGTCATGGTTGCGTGAAGATCTTATGCCATCCCAACATACTCGCCTCCCAGCTTGTATTCTTCAGGCTGCTGCTTCTTAAAGTGTTTAACACATGTGGAAATAGAATTTATAGGATTAATGCATTTATAGTTCACATTCTCTGCTTAAAGTGACCTTATTCTGATGTTTTATTGATATGTACATACACCACATGTGTATTATGAATATATAAAAAGGAAAAGGTACATGAACCTTTATATTTTGTGGGACAAAATCTGATATGATTCAGATATTTCCATTGCAATGTTTATCTAAATGCACAAATTAGAATTTTCAGGGTTTCAAGACTCACATACTGAAGACTACATACACTTTTCACCCACTCTAGCATCTCTGAACTAACAGAAAGGGACAAAATGCTCCGCTGTGGATTGCAGGGCTCCGTTACTGCTCAATTCACCCTCCAGCTTGAGTGTTTATTCATGTTTCAGGTTTATTATGTCTCATTTGGGCCAAGTGCAGATGGTGATCTGGCTGCACTTGTAGCTTGGGTTTATATCCAAGGTCTATGTAGGAGACTTTGAATGTAAACTCAGGAATTGAACAGGGCTCACTTTAAAAAGTAGATGCAAACACAAGGCCAAAAAAAAAAAATCAGATATTGGCAAAAATTCAGAGTTGTAAAATCCAGAACACATATTTCCACAAATGAAACTTGAACTTAGAATTGATGAGGTTAAATGTAATGTCAGATGAAGGATTCTAGGCTAAAATATTTATCTGTGTACAGCTTTTAAAGCACTGTCTTCTAGACCCCCCCACCCCCCTTTGAGAATACACACAAGCTACTGTAGCCTGAGAAGTCCCTGCTCCCTTTGTCTTTGTAGTTCAGCAGCTCCCGTCCGAAATACTGTAACTTCTGGGAAACAAGGAGGTCTCAGTTCTCTGTTCAGAGTGCACAACAACAAGCTGAGACTCTTTCTCAATCTCTTTATGATGTTCTCCCCCTCTGTCTTTGTCTCTCTCTTTTCAAATAGACTATTTGTCATCTCTGAAATAGGGCATTTTAAAAATTCAACCTGGAGCCAACCCCCACCCTAACTCCCCTCTATTCTCACTCTCAATTCCCCAGACTCTGGCCGGCTACGATCAATAGCCTATTGATCAACTCTCTCCATTCCCATTACACACCAGTGCCAAAAGAGCCAACCATTTTCCCTGAAAAGCTGATCTTGAACATATTTGCAATGGTAAGGTTTCTCTAATTTCAGCGGGTTACTATTAAATGCATACAGTGTGTGAGTGCCGTGGTGCTCTGTGATGTCGAGAACGGCTGAGAAAGGCCCTCAGCAAATGCAGTTACCTTCTAATTGAAAGGTATTGCATCGAAGTAGAGTATGGTTCTCCACTTAAGTAAAATAGGAGAGGTGAGAGCATTACCACATACGTAGAAAGTAATTCTTTTTCCAGTTGTTTCTACTTCATTTCTCTCCCCCGCCCTCTGTCTTTCTCCTCTCTCTCCCTCTCCATAGACAATGCTACGGGCAAAATCAATACTCGAAAGAAAAAAAAAAGAAGGCATATTTTTAGCCTGTTATTATATGAGCTGTATGAGGAAAACAGTGTTTGTGGGAAAGACAGAAATGCCAAGGTGCTGATAAGGGAGAGATTGGGCGGGAGAGATACAACAGAAGTGAAAGAGTGAGAATGATGGTGGGCTGTGAGGGAGAGTCTAATGGAGATGGATCAAACGAAGGTGGAGATAAGATGGGGTAACTGTGAGAAAATGGCTGATGTCTTGACCAGCGACATTGCTCTGTGCAGCCAGTGGGAAAAACGGCCACGAAAAGATTGTTTGTTTAGCTGATAACGAGGATTTGAAGGATGTTTGAAGTCGAGAACAATTTTCATTTTAATATTTTGTCGTCTGTCGTTTCATTTACACTTATGTGGCGTTTTGCTCTTTGTCTGCTTGTCACATCTGCAAATGAGCACTATCCTCTCTCAGCCTTTACATGGAGACATAAAACCTAAATCACAGTTATTGCACAGCAACAAAGCGATGCTATTAATACCTTCTTATGCAGCTTTGCAGCCACAGCTTCACCTCTGTTTGTGCTCTCTGCGGATCGCTGTATACTCAGCGCTGACTACGCCGCAGCCCTCACTTTCATTCCTGTTGCCTCTGAGCTTTCTGATGGACTCCCTCTCCCTAACCTCTTTTCGGCCTCACCTCTGTGCCACTGACGGTCGACCTCCAGCTCTCCTCCTATTGGTTAGAAATGCTCTGTTGATCAAATGGCAGGCCGTCCAATTGGCTGGAGAGCTCAGGAGGGGGGGAGGGGGGAGGAATTGATTTATCTGTGGTATTAGGGGATCAATTAATCCCCATTGTGTGTGCCAGCACAGATAGTCCGATGTGTCTTATTTGCTATGGCTTGTTTCTGCTCGGCTGAGATAAGAGTCTCTCCCATCACTTCCCTCTATGAACAACAAATCAAATCAAATCGAAAGGGATGATGGCATGCGGAGGGTTCCTCCCCAGGCTGTGGCTGGCTGATCACAATGAGGGAAGGCCATCAATATGAAAAGTAGTCTGTGCAGAATAAATGTCTCTCATTTGAGGGGCTGAGATGTCTGCCCTGTTGCCATGACAATCGGAGGTGGGGGTATAAACATCATTAAATAACTTGAGTAATAGTTGGCTCATGACCTCATCGGCAAAAAAAAAAAAAACTGACAAATTTAATTTTGATCATGGATTAACCACACAAATAAGATTTCCTGCTTTTACTTGATTGTAAATTGAACATCATTGGGTTTTGAATTGTTGTTCCGGACAAAACAAGACATTTGAAGACATCATCTTGAGCTTGTGATGTGCATTTTTCACTATTTCCTAACATTTTATGGCTAAATGATTAATTGATGCATCAACAAAGTATTTTCGGCAGATAAATCTGTCATGGAAATACTCATTTGTTGCAGCCCTACATACAACGTCTTATCCGTATATGATGCAAATAAAGGAACAGTAAGCAACAAACATCGTACTATACAGTAAGAAAGCAATCATAGCCGTGAGAGGAAGGGAGAAGGGTCAATGGACCGATACTTGCCGATATTTACTCTGAGATGACAGGGGAAAGAAAAGGTAAGAGAGACTAGGACAGAAGTGGGTGCTAATTCCTACTTTTCAGTTTAAATAAAGATTGGAGCTGGATAAAAGCCATTAAGGGAGAAATCAGACAGGGCATGCTATGTAGGACAAGAGCTGACTGCAGGGAGGTGAGTGGTGGGATCGATACTCAGTCGATGCGCTCAACACCCAGCTCTGCGCGCACACACACACACATACACACACACACACACACACACACACAGAGAGGGGCATGTGGTATTGCCGGGCATCTGCATGTTTGTGTGTGCGTGTGTGTGTGTGCACCAGTGACTAATGGAGGAAGAGAGAGAGCCAGAGAGAAAGAGCGCATGCAATATGCAATTAACTCTCTTTTGAGTGAAGGAATATTAAACACAGGCTGGTTGTGCGGACTGTAATTTGCAGTGATAAAAGTATTAAAGTAAAGCACTTGGACAAAGATGGAAGGGTGGACAGCTGCAGGGATGGATTTATTTTCAGAAGGCATGATACAGTTAACAAAGATAGATGTTTCAAAAGACCGTCTCCAACCTGAACTGGGGCCTCGATACGACTGCAATCACTCTGCATTCTGTCCTCCCCTCCTCTCCTCTCTCTTTCTCTGCTTCTTCTTCTTCTTCTTCTTCTCTTCTCCCTCTTTCTTTCACCTCCTCTCTCTCTCTCCTCCCTCCCCTTCCTCCCTTCCTCTCTCCCTCTCTCTGTAGAATTGATCGACTATGTCTCCTCAATCCATCTCTCCCTCTGTCGCTTAGCAACGGGTGCTCTATCGGGTGTGGAGGGTGGGAGTTTCACTAGGGGAGGGATGGGGTGGGTGGGTGGGTGGGGGGTGGTGGGGGTGGGGGGGTATTAAGCAAAAGCCAATTGTACTTGATTCCACATTTATTCTGACTGATACATGTTTCCCTTTCATAGCCTGTGAGTGAGGTTTCACTACTTGGCCGATGAATATATATATATAAAAAAAGATTTAGAGGAAAACAAAACGATAACGGCAGAAAGATTTTTCACCATTTATTTTGTCTCAAAGAAAAAAAAAACATATGCTGCAGTTGTAGCTCACCGAAAAATGTTTGATATCAGTGCCAGGACGACTAGTAGGTCACTGATTCTGTTTTGTGCATCTGAATGTTACAAATCCAACTGAGCCGTCCATCACTTTTCCCTGAAGCTGTGTCACTGTTTCTGTAAAAGTACAAAAGCACGCTGTATGTGTGAGCCTGAACTTTAAATATATCTAACGCCTCCTCCTTTCTGTCTCCACAACACGGAGAACAAACTTCCAGGGTATTTTGGCTCACAGACGCTGTGTTCATGCCGCTGCTTTTTTAGATAATCCATCTTTGCTGATTAAATTCTGCTGACAACTTTGAAAAGGTTCAGAATATAACAAACACTTTGTTTTTTTTGTGATACAAAATGAAAACAACTACATTATTTTAGTGCAGAATTAAAACAATAAAAACGTGGTGAGTGTGATAAACCCCTCTGGCCATGAGAATCATTGCTGTGCACGAAAGCAAACACATCATTTGAAACAAAAGGCTATTTAAAACGGTCTATGTAAAATCCCTGAATTAACATACATCAGGGAATAAGAAGTAAGTGTTGTGCGAGAAGCAATGTTCTGTTTTTAAGACCTTATCCTTTTGATCTACACTTAATGTCTGATCCCCTTTGAGGAAGATGTGTAGGCTATTCTTTAAGCCTAATAAATCCAGCGTTAGCAGTACTTAAGAGGGGAAAAAGCTGTGTGGTTTAAAACCAGGAGGGCAGGGGGAGAAGAACAATGAATAATGCTCTTAACTAGCTTGTGAGATAATACATACACATTACAATCTATAATCATTCTAATCTATGAAGCATTATAAATGTATAGATATTTATACGGCGCAGACCCAGGCTACATATATAAATCCACATTACAATCCGTGATCCCTCTAATCCAGAACCTAAAAGCACTGAACAACAAACATCCGTGTGTGTGTGTGTAGAATTTAAAATGTATAATATATTTATATAAATAATTGGACATATAAGTTATTTTTATGTGTGATAGCTTTCAGTTAATAAATGCCATCATACACACAGCTCTGTACACACACACACACACACACACACACACACACACACTCTCTTACATATACACACCAGCAGTTACCTAAACGCCTATAGCTTCATATTGTCAGTCGAGCGTAGACAGTCGATGGATTGTAAACAGATAAAATAGATAAAATGAGTCAAAATCAGTTTTAGTTCATTTGCATCTCTTTAGTTCAAGGGGTCAGTAAGGGGGACTGTCGAATATGTGTGTGTGTGTGTGTGTGTGTGTGTGTGCATCTGTTGTTCGTATTGACACACAGAATCAGTCACAAGTTTGGACACACTTTCTCATTCAAGTGAAATGAGAAAGTGTGTCTGAACGTTTGACTTTTACTGTACACACAGTTTGTATATTTTTCTAAAACATACACATCTATGTACAATAAATAAAACTCTATATTGCTGTTTTTAACAACTAAAGCAAATAGAACACAGAACTAATGGAGGCAAAATATAATTCTGTGAAAAACTAGTTTACGATGTGAATCTCACACACACACACACACACACACACACACACACACACACACACACACACACACACACACACACACAGAGTAGTATGATTTAAGATAAATAAAAACTTCTGTAGTGGAAAATTAATGAAAATTTGAATAAGGAAGAGAAGTGTTGACAATTTTAGTTTCATTCCTCTTCTAACTTGGAAAATTCATTTTTCATTTGAACTTTAAAAAGACATTTTTTTTTTTGTTCTGATTGTTAATAGTACAGTTTATATATAATTTATTACCAGCAGTAAACCATATTTAGGCTGTTTTAATTACTTCATAATTAAATAAAATATAAAAATAAAATAACTAGTGATTATGTTATATCAACTTATCAATTTTATTTTCACTATGGGGATCTAAGACTAAATTTAAAACAAATAAAGGTGGATTTTATTACTTTATTAAACAGTGCAGTGAAGGCCTGATCCTCAAATCTTATTTGTGTTGTTTACAATTTTTGCTGTCAACACAACAAACATCCGACAGTCTCATAAACACTTTCAGGCCTCCCCAGCTCGAAGTTATGCCCGAAAGAAACTGAAAAAGCAAGTTAATCCTCTAACATTTCGTAATCCAGCCCAATCGGATCGATATCCTATTGAATGTGTTTGTGATTAGTAGCTGTATTGATTGCAGTGACATCATGTGAACACACCTGAGTGATGGTTATTTCGCTAACAGCTTGTCAGAAATCTGTAGGGGCTTCAGTGACCTTTATGACAAAAAAAATACAGGCTATATTTTTGAAATTGTTATTATTCCTTTTCAATAAATTAGACAGCGCTGAATATTTGACGGGAACCTTTGAGCACATTTGTCCTTTGATAAATTGGCCACGTGACGGATAACTGAACCAAAATCACTTCATAGATGACGCAGATTCACAGATGTTCAGACTACAATAAACTAATAAAACGTATTTATTTTCATTTGTTCGGTCCTATCTTATTCTTTAAAAAAACAAACAAACAAACACGCACAGTCATTTTTTGGCTGCGTTCCTACTTATTTTAAATTTTTAAATTTAATATATAACAATGATTCATATAAAAATATATATACCTTAACATCTTACCGTATTGATTCATGATCACAGTCTTGGGGAGGGCAGCTCAGGCCTCCTTTGGCACCTGTTGTCTTAAATATTTTTGGAGGCCTGCTGTGTATTAAAGCGTGTTTTTTATTTATTTATTTATTTATTTTTTACATACATTCATTTTGAGAGAAACCACGGAGCAGAGAGAAAAGATGTTGAGCCCAATTCTTTCTGCCAATCGATCAGACTGCGGATAGATCGATATGGCACCAGGGCTATTGATCACCACGGTCCTCTATTGCTGGGCGCTTTCAAATGCAAATGTACCTAAATAATAATCTATGGCAACACACTAATTCCTTAACAAACTGCAGGCAAACGCTTTACAAACACAGCGATTCAATCGTGAAAGTGATTCTCTCTCTCTTTTTTTTTTTTGGTTTTTCTTTCAACATTTAGGCCTTAGAATTTGGCTGCAGAGCCCTGACTGTGAAACAAACTGTTTTAACAGTGCCGTTTAAAGATTAAACAGGACAAACATGTAACATTCAAAATGCAGGGTGGCATCGATTTGGCCTGTAGCCTGCTGGAAGTTTGCAGAAAATGTTTGAAGGCGAAGCGATAAGTTAAAGGTAAAAATAATATTAAAACCCTCCCAAAAACATAAAAAAACAGAGTGTTTCACATGATTCTTGCTGAACAAATTAAGTGTAGTTTGCTGTGTGAAATTTATACTAATATATTTCAACTATTTATCCACACACGTGCGCGCGGTTACTTAAAGTAGAGCCATAGGCAAACAAAGCACATGTGGAGTTTTGTGTGTGTGTGTGTGTGTGTGTGTGTGTGTGTGTGTGTGTGTGTGTGTGGATTGGGATGAGTCCCGCTGACTTGCTCAGAGAGGCCTGATCAATGCGACATTACTAAACACTGCTACTTAACTTTTGCCAATAGCCAAGATTCAAGTAAATATACTTTAGAATACATTAAGCGTGATGCATCAGCCGCGGAGTCATTCAAGAAGTCATGAAAAGATTAGTCTGTCTCTATCGAGTGATTCCTGGGAAAATAGACGAGCTTACGGGAAGAGTTGGCCCACTAGAAACACCACTCATTAAGCACACATGGATGAAATTAAATAAAGTATAAAAAGAAAGCTTTGAGGGAAGCAAAAAAGATCATTTTGGGCGCCTGTTGCATAAAAATATGTCCCTGTGTAAAATATGGAAGGTTAAAATTAGTTATTGCTCCATAATTCTGTGGACAGTATTATCAATAATAAAAATAGTATTTTTAGTGTTATAATACGGTACAATTTTAGGAAAATATATATTAAATGTAATGTGTTTTTTTTAAGAGTCTTCAGCACTCAGCCAAATGAAAAGCTCGGCTCAAACTTTTCAGCTGAGTGCTTTACGGTCACTTCCTGTAATGAAACAGGTCAAACACATAACAGGATAGACCAAACTTAAACCATTTTAGCAGAATGCATTTTTTGGTCACTATCGATCCTTCAGAAATGCATTGAGCGGGGCTCCGGGTTCAGCATTGATTAGGTGATCAGCAAACGACAGCAGTGCTGATAAAAAAAACAAAAACAAAATGCTTTTAGGCCTCATGAAAGACTTGACAGAGACTTTTAGGACAAACTGTACTAAATTACAAAAGTCCTAGAAAAAAAAGGAGAATATTCTAACTTTTTTGGGGTGAAGGATTTTCATATTATTAACAAATAAATGAACACACACACACACACACACGCTGAGACGACTGCTGCACAATCACTGCAGTGTGTGTGTGTGTGTGTGTGCGTAAAGTCGATGCCAACGTGGTGCTGAGGCCACCACCTCGCCCGCTGTTATTAATAAGAAATAAATCACCGGGTCTCTGCGGCATCGCCCCAGTCACACCGCAGATATCGACACAGTTAATATTTCATATTGTATTTGCCATAGGATATGCTTATTTAGGCTAAGTATTCGAAAACAGTACATTAAAATACAAATTAAAACGGAGCTCTAGGCGGATACATGGATTTTTTTCAGTGGGGGAAAATAGCTGGGTTTACTTCGCATTCAAATTTTATTTTTGGCTTTGTTATATGAACGATTTGTCCAAGCTGCATAAAACAGAAGAAAACAACATTGATTGAAAACGGGGAAAGTACACTGATCAGGTAACAACCCCTGCTTGTTGACCCTGCTGTTTATTATCTGCGTAAAGTTAACATGACTTCTTATGGTGCAAATATAAAAACCAAATTAAAGACACGCAGGGAGAGAGAGAGAGAAAGAGAGAGAGAGAGAGAGGAACACTGAGAGGCTTGGTGTGAAGTTTACAAGCTCTTGGTGAAAGTATAAAACTTTCCAGCGCGTTGTTTTGGGTTGTAAACCCTGGTGAATTAGGAGCAAGGAGCCAGCAATGAAAGTTAACATCCATCACCACCGCGACCAATAAGCTGCTCTGGCCGGCTGGCTGAGCACAGATGACGGATTCGCTGCTGTGCGGGCTTCGGTAATTCATTTTCGATAGCAGTGGTTGCTGGGATCAATACAGGGACATTAACCCAAGCGGACACTGCTGTTCTCCTGATGGCACAAGCCAAAAGCCACCATCCCCCGTTGGCAATCAGCAAAGACACAGTTTTTAGGGTCATTATTTGGGGAGAGGAGCTGCGTGCCAAGGCCACTGATATCACAATTCATCAGCGAAGTTATGGATGGACTTGGCCTCACTGTTGGTAAACACTGGTCAGAGGAATTATTTTACGCAATTTGCAAATGATTAGTGATGCACTTAGATTGTTGGACAAAAAATTTTTTGGCCTCATTTTACATAACATCGGTGTAAATGCAAAGACTTTCCACTTGGTATAACAGTGTTCACATAAAGGCCTGAAGAGGGCTTAACACACACACACACACACACACACACACACACACACACACACACACACACTCACACACACACACCCCACGATGTGTCCAAACATGTCTAAAACATATCACAGAGATGTCTCGGCACATCTCACCCATCAGGCTGGACACAACAATTACATACAATACAACACTACAGCCCTGCAACACTATATGTTTGTGACATGTTACACCTCGCAATGTAACACAAATTAAATTCAATATCAGCACACATTTTCAGTCTCTTACTGCAGCCACTTCACTCAAACAACTGAATATTGGATTATTGCACCAGATTGTACAGGTGTTCATGATATTGTTGGGAGCTGGGAAATGCCTGACATGAATAAAAATATATGGTGTTTATAGAGGGAAAACTATTTTGACAACTTTATAGGCTGCTCTGCTCGGTTTACACCCAAAACGCCCTTTACAGAATCCAATTCTTCAATGTGTTGCTATATCGCATCCATATTGCGGGGCTCCTGCAATAGGCACCAGCCTATCGATGCATCTCCTGATCCATACACACTTTGACACTGATGGATTGCTGACCTGGATTGACGTCAGCGAGCAGCAGTAAGTTTCATACACAAGTTTGTAAGGCGTGAAACATTATGTGAGAGTCGTATGGGAGAGAGTTTGATTTTCATGGCCTGAATCCGGAGGAGCAAAGATGCGAAAGGGGGTCAAAGCCTGGAGGCTATGATGAAATTACACTGGACAGATTTATTCAGTAACATTTTGCTGAAGGAAAACAAAAATATCATTTGTAAGGAAAAGTTGTGAATGAAAGCTTACAGTTTATTTTCCAGATTTCAAAAAGAGAAGCTTAAATAAACTGATTGTGCGATTACACGTATTCTCATGGAACTACAAATGCAATGAGTCTATCAGCATCAATAAATGATGCATATTTCAATTTATGAAAAAAGACTGAAAACCTATCAAAAAAAATGCCGGATGTTGTAAGCTTCATCTGCAAGATAAGTTGTGGTTTTCTCAGCACACTCGTGGCCTGATGTGACACATTAATATTTAACCTTCAAGAGAGGCATCACATGTGTTGGCGCCGTGTCAAACGCTTTTTATCAGAGAAAACAAGGAGCGGGTCCTGCTTATCCGCCTCAGTGTAAACGTTGCACACACTGCTCAGGATTGCAGCGGCGCTCATGATAGGCCGCCTGTTGTTTTATCTTCATAAGTGTCTAATGCAATCTTTTTCAGGAATTTGAGGTTCACAGTTTGCAACATAAAGCGCAACCCATGACATGGGGGGCCAGTGACGTCAGATTGGCCCCAGACAAGAGTATACGCGAGTGCGAGGATACGCAACGGGGGCGCGCACGTGCGCACAGGCTCGGTCTCATCTTGACATGAGCGCGGGCACGTCAATATACACACAGAGAGCAGAGCAGCGCTTTGGGTATAGTAGAAGGTGCTCTACAGCGGAAGAAATCCAGGCAGGCGCAGACACCTTCACACACTGAGCAGAGGTTTGCGGCACAGTTGTGTGGCGGCCGGGACCCGATCTTTTAAAACCATGCTGGATTGACTGCAGAGAGGCAACTACAATCAATGGCTTGGCTTTGAAATCGTTCAAAATTTATTGGAAAGGAGTGTGAGACAGAGCGACAGTGAGAGAGGGAGAGAGAGGGGGAGAGAAGCGAGGGAGAGAGCGAGAGAGTGGCGAGAGGGGTGGAAATAAAGATCCTTTTGCAACGATGGAGCTTACAATGGAAAACATTGGAAATCTGCACGGTGTATCTCACTCCCATCAAACGAGCGACTTAATGAACTCCCCACACGCGCGCCAGTCGTCGGCGTCGCATCGGAACTTGGTGTCGCACGGACGGTCAGCCATGGTGTCCAGCATGGCCTCGATACTGGAGGGAGCAGGGGACTACCGCACAGACCACGCTTTGTCTGGCCCCTTGCATCCGGCAATGACCATGTCGTGCGACTCCGGGATGAGCCTGAGCAGCACCTACACCACGCTGACGCCGCTGCAGCACCTGCCCCCCATATCCACCGTTTCGGAGAAATTTCACCATCCACACCCGCATGCTCACCATCATCCGGCGCACCAGCGACTTGCGGCCGGGAACGTCAGCGGCAGCTTCACCCTGATGAGGGACGACCGAAGCCTCGCATCCATGAGTAACCTCTATGGCCACTACCCCAAAGACATGTCCGGCATGGGGCAGCCTCTGTCCCCTCTGTCCAACGGTCTGGGGTCTTTGCACAGCTCCCAGCAGACTCTCAGCGCCTACGGTCCTGGAGCTCACCTCTCCAACGACAAGATGCTCTCCTCGGGGGGCTTCGAGTCCCACGCAGCCATGCTGTCCCGGGGCGAGGAGCACCTGGCCCGGGGTCTAGGGGGCCACGGGGCCGGGCTCATGACATCCTTGAACGGCATACACCATCACAGCCATCCGCACTCTCAGGCAAACGGGTCCATGCTATCAGACCGGGACAGGCAGACGGTGGTGGGAGGCGGGCAGGGAGCTGGGTCAGGGCAGGTGGAGGAGATAAACACCAAGGAGGTGGCACAGCGAATAACAGCAGAGCTCAAGCGCTACAGCATCCCCCAGGCCATCTTTGCTCAGAGGATCTTGTGCCGGTCCCAGGGAACTCTGTCTGACCTGCTGAGGAATCCTAAACCGTGGAGTAAACTCAAGTCTGGCCGGGAGACGTTCAGGAGGATGTGGAAGTGGCTCCAGGAGCCCGAGTTCCAGCGGATGTCGGCGCTCAGGCTTGCAGGTGAGTGAGGAGACAGCTCCCAACCTGAGTGATGTGGAGGGATCAATTAGAAGTCAATGTGGCGAGACTGTCAATAGCTGCTCAAACCGACATTACTAGAAGTTATTAGTCGATTGTATCGAGTAAAACTTCATCATGACAGTTGGGGTGTTAAATGTTGAGGGAAATCTATATTTTGATTGATGCTACAATCCATGATAGTATAAACAGACGCTGTGCAACACTGGAAGTGTTATAAACAAAAGACAGGAGGCACCTCTTAAAAGTAGACCTGGTGCAAACTGGGCCTGACATGTGTGTGTGTTTTTACGCAGACATATAGCAGTTTTACGCACGGACATAAAGCACGGATACACACATCCCTCTCCTTCTGTCTCCCTATTTTTCACTCTCTCTCTCTCTCTCTTTCACACACACACACACACACACACACACACACACACACACACACACACACACACACACACACACACACACACACACACACACACACACACAAGAGAAACAGACCAAACAAAGGAAATCAAAGCAGGATGTGAGCAAAACTGATTACATCTCACAGCTATTACTTTAAAGGAAAACCAAATCTACACTTTGAAATGACTTCAACTCAAACGCTCAGCTTTTTTACTTTGGACTCATGAATCAAACAAACTTTATGCAGTACTTTGGCACTTCCGCTGTCAAATAAGCGCGTCGTTGCAAACAAGGATCGTCTGAGGCCTGGCCAAAGAGTCGGGGGAGCATGACCTCTTATGGATCAATATTTCAGGTCCAGGCGTCCCCTTTCAGAGGATCGCACTGATAAATTATCGATTTGGATCTGAAAGACAGAGACACAAGCAGATGCGTCTTTCTCTGGTCTGTGTTGTCTCCTGCACTCTGGGTCTCTCCAAACTTGGTTTAGGGCCTGTTTCTTCTCTCTGAGACTGAGAAATGGTGTTTATTGTGGCTTGTGAGATTATGGGCTCGTTGGGATGTGAAGACAGAAAGGACTGGACATCCTTTCTGTTCAGGAGGAGACAAATTGTTTGACACAAACCTCCCTTCTCTCCATTTTGTCTTTCTGCATGGTTCATCTCTTTCATCCATGGTTTTGATTTTTATTACGCACAGATTGTGATTTGATCCAACATACCCGCCCCCTTTAAACCCTTTAACACTTACAACCTGATTAACAGGACGTAAATGGAAAAAGAGGAACGTCGCAGTGAGGTTAAAACAGAGATGTGAGTGAATGGTCCCTTCTCATTGATGTTTGTGTAAAGGCACTGTTTAGACGTGCGCTCCCAAACGTCAATCAGCTCTTCTGTGTCGTATTTCAGCGAACAGTTCAATTAAGCAGATATAGTGGCATATTTTAGTTCCGGTCAATGCCCTATTGAAAAGCACTTAATGGCATGTAAATTGTTCCTTTGCGCATTTAGTGGGGTTCTGGTAAATAAAGATTTAAACACTCCACAATTGTCTCTTTAAGTGCCACTGCTGTTAAAGCTAATTGGGCTGTGGGGTTTTATATCTTCCACACCCCGCATCAGGATAAAACCCCCCCGATTCAATTGACATGTTGGAGTGGCACAGTCCTGTGCAATGCACACCTCCTGCATATTTTAACGTGGTCAGGCCCAGGACAGCGCCAAGCAGGCAAGGTGTGTGCGTATGTGGATATTTATTCTCTATAGAGATGTGGAATTGAATTAAATCTGATCTTAATTTCATTCTGTGGCGATAGATGTTATCAACTCTCCTATTTTTTTAAATAAATATTTTTCTTTCCTGAAAAGGCAGATTTAAAGCGCACATTGTGCTTTGTGAGCATCCTGGTGTCACAATAGTTCTTGGGGGTAAAAATCCAGTTGGGCTAAATGACAAATGACTTGTATGTAAATGCGCGGAGCAACATTTTACTTATTGCATTTAAAATCACCATTATCCTCAGTGCGCATGTGGGTTGGGAGTGGGAGTTGGGGGTGGGGGGTGGTTGGGCTGGGGGGGTTGTGATGCTGAAAGTGAGGCTGGGCCATACTCGCTCGGCCACATCAATCAATAAATTCAAATTACTATTCCAAATTCATCACAGTCACACAAATCAATGCAGCTGCCCTGCTTAGCTAATGTGAAAATGCCACTGTCTGCACACACACACACACACACACACACACACACACACACACACACACACACACACACACACACACACACACACACACACATAAACACACATACACACACACACACAGGACAATCCACTCCTGAAACGAAAAACATAGCAGAGATAGGCCAGTTTAGGGGGGAATGTGTCCTTCACGCTTAACATCTCCTAATGCAACGAGGGCAAAGACCCACAGGCTCTCCTACCTATTGTGCTCCTCATATGCAAACCCACAACACAGACATACATTTTCCAGGCACCTTAAAGTACATGTATCAGTCGACTTTTTGTAGAAATAAATAGGCAGCTTCATTGTAAAGCTACACGAGTAAGAAAGACGCGGGCGAAGTGAGGTTTGGAAAGCATTTAAAGATCGCATTAACGATGAAAACAATTCGTCTTTGCATCTGTGTTGAATTCCACACTCCATCTCAATGTATTTGGTCGGGTCAATACAGCCCTGATCGATAAGGATAGCCAGTGCATCTATCAATTATCCCGCCTCAGCACTCTCTCCCATTGGTCTCTCCCCCGGAGCATGAGGGGGGAGGCGGGAGCCGGAAAAGGGGAGAAAGAGGACAGCTGTTAAAAAAAAAAAAAAAAAAACGCTGTTGCACACCTCACCTTTTCTCTCTCTCTCTGCTGTGATGCTCCATTTCTTGTGTGTATAGTGAACTCTCAATGTGGCTTTTGGGGTTTGAGTCATACAATCATCCGAGTTTTTCCAGAAATATGCTGGAAAACACTGAAAATATTCAGTTACTGTGACACAGGCTCCCATCCTACATCCTAATTCTTTCCTGTGACAGTGATGAGGTGCCATGGCATGCCGAGGTCCCCTTTCCACACGCACAAAAAAAAAAGCGCAGTTGGTTCATTTCCATTTGAATGGCCGGGGCACGTGCCAGGGTGTGCAGGTCAAGACCCACAGGACACAGAGGAAAAACATTGTTGGGAATGAGGGTGGGAGGCCTCCTTTCATGTTTCAATGGACTACACGCAGTTTACACAGGCCTAATCCTGGAGCAATATCATCCCCCATCCCCCACATCCCCCGTCCCCTTTCCCCTCTGCGCCCGCACCACTGCCAGGCCCATCTTCATTTTCCTTGGTAAATATATTTTTATTGGGCCTTTCTTACAGGCTGTGCTCTTAATTGTAACCACTTTTTAGACTGTTAAAATTTTTGAGTTAAAGCCACTTTTATCCTCTTTGGTTGCAACAAACTGATAAAAATGTGAATACTCCAGAGGAAAGTAGGTGTAAATTATTGCTTTTGTACAAATACAGATTCATCTTAGTGTTTGTGCGTTATATTAAGAAGGTTACAGGCTGGTTATAGCCTTTTATGGCCCATTACAAAGCATTCAGAATGAGGCAGCACATACTTCCTCTCCTCCTGCAGGTCAGTGTTCTTGTTTCAGGCGCTGTCCAGAGTGCTGAACTATCCGTCCATCCACACTGAACTGCGGGGTCTTCTCTCTGTTTTGAGGACAGTTCAAGGTGGTGAACTGGACTTTTACCAGTACATAGTTAATAGCATTCTTGTAGGCCCTAAACACCATTATTTCATCCAACAGCTTCCAACCATCGATCAATATTACAATCTACAATCGCGTCAATCACACTCTCCTACTTTCCAGTCCAACACGAAGCAAACCGGGGTTTCCATTTAAATCACATCCCAAGCTTTTTCCTTTTTTTTTTTTTTAAGGGGGAAGCTGAGGAACACAATCTGGGATGTATTTTAGGATGTTCAACAAAAATATCCAAGAGCAACAAAAATAGTCAGGAGTGGTGTTCTTTTTTTGGTCATGTAAGGCAGGATAATGGGTTTAATTGGATAGGGCATTAAGATGTGATTGATGCGGGATAATTTAAAACAGGATTTTTTTTTTTCTCATGAAGAGATGGCTTGATGTTACCTTGCGAAATGATCGATTGGTACTTTAATAATTGATGTGTGAGGGGAAGATAGGGGAGTAAACAGTGCAGCTGCGGTTTCAGAGCCTCGTTCCTCGTTAAGCACAGCAGCGTGTGCTGTAGCTAAGTACTGAGACACGCATGTACAACCATCGCCTTTGAAATCCTCTGGTGGGAGAGCAACAGTCATTTTCTCGAGGTTATACCTCGAGGCTATTTTGCTTAAATCCCGGGTTCAGTGCAGCACATACCAGATGAAATGACATCTCACTCCTTGCATCATTATCTGTAACCCGCCACGAAGAGACTGGCTGTGTGTGCAATTAATCCAACTTTAAATTAGCATAAATCTTCATTTTGTAGCCTGATATGAATATTCATTATTGGATGCATCATGGAGGATATAGGGGAATGAGGACTTTTGAGAGAAACATCACATGCGCCCTAAAAATGATTGATTTTGTTTATCTTGGCTGTTTGAGAAGCCACAGCTCTCCATTTCTATTTTCTTTTTTTTTTTTTCTTATTCTTATTTAACGCTGCATGGCTGCATAAGATGGGATAATATCATAGCAGCAGCTACAGCCTGCGTACGTGTCGCCTCCCCGTTTCTTCTCTCCTGTGTGTATGTGATCGGGATGTAGAGTGCGTCTGCGCCACATTGTTAAGGCCGATCTGGCGAGCCCTGAATCTGTATCGATTTCCATTCCCCGACCTCTCCTTTTCCATCTCTGGAGCTGCGCCATGCAGCCATGCAACCCCCTCCATCTCCAGCGTGCAACCCCATTTCTCCCATTAACAGCTCACCCTTCATAACACACAACAGAATGACTAATAAACGCGTGCTCTCACGCTGCCTTGTTGCGCACCTCGCTGCCTAAAGAGATGCTGACTTTTTAAAAAACGGAGAGGTTTTTAGTGGTCCTCTTTTAATTCTGCCATACAGAAGGATTAGCAGCGTGAGACAACTTAAAGTTCACAATCGTTTAACCTCTTTCTCGCTCATTATACATCCCACCCACACTGTTCCGTCCTGCACACACAGCTCTGACCGCGTCGACCTTATTATTCAAGAATAATGTAATTTTAATAGAAGTCAGATTTGTCTACACAGCGGCGGCTGAAGCAAGAGCCTGCGCTGTCTACCACATTTTCACCCATTCCTCTCTGCACAAACACACCAAACACACACATACACACACCTCGGTCCAATTCACACGGGGTGGGGGGTGGGGGGAGGGAGGGCTGCTTTGCAATTATACATGCAGTAGAGGTCTGGACTCAGTACAGTCTCGAATACCGTCTCTTCTATTTTAGATGATCAATTTCTACGCTACTCCGTCGCCCCCTCGCCAAACCGGATCGATAGGAGAGAATGACCTTTAAATCAAATTGCTGGCAGAGTCGACTGAATGCACGCGGCTAGCATCAAAGGGTTAATGCATGCCCACCCACCCCCCTCCTACCCACAACCCCCCCCCCCTGAAAAGTACAAAGGGCCCCAAAACTTAAGATAATCATAATTAAATCTTATTGTGCGTCCTTGTGCTGTGGAGTCAAATGGCTTCACAGAAGGATTTTAAAATGTAGGATGAACAGTGTGTGTGTGTGTGTGTGTGTGTGAAGAAAACAAATCATAGCCTACTGTATGTGTGTGTATGTGTGCGTGTGTGCGCGCGCGCGTGTGCGTGCGTGTGTGGCTTTTGACCTGCCACAATCTGCATTGGTTTACATAAGATTCAAAGCAGGTGACGGTTCCAAAGAGCAGGCTGTTGTGCAATTAAACATGTTGACCAGAGCACATCAGCAGGCTCATTGTGTCTACGGAGCTCAGCCCCGCTGTTATGTAACGCCGGGATGCCCCCAAAAAACTAGGTCTGCACTCATATACACGAGTCCTTCTCCTGTAATGCATTATAATGACCCTTTTTTAGTTATTATTTGACAGTTACAAAAAACACCAAAACATAGACTGAAGCGGTGAATTTTGCCTTAAACCCCTACCTCACCTACTTCCCACTGATTCATTATTTTATTCACGCTGGATGTCAACACTCAGATAACTGTGACTGTTTGACCTTCGCACATTAAAATGAAGCAGATGTTCCTGTTCCCACACAGTGAGGAGATAAGTAACGGATTACTTTTTTGGGGTGGGTGAGGAAAGCCTCCGCTGGGTGGAAATCTGTGTGCAGAAGCAGTAGCAGCGGTGAGTGTGTGTGAGCACACTGGCTGCTTATCTGACGCACTGACAGGCCATCGGTTATTAAAGGCCCGATAATGGCTTGTTTAATACGCAGGCTAAGAACACAAGGCAAGGACACTGTCCACGCAATTAAAGAGAAGAGAATCCAATTGAAGACTGTTTCTATAAAAGCAAGGAGCCGTTTAATCACGCAGAGGTTGAAATCTTATCCTTAAATCGAGAGAAAGATTCATGCATGTAGAGACAGTTTATTCCACTTATTTCGCACGTGGATCCTCTTTAATTTTCATAGAAGAAGTGGTAATATTTTGGAGGAAAAATAATAAGAAAAGAAGGTATTACAAATGAAAATTAAAAATATATCTTCCAGAAATAAAATGAAATGATCTGTCAAATTACTTCGCTCGTTAAAAGATTTTTTTTTTAGATACATCTGTTAAAATTGACATTTTTGCAGTGAAGTCTGTACATTAGCCTCGTTTTGCAGAGTCGTTTATCTCTGCATGAGACCTCTAGAAATAAATCAGTAAGTTAAAACAGGAATATTTAAATTCTCCTCCTCACAAATCCTGTCTGGACCTCGCCGGGCCTTTTTTCAAAGGAGAGTCTACAGATGGTTTGTAAGGAAGCTCTGTAAGTCTTTCTGCAGGGTCGATCACAACAAAACCGCAAACACACACACACACACACACACACACACACACACACACACACACACACACACACACACACACACACACACACACACACGCTTATCGTACCCACAGTTGCAACCCGAAACTCCGGTTGGGCAACCCCACACAGATCAACAAAGGAACAAAACGACTGTGAAATCAATTGATGAATGAATCGATGTCAGCCCATATAGCCTTTGTATTACATGTTATTAAATATAACGAACAGGCTGCGGGCTTATTCTGAAATTATTCATTTGTTTAATTTGTTGCTTTACTGAGCCGATGTGAAAAAAACAAACAAACTGACTTATTGTTTCTTCAGTCTTTAATTTATTGCAAAGTGTGTGTGTGTGTGTGTGTGTGTGTGTGTGTGTGTGTGTGTGTGTAAAGCAAAACATTTATTACAGGATAACAAATTGTAGTCATGTGTTTTGCACCCATAAACAAATACAATTCAGTTTATTATTATTATGATTATTATTATGTTATTATTATTATTATTGTTGTTGTTGTTGCTGTTGCTACTGGTGATTATGCTCATATAATTAATTATTAAGATGATTTGGGACTGTCTTGTAATAAATAAATAGGCTAATCATTTTAGCATCAGCATTTTTTTTAACCTATTTGCTTTACAAAATGTAATAAATCAAGCTTCGAGAAAATAAATCTGAATAAACCAAAATAAAAAAAAAAATCAACCATAAAATTGACAAATTCTTGCAATTTGCTACAGAAAGACATAACATTTTTATTTACTGCAATCTAATATGTGTGTTTTTCGGTTTTTGTTTTTTTGCATTGGGGGAAAATAGATCACATAAATGCATTTAGGTCACTGAGTTAAAGGATTGAGTTATAATATTTCTGTTGCCTCTCGTCGCATATTGAAAATCTGTCTGTGTTCCTCTGTGGAGAGAAAACAGTGTCATCATGTCTGCTGCTTCTCCTGCGACAAATCAGAAATGAGCAGAGAAGTGACAGCTGACATTTAAAGGAAATGAACACATTTCTGAATTGTGGTGCAACTTTTTCCTCAACGTGTACACCTCCTCATTAAATAAAAATAGAATGTAAATATAGAATATAGAAGAGTTCAACTTTGACCTCTGAATATCCGACTGGTCCCGCGAGACTTTGGTGATCATATGTGAAAAAAAGTCATTGAGTTTAGACCATGAAAGAGCTTCTGATAGATTTACGCAGCTTTAAAAAGTATGTAAACTCTTTACAGCAAATGAAAAGGCGGTTAAAGGAAATTTGGGTTTTCAGATCCGCATGGACCCGAGACACACAGCCCTGCATGTAGGTCTACTGAGTCCCACAGAGGCAGCTTTAACATGCTATGTGTTTAAATGTTAATTAATTATATCCCCTGTTCATGAGACGATTTAAAAAAAAAAAAAAAAGAATTAAATAGTATATTAATTAATATTTTATCATGTTTTGTGAGCAAATATTTATTTTTAATATTGATAAGCCAATAAGATTTCAGTCACACTCGCCTAATTTGTCCATTACAATCCGGATTCATCATTTTCTGTCCAAATATCTCAAAGTAAAGAAGCTGAATGAATTACAGAAAAACGTCACAGCGGGCACACACACACACCTGTTGTCTGTGGCTTCACCGGGTGGGAAATGAAAGCGTGCAGGCCTGAGTGTCTCTTCGAAATCATTACCGCTATCACGCATAACTGGTCAAAGCAATTATGAACGGAATCAATGATAATCGCAGTTAAGAGTATCACTCCAACCACGGACCCATTCATACAAATAACTGGCACATGCAGACAAGGCTGCTATTAAACTAGCAGAAAAAAAATAAAATATTAATAATAATGCGGGTTCAAATCCAGTCGTACGCTTCTCTCAATCATGCGCTTAAATGGCTGAGTGCGTTTAATTATCTAAAACCTCATAAGGAGCGTGATCATCGCAGCAGCAGTCGTTACTGATTATTGAGTTTTTTTGGCACTATATAATTTCTGAGGGTTTACCACTGTGCTGCTAATAACACATTGAGGTTTAGAAAACAGACTAGTGAATAAAATTATATTCCTCAGGTGCGCACAGGAAACCAAACTGACACAGAAAACATAAAATTGGCTGATACAGTATATTAATATTATGTCTAAATGTAAAAAAAAACAAAACCTGATAGATGATACAGCAAATGTTGCAGCTGAATCTGACTATAAGGTGGGATGTGGGCGAAGGTGTAACTGAGTTCAGGTTGAGTTTTATTGAAGTGGTGGAGAAATGCCTCGCAGCTGAGTCGCGGGAGAAAGCAAACAAGCAAATTGTGTCGCTTTATAAGTATATTAACACCAATTCTCACTCATTACATTAAGGAGTATTGAGCTGGAAGTGTTCTGGTCTGGCGAGAGTGAGAGAGCTTGGCACTGCCCTACAGCCTTGAATGGAATAAATGCCACAGCACAGACATGCGCGCTGCCATCAATCTTGGGCAACAGCCCATGCGAAACAGCAGCGACGTTACTTAATAAATGGATTGAAGGCTAAACATCAAATTGCCCAATCATGCTTCTTACAATACACGGAGAAGAGTGCAACTACAAGCAAACTGGCCCTGCAGTGAGGACAGGGGCTGCCTCCCAACAATAAACGGGCTGCAGTGTGTGTGTGTGTGTGTTTGTGTGTGTGTATAAAGGCACCGAACCGTAACCGGTAAACATGTTTATTGGTAAATTAATTAAATCAGCAGACGTTGACCCTGTCTGTTTTACAGGGATCACGAACAGAAAAGGGGGCTTAAGGATTGAATTTGCAAACCGTGAGGAGAGTTTGGAAGAGCGGGAGTCATTTCTGATGCGTAATCATGGTTTCATAAAACACTAAAGGCACAATATTAGGCGGTTTGACTTTCTCATTATGAGCAGGAAGGGCAGCGATGATCAATAAGTGATTAATGCTCATGGTGGACTCACATCTTCAGGGACAGATAACTGAAGACAGCTGCTAGTACGCACAGTAAACACAGGTGGGACAGGTGAGTCTCAGCGTCATGTTTGACGCCGTAATTTAGTTATTTCCCTCTCTCTCTCTGATTTGGATCATCGTGCTTCCTTCCTGCCGTGTTCTCTGCGTCTCCTTCCCTTCATGAATCTCCTCTCTCTAGGCCCACTCCCCCTCCGAGGCATAATTAATTGGACGAACTGAATTTCACACACGAATTATTCACGAATCTATCGATCGATATTGAACACCCAGGGCCTTTCTCTTAACCTCGCTTGGTTTGTCGTGAAGCAAAGAATATTAATGTCATCAGTTGGGGTGGGGGGACGTTAGGTTGGGGGGGGCATAAAGGGCATAAAGGATAAGTTGAAGAATCACTCCTTAAAGAAATTGATAGTTTATCAGATAGGTTGCTTGACCATAAAGGCCCTTGAACTGACATTCACGAGGATTAACTGATCTTCTACTTTGTATTCATGGAAACAACAAAAAAAAACAATAATATTACACTAATAATACAGGCTACTGAATAATAATGTATAAGAGTGGTTGAACAGTGAACATGAGGTAAACATGGCTTTGTTAATCAGTCTCTCTGTGTTTGTGAGGAGCCTGAGGGATCCATTTAAAGTAGGTCAGCTCCTGTTCAGCAGCTCCACATTGCGAGTTATAGAAATTACATTTCTGTCTGGCCGTGCAGCAGCGGGGTGTACACCTCAGGAAACACTCAGCACCAAACATCTCTGCTCCTGTCCGGTCGCTCTTTGTGCATGAGTTTATGTCCGTCTCTCTGCTCGTTGCCTACTGTAGCTCTAAAAGCTGCAATGATCGATTTTTTTTTCTCTTTTCTACGCCGAGCTTGGTTCAGTAATCAGGGCCCCCTTCCTCACCGATCGATCGATATTGATTACTAAATCCAGCGCCTGTAGCAAAGGCAGCGCACTATGGCGCCCCGTGCAGCCGGGCCACGGCGAGAGCGACACCTGCCGACCGAAACGGCACAAAGCACATTGTCGACGGTGAGGAAGGACGTGACTGGAAAGATGTAGAGAGAGAGGCTGAGATTGTCTGAGACACATCAACACTTTATGTGCTTATCGCCTAAAATACATTTATGCTGTTTTTTCAGTCACATTTTTAGGAGTTTAAAGAGAGCAAAGTCCTAAAAACTGTAATTAATAATAGTGACATGCTGTGTGTTTCCTCAGCTAAGATTTGTACCTACATGAAAAACAAACCCATCTGTACATTTTTCGTGGAATCATCTTTTAGTAGCTAGATAAATCCATGTTGATTTTACGCTTTTTAAAGACTATTTATGAAAAGGAAAAGTATTTTTTACTTATAAGAAATTAGACACAAAAGGCAAAATAAGTCCAAATGTGTTTATAAAGCTAATTCGATGCATTTTGCTTTCCAGAGAAAAAGAAAAAAGTTTATTGTTTACGCAGTATTTTAAAAATTACATTTCATGAAAAGGGACAGTGTGTGTGTGTGTGTGTGTGTGATTGTACCTGTGTGCAGCCACACGTCAGGAAAAACCAGAGGTAGGTGAGGTCTTCAGGTCAACTTGAAGCTACATAAAATAAATGGAAAATGAGTCTGGACTTAAATATTGAGATAGTTATAAATCTATATGATAATAATATTGATAGTATTGCTCTGCCAAGAAAAACAGAAAAATTGATCTTAAAGAATGCAGGGTCTAATACAAAAATATTATATAATCAGTTCCCATGAAATAATTCACATTTTTAAAATACGATTCAGATATCACACATCAGGTACATAATGTAAGTCAAAATGTGTCAAAAAGTAATATGTAAAATATTTCACCTCTCTCTTCTTGGCATTGATGCCTCACATGTTTGTAAAATTAGATTTTTTACATTATTCCAGCAATGTCTTAGAGACGGCATCAATCGCCTTTTTCCTATGTTCAGAAAGATGCTCAGTGATGTCGAGGTCTGGCAATTGTGGAGGGAAAGCTGTGCATGTCAGCACTCCTTTCTGGTCCTCCTTGGACATCAAACAGGCCTGGTATAGAGCTTCGCTGCATGTTTAGGCTCACTGTCCTGCTGGGAAACGAATCCTTCTCCACACATGTACAAGCCAGAGGGGATGGCAGGCCTTTGCTGAGGAGAGTGGAGTCAGTGGAGCTGACCCAGTGCAAATGTGGAATAAGCCTGGACATTTCTAAAATCATGAATCCTCACATAAGCTCTCTGTTCTTCGGCCTTTAACAGTGAAATTTTGGTATTGTTTTGTAGATGAAAAATTCTTGAGACATGGTTTAGAAGCTGCTTCCTCCCCATCAAGGCTGCACATTTCCTAACATCTTTTGACTGTACTTGCAGCTTGAGTATGGTCTTATTTCCTCAGCTGTTTTTTTTGTCTCAGATGCATACATTTTCCTCTTTTCATATAGATACTAGCTTGATATCTTAGTATGGTTTCTTTATTGTATGTTATGCCTCATGTCTTAAAACCAAGTACAGAATTGGTGCTGGTGTAGCTTTTCACCTCTCAAGGGAATAATTTGACCCCCAAAGGATTCATTAATCACAGAACAGGTGACACTAAAGCATCAACAACTGTATTCATTTAGTCAGAATCTGCTTAAATAATTCACACAATATATCCGAGGATAATGCATATATTCATGTTGTATAAAAACAACTTAAAGGTTTAATGTCTATCAGTTACAACTGATGTATGCTTGAATAAGAAGCATGAAATGAGCAAACTGAGTGCATTTTAAAAAACTAATTATAAACATTTCTTGGTAGTGGACTACAATGGGTTTTTTTTAAAGATGTTGTCATATTGATGAATGACAATAAATAAATCAATTTGCCAATAAATCCACCATAATGAGCCGTTCTGCCAGTGTTTTGTCCCTGCAATTATCTGGTTTTGTATGTGGTTGTAGGTTGGTGTCACCAGAAGACACGAATGTTCGGGGTTTTGCTGTCATTATATTTGGAGGAATTTAATTCAATAAAAAGGACGAGAACAGATGCAGGATGTTATTGTGACGTCTCACCGGCTTTCATAATCTGTTCTTCTTGTCCTGAAAAATCTGACCTGCTGCGACTTAACTCACCGGGACGCTGTGAATCATTTCTGCTAAAATCCAAAACCATAAAATGACATCACCATCATCTTCCTCCTCCTCCCTCCCATCACCATGACTACCCTTACTACCATCAATAAATCAAATTATTATATACGGCGATGATAATGATATACATACTGTACATACAAGCATGCATTCGGACAAATTTGTATGTGGCATATTAGCATGTGTGCATTTGCGTGATATAAATAAATATATAGCTGCAGTGTTGATGTGAAATATGAATATGATGGATGGGCTTGTGTGCAGGTTAGACATCTGTAGTAAACAGATTGGACTGCAATGGCTGATCAATGGGCTCTGTTCCACTGTAATTAGACACACAGCGCCACTGCTTGGCTCCAGCCACTTCAGCATAATCACAACCTCCCCCCGAACACACACACACACACACACACACACACACACACAAGTAGAACACAAGCTCATGCAGGAACATAAAAAAATCTGTCCTTAAATGCATCAAGACACACACACACACACACACACACACACACACACACACAGCATGAGAGTGAGACATTATTGAAGGCGGGTATGAAAGTATCAGACAATACCAAATGGCAGCAGGTGGAGACCCCACAGGGATGGCATCTTTCTCTCTCTTTCTCTCTCCAATTTGCTCTCGTTTTATTGAGACAGTAGGGAGGCTGAGAGGGACACACAGTCCGTTCTGGCAGGATTCGATCCTCAGCCAGCAGGGGAGCGTGTGGCTGCAGAGGTGGTGCCTTAACCTTCCACACAACTTCCACGCAACTCCCACACCATCTCTGGGCGCCGTTTCTGCCTTTTACTCTCACACCCGTCTGCTTCTCTCCACCCGTCTCCTACAAATACTTTGAGTTACAGCACACTTACCCACAATACAACACTCTATTAACTATTAATTTCTATGTTCGCTACCTACAACCCCACCACCACCCTCTCTGCCCCCCCCTCCCAAACGTAAAAGAGTACACTCGGTGTGTTTTCTTTTGAAAATTGCTCTGTGTATGGGAAGGGGCTCATAGCAGCCGGTGCAAGCACCTCTCGAGTGTTTGGTGGTGGTGGGGGGGGAGTGGGTTATAAATACCCTCTCAGAGCTCAATAGAGTGGGCTCCAGTGGGCTCTGTTTGAAGTAGCAGACTGTAGACCTGCTGGGGGGGATTCTGACCTCAGTCCCTACAGAGAACCCCCCAATTCCTACAGCAAAGTCGGTCAATATTTCTCTTTCTCCTTCACTCGCCACCCCTCCCTTCTCCTCTCAGCTCCTCTCTTTGGTTCTTATACACACACAAATGCACACACTTTGTCTTACTCCTCCACCTTTTTTCTGTTTTTTTTTCCTTCCCGCTTTCTCTCCAACTTTTTCTTTCCCCGTGTCTGCCCCGCCTCTATCATTTACACACACACACACACACAAACACACAATGCTTACTTTTGTGCAACAGTCACTCAGTCCCCCATTGCGACTCAAACTGCATTAATATTGAATCAAACAGCAGTGTCTCCAGCTAGCAGGCAACAGCCAGTCCCACACCCCCCCTCCTCGCTCACCCCATCTTTCTCTCACCGCAGGCTGGCTCCCTGTCTGCACTCTGCAGGATGGAAGGAATATTCCCACTGGGCAGGAGGCATGGATTAGCTTTAAATCAACTTTAATATGGCAATAGAGATGGAGCTGTAGAATCTCTCCTGGTGTATAAACTAGTTTTTATGTGTTTAAGTATTGGCTAATGATACATTTAGTTACTTTACTTCCCTCCACCTCCTGTCTTGTTATTTAGTAATAAAAATAATCACTTTTGTATATTTACCTTGCTTTGTGTTCTCTTTCCCCTCTTTGCCTCCCACTCTCATCCCTATCCCTCCAACCGCTGCCATCCACACCAAGCCTGCAAGCGCAAAGAACAGGAACAACACAAGGACCGCAACACGGCACCCAAGAAACAGCGTCTGGTCTTCACTGACCTGCAGCGCCGCACACTCATCGCCATCTTCAAGGAGAACAAGCGTCCATCAAAGGAAATGCAGATCACCATCTCCCAGCAGCTCGGCCTGGAGCTCAGCACCGTCAGCAACTTCTTCATGAACGCGCGCCGCCGCTGTGTGGACCGCTGGCATGATGACCATGGTACCAGCCCCGGGCAACCGGGCACATCCGCCACCACCTTCTCTAAGGCCTGAGAGGAGGAGAGGGCCTTCAGAGGGCTGGGGACCCAGGTTGGAACAACAGGCATGGGTAATTGGTGGTGAAACCTGTCTACAACAACCCTGGCCTGGACCGTCTGAATGTGTCCTCTGCCCGAAAATCCTTTGTGCCATGCAATCATCTTTTTTGTCAGTCAAAATATTTCAAGCTCTCACCTGAAACAAGCATAATCTAAAGGTGAATAGTGAAGTCAGGTCCACTCTGCATTACTCAACATAAGGACAATCATTGATTCTGTCTTTTTTGAAAGAAAATCATTTTTATGGCATCTTTGTTCCAGACAAAGTAAAGAGACACCAAAGATTTGACGTTTTTGTTGGACGGTATCAGACATAACACTGGCCTCCTTCACCACCCAAGTAGCCACTGACTCTGCTTTTTCTCCCAACTCACCTCTTTGTGTCTGCCTCTTTACTCTCTTTCACATCCCCTCTACGCCGGCACACGGAAGCAACAAGGGGAAAAAGAACGGCAATAAATCTGACAGAACAGCACATAGCCTTATTATCCGAGCCCCATTCTGCACACACAAGGCCGTCATAAAGAAAACAACGCAGCCTATGAAAAAAACAACAAGGCTTTCCAATTCTCCGCCTCTACCTCCCCCCTCCTCCTGTAGTCTCCTTCATTCCTCGGCCAAAGGTATTCCCTGATGGCCGGCCATTTCAGAGAGCAGCTCAGCCTGATCATACGGAAAACTAATGAATTGAAAAATGAATCGATGCAGACAGAGAGAGCAGGGCCTTGACCCCTCCTGAAGGTGAAACTCAAGACGCTCAGCAGTAGATTCTCAGGTCTTCCAGGCCCAGGTCTATATTTTTTGCACAGATGTTGGAGGCCTGTAGGGAGACATGTCATTGTTACTCTTAGTCTGAGCCTCAAGTCTGTGTTTCTCTGACCAACAGGAGAGGTGGGTGAGATGTCTGGACATGCTCTTTGTTCTGCTGGGAGCTTTTCCTCTGATCAATAACTGAGAACCAAGCGACAACAACACGCACGGGCAACCAGCCAACTACATTACAGCTGCATAAGAAAAGCAGAATGTAAGAGGAGCACATGGAACCCAGTGGAGATGGGGACACAAAGGCCTCATAACAGCAGCAGCAGCAGCAGCAGCAGCACACCTCTCCCTCCCAGGTTCTGTCTGTGCTGGCAGAGCAACAGTGCCCCCTGCTGTCGACAGCAGAGACCTGCATCCAGCAGAGCAAGGGGGTTCAGAGCGGGAGGAGAGGGAGGGAAGAGCCACTAGATGCTGAGGAGAAGTCATGGCACAACACATTCAGGCCCTCACAGCTCTTTGAAGGCAGATCAATAGCTAACCATTATCCTATTGTTGTTCCTCATCCAACCAGCACTGGTGAAGCCCGAGGAGGGGGATGGTTAAACCGAACGCTGAAAACGCAGGGATTTAGCAAAGACAGGGATTTGTTTAGCCAACTTAAAATCTTAAAGAATCCACAAAACAGAGAAATTACACAGAGGGGACAGAGAAGTACAACAGAGTCAAATGTAACAGAAAGGCATACAGAGACAGACACATCTGAGGTGCAGCGGAGGTTTCATTTCCCTTATTTTGGGAGGCTTCATATTTTGTCAAATCAACAGTCTCATAACGTAGAGCCGCCATTTTTCCATTCACTCATCTCATCTCCCAGCAGATGTGATTCAAACCAAATCTCCTGGTTATTCCCACACAAGGGTTATCAGTAGCTAACCCAAAGCTAACCACCACACTCAGCTGTCAAAATGCTACAATAATTAGTGCCAATGCTTACTGCCTTAATGCTAATCAGAGAATATGGTATAGGTTCACACACAGATACAGTGCGCCCCACTGATGACGGGCAAGTGTGTGCCATAGCAACCAACAATCAGCTTTTAACTGAATTAAAATATACTTTTTTAGTAAAAAAATAAAAAAAAGAATCAGATTTTAAGGCATACAATAACCAAACCTCAAATGACAAAGATACCACATATACAGTATGTGTTACAAATACAAAAACAAGTCTCCAACACATAACTGGACACATTCTGAAGCAGAAGAAAATCTCTCATTCTATCTTTGGTTCTCTACCTCCTCTGTCCCTCTAACCCCATTGCCCCCCTCTCTTTCTCTCTTCCTCTCTATATTGATGCGGGTATTTAATTAGTACCATAGACACAAAGTTTCTATTTCTTGTTACTATTGTGCTCTGTTGTGCATAAGTAAGGCACCTTGTTGATAAATCAAAAACAAAAAAGGAAGGACTTTTTAAAAGGAAAAACAAGTGGGATGCAAGGACCGAGGCCAATGAAGGACTTTTTTTTTTTTTTTTTTTTTGCATTCTATGTGAATATAAACTCGGATGAGACATTTACCGTGAGAAAGGAGAAAAAAAAAAGAAAAACAGGGAGCTGCTCAAGAGAAGAATAAACAGCGGATGCTTTCTCTCTTTTGGCATTTCATGTCAGAACTGTGGTACTCTCAGCCCCCTTTAAGCTGAGCCCCAAGAATGGGGTAAAATGGAGGGGGACAAAACATGACCTCCAAATGTCCTAGCTGATTCAGTGTGTTTTATTGGAGGGTGTGTGGGGGTGGGGGGGAGGGAGGAGTGTCGGGGGGTAAAGCTCGGGACTCAATAGTTATCTGTATGGTCTTAAGATGCAACTGTAGCATTTCCAACAATGTAGTCAGATTAGCGGTGCAGATTAGATAAGAGATGGTCATTGTCGAGGAGTTGATCGGGAGGTACTGACTAACTTCACGTTGCTGTAAGCAGTGAGTTAAAGTCGCCAAAGGAAGATGAGCTAAAAATTGATTTGTGGTATACAGTTCAGTGAGCATAGGTAAATGGCTAGATTCAGCTCTAGGTATTAGGCTGACAAAATGACATTTGTTTGTAGTGAGAACCAATGTGGCTACCTCACTAAGCTGAGTGGTTTGTGAAACCGCCACTAATACCAAAGATACTGCAGCCTACCAGTCTGAAACTGCCTAGGGGGACAAAAACCAAAAAAAAAGAGCCCCCCCTCTTTGCCCAATACTGTTACAGACAGACACACTGACAACAACACACACACACACACGTTTGTACTAACAGCGCAGTCAGACTGCATCGTGCCACATAGGAGGAGGTGGCTGCCTTGCAGACAGAGTTGAGTGCCTTTTCCCTTCAACCACGGGTGGGACTGCACTGGAAACACACACACACACACACACACATACGCACACAGCATATAGCTGCACACCCATTTACAAACATGCACTCACATACAGACAATGCACCCATAATTGGATGGACAGAAAGGGGGGCCAAAGAGAGGGACACAGAGTGGGGGCTGTGTCAGCATTTTCTCCCATATTGACTTTCCATCTTGATACACTAGAATACAAGCACTTTATCATGTAGAAAGTCTATAAAACATTTTCTATACACTATTTATTTGAAACAAAATTATATGTTACTCCTTAATCTGTCAGAGTCTTTGTTACTGTATCTTCTAGTAGCTCACAGCCTTTGTGTTTTTTTCTTTTCTGCCTGCCCGGTGTGCTTATACTCTTCAGCCGCTTTACCTCTCTCGCATCAGAGATATTTTTGTGTAACAGAGAAAGAGGGGGGTAAAAAGGCAGAGGCTGTAAGCACTCAGAGGGCTGTAGTTGTAATATCTTACCACTAAATGTCTCTCTCTCTCTCTCCACTGCGTGCAAGCACAGTGTGGAAGACTCACTGACAGTTTATAGACACAAAATCTCTCCTCCCTCCACCTCATCTGTCCAGTCGACCTCTCCCCCTGGCTAGTGCTAAGACTCGGTAGGCGTGTGTTGACAATTAATTCTGAAATACCTCAAAACCTTTCATGTAAACTTTATGTAATTTAAACTGAAAATAATACTGCTAATGATAACAATGATTATGAAACTATGATACTATGATAGTTAGTTTTGGAACTTGTGACTTGAAGCTTTATACTGTTAAATTCCTTTTGTTTGCTCATTTTTCTCGTACGTTCTCTTTGTTTTGCTACGGCATGTACTTACTGTTTTCATAAAGGAAAAGACATTGTGAATGTTTCTGTGGAGGGTTACACGAGAAAAGAAGAGACAGAAGAGAAGGCTAGAATAGAAAGAGAGGGGCAAGAGCTACTCACTTCAGATGTTTAGTTCAAAAGCTCTCTCCAAGGCGGGTACGTTCAAAAGAAAAAAAAAACAAAAAACAAAAAAAGAAAGGAAGAAATGACAAAAATATGATTTGGGCTGAATTTTACACCAAATATTTGATGATAAACCAAAGGAGGAATAACCTTTTACTCATTGTTAGCGTTCTTCTGCCTTTAAGTTGTCTTTTCTCTGAAAAAAAAATTTCACAGTTACTTTTGAAGGTTCCTGGGTGTGTTCAAGTGCTCCTGATGTTCTTAGAATATTAAAGACCAGCACCTTTTATTGAAAGGAAGGTGCGCTTTTTTCTTTTGTGCATGGATATTGTATAACTGTATAGAAACCAACAGGAATGACCTGTGATTTTGTGGGGAGAGGAGGAGGAAGGAAAGACTTGGGAGTGGGTGGAGGAGGGGTGGGGGATATTTTTGGTTACCAAAAAAAGAAAGGGTGGGAGGATTTGGGTTTTAGGCGTTGGAGGGGTCCTTGTTTTTAGAATTTCCGTCACTGTTGGATTCACTGGTTGTGTGCATGTGTTGTTGCAACCCTTCCCCTTTCCCCATGTTTCTTTGATGTATATAAATCCAGACAGTAGGGGGCAGTGTGTGCTGGGGGAGGTCAAACTCCTCTCCTCCCAATCAATAGCATTCAATCTTCATTCCTCAGCTTGTGGTCCTCACTCGGGTCCTGAAATGTGTGTCTTGCTTTTCCAAAGACGGGCTGTTTACTTGGAGTTAATCAGAGGGACACACACAGGCGCGAGCGGCCTTGAATATACCTGTATGTCTGTCTACATGCTTTTCTTCAATCTGTGTATGTGTGTTCATTTGTACCTTTGTGGAAGACAAAGTGTTTCTTTCTTATGTTCCTTTACTATGGGTTGCAATATTTGTCATGCGAAAATTTGAAACCACTTCTTACTGACTGACCGACCAACCAACCGCAGTACCATGTGGCAACTCATCGTCCAACCCGAGATGTCGTCAGCATTTACTGTCAAACAGCATATGTGTGTGTCATTTCCCTGTGGGATAGAAGGTTGCCAATGGGACTGATGTAGACACCCCCAGTCACACTGTGCTCTCCCTCTTCTGTTACCTGTTAATCAATCAGAACCAAGTGTCTTTGTGATGGTAGAAGACAATCAGTTTCAAAACAAGAAAAAAGGTAGAGAGAGGGCAGGCCAGTGGGGAGGAGGAAGGGGAGGATGGAAGAATAAAATCAAGGGAAAAAAGGCTCTCTGAATCGTGAAGAGCTGTAGTGCTCGACTGCCAAACGACCACCCCTCACTCTCCAATAGATCCATATTCCATCCCATCGCAGCCAAATCTGACTGCAGTGTTCGCTCCACATGACCTGGATACACAACACTCGACCTAAAACTCATCATAGACATTTTAAATTCCCACCCGATATTCCCACCTCATCCCCCCTGTCACTTTTCACTCTCCTACACTCCCACTGCCACAGTGTGGCGCACCGCAGGAGTACAAAAAAAAAAGAGCTGTGGTGCAAAGACCATATTGCCCATCACCCACCACGATTTCCTGCTAATCTAATGATGATGTAACCAGCCGCGAGGAATAAAAATGGCTCCGGTTGGTGGCTTTTGCACAGAGAACTATGCAAACACCTGACCCCCCCAATCTTAATCGTTGCTGCTGGGTCAGAGTGTACAACCCTCAACCCCCTCCCCTCCCCTCCCCTCACCTCACCTCCCCTCCCCTTGACATCTAGACACTCCTGCTCATACTTTGACCTCCATGACCCCTTCCCCCCTACCCCCCACCTCCCATGGGCCCAGGGTGGGCTGAGCAACCCCAGTCACTCAGGGTACAGTAGAGAGTGGCTGGGAAGAGAAGAGCACTACAGCGCTTCATGATGCACCAGACTAGACCGCTGATGTCGTACAGCTTTACATGAATGCCCCAAACTGCCATTGACATCAAAATGGAGTCCATGTTGATGTTTGCAAGCTGATCCTCCCCGCTCATGGCTCCATTCTTCTACAATGTTCGACTGTCTTTGTCCCCAGCGCCAAGGAAGGGCCACAATCAATGCAAAGACACTTACATTGTACCCTTAAGTTTACAAAGTCGTCTGGAGATGGTGGCTTATTTTGCACTCGGACAGACAGACAGACACACAAACAGACACAGGCACATGCTGGAGAGGGTGAGTCTGCCTTTTGAGAGTGTTTGCTGAAACCAAAGATGAAATCAGAGGTATGACAATCTGGCTACCAAACCTAGAAGACAATGTTCAGCTCTCTGGGCTGCTCTACGGGTCCTGTGATTTACCGGCCATGTGGACATTCCACCTATTGCACTTAACACATGTAACACACACATATAAAAGGTACATGTCCTGGTGTATACTTACACACACACACACACACACACACACACACCTCAACCCACACAGACACAGAAACAAGGGATAAACCCACTCACGACGTCTGGTCAGAAAGCCTCTTTTCCCTCCTCCCACTGCAGAAGCCGGAGAGCCTGTGGAGGACTTTTAGTTTCACTCTAGTTGAGACTTTTGAGAAGGAAAAAAATCTGAGTAATAACTGTTACAGAAAAATAAAAACTTAAAAGGATAATATGGGTAAATTGCGTGTTTTGAAATAAATTAACAAATAAAACAATTGTAAAACAAAGCGGTGCTGTCGGTTTATTGTGTTTGGTTTGATCTTCAAAGGAAATCCCTTGTGACCCCAGCAGATGGAAATTAGATTTTTACCACAACAGCCTCACACAAGAAAGATCAGAGATATTCATACGGTGGTAAACTGTCTACGTAAAGACAATAAACAAGATTAACGGTACATAATGTATTTTGTATATTATACAATTTACTTTATTGGAAAATAGTAGCCCTAGAAAAGATTAAGAAGTGCCCACAAATACATGTTTGAAGTACAGAAATATAAAAAAATCATTGATTCAATTCTATGTTGCAGAAGCAATTTAGGATCACATATTTTGCCATATCAGAGGCTTAGTCAGTCAGTCATTATGCATCAATTTGATATGCCATTTGGTTTCTCACAACATGGTCCATCACTACCTGAGGGTTATAACTTGCAGTCACCTTCTCATCCACCGTCGGCACTGTGCTGTGGATGCCGGTCCCTGACGTGATGAGATGTCCGGGCCCCGCCCCCTGAGAGACAGCGTATGAGGAACGGCGGCGAGACGACCCTCTCCTGAAATTTGACTTTAGTTCCACTGACTTATAGGAGGTGCTGTGGACCTGCATCACATCCAGATAAGACTGACATCAGTGACCATTTACCATTACTACAATTAACTACAACTCACTGTTTTATTAAAATCTCCAACACTTAAGTTTTTGAACATGTTGACAGCAGCAAGTACATTCTCCTGTTAGAGCACACCTAGTAGCTGGAGTATTGTCACTGAGAACAATACAAAAAACTTTTATGTAACTGGTGGACTTTATAATCCATATTGCTTTTGATTGGGCCCAAAACACCTGAATGAGGCTGCTGCAGTTTCTTCAGAGACATTTTATGAAACCGTAAAAGTCAGTTCTGTTGTATTCAGTTGTTTGGAAGAAGCTGAGATGGATGTTTCAATGGATATTTTCTTTGGTAAAGCCTGGGTCAGTAGAAAGCATCTGTGTTTTCAGTTTGTGAACTATTCCTTTGCAAATTGATCCCCCAACTCTTTTTCTTACAGTCTCTATTTACAGGGTGCATCTTTTTCTCTCTCTCAAACGCAAACACACACGTCTCACCTTGTGTTTGTCATGGCTGGTGAGGATGACATTGATGGCCTGGGCGGTCACTGAGGGCAAAACAGCCGTCCAGGCAGTGAGCAGAGCTGTGAGCCACACAACTGGATTGATGAAGGCCTGATCAGACACACCTGATGAAATAACACACAGAGCAACCAATGGGGATGTTGACAGATCCTTCACTTTATCGGATCAACAGAAAATAACATTAAACAATAATTAACATGGACATCGCTTGCTGCATGTTTGTCTATATTTATGTTGATATAGTTTTGTCTTAATCTCAATTAAATCCAGCAGTTACTGTGATAATAGAAACGTTAAATCGCCATAGCCAGGAGAATAGACATGTACTGAGTTGAGCATCAGTGTACCGAGGAAGAGATAGTCGCTGGGTGATCTCTGAAACAGGCGGGGGTTGTGGGTGATCCTGGTACAGATGAAGAACAACACCACAGAAACACACACAGCTGCTATATTGAACTTCGTCCAGTTCCTGGTCAGCAGCGTAATCTGACAGACAAACAGAAACACTGTCATCAGAGGACAATAGTACATCTAGATATAGAGATATAGATATATTGGTAGCTATCAATGAGGCAATGGCAATGAATACATTTGATTTATAAATAAGACGTCATTGGACAGTGCATTTTCCGACAATTGTTTATTTAGCTTCAGGAGTAGGTGAATTTTCTTAAGCCATAAATTAACACTTGATTTTTTTTTAGTTTATCAAAAAAATTCAAAATAACCAAATTTGGAGATATTTGTTTTTTACTGGACATTGAATAATTCATGTAAATGTTTTTGTTTTAAAATGTTCTAGATCTGTTTTGGTTGCTCACCACCCAATATCTTTTTAATACAGATGATTTGTTCAACCATAGAGCTGAACAAATTATTATCATTCTGAATAACGGACTCATTTTAATAGTCATACTTTGTCAACTCCATCTGCAGTTTGTACAAGTATATTCCTTGATTTAAAAATGATCAAATTCTGGACTGAAGCTCTTTATTCTAAATATGATAAAGTTTATTGTTCCAAGAACATGTTTTTAACAGATAATATTGTGCAGCATGCATATAATTACACATAATAATTCAGTGTTTTTCATTGGTGTAATATCTTGTGAGGATGTGAAGTTGTGTTAATAGTTCTCATTTCATACAGTGTGCAATACTTTTTAATTATGCAATAATAGTAATTGTTAACATTCCCTCTGTTTTCACATCACAAGTCAGAATTATTATTATTAAGGTGTCAGTTAACCTAACCTCAATGGTGGCAGTAAATGTGGCTGCCATGGCGACAGTGACTGCCATGGTCTGGTAGTCGAAGGCTGAGTTGTAGAAGACACCACACGGGATGAAGAAGAAAACGAGCGATGAGTAGACAGAATACAGCAGTGACGCTGTCAGGACCAGAGGACTGGTGAGCTCCTGTTTCTGTCCAGACTTGTATAGTTCCGGCCATTTCAGACTGCCTTCTGCACTCACATCCTACAACACAAAGAGGCAAACTGCAGTATTATGGCAGAAATCTTTATCTGATTGATTAGTTAATAAAAACACCCATCGCTTAAACGCTCTCACCTGTTGAAAGAAGGCCACGCACATAATTGGGGACGCTGTGTACAAGACGGTGTAGAGAGCGATGAACCATGTCTCATAGAGAGACTGCAAGAGAGGTGCAGATGGTGGATAAACTGTTTAAATTCACTTCACTTTAAGGCTCTACATTATTTAATTTCATGTGTCTAACCTGAGCACTGAAGCCATTGAAGAAACCAAACCATATGTGCACAAGAGCAAAGCTACAGGTCTTAAACAGGAAGTAGCGCATGAAGAGGGAAATACGCCGGTAGGACCAGCGACCGTGGACCAGCAGCAGCCTCTGCAGAAATCTGAACTGGGACAATGAAAAGTCTGCATTCTGCACTGCCTGTCCTCCCTCCACTCCTGTCAGTCCCACACCAACGTGAGCCGCTAATGGTCAACAGGGGAAGGACAACATTAAGGAAAAACACCAGCAAAACAGGGGAAATGTAAAAACATAAAGAGAAAGCAGAAAATGCTGGTTAATTTCAGGTTTTGTCTACACTTCAGAGCTAAAAGTCCACATTTTTCCTCATATTTTCATGTCACCTGACTTACTTTTGATCATGTTCACATCATTGGCACCGTCCCCGATGGACATGGTGACCGAGCTGGTGTGTTTCCTGACCAATGTCACAATGTCAGCCTTCTGTCCAGGCGTTACACGGCAGCATAACACCGACTGACACTGTTCTGCCAGGCTCATGAATGTGGCCCCCCATTCTGGTCTCTGGTCAAACTCTGCCTGGGGCACAACAGCATCAAACAGCTCACTTTAGGTTGTATTTGTTTGACAAGGTCTCTGTTGACATCTCTGTTGTATTTCTCTACAACCTTAAATATCCAAGACTAAAATGCAAGAAAAGACGTTAAAGGTTGGAAAAAAAACGTCCTTAGGTATTATTAATTAATAGGGTTTATGCGGTTTGATCAGATTTGATTGACATTGGCCTGGCAAACAACCCCACAACTGTCATCACATTTTGATTCAAACATTGCTAAAACCCAGTTAGTGCACAGAAATATGTGACATCACCTTTTTCAGCAGAGCCTCGCCGACTTCAAACCAGTGAGAAAAGTAGAGAGTAAACAGCGTAGACAGAAATCTCACTTGTGAAATAACCAAACTTGTTTCAACTCTGGCAGAAAGTTTTGTGTTCATGCAGGACCCTATTACTCATAGTCAGGAAATGATTGACAGGCATCTTCTGCCAATACATATTTTTAGGGAAAAACTGATACATGCTAAAACAATTATGCTTACTGCTCTATACCATATTACAATGTAAACAGTAGGAAAGGCTTGTATTTCTGTTTTCCACTGTCTTCTTCCACTCTCTGACGTAAACAACGTGGCTTTTCATGATAGAGTCATTTGCAAACTGCATGACAACAGATATTCTGATGTTTGAATATTATATGAGTAACCCAATTACTGCATAGTGCAGTGTTTACCAGCTCAGGTCCAGTGAGGACCACAGCAGTCTTTGCTCCAGCTGTCTCCTTGTCTACAGCCCACAGCTCCGTCTGTCTGGCCTTGAAGAAACTAACCCCTGGGTCTGGGGACTGGAGTATCTGTCTGCAGGGCCAGAACACACAAAGATCAATGAGATGATATATGGGTGTGTGCGTGTGCCTGTGTCCATTTGTGTATTTTTATCATTGCTAACCTCAGCTCCTGCCATTCCAGTAATCTGGTACCAGGATCCAGTAGTTTGCATGAATATCCAATATTAACTGCAGTCTCTACGAGGACAAAGAAGGAGGGAGCAGAAAAGAAAGAGAAATCACAGTAAGACCCTGTTTTCAAATATCTCCAGCACAGAATACAAAAGGGTGGTATTGCCCCCCTCCAACTATTCGGTGTCACAATACCTTTTTTGTCCCCCGTTAGTACCCATACTTTAATCCCAGCCTTTTGAAGCAGAGCAATAGTTTCAGGAACGCCCTCCTGAAGCCGGTCTTCTATTGCTGTCACCCCTAGAAGCTACAAAACATAGAAGTTTGAATTTGTTTTTTAGTATTTATACAGAAATTCTGCTTTATCTTATAAGGGATGACTGCAACAAGGAGACAAGTGAAAGATATGAGTGACATTAAACCACATAACATGATAAAACACATAGGTCCTGCCAAAGTCACTGAGAAACTAGATTTCCTTCTTGTAAAGTTATATTGTCTTAAAGAACTACTTCTTGCTCTACACATGTGAAACTTAATTTGGGGAAGCAAATGAAGAGAAACTTAATGGGAAGAGACCAAAGCCTGATTTAAAAGAGTAAACTGTATTTCTCATCCAATGTCATTGCTCAGCTGTAACAAAACAAACATAAAATCAAATGGAGGAAGAGCCCACCTGCAGCTCTCTCTCCATCTGATCATAAAGCTTTTCCAGTAGTGCCTCACGGTCACAGGTCGCCATGGCAGCAGACTGGGCCAGAGTCTTACTCCACTGCTCCCACGATGCCTCAGGAACAGATCGAACCGCAATACACAAAGTCCTCAGACAGGCCTGGGCAAACAGCTAGCAGAACATAAGTTAACACATTATTTGACAGGCTACACATTATTTACCGAGTGATTCTTTCAGGCAGAACTGAAGAATTGACAAAGACCACATGAGATAAACAGTTCAGTCCCGACAGACACACCTCAACTATCTCAGTAAAACGTAAGCAGGAGATCACTGCTTCAGTCCTTGATCCTCTTGATTATTGATCATAGAGTATGTATGAGCTTTGATTATCAAACAATTGATAACAGTGGAAAATATTGTACAATTAATCCACTGCAACAGGACTCAATGTACAATATTTACCCTATTAACGGGGCAAAAAACCCTTTAATGCTCCTCTGTGTTTTTCTGCACTTAAAGTATATATGACCAGGTTTGTTTCACAGCCCGAAGGACAGCAAAGGAATTTATGAAGTTAAAGCGCGAAAAATCACCAAGACTGTGGTTGTGTGTGATTTTGAACTACTCAATTCTGATATGGAAACAAGAAGATACTGACAAAGTCATAAATGTCATATAAATTGTAGGCTAGGCTAGGCACTGCTAGTTCAGAAGAAAATCTAGTTCACCTCCAGGGCTGTTTCAGTCCTTTCCTGATGTGGACAGTCTTTTTGCAGTCTCTCCAGGATCACTAAGTCAGCTCCCTTACAGTATAGCTTCAACCCACCCTCAGGCTCCCGTACTAGAAGAAAAGAACATAAAACCAGTGGAGAAGTTGACAAGGGAGGACTTAGCATAAGTGGAATTATAAAAGATTTTATATCAGTTGAGACAATGTGTTGTTAAAATAAACCTGTGATTAGAACAGAAAATAGGAGACATGCTTTTAGTGTGTGTTAAGAGGGCTACTCTCACCCAGTACAGACATGCGTCTTCTCTTGCTGGTAAAGTCTATCAGTGTCAGCAGCTGATACTGCCGAGTGACACCCAGCTCAGAGACAACGATGAAGTCCCTTGTCCTGGAGAGGAAGACCCAGCCCAGCTCCCTGGCAGCACCAACAAGAGCCCTCTCATCTGGGGACGCAGCCTGGTAAACTGGAGCCTCTGGAGGAATGCGGTCAACACACAAGTAAGCTTGTTGTCTTACAGGAATGATCCATTGTGCCGGTCAGTAACTTTATCCATACATGTTATTATATCTGATTCAGACCGTAGACTGTAAAAATGTATGACGTGCTCATCGTGAGATCACTCATTGGTTTGTAGACTGCCGTTTTGAAGCCTCAAGTTTAGCGATTTGACCGTCGCCATCTTTGATTTTTGGAGCCAGAAGTGATAAGAAGTGACCATATTTGGACGAGAGGCTGACTCTAGCGCTAGCTGCTAACTTTAGCTTGATTAGCACGGTCATTTACAGTCTTTGGTTAACCGTGCTAATGCTAATGCTATTTACCGTTAGCAAGAAACAGGCCTAAAACCATTAAAACTAAATGAACTTACCAGAAAAACGGAACGGCTGACTCCTGAGAAGGTTTTTCAGGACAACCAAGCCCTTAAAGCCATTTTTAGATTACCAAAATGTTACATTTAACTTTGAGAAACTGAAAACAAACTGTTACATAGCAGCAGCTACGGCTGTGAATCTTATTATACATCCATGATTTGGGATTACGCCATGTTTACGTTAGGTTACCAACGTTGACGTCGTGGTAGTGAATATCAAGGTAGCCACGCCCTAAAGCATATCCTGCTTTATCGTCTATTTTATTCTAAATGGGAACATAATTTACAAATTGAACGTGATATAGTACTGAACAGGACTTTAAACTAGCGATTGAGACCATTAACTCATTAGGAAACAGTTTACTGAGGTAATAAATCAAGTGAGAAGTAGAGTCATTTTCTCATAGACTTCCATATAATCGGACCTCTTTTTGCAACCAGTGGAGTCGCCCCCTGCTGGCCATTAGAAAGAATGCAGATTTAAAGCACTTCCGCATTGGCCTCACTTTTCAGACCAGGAGCTACCTGCTTGGATCAAAATAATCTTGACCTTTCATTGTAGCACCCCCATCAGGTTAATAGGTGTAATACAAAAATACAGAGGAAACAGGAAATGTACACAGGGTCCTCTATCAATATCATCTCTCTCTCTCACACACACACATACACAACACCTCACCTTCCAACACCTCACCTTCCTTCCAATCTGCCATGACAGTGTGACATAAAGTCAGTGCAGTAAGGAACTGTCTACTGAGTGGACACTGCTGTCCTCTGAGTCTCTCCACCAGGCTCGGAGCCGACATGAACAGACCACCGCAGGAGAAAGGATTCCAGCTTAGGTCCATGGGCTGCACACACAAAGGGAAAGTATCACTACTGTACACTGAAATTACACAGTACTGTATACTACTACTCTAATGCGAACAGAGTTGGATGTTGATGGCAGCAGAAATAATGACTAGAGTGTAGAGCTGTAGACAAAAGAGCGAAGAATTCCTTAAGGAAATGAATCAGGAAGAGGTCATGGAAAAACCCAGCAGAGTGCATTCATATGGTACCTCCACGTCTTCTGCCCTGACTGATGCATCACCTGTAAAAAAATAGAAAAATCACTTAATTCAATGAGCTGCAGAAAGCATTCGACAAATAGTTGAAATAGATTATTTGAAAGGCACAAGTACAAGAAAGAAATAAAGAAATTTTATTTTTTGTTACTGTGCATGTTACAACATATGGCCTGAACCAGGAAGTGGCTCAGACATGTGACATATGGTTGATGGGAGTCCAACAAGGTTTCAATTACAGTTTGACTTCTGTGGGCAGAGCCTGTGTTAAATATTTAGTAGACAGACTCGTGGCTGTTGGATATGAGCATGTTAAGTGTCTCCTGTTGTCTCATCAACCATCTCTCTCGAGGAATGAGTTTCATCCATGGTTTATGTGAAGTCGCCTCCCAAAAGGGATCTTTGTTCCACTGTAAACCGAGGAGGAAACTTTTTTTTAAATCAACCTCTGTTGTTAAATGAATAATTAAGGAAGCAAATCACTGTGTTGTTTAGAAAGGACACAACTTTGTTATTATGAATAGGTTTAGACACATATGTACAGAATTGCACAGTTACTGCTTATATCTTGACATACTTCTTTCTCCTGAACTGACTGATATTGGCCTGTTAATGAGTTTATAATTTGATTTTTTTCTCAAAATAGGAAAATATATTTGTCTTCTCTTTACAGGTAACTACTTTATGGTAGTATTTTCCTGACATGTACACACAGATGGCAATTAAACTTTAAACATCCTATAAAAGTCCGTTAAAGAGGCTTTTTATGAGTATATTATGTCCACAATTTGAAGTACATCCACTTGAAACTAGATGATGAAGTATGAAGAAGCAGGGAAAAATGTGATTTTATTTGTGTAGGGCAAAGCGTGAGGTTGTTCAAAAGTGGCATTTAGAGACATTTTATTCCCACCAACTATTGTGCTTTAGTTTTTCTTAAGGAGGAAAATGTAAACACATTAAATGCAATTTTTATATAGAAAATCATTTTACCAAATTGAAAGTCATAAGACTGTTAAGTTATGACAACTAAAGTGGTTTTTAAATTGTTACCATAGATCTCCCCGGCTATGCAGCACTGTCTGAAGAGTAGACAGTTCTGGGTTAATGTCCCAGTTTTGTCACTCAGCAGGTATCTCACTTGACCAAGCTCCTCACTCAGGGAGGTATTCCTGGCCTGGGCAGGTTTGTCTGCCTGCTGCCAATACATCTCCATATCCCAGCCAATAAACAGGCTGTGGACCGTGTGGATCACCTCAAACCTGCAGACACACACACATGCATGGAGCACACATAGACAGTAACACAACATGCACACAAACACAGGTGTATTTCCAGAATATTGTATCGTAGATGGAACTAACGAGATGTAGAGAGCTATGGGCATGGCCGGGCTGAGCAGGATGACGTAGCTCCAGTAAACAAGGAACCCAGTGTAGACTGAATTGCCGTTAACCACCAGAGCAGACAGAGCCTCCGTCTGGCTCATGACCTGATGCGCAAACACGCCGCTGCCGATGGCGAGGAGCAGTGCTGCCTGCAGCACAGACAGGACTATCTGAGGATCCAAAAAGTAGACAAAAACACTTCTTAATAACTCAACAAAATGTCTCATGCTTGTCATCCCCCTGCCCTTTAACCCACTCACCCCGATCACCACTTTGTTGAGAACTTTCTCCGTTTGGGTCGTCTTCACTCTGAGTTTCCCACAGTTCCTCAGGATCTTAGTGTCAGTGCCTGATACAGAACAGACCGCTATTAGATGCTATTGTTACAGCGGGCTGGCCGAGCGAGATGGGAGACCATCCTGCAGCCGGGGGGTGAGAGTTTAAGCCCTTGTGTCAGTAAGCATCTGCTGATGTGCCCTTGAGCAAGATGCTGAATCCCTACCAGCTCCGGGAGTGTCTGACCCCTCTGCGGAGAGGTCAGGGGTAAGAGAGAATTTCCCTTGTGGGGATCAATAAAGTAACACATTATGTTTTCCAGTGATGTTGTCTCAGTTTCACACAGACTGCTGGAAGACACTCAGCTGAATGTGCAAAAATGACAACACTGAGAATGTGTGCCATATCTTTAAACTGTTCAGGGACAGAAAACTGATTCCAACTTAGTAGTATTGTGACAAGTGTATTTCAACCTTGATCGCGCTTAATTCAAAGTAGACTACATCAATTTTGCACGAGGAGGATTAGAGTTATAATCAGGCTAAACTGGGGTCACAAGGACAGTCTGATGAATGGTATAAAACCCATCTCTGGCAGAATTTGATCTATTGATCTGCTTTACCAGAACTGAAAGGGTCATAGCGGTGAGATCCATGACACCTCCGCCTGGTCCAGTAATATCCGATCAATGATCACTTAAAAGACAGGAGGAGCCTGTAATCTGTGAGACGTTAAGAGACCCACATTTAAGACACAGCTGCAAGAGTTAAGCACTGACCATAATTAGCAGTATAATGCATTCAGCATAATAAAATTTGTCATTGAAGCGAGTGGAGGCCACAGTAGAAGGTGAAATGAGGATAGGTGGTCTGGAAACAAAAACATCTGGTCTAATATCACTGTTACCAATTTTGCCACTTACAGTAGCAGGTCTTCTATTTATCCTGCCTGCCTCAGTGTCTGACCTAAGTGGACAGTTTGGGTGTGGTAGCACCTATTTTATGAAAAAAAAACAACTGTATGTCCCCTTTTTTAAACTGAATAAAGTCTTCTAGCTGTACCGGTGTATATGGCCAAGCCGTAGGCAAACTCTGTGTTGCGTAGGACTGTTCCCCTCAGGAGGATGTGCTCGTTGTCCAGCAGAAAACACTCTCCTCGCCAGTGGAGCTGGCCTCTGAAGGTGTACAGGCGATTGTTGGGTTCCTCACAGAGCACAACACCTGTAAAATGAACAGTTACATTTGCTCTGATTTATCTCTACTTTAAAATTAGCTTATTTGGAGTTTGTATTTCCCATAAAAAACCTTTATTCACCATCAAAGGTAGCAAGCGTCTCCTCTGAGGGGTGAGAGGTCAGTTCATTGTGTGTAGCAGCGAGCGCCTGTCGGTACTTGAGGTTAGTCTCTCTGTATGAAAAAAAGACTTTAGAGTCAAACAGCTGATCCAGAAACAGTAGTTACAAAGTCAAAGCAGGTACATAATCATATAGAGTCTTAATTTACTTGGTTGAGAATCAAAATGAAATTTCAGATTTCCACATTGTTCACAGTAATCTGAAGAATTTAATCATAGCTTTTATTTCCTAAAATGTCGACTCGTATAACTAACTGTCTTTACTCTGCAATTAACAAAAAGGCTCTTTCACAATTCTAACTTGTTCTCAATTGAGAGCAAGATTAAACCAGTAACAAAAAGAAATTAAAGCTGCAAGCAGTGTTGAACAGGCCCTCGCACCCTTGTGCACGTCGGGGTGCGGTGCAGTCCAAACGCTTCTGTCACGGGCATGTAGATGTCTCCAGACCTGGGCTGACAGGTCTGACTTTACAAACATGTAAAGTTTGGTGCGACTGGAGCATGTACAATAAAGTTATAGCAATTTCCTCTGTCATGGTGAAACATCAAATCTCCACGGTGCTATATTCCAGCCATACTACACCTGTACTGTATCTGTACGGTATGAGGCCCATCTGGTTGTTCCAGAGTCTAAATTTGATTTTAGACCTTTAAAGGCCTCAAGACCTCAAAACTGCCTGAAAAGCTTGAGCCTCTAAGATCAACATCACCTTTAGAATGAACATATTAAAACTTTTTGTCAACCTACTTATTTCTGATGACACACTAATGCGGTAGTAACTATTTTTTAGGGCCTGAGCCCCAAAGGGGCGAAGACCCTATTGTATTTCGTGTGTTTGTTTCTTTCTTATTCTTTCTTTATTGTTACGCCACTTCAACCCTAAATTTGACCCCCTAAACATGCACAATCAGTTCTAGATTTCTGGAAAAAGTCAGTTTAAGTAATTTTTAGGGCCTGAGCCCCAAAGGGGCGAAGACCCTCTTGTATCTGTTCTGTTTCTTTCTTTCTTTCTTTCTTTCTTTATTATTCCACCACTTCACTGCTGCTGGGGCTGCTTTTCGTAGGGGGCGCTATTCAGCCAGTTTGCATCACTGATAAAATATTGTCATGTATGTGTTCAGGCCAGGACTCTTATCAAACATGTAAAGTTTGGTGCAGACTGGAGCATTTACAATAAAGTTATAGCAACTTCCTCTGTCATGGCGAAGCATCAAATCTCAACGGTGTGAGGATGAGAATCTTCTGCAGGGTGAGACATGGCTGCCTTGCTCACACCTGTGGCATCAAAATTATGCAAGTTTTGGGCCCATTCACTTGAATTTCAATTATTAAATTGAAAACTCTTGATGAGTTTGTGTGTAAAACAAATTAATTTCCTAATTTTCATCAAGTTTATTTTTAGAAAAATAAAGACTTTAAACCCACATGACCTGGTCAAAGTTTGATTGACATGTGTACTGTCAGGTGTGTAGAGACAATAAGTAACTGCAGCTGGACACAGAAAAATACTCATATATTTGAATGGAGAGTGTGAGCGAACTGCTAGGTGCTTGGGCCCTAATAAAGGAAAAACTGCAGTACAGAGCTACAAATTTTAATTTTGATTTTATTTTTCTGAAGCACTTTATCACTAAACTGTCACTCTCACTCAATGAGCTCCATTCAACCCCCCCCCCCTCCTATTCTCTCTCTCTCCCTCTCAGTTGGAGAGAATGTCAATCTGCTTGTGAAATCTCCTCATAAATCCCATGACTTTGGCCAAATCCTACATTATAAATCACATTTTTTTCAGGTTTCAAAGTGGTCAGACTTATAGTTAAGACATCAGAACCATTTGTTTGACACAAAGTCCATGCCTAGAGATTGCCTCCCCAAGGGTTTACATTGTAAGGTGTGATGTGGCACTACAACTTTCAGGGCTTACAATATCTAAACTGTTCGAGTTATTACAAACTTTTTAACAGCTTTTGTTCAGCACAGTGTCATAAGTCATGTATTCAAGTTTGAAGCCGATACCATTAACGCCCTAGGAGGAGATAGCGTTTCTTGGGGGTCGAAAATTGGCGCAAAGTCGTACTTTGATGGGCATATTGCGGAAGTTTTGGTTGGTTCTCTCTACGACATTCCTACGGGCCATGGCGGCCATTTTAGTGACATAGGTGGCGCTATAGAACACATTTTGGCACTTTGGGGGATGATTTTTACATTTTATCAAATTTTTCACCAAACCTGATGTGCGTGCCAAATTTGGTGAGATTTTGAGCATGTTTAGGGGGACAAATTAAGGGTTGAAGTGGCGTAATAATAAGGGAAGAAGAAGAAGAAGAAGAAGAAGAAGAAGAAGAAGAAGAAGAAGAAGAAGAAGAAGAAGAAGAAAACACAAGAAATACAATAGGGTCTTCGTCCCTTTGGGGCTCAGGCCCTAATAAAATCACAGGAGGAACAAGAAAAGACTTTAAAACTCACTCAGTTTATATCTCCAAAACAGTTAAAGATAGAAAACACATGTAAATTCAAAATTTGTAGGTCAACGTCTTGTGACTCATTTAAAGTTCAAATGAAGTTTGTATCTAAAACTATGTGGAAGCAGTAAATGTTCAAAACAGTGTGGGTTTGCTCACACTCTCCATTCAAATGTATGAGTATTTTTCTGTGTTTTTTTGCTGCAGTTACTTATTGTCTCTCCACACCTGATGTGGGTTAAAAGTCTGTACTTTTCCAAAAATAGACTTGATGAAAATTAGGAAATTAATTTCTTTTACAACCAAACTCATCAAGTGAAAGGGCCAAAAACTTGCTTAATGTTGATGCCACAGGTGTGAGCAAGACAGACATGTCTCACCCTGCAGAAAATTCTCATCCTCACACCGTTGAGATTTGATGTTTCGCCATGACAGAGGAAGTTGCTATAACTTTATTGTAAATGCTCCAGTCTGCACCAAACTTTACATGTTTGATAAGACTCCTGGCCTGAACACGTCTACATGACAATATACCATCAATGATGCAAACTGGCTGATTAGCGCCCCCAACGAAATTTCAGTGAAGCAGCCCCAGCAGCAGGCAAAATAGTGGACAAAAGAAGTGACGTTTATCTCCTTCTTGCACTGTCTGAACACAGCCTGGGTCTGAAGACATCTACATGTCCGACATGTAAATTCAAGATTTGATTCATTTAAAGTTCAAATGAAGTCTGTATCTAAAACTATGTGGAAGCAGTTAATGTTCAACAAAGTGTGGGTTGCTCAAACTCTCCATTCAAATATATGAGTATTTTTCTGTGTCCAGCAGCAGTTACTTATTGTCTCTACAAACCTGACAGTACACGTTTAAATCAAACTTTGACCAGGTCATGTGGGTTAAAAGTCTTTCCTTTTCTACAAATAGACTTGATGAAAATTAGGAAATTAATTTGTTTTAGACACAATCTTACTATGCTTCCATATTGTCTGTTTCTCATAGTGTTACCTACTGTGTACAGGAAGTCTACCTTACAACACACACCATCAGGTTTGCATGATATTACATAGTATGTTCTCAACAACATAAACTACAACATGCCTTTATTTTGCAGGTGTGTTTGTTACTTTGTGGATGTTTTCTAGCTCCAAATAGCTTCACCACTTCATGCACTTTCCAAAAAACGCCTGCGTATGAAGAAGTCCACGTGCAGACCGACCGACCATGTCACAGCCTAACGTGCATGGGGCGCAAGGGCCTGTTCATCGCTGCTTGCAGCTTTAATTATATTATCATTTTCAAAGACTGAACTCAAAGAATTAATGCACAGATGTATTAGGTTGATGGTGTTTCATACCCATCGATGTCTGCTGTCTCCAAATAACACAGACTGTGAGGCTCTGAACTGCACAGGAGGAGAAGATCCGCCTGAGAAGAGAGAAAATAGAAAAATAAAACAGACAGCAGGTAAAGAACTAATTACACAGGTTACAGAACTATAAAATTAGAAATAGAGCTATGGAGGTTTAATGACGAGTGATTTATGCTTCTACCACAGTAACAAGGATTAATCAGAAACTTTGTTTTTCAGATTGCTGTTAATTTCCAATTTTTATTCATTGAGAGGCTCACAGGGATGACTTGGTCTTTGTGGATCCGCAGAACATCTCCCACACACAGATCCTTCCACTGTGCTGTGCTGAAACTGAGACAGAAGACAGATGAGGAGTGAACATATGGAAAAATAGTCACTGACTTTCATATTATTTCACAAATCTCTTAAATTTGCAACATGAGGACAAGCATTTATGGTGCTTTTCATAGATCAACAGTAATGTTTTACTAGATTTAATATTAGAGACACAAATCAGTAATCAAAATAGCTCCATGACCATAATTTTAAACATAGGACTCGAAAGACAAAAATTGGGTTCCCCAGGAATGTAAACATATGAGCCTATGAGGGCTATAAGGTATTTTCAATTTGGAAACACAGAAATACTTACTTTTTATCCACAAGTAAACCCTGTGATAACATACAATAAAAATCTCTGATGGGGCCTTTAACTAAACTTATATCTGTAATGCTAAAAACAATGCACTATTTTCATTGTCATGTTTCTCATGCAGTCATCACTCTTTGTGATGACAAATATTGTATGCAAATAATTCTCTGAAGTTGTCTATTAGTCCACAAGGGAAAGCATAACACCTGGAATGTAACATTCTCAGAAACAGACGGAGGCAGAAGTCAGAAGAAGTCATCAAGAGGTCGGTCATAGTTCATGTCTTCTGTAAAAGGCTCTGTGTTTTTACCCTGCTCTAATGCACAAAGGGACGTCTAAGGATTCACTCATTCACACTTCATTAGAGCTTCATTAGAGGGCTGTTTCAAACTGGGGCTGCTCTGAGTCTTGAGAGAATAACCCACTGTCTTTGTCCTCACCTCCGGGAGATGAGTACGTCACAGGGTCGGGAGTTGATCGCGGAGTCACTGCGTCTCCTTGCCTTGAACAGAAATGGAGAGAGAAAGACAGACCAATGAAGAAAAGAAAAAGAGGGAGAGAAAGAGATTGAGAAGCGTGACAAGGATGGAGAAAAAGAGTGATGGACAGGGAGCGTGTGAGAGGGAGTGAGGGTGGCCATGAAAGGTGGAACGGGAGAGAGGAGAAAGGAGAAACGCCATTACGGGGCTCTACAGTGACACCAGCTGGGAGATTTACACCCTCCACTAAATGATTAGTCAATAGAGAGGGGTCAAGCAAGCGTTTCACCCAGAGCTGTTAACGACCGTAACTCAGTGATGCACTTAACCAGTGAATTCTCCATGCAAAACATCACACCTGCATTTAAAAAGGAAAAGCTTTAATGATAGGAGAGAAAATTAATGCTACTGGGATGACTGGTTTTGTCAATGAGGAGAGGACAAGGAGTCAATGAGGACAATGAAGGAGAGAAAAGAGTGCATACATGCTTAAGTGCCAGGTGTATAAATGCATGCGTAAGGTCGGTCGTATATTTGTGTTTAAAGTGCATACATTTGTGCATGTGCATTCAGCTACCAGCCATGTCAGGGATTGAGATTGCCTTTCCCGGACTCCCGCCCCCCCACCCCACCCCCAGGCTGAGTGAAGGAGCGTGAGAGAGTGACTGGTGGTCTCACCATGTCGTTCATGAGGTCTTTCAGCCCTCTCACAGAGAGCACAAGGAGCAGCGGGATGATGGTTATGTACCAGGGAATGGACGAGATGGCAGGGACGCACTGGAATGAAGATGCAAGCGTAGGATACGCACAGAAGGAAAGGAAACAGTCACACCTACTTTATAAACCACACACAAAATGCTTCCACAAGTAGGCCTATATAAGAAAAACTGCTAAACAAACTAAACCAAGGGATTGGATAGGCTGATGTGATACCTCAGCAGAGGAATTAATGATGTCAGAGTGTAAAAAGAGGCATCTCCATCCTGTATTATGTATTATATTTGTTTGCACTTCCAGACATCTTTTCTAGATTTAGATATTTTTAAAAGTGAAAACATGAGAGACGATAGGGGAGAGACCAACAGAGCCTTCATCTGACCTGCAACACCATCATGAGGAGGAAGAAGAGATTGGCTGCTCGCTGGAACTGTTCAAACAGTGTCAGGGGCAGGAAAGTCAGGGGGGAGTACTTATAGCTGCGTACCACATTGTCCTGGCAACCAACATGAAGAGCAACAGAGAGTGAGACAGACGCACAAGGGAGACATGCTGAACATATCAACAGATTAATCCGTTTCTAAATGTATCTGCATGCCCACTGGAGTGAGGTTACCATGTGGAGGGAAGGAAGCACACGCGTGACTCACTCACCGCGTATCGGCCCCAGCGGAAGCACAGAAAGGATTTCTTCTGATGGTGTTTGTGGTAGAGTCGGCTGTTTGCCCTCACCTCCCATGTGAGGCCTGTCAGACACACGTTAGTCAGACTCTCAGTCCTGCGCTCAGAGACCATTTGCACAAAGTGATTTAATGTATCATTTTCATCAGCAGACAACAGATGGATGTATGCGTGTGTGTGTGTTTTGGTGAATGTGTGTTAATATGCCAGCATATATAGCAACTGCTGTTAACCATATCTCACAGGGATTCTTTAACCTCCCAGTCAGGAAGCAAAAAATGACTAAAACAGCATCTGCTGAAGAAACATGATCCCTTTAAAGAGAACGTTTCAATCTAGTTCAGCGATCACATGCAGGCTGCTAAATATGACCGTGAGTTTGTGTTAATGGATATGAATAGTGTTTCATTTCAAAAACACTGTTGCATCTCAGTAAACACAGGAAGATAAACAGACAGTGGGCAGCAGGTGAAGAAAAAGGAAAGACAGGACAGAGGTTTCAAAGAGACGTACCAGATTCAACACTTTCCTTGGCCATGATGCAGAAGAGTCTCAGACGTTTGGCGAAGACTCAGATTGTGCTAAATGAAGAAGACAACAGTGACATAGCTGCTGCTTATGTCCCCCTCTAAGATATGCTCATCAGGCTTGTAACTCATTACACTGCATTACCATGCCTACCTATACAGCATAACAGACAAAAGTTTATAAATCACTGATGCTGATCTAAACAGACTTTCAAGTCCTCAGTAAGCCTCTATAGTCCTGTACAAACCTTACCTGGTCTAAATTAACCTTTTGATTACATAAACAAACTGTTACTATGGTAAAATGAAGGCAACCCATTATTTTCATATGATGAAATACTGAGAAATGTACCAACTCTTCTGGTTAAATCTCTGCTTGAAGCTGCATGAGCAAAATCAAAAGAGATTAATCAGCACAAAAATGGACTTTTACGCAATATCTTATAGGTTGCTATCTAATAAGTAGATGAACCACTTTAAAGCCTGGGTGCAGGAAACTACTCTTGACCATTCATGAATGTTGTTTGTGAAATCGTACATATTATCTTTGTTGTTAAGAAACAAAAGCAGCAACACATAAAAAATGCTTACAATCCAAAAAAGTAGTCATCCATTTACCTGCAGTGATTGCCAGTGATGTACTTAAGCATTGTATAACACTCGCAACCAGGTGACACAGCAGCGCCATCAATCACAAAGCTCCACTGACCACAGCGAGAGATGAACATGGTTGTTTTCTTAACCATTCTTTAGCTGCTTTTCATAATGTGCACCTGTTTCATCCTCCCCCCTCCTTTCTCTCTCCCTATTATGGTGCAACATGTCCCAGCCCCGCCTTTGCCTTGCTCTCAGGTGGCAGCTCCAGGAACACAGACTGCACTCCCCATGCCCCTTACCTGAGGAGAGGAAGAGGAATGGAGGAGGGGCAACAAGGGGCCAGCAGAGAATAAACATCAAATCACAGTTTCTGTTTATCTCATTTTTTGCAGCAGAAACCTTTTCTGGAGTTGAAGTACCAGAAACTATGGCCTGAAAGATTCCAAACATATCAACATATCAGTACTTTAACTAACCTAAATTACTCCAGTGTCCCAGCAAGTCTATGTTACAGTATGGTAATGTTGTTTTGCACCATAGCAACATGCATCAGTGGGAGTATTGGTTTACAAGCATGTGAAAGCAGTAAAACCAGTTCTCATTTACTACCTTTTTGTGTTTGTTTCTCACAGAATCAATCTCTATATTTAATGGATTATGATTATTTGATATAGAAAGAAAATGTAAGCCTTGCCTACAATCTTGTTAAAGTTTGCTAAGTGTCTACAGTGCCTGAATTAGAAGTTGTTGTTTGAATAAGCAAAGTGTTTCTGCCCTAATGTGCTTCCAAAAAACAAGAATAAGAATAAATTGTTCACTCAATCAGTTCTATGGTTCAAATTAAAGTGAAAGATTAAACCAAATTCTTTTTAATTTCAGCAGTTGTTACTTAAGTAACAGGTATTTAAATTTTCTAAGTACTTATTCAGTGACTTAGTTCAGAAAGTGTGTATGATAGTAGACTTTAAATAAGTGTTTTTCATATAGGTGATTTCATTCAAACCATTACTCACCTTTAGATAAAACTCAAATATTCTGCCTTCTTTATGAATCTAATGCCACCTGGTGGAGGTAAGCACCCATTACAGTATAACCATCAGATGTGGGTCAAGGGGGGTGAATATGTAAACAATGGCACCACAGAACAAAAGGCAGTTCACTGAATTTATGTCAGTTAAATGTACTATTTGTGGTTTCATATCTCTGTCTCATTTCTCCCCCCTATGTTAGCGAGGCCGTCCCCACAAAGGCCACATATCAACACCATTCAGGTGTGCATATCTTGCGTCTATGTGCGTGTAAGTGAGTGTGTGTGTATATCTAGGAGGATCTTTCCTATCTATTTTAACAGCTGGGCTGTGCAGCAGAGTGGTTAGGGTGATGTGCCGGTGGTGTTGCATGCGTCCTCTTAGGCCTCCACAAACGATGACAGTCAATAGGCCAGGCTTTCCCACCACAATTTAACTGTTGCCCATCATGGCTGCCAGATCTCACAACCATAAACACTCAAGCGAATTGTCTCTCTGTGCCTGTGGGGTTTTTTTTTTGTCAAATTTCTACTTTGCAAATTTGAAAAAAGAGAGGATCAAGCTGTATTAATATGTTGGCATATCACAAATTATAGCCAGTATTTCCAATGAACCTAAATTAAGTGATAATAAATCCAGTAGAGAAATTAAATGGGGTATTACATCTGGATGTTGAAAACAGAAACATACTAGCTGGAAGATAAGTAAAACAGTGAAAGGTGTCATCACACAATATAAATGAAATCAGTTACATATAGATTAGGTCTTAGGCACTACAATGGAGAGATTATGCAAATATATAAACCATTTGTCACTTCAAGAGGGGTAAAATAAGCAAACAACACTGTTAAAGTCAAAATGTGAGAGGCTTCAAATGATTTTACATTACTCATTGCAGTTTACGGGTTTATGACTGCCAATTGAAACCAAGCACTGAGAACGTGAGTGAAACTTCTCAATTTACTTCTGCACCTTTTAAATTCTTGGAACTGACCTGTTGACAAAGATGTCATTTACAATTAACATAAAAGTCATAAATAGCTAAGATTCACATTTCTTATCACAGCATCAGCAGCCAGTGAGAAGAAACACAAGAGATAAAGAGAGATAACAAAGTTTAACTTCCTCATCTTTTGTTCACTACAAAAATGGAAATCCGCTATGAACAAACTGATGAGCTGAAAAACCCACAATACCCTCTGCAGTAACTTAAATACTATTAGATACTACATGTCAGAAATGTGCTGACATTTTGAGGGTTATACTAAGGTGCTTTGATGTATTTAGTAACTCATTTCAATGATTATTGAGTACAGTTAAATGTCATTTTCAGTTAGTGTCTAACTACTTGAACAATAACATAATCACTTTATACAAGCCTTACACTGACAACGAAAACCACAATTCACAAAATCATTCCAAAATAGACATGCTCTTTATCACTCTGCAAATTGTCACCCTGTTAAAACATACAGGCCAAGTTTCCACTACATATTGTACTTCTGTATCTCACAGGATCTCATTAATGCGTGACCCTCAGACCACTCCTCTTCTCAGTACAGTGAGTATGAGAAAGTCCTGGGCTGCGGGAAGCTACTCAATGTTCTTATTTCTCAGCGGCCTACATTACAGGTTTTTATGTGGCACTGTAGAAAGTAACACTGCAGTTGACTATGAAGAGTTGATACCCTCCGTGCTTGCTGAGGCTCTACTTCCTGTAAAAAGTGGTTAACAGCTCAGCCGTGAGTTAAAGAGCAGGAATCAGGCCAGCAGACGACAACCCGAACAATCACACAAATGGCCTCCTTAACAGGGTTGTAAAAGATACTGGTTTTAACGTGACATACAAAAAGATGTTAAATAGGTTAAGAAAATGCCAAAACAAAGCAACGGTATTTCCACTGAAGTGGACTCCTAGTGCACAGGGGGACAGTGGCTTGTTGAAAGTAGAACATGGTGGGAGATGTATGTGTGTGAGGAGAGGGTGTGACATAACAACATCAAAGTTTACAGGAACAAACTGATTAGAGTAACCCCCAACCATGAGTCACCTGGTGGTAGTACTTTGTTCAGTGAATTGTGTGGGTGCACTAAAACATGTCAGTAATGACAAAACTGCGGTTTAGACGGTATTGGTAAGACAGTGTGGTCCCGTGGAGAACATATCTGGAAGACAATCAAATAATGTCATGACAGTTTTTTTTTTTATAACTTTCACTGTCGGCTTGTTATTGACTTTGCTTCGAGAGCATAAATCACTCTTGAGACTCGACTGTTTTTTGGAGAATCAAAGTGAATAGTGTTCTACTTTAGTCAGCTTCTGTATAACTTTGAAATTTTCATTCACTGTTGACACCATGTTCTCAGTCATAAAATGGAGGATGTAGCTTGTATGGTGCCAAAACTGAATCTGATTTATATTTAAATATTAAAGTAATACATTTCTAAGAACTGTGAACTGCTGCCAGGATGTCGATGCCTACAAATCTCATGAAAACAAACAATTAATTTATTCTGCTGACAAGTGTACCAAAGCCTGTACCACTTGTCTATTTTTATGTGTCTCAATTTTTTTTCACAAAAATCGACTAAAACTATATGCGTAACATATTCCTTCATTACAATAAACATGGGTACTTTAGCTTGTTTTGAGTCAGTCACACAAACAGCACTCTGCGCTTACATTACATGAGTTTAAGACACGCACGTACCACCAAGTTTTTGTGAAATCACAACTTGTTTGGAGGCCAATTGTGGTCCAGCATGCAACTTACTAAGGTGGGGTGTGAAGCATACACTGCGAATAGACTTTCCGGAGAAGCAGGAGTCATCTTGTGTCTCGTAAGTAAATTTTAAATTGAAAAATATTTGCATATTAATAGATTCTATATTTGTCAATAAGGGAGAAGGAGTAGATGTATGTTTTTTAAATTCAGAGAGGTAAAACAAATTATTATTCGAAGCAGAGTATTTTTATGCGTCTTAAAACATGTTTGTATAGGAGTTTTATTTACTAACTGACAGGAACTTAGTTTGCCTTTTTTAAAAATAAAACTAAATATTTGTGAGCTGTTTTTAAAGATTTACGTCTCCAGTAGGAATTAATGGGCTGGAGGATGAAGCCACAAACAAGCATATAGTCGGAAAGTATTAAGAGGAACTAACACATTGTTATTGTCTTTTCACCATATTTGTTGCCGATAACAAGAACTTGCCTTACCCGTTAACAAGGGAGTGCAAGGAAATGCTGACTGCGCCCATATTTGCGGGTAACAAAGTTACAACCAGCAAGCTGATTGTCAGACAATTGTTATTTTAAGAGAAACATTAAAACAACTGGTCACGTTTTTAAATGAGCTATGTAATTCCTTCTCAGACAGATGTGTTTACTAAAGTGGACCATTAAAAGACCAAATAATAATAATAATGATAATAATAGTAACAGTAATAATAAAAACAGCTGGACATATATTGTTCAGCTTAAACAAAATAAAGTGAAATCATCTGCAACATGCAGTCAGGATGTGGGTGTTGCCACACAATGAGAAAGTGCAAGTGGTAAAAATTATGCAGGCCCATCATGATATACCACACTGCTTTCTGAGCAAATTCATTTGAATGGTGACACTGAGTCATCCTAAAAGTATTCAGTCAGAGGTGTGTGCAATACAGTCAATCAAAGCTGAAGAACTTGTTCCCACAAAGTCATCAGTCCTGAATTTATTATTTTACCCAAAGCTGTATGATTTCAGATTTATACTGGCTGCCATTGCATTCATGTATAAACACCTTCCTGTTACAGCTATAAGGTAGTGTAAGTCAGTACTCTTCCTGTATGTGTGTGTGTGTGCTTGTGTGTATGTGTGTGTGTCCATGTTTATATGTTAAATTCTCATCAAAGCCAACAGTTTGATCATCAACCAACAGTAAAATCAGATAAATTACCACCTCTTTAAAAATCTGTAGATTAACTACATACTGAGACTAACCTGACTGTTGCAACATGGCAGGTTGTGGCCTCTGTGGTTACAGTGAGTCAGACAGAAAAGTCTGCTGGATTTTTCGACAAACACAAAGCTGATAGCTGAGAGGGCATCCCCCCCTCCTCATCTGGACAGCCCCCACACTTGGCAGACCATAATAAAATCTTCAGCACAAACAGCAGAAGAGTGATCTTGTACACTGTAGTGTGGTTTTCCATTTTGGTGGTGTCGTTTAGTGCGGTCGTGCTACTCAGATCACATGTCTTCACCTCTTGGGGTGAGAAGCTGTTCTAAATGATAGAGCTTAGAATATGAAGGGACAACAATGGGAGATCTTCCTATTGTGCTTAATGAATTTTATCTGGTCTTGCTAAGCTCTTGAAGGATGGGCAGGATGCAGCTATTGATATTCTCCAATTACCAGATAACGTGTTGCATCTTAGACATGTAAGGATTGTGACACAGCCCAGACACTAGTTGAATTTCTTCAGCTATAGCAGGAAGTATTGTTGGTGACTCCATTGTGTCTTTGAGAACAACTTCAGACGAAGTAGAGAGGCGTTTGGAGGGCCATGCCTTAAGGCCAGAATCATTGCTGCTATGATAATTCATCGTCATAGTGCATCAGTGGAATTACTGCATGAACTCAAATTAAAGAATTAAATGATGGACGACACATAAAGATCCCAGAAGCTTATTTGCCATCCAAGGGTGCACTCAATGGTAATTGGTTTGGTGGGTATGAATGCAATTTTTTAAGGTTTATTGCAAGAAATTAACTGCCAGTCTCAGATATGACTATGTGTAAAGTGAACCACACAACTAGCCTGGTTTCAATTTGAAATTGGCACCCTTATTGCCATTTTTTTAAGATGTGAACACAATCGGCATACAGAGCCATTAGACCTGTCAATATTTTAACAAGAGTAAATAAATATGACCAAACTAGCACCCTTGTGACACTGTATTGCTCATTACACTGTATTACTCAGCAAAAATTGCTGAATTTATAAAAAATTTAGAGATTTTTAGCATTAAGTGGAGAAAATGTGATGTTTGTTTCTGAGTGCATGGCTTTAGCAGCTTGTTAACACGAGCACATGTTAACATGATAACATTTAGCATAACATGTTAGCATTAATGTCCATATATAGGTGAGGCTGACAGTATTATTATTGCCAACATATAGTCTCTCTGAAGTTTTGATTCGACCAACCAGAGCGTTGTGGGACAGACCATGTGGTGTATAGATAACAGCCGACATGGAAGTAGCAAACCAGGAGTTTTTCCCAGTGAGCCCTATTAAGTCCCCTCACAAAATAGGCAATGAACCGATGAAATAAAAAAAAAAATCCTTGTTATTGTTTAAAATTCTAAAAGCTTTGAAACAATAAAGATAATTAAATACAAATTTAATCAAATTAGTCAAAGATGTGTGCATTATGTTTGACCAACAGTGACTACTTCTATGTCTAATTTAGAAAATGTGTAAAAAAAGCAATAATGCAACACATAACCGTCAAGCATTGGTAGCATCTTATAAACCTTGACATGGGGATGGACAAACAGATGGGCGGACCAATTCATAATCCCTCCATAAAGTTTATTATTTACAGGGGACATATACAGTAATAAGTGCTGTATGCTTCAGGGAGGAATGAGTTAGAGAAACAAAACTACCAGATGGGCAGAGGGCCTTCATATCCAGCAACATGTTCCCCAGCCAGTTGGAAAAAGTGCATGGAAAAGAAAGGTGGCACAATATTTTTTGTTTCCACTTATTCCATCTGAAGAGAGGAAATATATATTGAGTTTCCATGCTGAGCAATAAACATAGTAGATTTACTGAAACTAACTGTGGAGGATGTCATGGGTTAATGCAGCTTTTACGTGATTTTTCTATTTATGTTCTGAGTTTGTATTTTTGTATTTTCTACTTTATTTTTATGATTTTATTCTAATTTTGTTTACAAGCTATTAAATTTGATATTTTTAATAATTACCGATCGATACATTTTCATCTTGACGTTTTAATACACACACCTGTGTAAAGTCAGCTATATCTATATAAAAATTATTCTTATTGAACATGACTATGTATAGGTTCAGTGTTCTGCACGCAATGTGCTGATAATCGATGTGCAGTAACTTAACAAGCACATTAAGTAGGGCAGCTGATCCAATGTGACTCATTGCAGTAGCACCTGTTGGTTTGAACGCGACCACATTTCTCTCCAAGTGAAGGTGCCTGATCTGTTTCCACAGCTTTCAACAGACAGTGCGATGACACAACGCTATTGGCTGCGTGCGTACAGTATATGTTTGCGCCACTCAGCAGCTCGGCTCTCTTCAGCACCGCTGATTGTGAATGACAGGTAAGCGCAGACGTCTCCGGGAAAACGTTTAGCATTCACACACTGATAAATACCATTAAAGAGTGTGTCTGAGTGTCTAACGCTGTACGTTTCTGTGCGTGTTGCAGAATTACAACAAACTCTCTCTCAGCTGATCGCGTCTTCCAGGTCATCACACAGGTGTCATCATTTCAGTAAGGTCAGTGCGGCGAGTTTTACATTATAACATTGTCTAAACGCTATGTTGACCTTTGTTAATGGGAGACGAAGCATCAGTGTTATCCAGTACTTAAAGGCTACTAAGTTTGATTTTTAATAATTTGTTTAAGTACATCTTAAGACCATACAGCCTACAAAAACGCCGGCTACAGGAAAGACCAAAGCGAACACTTCGCTGGTTTTTTTTGCTGTAAACCAAAAGCATGATTTTAATTGGTGGAAGGCGTTTTCAGATCCAATACCAAACCACAATGCAAACAATTCCATTACAAGTAAATCCTGCATCGAGATTTTTATTCCAGTAAAAATATAAAAGTATTATAAGCACAATGTGAGGAAGTAAAAACAAAACAAGCTTGTTGTGCGGTAACAAACATCTTTCATGTAGCAATGTTGAATTATTATTAATGATGTATTCACTGTTGCATAAAAGAATGATTGATGTTGTGATGTAGACAATTACGTGTAACATCTGAATAAGTAACTACTGCTGTCAAATAATGCGGAATTGAAAGTTCAATGTTTCCATCAAGCACCTTTATTTAAAAGTAACCTATACACGCAACAGTTTACTTATATTGAACATTAGGGCTTTAGTATTATATATAGTATTAAACATCACAGAAAAAAGTGATATATTTTAATTGTAATCCCCCCCAGTCTAGTGCCATGTCAACCCCGAGAAGCCCTGACGGTCCTGGGGCTACCACTCCCTGCCAGCCCTCCTCCTCAGTGGAGAGCAGTGCCTACGTGGAGCTTGATCCAGACCCTGGACTCCTCTTACCCGTGTCACGGTCCCCCCTGTTGAGTCGACGTCTCCTGCGTCTACGGACGTGCAGCAGCCACGTAAGCACCGTAACGCGCCGCAGGAGGGAGATGGTCCCAGCCGACAAGAAAGATAACATCTATTGGGACAAGCGACGCAAGAACAACGAGGCAGCTAAAAGGTCCAGGGAGAAGAGGAGACTGAACGACCTGATGCTGGAGAGTCAGCTGCTGGCTCTGAGTGAGGAGAACACACAGCTGCGGGCTCAGGTGCTCAGCCTTCAGTATCACAGCAGCCTGAGTGCAGAAAAGAGCAAACCTGCAGCCTCTACTTTGTCCTTGTCACCTAGACCGGCTGCCTCCCTCCAGGCAGGGCTCTGGGGCAACAGCAGGAGCAACCCAGCCCATGTGAGGCAACAAGAAACAGGTAGCCACCCTTTTGAGAGCAAGGTCTCTTGTTTTAGAGGTGTTGGTAATGGTTTTGATCCACAAAGTCCTCACGGTGGTCTTCTTCCTGGTAAGTGTGCCACACAGCAAGGTGTCTTTCCCCTGTCTGTGCCAGGCCGCGTCCTCTCTCCCCGGGCAGGTTTGGAGGGCGGGAGGTCAGCGGAGGCAGAGATGGATACCCAGAGGCAGGTCTCCTCCAGCGATGACATTCCCAACTCCATCGATTCACCTTCCCATCCCACCCCTTACATCCAAGCATTTCTGCCCTCACCTGGCTCACTCCACCAGGCCTCCGCCCTCTCATACCCACCTCAGAATTGGCTGGTGCCACATCTGAATCACACGGCACTGTGTAACAATCTTCTGCTGCCCTGGCGGTCCTCCTACCTGGCCCCTCCGGCCGTCTACCCCGGCCTGCCTCTCTACGTACAGGAGAGACAGGGTCAGGGTCTTGGTATGGAGGCAGACATTCAAAGGGCATTTAAGAGCCCATTTGGCAGCGCACCAGCAGGGCTGTCTCCACTCAGGATGCACCTCAGTCCTGATGGACGCTAACAGGACAGTTTGACTGTCACGTTTATTATAAACCGAAAAAACAAAGCAGAGCCCACTGTTGATGCTGCACTGATGTTATGGGAAAAAATTACTGCTGCTGATTATTTTAAATGTTTGCTTTTTGCCTATTGCCTACAAACAAGACTTATTAATTTGATAACACGTAAACAAGCCTAAAGTGCTATTTGATCATAATGCCAATATTATTTTCAGAACAGTATTTTAACAGCAGACTATATTTGTATATTTGAAATTAAATGAAAGATAGTATGTATAGATGATGTAGAGGAGGTATCTGAATGCAGCCTTTACTGTGGTATTACTGTCTGATTTTCTGTGGCTTCAAATGAAAGAAAACAGCAGTTACGTTGCTGTCTGGGATCCACTAAAACGTTATAACAATAACAATATAGCCTGTTTTTATATGTTTGTTAAATTATATTATGACATTAAAATAGCAGCTGAATATGCAAAAAGTCATTTCAGGTCTTTGTTTGCCATGATTTGGGACTGTAATCAAACGAGGGGTTCAGTTTGAACGTATAGCAGGTTGAAGATGAATTGTGTTGAATTGAAATTGTGGATTGTGACCGTTTATCTGCGGTGTGAAGCAGCGGCGACTGAGGCAACGAAACTGGGTGCATTTCGACCTGGTATTCCCCCTCTATCCCCACTGCGTGATTTCCCTGCACACTTTGATTCAATGGAAAACCAAACGTTGAACCATTTATTTGTCGGCTTGCAGCTCTGTCATCTTCCAACTGCGTCTGCGTACACAGATCTGCAACTTCTGTACTCATTTTGTTTTGTTTAACATCAGAACCAAAAACTCAATGTTTGAATGCGTTTAAGGAAAACCTGTGGGATGTCCCTCCCTCAAAGAAAATGTCAACAGCTTACGTCTCAACTGTCTGCAAAGAAATTCCTGCAAAAGTTGGGAAATCTGAGGCTGACTCATAGAAAATCGTTTACAACCACAGTAACCCAAATGACATGGTGGTTCACATACAAAAAATACAACTTTTTTTTCTTCCTTAAGAAGCGCCATGATGATCCAAAACAAGTTTGTTCATGCTTGTATTTTAATTAAAGCCGGTTCATGAGACATGAAGCTGCAGCAGCAACACCATCGTGGTTTAACCATCTAAAAGCTTTCAGTTTTCTGCATGCACCGGAGGAAATATCCATCTTAAATATCCCTTCTCTATTCCCTTGCATTGTTATTAAAATAAAAAAAAAAGTCCAGGCTAATGAATTATTGCAAGCCAACTACATTTATCCGCTCTGCAGGCCTTATTAGAGTTTTTGCAAAACAATTTCCAAGTTCAGTTTCCTGAGTTGGTCACGTTTAATTTTTTTCCAATTATTGCTGTTGATACAAAGAATTGTTTAAAAAACTGATTTATTGCTGCTGGTCATCATTTCATCTTTGACTTAATGTGCAGTGACAGGTGGTCCCACACAGTCTTTCAGCACATGTTCCCCAAGCGACCAGCAGAGGGAGCTACAACCCAACATTGGTGTCAGGATGCTGTAAATGGTGATGTTCAACTCAAACCAGCAGGCTTATGTTTCCTAAATAAAAATAATAAAATCAATTCAGCCTCTTTAGCATGTTGCCTCTATGTATTTTTTCTTGTAGGGTAAAACAACTACTGTACATTCAATCAACTAAACACCATTAATTACATTCATATAAGATTTACACTGATGTCAAAGTAAAGGAAATATATGTGCTGGAATATAAATTTGTTTTTAACATCATCTGGTGCATTAATATGACGTCATGTAATGTAATGTGTATGAATAAGGAGCTAAACATTTTATATTATACGCACAAACATTCGTAAAAGAACATGTTGTCAGTGTGTTTTCACTGATTAAAACAGAAATATTTACTTCATGTTTTCTGCTACTCTGGGAGTTTTGCAATAAAGCATAAAAAATGTCTGGAAGATTTTGTCTGATTTCATGGCTCACTTTTAAAAACCAACATCAAAACAAAAATAATTGTGTCATGGTTGCAAAATGTCAGTCCACTAATTTGTCAACTCTGAGTCATACAGTCAAATTTTTTCCACACTTTGTTTAAAACAGGTTCATGTAATATGATGTTCAATTTAAATGTTTGTGCACTCTGCTGTTTTTTATATGAGGACTTTGTCACAGTTTTATCCATCTGATGGAAACAACTGACATTTAGATTGAGACGATGTCTGAACACATATAGATGTCTCGTCTGAATACCCTCAAATTCAACTTTGGAAGACATCTACAAGTTCGACTGTGTCCTCTCTCATATGACAAACAGTAGAGCATTTTTGTGGTCCTCTGGTGGATTTTTTTTTTTTTTAACAATAACGTCTTTAAGCACATCACAACAGGAAACAAAAAACTTGTCTACATGTGACAAAGTCTATACATAGAAATGTGGGTTGACAAAGAATTTCCAGTCATGACAAAAGCAGGTGTTATAATTGCAATTACAAATGTGTCCTAATATAATGTACAATATCACAAGTGGTCCAATATTTACCTGCAAAAAGCAGATCAGTGTGAGGATATTAAATGGGCAGACACATAGTCTCAACTTCAAAAACCAGACACTTCTCTTTTTTCTGAGAATCTGAGGTGCCAAAGATTTATTTAACACTCATACAGAAAAAAACTTCAAGTGCCTAAAATGTAAAATATCTCTTTGGATGAAACATGTAGTTCAATAATGCAGCTAAAGTGCAGCAAACAACACAGAAAAACGATGCAAAGACAATAACACATTGCAGGGATTTGCTTGAAGAATTAAATAATGCTGTGTAAGGACTTAAATGCAAATTCCAGTGTAATTTCAGTATACAATACACCAGATATATCTTGCTAGCAGCTTCATACAGGGGAGACCACTGTCTGGGCAAGCCACCAACACCACAACACCATCAAGATCAAGGGGGAGCAGTCAAACAGTTTTCATATGACAGTAGAGGTGGACAGTCAGAATTAAAGACAGGAAAGCAACACAAAGAGTTAGACGAAAGCAAAGATACACAAAGGTGAGAGGGTAGGGCTCAAAGCAGCAAGACATTATGGACCCCCCTCTGCTTATGTAGTAAGCAGTCAATCACATGACTCAGACTCAAAGGAGGGTTCAGTACATTGCCACCAAGTTGTTTAAGTACCGGATGAGGATGAGATATCTGTGAATTAGATCGTTGGCACCTCAGCAGCAGTGGACTTTTGCACACACAACAGTCGAAGGTAAGGCCATGAGCTAATTTTCACATCTAAAGTGGTTTGGACTATGCATGCTAACAGAAAATGGACACAGGGGAGGAAATGGTTAAAGTGTTAGTGACCAAAGAAGAGATGGTTTTACACATACGCTACTATTAACTCGTGCTCATCAAGTCATAACATAGTGCTGCATGCTTTGATATAGATCGTAAACTCAGTAAACTTTGGAATTCTAATTAACTTATTTTGCCAAAATACAGGAATAAGTAACCGTGCTTTTTAAATGTTCGTATTTTATATATGTGATTAAAAATATCATTCTAGTCAGACATACCTAAAAATGTAAATTATCTTGTAAGGATTGTTTGAGGAAGAGGAAGTGTTACTGCATTGTATCTTATCTGCAAGATAACGTAGACAGTTTTGCACACGATGTGTTTCTATTTTTTAAGTCAAAACAGTTGACTTAAACAATAGAGTTTAAGTCTTCTTGCAGTAAAATAATCATAATTATTTTTATAAATTTGCCAAAGAGGTAACTAAATTTACTACAATCTTCAGTGGTTTGTGTTTTATATACATATAATCAAATTTATCTCATATTTATTTGCAGTATGGAAGCCTGAAAGGTTATTTTGTTATCTGGTCATTTTACTAAAGTTGTAAATATTTGTGATGTGAGAGGAATTAAGATGAGAAAGTGTGATTCTAATGGCCTTTAAATCATTGATTGTTCTGAATTACATATGGCACATGAGCTCAGATTATCTAAATCATATGGAAATTAATGTATATCTTGATTATCCAAAAATAAGATAGTAATTGGATATTTTTTATGGCCTAGAGACAAAAGTTTGTCATTTAAATTGTAGAATTAAAATTGATTAGTATACATTTTTAGTGTGTGATAATAAAAGTACACTTGATCACTGTAATGTAACTGTGCTGCAATAAATCCTTTGTAAAGTTTATACGTTGAGCTTCTGTCACTGTCAGAGCTTTTGATTGTGGTGTTGTTTTGGATTGTGGTGTATTGTGAGCTGTTTCTTTCTGTCCTGCATATACGTCTGTGAGGTGAACAGAAACACCTTTCGATATATCAGCGTCCCACACAAAAGTAGAGTTGAATCAACATATTAAGAGATATAAGAACATTTTAAATAAGGTGGTATTTTATTTCCAGGCTTTCATATTACCCTGCATCGTACTGGTGTTTCTATTCTTTTGGTCACCCAGTGTGAATTGTCAAAGGGAAATATTTTTGCATCATTTATTTGGTCCAGATTGCACAACAAACATGTAGGAAGTCTGAGACTGTGATGAGCTACAAACACCACATGAGAAATAACTATCATTGTGTTGGGTGCAACAGTCACTCATATGTGTCAAACTGAAAGAAACTTAAGCTCTTGTTCTACACTAGTGTAAATAAACCTCATTTGACCTGAGAATTAGACCTACTTGGAATTCAAGTAAAGCCTCATATCTATTCTGTGTGTAAACAAAGATATTGACTATTTATCCCTTATTACACCATAACACTGATTGCTTATACTCTGTATAGAGTTTGAGAATATTTGAAATACTTACATTTCCGTGTAGAGTCAGTAATTTAAAAAAGGTGAATGTTATGTTTCTTATGTTGCTTTCCGTTTACAATATACAAGGAGTAAGTGAGGGCCTGATCCTATGAGTTTTTAGCACTGCCCTTCAAGGAATTTATGCGTTAACGGGCAATTCAAGCTAAGAACTGTGGCAAATACTTTATTCCCTTAAGAGAGCATTCATTCACTCTAATTTCCCTGATGGCAGTTTACAAGAGACATGAACACCGAGGTGGAAAACCACAGAATAAAGACTAGCCAATTTTTTTCCTCCTATGGGTAGATATTTTGAAAATGACTGGCATGACGCCCAGCGACACAACAACAGATGTTGGAGTATGAGAAAACGGATAGACACCAAAAGAAGAAGTTTGATAGTTCCTTACTAAAAAGCAGGCTGGCTATAATTAGTCAATAAGAAACAGGTGCAAATGTGCAGCAGAGTAGTGAGCAAGCTTGGCCTCATGAGAGATTTCACTCAGGAACCATCTCTTTTTTTATTTTCTCTTTCTCAGTGTCTCCCTGTATGATTATTGTGTTCTCTCTTCCTGCTGTTGCTTTTTTGGGGTTTGTTTGCACAGAGTACACAACGCCCTGTCTTTGTGTTACACACAAGTATGCAGGTGTGCATGTTCTCACACACATTTACCAACACAATATGGGCTTTAGGGTTTACATTCTTGCTGGGCACAGGCTTGAATATTTTTAACCTGGTGTGTGTTCTCACCACCACACAGAGGATGCATGGCCTCTTTGAAACTTTACTTTTGATGCTCCTGGCTCACTGTGACTGGCACATCAAAATATGACTGTAAGGTCAGTGAATATACAGAGAAGTTGCTCTTAGTGTGAATGACAGAAATAAAAATGAGAACTCACAACTAAACAGGACACTGCATGATAATCTTTGAGGTAATCAACTGTGAAGTTATGGTTTGTGCTGAGAGTCAAGTTCCCTAAGTGTCATGTGTGAAATTCTGAGCTTATTTTGCAGCTCAAAGCTCAAAGTGTCAAATGCAACTGCTAGAATAAAACACTTGTGACATCTAATTAGAAATGAACTTATCCGTTACTATCTTGTTTGCAAGAATAAGGTGTGAGGGAAACATCATTGAGTTAAAAGGCGCGTGTGTAAGCTCAGTGTGTGTGTAAACCTGTGTGTGTTCCTGCGTATGATTGCACGTAGAGGGGGCTGGCTGTGGTTTCAACACAATGTTCATCCTACTTGCACAGCTTTCATTGAAACCACCCACAAACCCACGCGAGTGAAAGATAATTTAATAAAAGCTGCCAGCATTCCCGTCACAATTGTTTATTCAACATATCTTCCTGTTTGTTCTTTGACCTCTGCCTTATACAAAGAAACGGACAAACTCTCGCTGGCTTGCCTCTCCTTCCCCACAGTGAGCAAGAATGAAGTGAGGCAAGCAGATGAAAGAGATGGAGAAGGGGAAGTGGTGACTAGGTGGACAAGTCAATCAAAGATGCAGATGGGGGAGATAAAGTGAGAAACACAAATCAAACTGAACTAAAGAATGAATGCTTTCTTTAAATCCGCGCTGATGTTGAAAAGATGGTGATTTCAACATGAAAAGCTCAGTTAATCACCTCCCCCACCCAACTGAACTAAATGCTGTTTAAAAGAGAAACTTTCTGGCCACAGAAAAACATGTGCCAAATGCAATTCTGCAATACCAAGAGATGTCTTTCATTTTTACTTTTTGTTTACTTTGTAAAAACAGTAACAGAGAGGTATCTCTATCATTTGGAGTTAACTTTATATTTCAAATGTCAACAGTAAACCTACAGCCTGACTAACCTTAGATTAACCAAGCCATGGTGCAGATCAGTGAAGTAGCTATTGCAGCTTTTGTTTTATGTAAATGCATATGGCCACATATTTATCAGCAAACACACAAGTCCACGTTCTTTATTGTCTATTTAATCTTTCCCATCACATTTTCTCATGTGGTCGAACCAACAGGTAGGTGGTGAGATTAGGTCATGAAGAGGGGGTTTGGGTACTGTAGGTGCTAGACAGAGTTAGGAGCAACTGAGTGTGCTGTATTAGTCTCTGCAGCTTCTCATAGGAAAAAAAAACAATATATGAGTAGCCTTACTTGCCGCTGCTTATGTGCTAGAATGACAAGAGATGGACAGACTTTACAGGGCTACAACTAACCTATAAGTGGATCAAAGTATATTTACTAGAGAACATGGCACAAGTCAAGGTAAATACTGTTTAATATACTTCCATAATGTGCAGTTTAATAGAGTTTTTAATAATCTGAGCAAACACAATTACATTTAAAATTGACATTCAACACCCACTCAGTTCTTTGCGGTTCTTATAATGAAACAACCTCTTGTTATGAAAATCACCTATTGTTAACTTTTCATATTTCCCCAATAGGTCCACAGCTGTGGACTTTGGAGCACACTGATACATGTAAAAGACACTTCAGAAATACTACAGTTCTTTCAGTGAAAAAAATTCCTTCCATACAAGGAAGTACCAGTATCACTCAACCTCCCGCACATGACTAAACTCTTTTTTTGTCTTGATTTCAGGTCTCTGTTGGTTTTTTACCAGGTTTTTAATCTACCATGGAGTCCCAGTCCTTGCCTTGTCACGGAGGCCAAGACAGCCATGTTTTACATGTGGAAAATGTACTGATACAGAAGGGACCCCGACGTAAAAGGGAGTTCATACCTGAAGAGAAGAAGGATGGCCTCTACTGGGAGAAACGTCGTAAGAACAATGAGGCAGCCAAGCGGTCACGGGAAAAGAGGAGGATGAATGACTACATGTTGGAGACCCATCTCATGACCCTGAAAGAAGAAAATACCAGGCTTAATGCTGAATTAATGGCCATCAAGGTTCACTTTGGCCTGCTCAACCCTGCAGCCTACACTGCTCACCAGAGCAACCAACTGCAACCCCATGTCCCCAGCAGCACACAGCCCATCACAGGCATTAGCGCCCACCACCCGTCCCTGCAAAGGGACTACTACTGGAGGGGTAGAGACCCATCTGTTGCATCTGGCCACCACCTGCATCACCCTGTTTTCATACCTGCATATGCTCTCCATACCATGAGAGGCTATTCATTTCCAAACTCATCCAGTAGCACAAGTTCTGGTCTCCTCACTCCCCTTGTCCTTCCCCAAAATTTCCTGCCAATGCATTCATCCCATCCTGGAGCTCCGCTTCTGAAGCCCATTGCTACGAGAGCTGTATCAGATGAGGAAGAGGAGCAGCAGGTCCCAGGGATATTGTCCCTGTCTTGCTCCGCTCCGCCTCACAAAATCACCTCAAGAGGAGACAAAACCTATACCCCACCAAGACAATACATGTCTGACTGACTGTCTTATATAGAAACGTGTGTCCACTGCACAGTTGTTTGGTTGACAAATAGGTAGACAGAGAAACAAATTCTTCATTGCTCTTTACTGCTGAAATATTCCTGATGATCATGTAACTTTAAGAGCTCTACTTTTGTGAATCAATGGCACATGGTGCATATTGCAGTTAGAAAAGCACCATTCAAGTGCGTGGTTACCTCCACAATTTCCACTTTTTGTGTCACAACACACATTGACAGCTCTTTGTTGGAGGATCATTCACACTACAGCCACATCACCTGTCGAAGTAAAATTGGTAAACATATCGTCCATAAAAAGTTGAATTAATAATAGAGTAGAATCCATATATGCATGTAATTTTGAAAAAAGAAAAATACAGAACGTGAATGCAGCATGAGCTAAGGATGTGGTCTGAACAAGCAGGCAACACGGGTGTAGAGCCCTCTAACCCTTGACACCAAACTTACACAGCACTGCTTGATCATGAGTGACCACGTAGAGAGAAGTTCACAGCATGCCACAAAGACTGAACCCTGACGCTGCGTCAGCTCTTCGGTGTGTACTTTCTTGAGCATGTCAAAGTTGCAACTGTGGCTTCTTTCGAGATATACTAATCATCTAATCACTCCAAGCAGCAAAAACATGTCATTTAACATATACTGTATGACTGTGCTGTATGAATTATAAGTGTCAAATGTCAGTTTGTATGTTGTTGATGAATAAACGTTATTCGGTGCTGTCGTACATCTGTAAACCAGCAGTTGTAGTCTTGAGTAAAATTCAGTTGAAAAATAGGTTGCTCAGGATAAAAGATTAAAAAAGAAGCTTGTGGATGAAAAGAAAGATATTATGTGACCACCTATGACTGAGTTTAATTTGCTTAAACAAGCTGTAGGTTACGGCCTCCGTCCAAATGGAAACAATGAAGTTGGATGATGCATTTCTTTGGTTTTCCTGTGTGGGCGGAAGCAGTCATCGTCCCCCATGCTGTGGCCACAGTGTTTGAATCTATCACTATTAGCAATCAGCTTGGGGGTGATATTGTGTTGAATATATTTAATATCAAGAAAAATGAAAAATAAAAAATGTAATCAAAGCATTATGAACAAGATTTTATGGGTTTTTTTTCTTATAGACCTGAAAACCTGCATGACTCACAAAGATCTAATAATCACTCCTCTCTTTCTACATAACAGAGAACTGATGATAAAATCATGTTGTTTGCTCTCCAAACAGAAAAGATAAAAGCTGTGCCCCAATTCAAAGGCCAGTACTAGTATATGCAGATGGATCCAAGGATCCTAATACAGGGAACACATGATTTGCATTTAGTTTACCAGCCTCACAAGCTTCTGTTAAAAGAAGAAAATAAGATCATTTTTCAGATTACACAGTTGCAATTGCAACAGCATTATAGTGGACAGAAGAGTTACAAGTTAAAGAGGTTATTCTGTGTACAGATTGGTGTTCTGCATTAATGTCACTGCAGTCATTTACATCTCACAGCAGGCAGGATATAGTTAATGAGATATATGAAACTCTGTGCAGATTTAAAAATATGAATATTGTGATCATATTTATGTGGATAACAATTCACAGAGGGGAATTTAATTGTGGACGCATTAGCAAAACAGGCACTGAAACACAAGGAGGTCATGGACATTTCACTCAGTAAAAATGAAGCAAATAATTAAAAGAAGGATCACTAAAGAGTGGCAGCACAGTTGTGATACAGCAAAGCAAACACAGGACAACAGTTTTATGCAGAACAGCGAGTGAGGTCAGCTAAAAGGAGCACCAAGGAGGAGAACATCTTAACAAGGCTGAGGGTAAGACACACCAGACTAAATAAAACACTGCACTTAATAGGCAAACATTCCCCCTCAGGATCATGTGAGCACTGTCAAACAGAGGAATCAGTGGAGCATGTCAGTTTTCACTGCCAAAAATACTCTTGAGAATGAGAAACATTAAAGAAGGAAATCAGGAGGCCTGGAGTGGGAGAACTGAATCTGAAAAATGTATTTACCACCAGGTTAGAGAGTCTATTCCAATATCTGAGAGAAACTGGGCGGATCAAAATAATTTAGCATTCAGTCAAATTTAGTTTTTTTTGTATAAAGTTCCTTGTGTTTGATGGTTTAAGGGGGCAGATAACTTCAGTTCACACTCCAACATAGTGGGTGGCAGTAATGCACCTTAACGCTGGTTGCCACCCGCCATAAAACCAAGAAAACAGAAGAAGAACAGGCCAATACCTACAGCTGTGTAGCCTCTGACAGCCTAAAGGCTTGTACGCTTGAGCAATTCAAAGGATGTGACAGTATAACCTCAAAGATACCAAAAGTAAAACTATTGGATGAGGTTACAGAAACAGTAGCTAATGCTCTTCTACCAGTTGACATCTGTTCTTTCCTTCAGTGTATTTTTTAGTCAGCAGCACCTCAGGCTCAGCAGGTTGCTGGCTTGAAGCCTGGCACTGCTGATGGTGGCACTGCTGCTGGCTCAAAGACAAACTCAAAGAAATAACTGGTGCCAACAGGAACAAGACAGGAGTTGACTTCTGAGTAGGTGTTTTTCTGATATAACACTGTTTTTGTTTATGGCCAGGAATGCCATAATTTACCAGTTGCTGTGATTATGAATATTAAACACAGGTAATAAAAAGTGCACATTAGCTGATCCTTTATAATTAAGACACAGGGCTAATATGAGAAAAAATTACATTTTTTTCCATGACGGACACATTTGCACATAAATATTCCAATAAATTCCCATTCCTTCATTTTCATTTCATCAATGGGAGTGCACAGAGTCTGACAGGTGCTATTATTTGTTCACAAGAATGAGTTATGTGAGTCTATGAATGTATTTGCAATGCATTTGTGCCCTTGAAATAGAAAACTGTGCCCTAAAATTCTTTAATTAATTTTCTAGAATTAGGCCAAAGGAGTTTAATTATTGCAGCAGTGAGACTTAAGTTTACAGGTTGCTGATGTTGCTCTTGTCTGTTAACATCTAGCTACATTACCACAGTTCAGACATCCAGCTGTCACCTGTGTTGTAGTCTACAGGTGCCTATAAATTACTGGTTTAATTCCCTCAAATAATTTCTGCTAAGATGATACATTCAGTACATTTGTCTTTTCCCCCTTGACACTCTTTTTTTTTTTTACCCAGTTTTCAGTGTAATGACAATAAATCTTCATAGTTTTGAAAGTTTAACTGCTTAACATCAAGTACTTCACAGTACTAACTCCATTAGGTTGCTGGTGTAAAAACATAGTGTTGTTGTAATTATGTCACAGTAAGATATACTGAACTTCAAAGTGTGAAGGGGACAAAGTTTCCAAACTAGTGTTGTCATGTTGGAGCATGAACGTTTGAAAAGATGTTTTCTACTGTTTTGTGTTTTTTTTTCCTGGAAACCCCGGTAGCTGAGGTGCTGCTGACTTACCTTCGTTAACATCTTTGATGAAGAGAAACGTTTTAATGTCTTCTTTTCTCTTCTCAACAAAGAGCTGCACTTGTAGGTTACTAAGGTGCCCCAACCTGCCGGTAGGGTTCTCGAGGGCGGGGGGCGGCAGGTACGGGAACTGTCGCGCCTGTCTACAGGTGGTAGATTTTATTGTATTTTTTTTTTTGTGAGGATGGCGACAGAATGACCCGCCCTACTCTCCCTCACTCTGCCTCCGATTGGCTGGTAGCCTACTCGTTGTCGTCGTTTGTTAGGGTCAGAGCCAATCAGAGGCATGACCTGACTTCGCCATCCTAGGGAAAAAAATACTGCCTACTGTACCCCTCTACCAATACCAATTTATCTCAAATGTTTCATCAAGCTAGATTATTATATCTTCTTATACAGTATTGCCTGTATAGGCATGTTGCACACAAAAACTGTGATATAACTATGTGTTCATAAATCATTTAAAAACCTTAAATGTTGCAGGGGAAAAGAACATCAGGGATCTGAATGACAGAGCTAAACAACATAAGCGCAAGATGTGGAAGAATGCTTAAAACGACAGAAGAAAAAGTAAGCATTGAGCACTATCAACACCCCTCCACAAAGTCCTGATAATCAATATGCTTATGCTTGGCTGCAGTTTTTGTAATTATTTATTGCCTGGTTTTGTTTTAGGCAACATTTGTAGGGAAAGAAAGAATCCCAAAGAGCAGGATATAAACTGTACAAAGAAATAGCACAACTCAACATGCACACAGAAAGGAGAGATTTAAAGAAAAGTACAAAAAAGAGGCTCCAACAATCAGCAAAACATAATGAATCTCCAAGATCCAAGGCCTGTGAACTGAATCAAGAATGGTACTGTGAAAGAAAAAAACTTTACTACTCCATGAAGCCCTTATTACATCAAGAGAAAATACCAGAATATCAGAAATGAAAGAGTTAAAGACTGTCAAAAAGTATAAGCTGCAGAGATGATCAGAAAGTGCATTGGGGTATTCAAAGAAACGCAGGAACTTTTTGAAGAGCAAAACCCTGAGCAACTTTAACAGACTGTCAACAAGTGTGCAGATACATCTATTTAAAAACAACGTAAATACCCTCTTTACAAGAGATTATGTCATAACAATCATTACAGGAAACGAAGTAGAGATGCATAAATAGTTCCTTGTAGACATATTGAGAAACTTTCACACCGAATTTCTAGCAGAGAACAATCTGATGATCTCATACCCTGCATTTTGCCGCCTACGTCCCTTTTGGGTTGCGAACCCCTCCCTGTCTGATGGTGAGACATCTGAGCTGAGTCAGCTGAAACTTATTGAGACGTCAAATCTTGAGAGACTTACTAAAATTGTGGGCTGTGATACCGTGTAAAAACTGCAAAGAAGAAAAGAGAGAAAGGAAAAAAATGAATGATCAGGAGGGGCCAAGAGTAAAGATATTTGTTAAACAAATAGTTGAGGGCACCCAGGAGCAACTTGCTGAGCAGTTCCACACACTCCTGAGCAAGTTCAAGATGCATTTCTTCAATATTAGGCTGCTACCATGAGCTGAGGAAGAGCATAGCCACTGATGAATGCTTGATTCACATAGATTTTTCTGAGAACTTTACCTGCAAATAGAGTTCTGAAATCCAAGCAGTGCACTTTGGATCACCTCACCAGCAGGCAACACTACACACAGGGGTTGTTTATGTGGGTGGTAACCAGGAACCGACCTGCTTCGGCACGATATCCCTATCAAAGCACAAAAGCCCAGCAGCTATATGGGAGCATCTGAACCCTGTATTGGATTATGTGCAGGCAACATACACAGAGGTTTCTGTGATACTTTTTAGCACTGAGCTGGAGAAAAGAGGCATCAAGGCAGGGAATTTAAATTTTTTTGAGGTCAGCCATCGTAAGAGAGCACCAGATGGTGTTGGAGCAGTCTTGAAGGGTCTCTTCAAGGCCCTTTTTGAGACCAATACATCTATCAAGTTGCTCTTTGTTGAAGGTGAAGCTGTTGAGCGGGCACTTGAGAGGATGCCATCAAACCTACCAGCAGTTCCAGCAACCATGAGAAGCCAGCTGCTGTGTCACACAGGCAGACATAAATCCATTAAGAAGACCCAGAGCTGCTAGGACAGTGGTTTGTGCTCATATATGATAAAGATTTGTATCCAGGAATAATCCTTGCCATGGATGAAACCCATGTTCAAGTTAAATGCATGCACCGAGTCGGACCAAATAGGTTACTTTGGCCTATTTGTGAGGATGCGTTATGGTATCTGTCTGATGATGTGCTTGAGCTCATCTTGCCTCTAAGCCTGTGACATCTTGACATATGGAAATTCAAAAAGAAGTGTGGGCCAGGCTTTCTGAATAAAGGATGTGTAAATCAACACTTTACAGTCACGTTTTTAGAGTTCCATGTTATGTACTAAACAATAGTATGTAGCTTTCTTCACAGTAGCCTATGTTGTACATTTTATAGGGATTTTTTTTTACTGCTGACCATATGGACAGATCTATTCCATTGATGTCTGTGATGAATTTATGCTTGATGTTTTTGATTTAATGTTGAATTTTAATTAAAATACATAAAATGTTTTTTTGTTTCATGTGTTTTTCATATGGCAGTTGAAAAATCTGATTGTTGCCCTCTGTCAACTTTAATTAAACTCAATTTCTATTTTACTGAATGTCACAGAATTAATTTTTAATTTTCAGGTAAATAAATCCATACCATATTGAAGTATTGATCGTCCCTTCAACCCTGTTATCATTTTCAACCCTGTCATGCTGACTTTATTAATGTTTTGATGATAAGAAATATGAGGTTAATGTTCGCTGAACTGTGCATACAATTTACAGGATAATCAAAAACATATGAAAGTCTAATTTAATCCTAATGTTAATAGATATTTTTGATAAAATATGAAGGCCAATGTTAGATGAAGTTCTCATGACCCGCTTTGGCGGTCAAATGGTAAGATTACCATTAAAAATTAAGATTACCAGTAAAATTAAAATTGTACTTAGAATAAGTCATCTTAAACAAGGGACATCTGATTATTAAGTTTCTACAAGAATATCTTTTCAAATAACATTCACACAGGGTCCAAGCTTTTAGTGGGAAAGAAATACCTATAAAGATTGAGATTTCATGCCTGAGGTGGGAAAATGTATTTTCTCAAAGGTTTACCTAATCCAATTTTTTTCAAAAATGGTATGACCCAAAAGGCCCCGTCTCAGAGAATCACCCTGCTACATATTGTCCTATAATAAATACAATATGAAACCATAAAATAACATGCCAATCCCATATCCAGTACTTAAAGTCCCCCTCCACTCAAATATTTGATTTTCTTCTTGTTCTGACAATTGAATATTTGAGCTTCACTGTGCAGGATGATATATACAGAGTTGTTTGACACCAGAAAGTTGTTTTCACATTCATCTGCTGAAAGTGGAAAGTTTCTCTGTGATCACTGAAAATCCAGTTTTAAGGGGCGGGCCTACGAGCATGATTTGTGACATCATAAATAGTTTGGAAGCCAATGCTGGTCCAATATTCAACTTACGCAAGTGTGATGTTGAAACTTGAAGCCTCCGGTACACAAACAGTGAGAATTGACTTTTCAGTAAGTAGGAGACGTCTTGTGTTCAACAGTTAAACTTCTGAAATTAAATATATTTTCATATTTATAGATTCTGGGAATTAATGAAGGAAAAAGGTGTAGATTTAATTTAAAGGATTTTAACAAGATAACTGAACTATTTTTTGTGGAAAAAAACATGTCAGACACAAATTATTATTCAAAATAGAGTATTTCATATATATCTTTAAACATTTCCAGAGGGGATCTTAAAGTGTTTGCTTAGACACAGACTAACCTGTTTTCATAGACACACTAAACCCAAGACAACATGTGAGTTTGACCCCAACTTGTCTTGTTTTGCTACTGTATGTAATAATAAAATCACATTTTGACTTTCTGGCCTGTCAGAGCAGGACAAGCACAGGCGGAATTAATAACATCAATGATGGCTGCATTGCATTTAGGTGAAGCCAGTTCCAGCGCTCTGGTTTTGGACTTGCTCACTGACATGACTCACTGGGACAATTAATGGAATGGAGCCATTGTTAGTGTTATTATTTACACCTGTGCTTTTCCTGCTTTGACAGGTCAACATGTCTGCTGTGAAAAAGGTCCATTCAGACAGACTCCCTGAGGGCTACATTGCCCTGAGCAATAACCACTTGGCATCGTGTTCCTTATTTAGCAGATTTACAGTGTGAAGCCATGGCACTGATCCAGTGTCGTCCCCGTTGAAAAAAAACTGAAATAGGTGAGCACAGATGCATGTCAGTAAGTCAGACTCATCTCTGGGCTGCCACCTTCCACCGCTTCCTTGAATTGTCCTCTTACTGTAGGTATTAGGTAACTTTTCAGTGAAAATGCTGGCTTCTAAAATGAAATTGAATAAAAATGTAAAATCAATGACCAGCACTAATACTAATTATCACACCCTACACTTTGCATTATAGAGCATGCATGCAGAGTTGAATCAATCAATCAAACTTAATTTGTATAGCACCTTTTGCACAGATAAGTGCAATTCAAAGTGCTTTACACGATGACTGACAAGCTGGCAATGAGACTAATGCAAATGAGAAATAAAAATGCTATAATAAAACATTTTTTCAATAATAACAAGTTTTTTCGAAGAGCCAATATAAAGGTCCAGCATTTTTGACCTTGAAAGAAGATAATGAATCTAATCATGATGGGATACTGTCTTTATTTCCATATCCAAACACAGATACAACACTTACACTTTATACTTGGGCAACTTCTCTTCGACTCTTTTGCAACCTCCCCAATGTGGCAGCTGACACTGTACCTGTACTCACTCTGTACTCACTATACTCGACACTGGACCCTCTTGGTTGAAATTAATCACTCACAAAGTTCAGAAACCAAAACTAATCCTTAATTTATGGCCCTACGTTGTGATGAATGACATGTCATGCAAGTCATTTTGATCCTGACACACTCATAATGAGAGTGAAGTAAACGTGGGGCTCGCAATGTCATGTAGTTTCAGGTGATGTAACACACAACTTTAAAATGTCTCCTAGGCAACAGATTAAACATACATGCAATGTCTACAAATCCTAAATGTACACTAAAGGAGTGGACTGAAAAATACAGCATTGTTATTATACATTTCCTGACAGGTTACTGGGGGAAAAAAACTGTTCTTCATCTAAATGATTGTTTGCAACATATCAACTGATTTGCAAGTGGACCCGATGAAAAATGTTACACATGTTCTCTGCAGGTGAACTATTTGTTCTGCAGCTGTTAACCACTACAGCCTCATTTAGACCGCCATGTTTCAACCCCACGGTAACACAAAATGTTAAAGTATTACCCACACACACAAACCTTATACACACATACACTCTATGACATAATTTCAAACATCATCAGTGTTCCCATCTTACAGATAGAAATAGCTTTGCTGACGCAGAGGTAGACCATCTATGTGTCAAAGTGCATTCTGACATTTTTTCTCTTAACCAAAACCAATGAGTGGGAGGTGTCAGTGCTTTGTGCATTTTACCTTTGCTGCATACTCCAACTAAATAAAATGAATTATTAAATTAACAGGGCAGCATTGCAGGGCAGATACCTCTGAATGTCGAATGCTGCAATTTCACAGTCTGATGTTGGTGCATTCAGGTGGGTGATGACACATCTTTCAGTGGCTCATCTGAAAATGTTGGTGACTGATGGTAATTCCTCTTCACGGGTGGCCACAGCCAACTCTTTACAACGAGGGTGGGAGTTTAAGGTCTATCACTTTTAAGTTAAAAAAATTAATGTGAAAATGAATCACTCAGGCATTTCTAGTAAAAAGATGTAATAATTTCCCAAACAAATTTTATTATGAAAGTTTTGCTTATACTCTCATTTTCCCACTCTTTATAGGGAAGTGAAGCTAGACATGATTTTAGATATGTGAAAATGCTTCACTGAAAAGTCCATTCTCAATGTGCAAGAAACTTTCCCCCTTCAACAGATGAATGTGCAAATAGCTTTCTAGTGTCAGACTCTGAACATACGTCATTCTGCACAGTGAAGTGCAGGAATAATAAGCAAAATACAGACGGGTGACAAATTAAAGGAAAAACCAGTACAGGCCTGAATGCTTGACCCCAACAGTGAGGGGACTTGTTACCTTAGAGGCTTTCTGACATTAATAAAAATGCTGAGCAGGCCCAACTGACTTTGATTTTGGAGATCACAAGAAAGAAAAGATCTAGGTGATTCATCGCATAGTCAAACTAGTATTTAGGAGTTCAGAGGTGCAAAAACCATAGACACTGCTCTACAGAGGTGTGATATGGTCAGAAAAGTCATTTTGCACCATATCTAGACAAGTGGGTGTCATGAGTGAGTGCAAGTGTGGCTTTCACACCTAGACAATAGTATAAGTATGCTTGACCTGCACAAGGAGGGGGTGTTTAGGCTCTGTCACGCTCTTGGGGGCAATTTCCTGTCATGGTGTGGGTCCACTTGTGGCCTCAGAGGAAAGAGTGATCACTTTTATCTTACGATGAAACATTTCCATCCTGATCACAGTGGTCTCTTCCAGGATGACAATACCACCATCCACAGGGCACAAGCTGTCACTGAGAAGGATGATGAGCATGAACATGATGTAAAACTTAAGCTGCGACCTTTATAGTGACTAATTGAACAGCTATGGGAGGCTTTAGACAGACATGTTAGACAGCTCTCTCTTTGGGAAAACGGTGTTCATCCTTCCAGCAGAGCCAATCCAGACACTGTACAAGGACATTTTATGCTGGTTTTGCCTTTAAATTGTCATCCTCTTGTATCACATGCATGTTGTTTTCCTCTAAAAAAAAGAAAACATTTTAGGGTGTTAACTTCTGAAACTAGAAATTTAAGGGTAATAGGCGTGGAACATCTTCCTGTTGATTTGTACTTCCTCCTTAAGATGTTAAGTTGCACTGGTTGTAATGAATTAAGTTCCAGAAAGCCTACAAGAAAACAAACAACACAAAATGTGAATACAAAGTCTCCTTTGTCTGCTCACAAACTTTACTTTATTTTTGTAACTTGTTTTGATGAATGCATGTATAAATGAAGAATAATAACCCTCCTCATACTGTATATGAAGTGAGCTGCCTATATCAAAAGTAAATCATGACAGGAAGTGGTTTCTTCTAAACTGTATATCTTTATGAGTAGTGTAGATATCACATCCATCCACCTGACTGGACTGATTCAAATTGGACAAACTCCTAGAAATGTACATTAAAGTAAAATGAAACAGTAAATTTCACAGTGATGGGGTCACAGGTGTGTTGTAGATTCTTGGACTGCCACGAATAGGATTGAAAGACCAGATGACTGCTATAAAAATGGGACAGGGGACAAGACATCATCATAGCAGATAATATAGCATGCTTTATAAACAGTGTGCTTCATTTTTATAAAACAATACAATACAAAACAGTTTCAGACACAATGGTTTTCATATTTATAGGATGAATTCAGCAAAGGACGACGTAAAATACCATTAATTCTGAATGCAGAGAGGAAGCTTAACTGATGTCAAATCAGTCCCTGAACATATTCACAATTCATTATTAACATTATTAACACACCATATCTCAATTTATGAATTTAGTTTGTTTAATGTGTTGTGCAGTGTGTATGTTGGTGAACACACACACTAAATGAGGTGATATGAGACTCTTTCTGCAATTCTTACTGTTTGTTGTAACCAATCAGAAGGAATTTGTTGTGTGAGTAAAGGTAACTTTATAAGTTGTCGCTTAGAGGTAACATGAACTTAATTTTCACCACTAATACTACTGGATCATTTTCTAATACTTACTCACCTGGATTGACATCATATGCCAGCATAAGCCTGTGTGATTATTTTTACAGCATAAAAATGATTTAGTGTCTCGTTACCCATTAAGTGTAAAGATCAATGAGGTCTAACCCTCTCTTACTCTAGTAATAGTGTCAAATTCAGTACCATTTATAACCCACAGATGGCAGCAGAATAACATTGTTAGGAGTGCAGTAGTTGAAGCTTAACAGGGAGAGCTCATTTCTGAGCTGGTGGTACTGGTTCCCAAGGCTAAACCCACAGATGAAGGGATATGCCCTGAGGTTAGATTAGTATGAGCAGTTAATCTGTCTCCTCTCCCTCCCCAAAGTATGTCTTAAGTTATGAGGAAAACTGGATTTGATTCTCCCATTTACTATTGATTGACTTGTTTTGGTACAGTTTAAACTAAGATTGATGTTATGCAAAAACCAAAACTGACACATGTGCATGAATGTTGTCCTCAACAACTCAACATCTGGAACAAAAAAACATTGTTATACATTCTTTCTAGAAAAAACAGTATTTTGTATGAGGAAATACAGAAACCCTGTTAGTCATGGTAAAACATTGGATAATTTCTTGAACCCATATTAAATGTTTATATCTTAATTCTGAATCAGCTATTACACAATGTTATGCAGCTTATATTTTTAAAAGTTAGCATCCAGCCCTTTGTCATACAGCACTTAAGTCGTCCTAGAATAGCTCAACTCCGTCTCCTCTCTGCCTCCTTTTCATTATGACCTTTGTTCCAGTCTGCAAGGTCTTTATCAAATTAGAATTTTTCCCAGCATGTCTCAAAACACATCAAGGTCCCAATGAGAACCCATTTAACTTTTCCCCCCACTGGTCAGCCAAGCATCCCCCCTGTCACTTACAGCCAAAAATAGGCAAGTGAACTGAAACCTGACGTAAATGCCCTTTGTGATTTGCTGTGAGAGCTCAGGGAGTGGTCTTGTCTCAGTGCAATATCTATCTGATGGTATGATGATACGGTGAGACTGTAAAAGCTCTGTTTATCACTGGAATGGATATTACTGATTTGGAAAAAAGAGACTTTAACAGCAGAATTACAGTAGAACAGTAAAATCTGATTGATCACTCAACAGTACTATAAACAACCACAAGGATTTCCATGTCAATAATTACAAAATATATAATACATCTTATACAGTATATGTCCTACCTATACAGTATGATCGCTTCAGCAAGTTCAATTTACAAATACTACAAGTTATTCAAAGTAAGAAGCCAACTCTGTACATGCGTTTATCTTTAACATACAGTATTTTCAGATCAAAAGGGTAAGAGTATTGTACAGTGTGCCCTTAATAGACAACCATTTGTCACCACACGACTGTGCATTGGGTCCTTTAATTGTAGCTTAACCTGTAGAAGTCCCATTTTTGTTTAAATCAGCTTTGACCAACTGTCTGTGGTGTCCAATGAGAAGTAACTTCTCTCTCACTCAGCTTCGCGTTGACACTGATATTACATGGTGCTTTATGGTCAAGTTGGCAGTGTTGCAGAGTCTTTCGGTGTCTAATGTACTCTGTACAAATCCACCATCAGCAAAAAAGGTCATCGAGCAGAGCCTCTATATTTATGTCAAACTGTCATAATAGTGCTCTGAAGTCCTGACTGTAAATGAGTCTAAATATGCAGTATATAGCTGGAACTATTCAAATACATATTGGCAAGTCCTTGGCATTCATTGAGCACCACCCTGTTGTTATGTATTCATGAGTTTGGAGCTTGAATTGTTGCAGATGGAGCAGAGAGGTGAAGTCCTTTATGAAGGGGGCAGAGTTCCTTGAAGTGATGAAAGATGGAGTTGGCAAGAACTTTGTAGAAGTTAAAGACTGGTGGGACTGAGTGCTTTTGTTGCTTGGTCTTTTAACAGTCTATTCAAGGTTTTGAGACATCTTTCACAATAATTCAGATTTCCTCTGCACAATAATGTAAACACACAATAAAGAGCAGTAGAAATATATCAAATTTATACATATTTCCCTTTTCTCATACATACAGTAGTGTTTCAATAACAAAACCATGTCTCAATAAAACGTCCTATAAATAATCGTTTTTGATGTTTTTCGAGCACAAAGGCCCATTCCAATGTTTTATGTCCTTTTATGTCATAGACTGTAACTGCTTGTAAACAGTATTGGGGGAATAAATACTAATAAGAATAATAGTCCCTAATAATCAAATCATTTTCATGTTGAACTTGCGTGCCCCACCCTGTCCTCCACTGGCAGCGGGTCCATCCACCTTTCTGAAAGAATATTCCACTGAGAAATTGTTTTTGTGCTGTCCTCTCCCACGACTCCACACAAACAGCAGAATGAAACAGAAGAGAACGACCCCCAGGAACATGATACAGCCCATTGCTGTGGATATGAGGATGGTCTTGAGGTCCAGAGTGAACTTCAAAAAGACTCTGGTATCATTCAGATTTGTGTCATTAAGGTCCCCAGCGTAGTAGGTACGGTTGGCCATAAGGGCTGCGTCTAGTGGCAGCCCACTTACTGTAAGTGTGGCAAAATAGGTGTCATTTCCACCAGCATTGCTGGCAATACAGATGTAAGTTCCACTATCTGTTACCTGGGCGTACCGTATTTCTAGTGTGCCTTCTGGTAACACAGTAAGACGTCCACTGCTCTTTGTGGTGATGCGGCGGCGCTGAGGAGAGATCCAGAATATCACTGGTGTTGGCTCACCCTCTGCTTTGCAAATAAATGACACTACCTGCCCCTCACGGGCAGATATTTGCTGCAGTTTCCTGTTGCGGATTTTGGGCTTCTGGCAAGTAAAGTGGTCAAAGAGAGCTGAGTCAGAGAAAGCGTTAAGAGCCCGCCCCTGCACCTCGACAGGCGTCATGCACATTGGGGCAGCACCGTCAAAATTTAGTGTCTTCCTGCGCTGGAGGATCCAGAGCAAGCGGCAATCACAGGCCAGAGGGTTTCCATCCAAACGCAGCGTCTCCAGAGTGTTGACAGACTGAAAAGCTCCCTCCTCCAAGGTCACCAGGCTGTTAGTGGAGAGGTTAAGGAGGCGGATTTGCCTTAGACCGCCCAGTGCATATGGCTGCACCATCACCAGGTTGGTGTTGACCAGATGCAGCTCCTTCAGCCTAACAAGGTCCCTCAGCGCCCAGGACTCCAAGATAGAAATAGGGTTGTAGGAGAGGTTGAGACTCGTGAGGTGAGCCAGACTTCGTAGGGCCGAGGTGGGTACAGAGGTGATGTTGGTGTGCGTAATTGACAGCCAAGACAAGTTAAGTCCCTGCAGGCTGTGAGGGGAAATGTACTCCAAAAAGGGCCAGTGATCGATCTCTAGGCCCCTCAGGTTTCCCAGCTTACGGAAGTTCTGGTCCTCTAGGGCGGAGATACTGAGGTAGCGGAGCTGTAGAGTCACCAGGTTATGCAGGTAAGACAAAGACTGGCTGGACACAGAGGTCAGGTTGCACCTCTCAATGGTCAGCTCCCTCAGCCCCACGAGACCCAAAAAGGCCTTGTTAGAGATATAAACCAGATCATTGTCTCCAACTTCCAGGTTCCTTAGACTTTTCAGATCTTGGAAAGTAAAGTCCAGAAGAATTACAATCTTATTCCCACTAAGGTCCAATGAAGTTAGGTTGGAGAGACGTGAGAAAGCCCCCATGGGGACCAGCTTCAGTTGGTTACCCCTCAGTGAAAGTGACTGCAGATTCTGGAGACCAGAAAAAGCGTTCGGTTCCAGGACACTGATCATGTTCTCACTCAGGTCCAGCTTTTCAAGACGTGGATATGGATGCAGGTCACCATGCTCTACCCAGCGAAGTTTATTCCCACTTAGGTCCAGGATCTTGGTGTCCGGTGGGATGCCATCTGGCAGTGTGGAGAGGCGTTTACCATGACAGGACACAGTCTTGAGCTTTGAAATGCACTCGCAGCGCTGGGGACATCCTTGGCTCTGAGTGGGTGACACCATGATCATCACTAGCAAGAACAAGAAAGGCAGGAGCCAGCCCACATCCTGGCCCAGGCTCACACCCATGGCCCTCCTTTCTTCTACTTTCTCCTTCTCCTTTCTGGGGTCGGATCACTGGGCCAGACACCTGAGAAAAGAGAAAGCGGGTTAAAGAAATGGAAAGGGGGAGAAACGATGGGGGGCCAGAAAGAATGAAAGAGACAGAGAGTGAGACAAATTAAGTAAACCAAATTCCCCTTCAACAGCGGCGATCAAACACTCTAAATGGGTGGAATTACAATCACAAACTCTAATTGACCCGGCACTGCAGCAAAATTAAAGCTCAAGCTCAAGATAATCCTCAAAGGACTTGGTCTGTATTCAGTTGAAACAGTTCCGTTTACAACGGGCGACTGTGCCATGTAAGCACTCAGGTTTTTAAATCATACACCAGTACACAAACATTCCCTAATAGCTATCAATCAGTTTTATAACTGATAGCTGTTTTGCTCTCTAGCAATTTCATGCATTGTAAATGAAAACAGGGAAACAGGGAAATTGAAAATCTATTGTTTTCATAAGACCTCATGCGAGATATCTTAAAATGCATGAAAAAGGAAAACAACTGCAACCTCTCAAAAGCCTTAACAGTAAATACAGCCTCAAATGGTCCATTTCTAGGGTGTGAGAAAAAACAATGCTAACAAATACACTTGCGTGTAAATAGGCTGAATAGAATGTGACAGCGACACCAAACAATCCAATCAACAGACCTGTAGCTCGCTATATCAAGCCACTGGTATGTTTGACTAAATGCCAACAGTTGACATTGCACAGGTCCCTGAAAAGGTCACACTCACCAGAGCACAAAGCTACGACTCAGTGCATCACAATAACACAGTCCATCACATCATCTGCATAAGTCTCTGGGGCATGAGGCTTATCATGAGAGGAGCTCGCCTAGCCTGACCTGCCTATGGGTTTCATATGACACACACTGAAATACACACATGCACAATTTCTCTCCCTCTCCCTCTCTACCCCTCTATCTGCTGGTGGATTTTTAGAGCAAATCCCTTTCTAAACCCATCACCAAATACCAACTAGTGAAATGGAAAGTAACTGTGGAAAACATATTCCATAACATCATAATAATTAAATGGTGAGGCTGACAGTGTGTTAAGACATATTGAAAAGCCATGGGCCATGTGATTCTCAGTGGTTCACACATCAGGAGGTCCCTATCTTACAGTAGCTATGTGTTGTGTATGTCACTAAAATGAAACCAAAAAAATGTGCACACAAAGAAAGACATAAATGTGCTGATACAGTGGGCCTCATGCAAGAAGCACTAATACAATGCACGTATTTAAGAACATTTGTGGCATTCATCAATTTTCTCGTACTTAGAACTTTCTCTTAGGTACGAACGAAATTGACGAGTGGTCCAGAGCCGTCGTTCATGTCATGAACAGAGCATCTCTGCCTTTCTTCATTGTGGAGAAACACTTGTTTGATTTACAATTATAGTGTCCCAATCTGAATTAATTTGGAGTTTAAATATGATACTGAAATTAACAAAAATAAATACGAACTAAAACAAACTTAATGCAAAACTAATATTCTGTTATACTTTCATCATCAAGGCTGCCAATTTACTGAAAGATTTTTTAGATGCTGTTCTGATGACATGTTAGATTCATCTTGTCACTCCTAAACTTGTTATGTGTTTGTCCTCTGATTTCTGAAAGCAGTACTTGAAGTTGCGTGGTGCTTCAAGACAGTCTGATTCTGCTTGAAGGCCTCCTGCAGGCCGACCCCTCTCTGGTGTTTTGACTCTTTGGGAACTTTTTGTGAATGAAACTCGCCCACAAACAAAGAGTTAAGAGAGATTGTTGAATCTGACTTGGAACACTCGTACAAGCAAACCTCACAGAGAAAAGAAAAGAGAGTTTTAGGATAAAAATGCTATTGGTAGCTATTGCTACTGAGTACTAATATTAAACAAAGTTTAAGAAAAAGACTAAAACCACCGATATTTGTGTCTTTACCAATAGCCTATACTTAGACATTGCATAGAAACAGGTGCACACGCATACAGTAGCTATGCATTAAACCACCACAACCAGAATTAAGGAAAGTCACAAGGTAGGAGGCATTTGGAGGGTAATTCCCACGTGCTACTGTAACAGATGACTTAATAACTCATTTAATGACCTTCACCTCTACACATGTTCTAATTTACAATTCACCCTGGCTCAGATGAATATTCCCATTAGCCAGCCTGCCAGAGAATAAAATGAACTGTCTGAAAATGCAAGCAGAACTGTCTGATAGCAGAACATTGTTTAAAGAAATCACTTAAAGCAAATGTCAGACTTTGACATACCCTTTAGCGGAATCAAAAAAAGACATTGGTAGACAGCAAAGCACGTTGCTAACACCCCACACACACATTCACGTGTCAGACATCGGAGTCTGACACACAGCCGTCCACAGTCGGCACACAAATGTTGTGTCATTCACTGTGGTCTAATGAGGCTCAGTAGGCACTGACACAAGAGCCCTTTCTGCACGGCCCCATCCCATGGGTTTCTCTTCAAGCTTTGGAACTGAAACTGTTCAAGAGGTATTGCCAAATTTCATCAATCAAATCAATATCTGAATAAATCTGTGGCAAGAAACTTGCCTTTCAGTCTCTGAATCATGTTAAATTGATTTTAAGTAGATGTTCACAAGGTTCAGTACTTGAGAGGTGGTAAGTTTCCATTTCACATTAAGAGTACAGCAAAAGGTCATTGATATCATAATATAAACCTCTTTCTTTAAGTAAACTAGTCCTGCGTCAAGCTGCTGGATTCAACAGAAGTAAATGTTTTTAAAAGTAACATCTCATAGTGAAAAATATGCCTTTTCTTAATTTTAATGCTTATCTGGAGGAAATCCATGTCATATCTGCAGATGCTGGCATTCATTGTGGATCATCATCTGCTCGATGACTTGTTTCATATTCCATAATGTTTGACTTCAAAGAGGGATACATATTTTGCTGGGTATCTAATGTATCTACTTGAGTTTTTAGCTCTATTGGGATGGCCATGCTGGTCTGTCCACCACTTTGATGCAGACCTAAATATCTATTAACTATTTTCACTGAGCACCATCATCAGGTCAAAACTGAAATTTGTCCAAACTCTGGTTTATGACCAAATACCTTCAAACTAATGACATTCCCTCAGCCTCTGTCTTTGCAAAGTTCACTATTTTCCACCTCCCACCTGTCTCCAGAGCAGGTGGGCAGTGACTGAAACAGCCGTAACCACAAACTTCCTCCTTCGACCCCCACTCACTGTCACCACCCCACATTTAAAAATGTCTCCAATTTCCCTGTCAGTCACACGGCCTGTTTTCCGACCCCATATCTGGTGGCAGTCAGTCAGCCTGGAGGCCCCAGCCAGCCACTACGGGTCAACAGCAGGTGGATAGCAGAGTGCACTGTACTGTGTAGAGCATGATCCCTCCCCGGGTACCAGCAGCTCTGTCCAAGAAGCTACTGTTACCTGGTAGTAAGCTGCAGTCAAAAATAACCATCAGTGTCACATCTCTTTGATTACGCAGCAGGAGTACAACAGTGCTCTTCCCTGCTGACCTTCAGCTGATGCAGGGGACAGAGGGCAAAGCAGAGGCGCTGGTGAAAGGAGGGAGAGGATTGACTGACAACCACTTTCTCTCAATGCTCATGTTTCATTTGCTTGTGTTTTTTTTAAAAAGGATAAATTTCTGTGGTTTCGCACAAGAAGCAAAAAAGTAAAATAGTATAGATTAGTGATGATAGTGAAACTAAACCTTTAAGGGAGACACAGCACTTCCAAAGTAAAGTAAAGCAAGAACAGGCAGTATTTGAACAACAGTAATATTATAGTGACTTTTGTACTTAAGCAGGTTACATTTAATAAAGCTACCAGAACATTTAACATTTAAAATGCCTGGTTCATCAGATAGACATGATGTTGCTGGCAGAGCATAATGATAAGTAAAGTTCAGTTATCACATCCGTGAAGTCAGAGCAGACTGAACTACACCAGCTACAGTATGTCTTGCAGGCACAATCAATATGCAGTTCTGATATAAACTGCAATGCTTGGATTGGCTTTGAAAAGGACAATACCGTAGGTGTCTAATGTTGTCATGGCGACGCCTGCACCATCTCCCTCAAACCCCCCCTCCAACCCTTCCACTCCTCTGTCTCAGACTCTCTTCTTAGTCTGCTTTTTTCCATGTGTGGCTGAAACACACCTGTCCACTAGACGCCCTCAGCGAGTTTCCCGCCTCTGTGTGCTGACCTCACCTGAATGCGTTGGTCATCAGCCACCTGTATGCACAGCTGCTGCTCATTAGCTCTTCAGTAAATATCAACGACAGTTTTTTTCATGCATTTCATTGCCTAGTTGCTGCAGTATTTAAGCTATTCTTTCCTACCTCATACCTGTAGCTGATTTCCTGCCTTTACCTCTTGTTACCTGTTACCTGCTCCCAAAACTGTGACAAAAGACAGATGGCAGTTGCCTGTCATTGTCAAACTGATTAATTAAATATGAAATCATTGTCAATATATACTGTTCACACATCCAATAGCATCAGGCGTGAGGTCAGTTTTCTTTATTTTACTACTTCTGTTGCCAGGCAACATTTACTCATCCGGTACATTCAGTGCAACTTTAGTGCCTGACGTGATGTTCTATTCTCAAAATGGCTCAATATTTATAAGAGGGATGAATTGAACTGAAAAATCCATTTGGTTGACTGTTATTGTTAACCACAACCAGCTTTTCATATTTGGGCTTCTCAGCTGTCGAGAGACAAGTTCTACTTCATAAGGCCAAAGGGCTTAAAGATAGTGATCCATTAAAGTGGCAGCCAGAAAGTGTCTTGTATTTGACTTTCATCGTGGTGTAGTGTACAGAGTTTTTGATCTTTGTGCTACAAAATTAAAGATGGTAATGTTGATGTCTTTTTAATTACAGTGGGACTATAACCACATAATTAATTGCTCAAATGGTAAGCAATCTTCCGACAATTACAGTCATGCATATCCCCTTGGGTTGCCTGGTGTCTCATCTCCACAGCTACAGCCAGCGCAGGTGCTTCTGAGCTCAGAGTCTGCAAAGTACAGATGGCAGAGTGGGTGACCCGAGATTCATGTGCTCTTTGACCGCAGTCCAATTACCATCCAAACACTGCAGATACCCAGCGAAATAGGGAGGGAGAGAGAGAGAGAAGTGTGGCTTTTAAGCTTGAAAAAAAAAGCCAAGTGCAGGTTAGATAGCAACAGAGCCAGATTTAGACAGTAGAGTGGGCTGTGAAGCTGCAGGGGCAGGGGGCTCACTGAGATGTTCTGCCACTTCTCTACCTCCTTCCTCTCTCCCCCACCTCTTCCTGCACAAACCACTACATCATTTATTTCTGACACTACCTTTACTCCAGCCTTACCTCCTCTCCAGCCTCTTTTTGTTTAAACAGAAGCTATTAGGGCTTGAAAGACAGCAAATTAAGCTAATGGGTCTTATGCAAAAGCTGTCTTTCTGGGCTATTCAAAATGATAGATTGTGAGGCCCCCACATGTTTCGACATGAGGACATTAGGATGGGATCAGACAGAGGGCACTGCTGATGCTCGGCTAAATCTCACACATTAAACACGCACATACCCCATTATTGTATGCATAACGCTTCTCTAATAAGCAGAGAAGTGTGTGTGTAAGTGAATGAGAGAGACAAGAGATTTAATGCAGCCTAGCAGCTACTAGACTGTGCATGTGTCTGCAAATGCAGAGTTATGCATGTCTTTGCCCACATTTTTAAGATGTGAGCTGTAATAATCATTATTTAGAAATTCAGAGTTTTCACGATACAAATCAACAAACAAGCATCAACCCCAGCCTACATTGATGCCACACATACATAATATCAATGGGGGGGAGCGGGAGGGTGTTCTCCCCAGGATGACGACAGACATTGACCGGCCGATCACCTCTGCAGTCGGGCTGCTAGTGGCCAAGATGACCATCTGTCTCACATGGCTAGCGGCTCCTCACATCCCCGAAAATGTCACAGCAGATTTCCAAACAGGCATTATTTGGATAAACTGACCACATATTGGGAATCCAAATGGTTACCTTCTTGCCTGAAAAAATATTAAAACTTAATAAAGTGAAATAATAATGGTCCTAGATTGAAAATTACAACAGCTTTTAGCCTGGCTCTAAATCTCCGCCATTGCTGTCAGTTGCTCGGGGGAGTGCTACTTTTTCATCCTCTCATGTTAGACTGAGGTCAGACTGGACGCTACAATGACTCACTATCACCTCTTGAGGTAAAAAGTGGTATTACGAGACAGGACTTACATATAGCACCTTTAAAGTGTGCCATTACATTCCTTCAGCTATCATTTATGAGATGGCAGTGCAGTCTTTTTCCATTTGAGGAGAATCAGTGGTCGAGCAAGCAGAGAAGAGAAGGCCACAACTGCAGTTTGGTTAATCTTTGAGTCCTCTGAGACCATCCGGAATCGTCCAAAGGGTTGTGATCAATAACTGTGACATGCACTGTACTTTTGAAAGGGTATTAAAACCCCCAGTCCAAAAATCCTCCAGCCGGGGACAAGACCGAAACATATGGCTGTGGGTGACCGGATCCTGCCAGCAACTTAAACAAATGTCATCTATACCCCGGGGAAGAGTTGTGCTAATTTGCTGCTGGTCAGATGGAGCCAGTGATGTACTTTAAACTGTAGTAGCCTGCATCTGATGCATATTGATGAGGAGCAGAGATCTGAGGTGTTAAAGGATAAGACTGGTGATATTCCATATGTTTGTGCTTCTTGTCAATAAATTTTTCAGTAAACGTGGATTAAAACACATTCGGTGCTCTATAGCAGTAGTTCTCAAGGACCCTAAATTGACACAAATTAGACCACATTTGATAAGATTTTGTCCCAGGAGATTTAATGCAGCCCAGCAGCTACTAGACTGTGTGAAAATGCAGTTCTGTGTGTCTTTGCTCACATTTTCAAGATATGAGATGTTACAATAATTATTTAGAAATTCAGAGTTTTCACAATACAAATCAACAACACATACATAATATGACATCATACACATTTACAGGGTCACCCATCCCCCATCGGATGTTTTATTACCGAAAGTGTATGAAACCCATGACCAAAACAGTCGTACATTCTGTCACTGTGTTACTTATGGACGGAATGATAGTCAAAATAAATTATTCCCCTTTTTGCGAACCTTTGAGAACCACTGCTCTATAGTGAGTTTTTACAGCAGCTGGACAGATTTGTGTGGGACTGACTCAAAATAAACTCCAGTGTGTGTGTTCACACTGAAGAAACATGTCATCCAATGCAATGGTGTGTCTGACAGGTGTGTTTTCAATAGTTTTGGACAGAAATACAGCTCTATGGCACAGAGGAATAAGATATATCTGGGTTTGGATATGACACACAAGGAATACATTTTAGTGGGACAGATTCATTTTGGGTTTTCTTCATGGGATTTGTTGACAATAAATAAATACTGAATATCACCAGACCAATCCTTTAACATCATGTCATGAGACATGATCCACAGTTTTGTTCTAAAGTATTGCAATCCCTGCACAGCTCTATATAAGATCGTTTTATATCTATATATATGTGTGTTATCTATAGCACAAAAGGGCCTGGAAGAATCAACAGCAGCAGAACAGGGGGTGAGACTGCCAGACCGATAATCATGCTGCAGGTGTAGGACACAGCTGACAAATGAGCAGGAAGCGTGTTGGAGAGTGTGTAGGAGTAGCCAAGCGCTTTCCCAGAAAGGCACTCAGGCCGAGTCATAACATCCACAAAAGCTCCTCAAATGGCTGCTCTAACACTGATTTCTACCATGCCCACTCATCATAGTGCTTTACATAAGCACAAACACTGTGTGTGTGTGTATGTGTGTGTGTGTATATGTGTGTGTGTGTGTGTGTGTGTGTATTTGTGGTATGTGTTAGAGTGTCCCCCAGAGGAAACACATTACTCATTTACACTAAGGGAAGCCATTGCCAGTGTCCATCAATCCGTGTTGGGAGACCCTGAAGCCCCTGGCAGTGCACGGTCCAGGGAACACACACATACAGTGCACACAGACCATTACACACACACACACACACACGCTCACCTGATGAGAGAGAAAGGCAAAATACTGAGCAGCTTGTTTCCTTTTATGTCCCTGTAACTTCCACCTTGCAGTCTACTGATGGATCGTTAGCAGGGCCACGCCACCCACCATGGGCAAGGACACCCAGAGAGAGCAGAAATCTGAGGGGTCTAGCGTCGGGTAAAAATGCATGTATTACAGTATATGTATATGTGGAGCACTGAGGTACTGCATATTTAAATGAGCATGTATGAGTAAGTATTTAACTACCTAGGGGTCCTTGCAGCAGCTGTGGACACTGAGGTGACAGGAGAAGTCAGGAGAAGATGGATGAGGGGCATCGTGTGCAAACAGACAACTTATTTAGCGTGGTTTTGTCCTCAGGCTCTGCATAATAAAACAGCCGCAGTTAAGTGATCAGATATGTTGGAATTTTCCATTACACCTCAGCACTGTATGCAGATTGATATGAAACACTAGTTTAAAGGTGCCAAATGGGATTTTCATTATAATAATGGATTACAGCGAGATTCTTAAATTGCACTTCTGTCCGATGCAAAGCATTGACAGTGAAACCAAAGGACACAAAGGGGTGATTAAGAATGTGTCTTACCATGTGCCATAAATCTTTAATAAGAGAGAACTGTTTCAGGGCTTATGGACGTTAAGGCTTCTACGAACAGGAGCTAAATAATTGAAGACGTTGTGCTGCATGGTCATGACCCACTGATATGGAGACTTTGACCTTATCTGGAACTGCAATAGCCATATATACAAAGACATAGAGGAACGAACACATGATATGCTCAAAACAGCAACAACAGTACTGATAAACAACATGAACCGACCTACATTACTGATTTTCCAGATAAGCTGCCAAAAACTCTCACAAACCACTACACAACTATATTAAAGTACATGTTTATGCTTCTATAAAAGCCTGTCTCTAAACTGACCTGCATGTTGCATATTCTCTCTTCTTTCAGACAAGATAAACTCCCATAAGCTTGGCACACATCCTTTTTTAAAAATTAAAAACATACTAAAAGACAAACACCATTAAACAAGAGATATGTGTGCTTCCAAATGTCTCTTGATAATATAACATCTATTCTAATGAGGTCATTAATCACACTAATTAATGTAAGCATGTACCACAAGGTCAATGTTGATATTAAGTCCCGTCCTTTAAGTATTTTATGGTCACAACAGTTTTTCAAAAAAGTTTTTTTTTCCTCATTAATATACAATTGTATGCAGCAACGTGCTCCAAAATCTAATCAGATCATCTAGAGACCTGGAGATGAATTGTTCTCGAGTTACTGTGTTCACACTCAAATTACTAAAGAAATGCCTGAAGAGTCTGTAGTGTATCTCTTTTATTTATTTATTTTAATGAAAAGTCTCTTCCTATGAATCAAGATGAAAAAGTAGTACGGTATTGGTTCTTGAAAAAAAAAACCTTGAAATTTCATTATAAATCACCTGTTCACTTCATGCTATTATCAAAATCTATAAAAACTAATGTAGAAAGTATCTGTTTTATGTCTCTAAACTGCACCATCTTCAGACCTGGGCTATGCTTATTATACAGAAAGCTTATTTGAAGCTACTTGCTTGTGGAGGCTGGTTTCAGTTTTAAGTTTTAAAGTCTCACAATTTATTATTCATCAGCTTGAGTGAGAATGTATCTGATCTAATCAGATTCACACCCACTGATACAGACGTCCTCAGGCAAACTTTACCCCATCAGATTAGTTTTTTACATTTAATAACATTGATAAATATCCGGTTTTTGGTTCCCTCAGAATGGAAGAGCATGCATTTCAAACCCTCCATTAAGTATTGACACTAAAAGTCACACAGGGCCAACCCATCACAGAGGAGGCAGACTAAATAGTTTCTTCAATAACAGTTTCCTCTGTGTTGTTGAAAAGCATTCTAGGAAGTATGTGTGTGATCATTAAATGAAGTAAAATCCACAAGGTATATTAAGCAGAGTGTGTACATCAAAACAAAAATTACAGCACTTGATCACAAAAGCGTTTTGTTTGATATTTCTCTTGACCCTAAAATAATCATCTTTACACTGCCAGACGGTAATTGAAACAGATGCTGCTTTGACATTTGTTTGCCCACATATTTTGAATAAATACGTCAGATACAGATTCAAATATTGTTGTATTTGTTGTTAATGAGGATTATCACTGGGAAGTCATATTTGGGATTCGTTTGGGTTGTAATGTCTTATCAACTCATTACCTTTACAGGGTCTGACTTGTTTTTGTTTTTTTTTTATATCAGTTTGTACTGAGACATGTTCACACCTGAAGCTTAAAACAAATATTGGGGTTCCTATACAAACTCTAACCCACAATCCAAACCCTGCAAGCAAAGTCATCTTGAGCTAACACAAAGGGATCTGTGACTCAAAAGAACATTAAGTTGGATGCTACTCTCTGAGGGGCCACGGGTCATCACTGTAATGCAGGGTGACACATCCTCCCCCAGTAACACACACACACACACTCAGTGGTGCCAGTCTAGGCTTAAAGGACCCTCAGCTGTGTTATCGTATCAACACATAACCTAACACACTTTCATTAGCGACGTTCTGTAACAGTAATTCATTACTGTGCTCCATCAGTTTAGGCCTATTACATGGGTGGCAGACTTATTTATCTTGTGCTTGTTTATTTCAAGGCCTCATGAGACTTGAGAGCTTACAGTGAATAGACTAATGATGATCAAAAATCCAATTATAGTCATAGTCGTATTTGATATTTCAGCATTGAATGCTTTCCATTAAGTCAACAATAATTTCTCTTTTGATACGAGAGAAAACATTCCTGAAAGAATTTTGGAAATTGAGTTTATTTCTAAATGTTGAGGATACACTGACAGACACAAATGTTACTTGTTAGTCAGGTAACTAAAGGAATAGTTCGACATTTTGGAAAATACGATCATTTGCTTTTTTGCTAAGAGTTCAATCTTGTCTGTACGGTAAATTTGAAGCTGGAGACGGGGGGCTTAGCTTAGCATAAAGACTGGAAGCAGAGGAAAAACAGCTAGCCTGGCTCTGTATGAAGCTAAAAAATACACCTACCAACACCTCTAAAGCTCATTTATCAGCACATGTTGTTTAATATGTGGACTCCAGGAAGTGACTGTGCCCTATCTCAGAAAAAGTCTGGTACACAACAACTTTGCATAATACTTTGTCAAACCACAACAAGATGCCAGGCTAGCTGTATCTCCCTGCATCTTCTGGCTTCGTATTTTAACAGACAGTGGCGTTGATCTTCTCATCTGACTTTTGGCAAGAAAGCAAATCAGTGTATTTCCCAAAATGTTGCAATATTCCTTTGAGTTGCCTATATTGTCCTTGTCTAGACAGAAAATAACATTTTGTGAGACTAGTCATCATTTTTAAAGTGTCATCTTCCTTAAATGACAGTCATATAATTTTGGAAAAAATAAATAAATTGATGGCAACATGGAGGCGTTTGGAGCACTTGTGGCTTCTCTGTCCTTTGCTTACGAACATGGCAACATGGGTGTCACAGTGGAGCCACCAGTCAGTCAGCCGTCTGTCTTTTCAGTCAGCTTGCCATGTGGACATGCTGCCACTGGCAGCTAGCCTATTAAATGGCCATCCTCTCTTTAAGCCCCCCTGATCAGAGTGTGTCAGTCATCCAGCACTCTCCCCTCCCTCTCTCCCCAGGCAGCCTCTCAGGCTACTTACACGACTTCAGTAGGGATGAGAAGTGACAGACCACCAGGAAAGATAGGACATAATTGGGGGAATTGGGAGAAGGACGGATTATTTGTGCTCAGTGAACAGATCAAAATGTTAATTTGACCTTGTCCAAATCTTTGGGGACTGTTTTTAGAAGGAATATAAAATAGTATTTGTTTGGTCACTGCCCTGATCGTGTCTGGCAATCAATGATAAAACAATCCAGTTTTGAAAGCAACATGGGCCATTTAACAATGAGATTTGTGTCCTTGAAAGCACCCTGATCAAATACTGAATGTAATGACTCGGGATCATCCATTACTTCGTGACTCTCTATAACTTTTGAGTAAATAGCTGGTTGTCAACTCGTCTGCCATGATTGCTTCTGTATCCATGGCACCTGTTCAGCCTATTACTGTACAATGCTCGCTTCAATTTCCATTATGCTGTTGAAATAGAGAGCAGGGGCCAATATAACACAGAAAGTTTTGCTGGTGTTTTTCCTCAATCCCTATTAATTCCACCCCCACTGTTAGAAATTGGTACAAACAATGACTACTCATCATCTTAATGCTTATGACTAATCGAAGCAAATATTGGGTAATTTCAGCATAGTTATACCATATAATAATAGGTAAGAAGTGATAAATCAAGAAGTGGACTCCAGTCTCAAATGACTTGGGGAAATTATTTTCCATCTACTCATGAATACAACCTCAGGTCAAAAGGTTAATAAGAATCATTTTTACTTTTCATTCGACTAGCTGCTATGTTAGCAGCCAATTTCATAAACACAGAGGAGTCCTGAATATAACCGGGTGAATGTGATCCCATAAATTCACAACTACAGCTGTTTCTTTGTATCACATTTGCACATAGATATATGGCACAGAGACAAGAGCCAGAAAGACAAAGTCATCAAAAGGTGGAGGTGACTGTGATCAGTATCTCTGCTGGCATCTATTTCCTGCCTGGCTGGCCTGTCTGCCATGTCACCAGCCATCACTTCAACCCCAGCTCTTCCATGCCAATTGGCTCGACTCTCCATCGCTCTCACACTCACTGCCACATCCAGAGAGGCAGAGACGGGGCATATTAGGCCAACGTCACACATCACACGCTTATATTTCTTTGCACTTCACATCATCACACAAACACACACACACACGGACACACATTTATGTGTTCCAGTCGACACACACGCAAACGGATGACTGCACAGAGATACATAAACAGATAGACAGGAATGCATATTCACACAAACACACACTGTCTTAAATATGCAGAGGGATGTATGTGAGTTGTATCTTTAAAGGTTAGTGTCTTGGGAACACTGACCTTTAGAATATCTTTTTGTTTACCAACATCTCTGGATAGAAAGCATCTAAAGACCGAGGTATAAATATCTAGAGTGCTCTATATCACACACACTGTGAAAGACACATTGTGTATTCTGACTCTGACACTTTCTTTGTCCTTTTCAGACAATCAAGGTTGAGAGACTTGTGGAAGCATCATAAGCCTAAATCTGCCGGAGCCTGCTCTAATCCGTCTTGAAGCCCGCAGGCTCTTCATGTCCTTCTCATTGGCTTCATTAAAAGGGTCCCTGTCCTTTCTACTTCCCTTTCACTGCCTGCTGCCTGCTCATCAACCAGGCCTATTATGACCAGTTATCTGAAGTCAACATATATCTGAGAGGGGTCACGCACACACTGCGTCTCCCCCTTCCTTCCAGAAAGAAAGTGAGAAATGTTATCCACGTGTGCCGCTAAAGTAGGAGTCAAACACAGGGGCAGCAACAGGAGTGCACATTGTGTAACTATATACAGTGCACTGAGCATCCATAGAGATTCATTTCTCAAACTTTTTTACATCATTGGCGGGGTTAGAGTTTCAGGCAGCAATCTAATACTGCCCTCAAGGTCCCTTGAGAAACAAGTCTGACTAGCGGAGCGAGCCAGCAAGGGGAGTGAGTGGAGCGCTGTGCAAATTGAAAGTAATCCTCAGGCCTGGCCGGCAGTGCTGCTGGATTCACATCTATTCATAATTCATCACTTGACAGCAGCGAGGTGGAGAAAGTTCTGTCTGTGTAACAAACCAGGAAGAGACATCTTTGAAAGGCACTGATGGAATCAGGCACATCAGCCTCTGTACTGCTGAAGGTCCCAGGTGAGAACTACACTTGTTCTAAGCGGGAGGACAGATGGAGCAGATAGTTGGGAGTCTGCGTATTTCACATCATATTACATCCAACAGCTGTCCATCCACAATGTTCAAGAGGAGATTAGCTGACCGAGCAACTGTCAAGTATAACCAGAACTGTCAAAAGCCTAATTAGACAGCCTCCAAGCTAAGACTTTTAGCCTTTAAACACTGGTTTTCCTCCAGTCTGAGCCATTTAAGCTTTTACCCACATTGAAGACAAGGCACTAAAACTGCTCAGTCCTGTCCTGAGTTCATTCACCTGACCAAAATGAAGACAGAGGGATAACTATTGAAACTTAATATACTTCCATCCTTGTAAACCCAGCAGAGGAGAATGAGTTTATCTCAGTAATATCCAAGAAATGTCACTTTGGCTGCACTGTAGCTTCATCTTTCACAAATTCTAAGAAACAAATCAATAACACACTCATATTTCAAATCAGATTTGAAGCATGAACATGAAGCTGAAAATGTAATCTTCTTGTGGAACTCAGTCCTTCAGCAGGTTGATACTGACGTTTTTAGAGGACGGTGATTCAAGATGATTGATGATGACAGACTCGATGACAGACAGCCAGCCCACGGACCACACTCACTCAGCTCAGCTCTATCAAATAGACAACACTGAGGGAAAAAAAAGAGTTTCAAAAAGTTAAAACAAGTTCATGAAAGGAAAAGAAAACTTTTGCCTCACCATGGATGACCCTTAAGGGGAGTCTATAGAGGCTTTTCACCTTCAAAGCACATGCTCACAAGTACACAAGTTCACTGAATATCCTCACACTGAAACATACACAGCTTGTCTGGTGACAACACACACACTGCGGGGGTGACTTTTGTTGTCAGGGGCCTGCAACCGACTGGCCACCTACAGTCTAGTTATGACACCAGACTGACCCGGAGGTGAGGAGGAAACAGTGAAAGCGAAGAGGGGGGAGGGAAGGATGTATAAAGGATGGAGCAGAAGGCAGATGAGTGAGACGATGGAGAAGTTGGTGAAGGACGTGGGAGGGTCACTGTGGTTGGAGACGGACTGGAAAACTGAAAACTTACCTTAATTACCTTCAGGGTACTTGTTAGAGCTAATTGCAACATGTGCTTTGTCAGCGGATATGCTAATCACAATTTGTGTCAATTACTCATGAAGCTGAAATAGCATGACGTGAATTAAAGCCCTTTATGAGCCGAGATGTGAAATTTGAAGCTGCTTCTCCACTGTAACATGATGCTGGTCACCATTCCTGACCTCTCCTCCGCCTCTCTCATTTTCATCCATCTTCACTGACTGAATTGCACAGACTCATCATTTTCACTGGAAAAGGAGCAATCATCAAGCTGTGTTACCACTATTTCACGTCACTCAGTCTAGTTTCTGATTATGCCAGCTGCTCCATCAGAGGAGGTCTGTGTTTGCAATTCAGTTTCGGTTCTCAGTCGATTGGGATCATTTCTAGATCGTCCTGGTTTCACCGTGCATTGTGCAGGGTCATCCAAAAAGCCTGATTTGACTGGCAAAAAAAGAAAAAAACACTCCTCAGAATAGAAGAAGTTTAGACAGCAGAGCAGAAAAGGTTTGAAGAAGTAAATTTCTCCATTGTTATCTTCTCTTTCTGTAACTGTCACACTCACTTATCTTTCAATCCCAAATCTGACATTAACAAAGCAATCTTGTACCAAAACACAATTTCTGATAAAATAGAGCACATCTGTGTACAAAGTCTTGCATCAAGGTGAAACTAGCAATATCCACAAGTGTCCCTGACCAATAATTATCCCTGGCTGACACACATGCAGCCAACATGGAGGCAGGCCCCGGGATTACAGCATAATGATGTGCTGATGAAATGTACTGGGCCATCCATGTCTGTCTATGCTATGGTCTGTTGTCCATATTTCAGCTCAGCCTGTTTATATGGCCTACTTCACTGTCCCACCCTCTAATCCTATGCCGTTGGGAACTGCCACACTGCCCGGTCCACTTCCCGTCTCTCCTCCACTCAGCTTTAATCTCGCTGCAGCCAAGATAGCAAGCTCCGAATTGGGGGCGGCCATCAGCCAAAAAAAACAGCCTCTGCTAAAATGTGACCATATTTGTAAGTAACAAACCAGTGAGACAAACAGCAAGCAAATACCAAAATGAAATCAATTTATTTTGTACATAACTTATAATCTTCACATCAATTAAAAGAGCAGTTAATCAAATCTTGCAATATCTCACTATCATATACTATATGTGTCTACACATACATGTGTGTATGTGCGTGTTTTCCCTCCTTCCACACTCGGCCTAATAATGTGAGAATAGTGAAGTCTGGGATTCTGGCGTAATTATCCAAGAGTGTTAATTACAGGAAGAATTCTGAGGCAATTATAGGATCTCAAGCAACAACGCTGGCACAGAATCTGTTCTCACAGCACAGAAGCAGAGCGAGAGAGTCTCACGGCACATCACAGCAGCTACATTAATTGTTGATTAATCTTCACATCAACAACATCAATATCACACTCAGCGCGCCGCATTCACAGGAAAGACTGCGCAAAATCTGTGATGTTGAGGAGCCAGATAATCATTCATTTTTAAAAATTCATTCACCCTCCTCTATTTCCTTTTTGTCCGGTTAAATAATGAGAGGATGTTTGTCTGGAAAGCAGCGCCTGTTTATAGCTGAGAGCTGAAGTAGGAAGTAGTAGATCCTGTATCTGTGTCATGTCTTCTGAGAGATTAGCTAATGCAACAGCAAGTTTGAAGAGAGAAAGAGGTGGCAGAGAAGAGAAACATACATTAAGGTGCTGACCGTGTAAAAAAAAAAAGAACACTAAAACAAAGGAGTCAACAAAATAAGAAGAAACATGAAACAAGAGAACAAGAAAGCCTTCAAACACTTTGAATCAGATGCAAAAAAGCAGCGGCACTATGCAAAATAAAATTAGAAATAGAAGCGAAAGCAGAACAGAGAGATTTTTTTCTTTTTTTTCGCAGAATGACGGATGAAAACAGAAAGCAGAGATGTGAGATGGTTTAGAGAAGGTGATGAGGGATTATACATCCTGACAGAGCCATGGAAGGAGGAGAGCTTTAGAAATGGATTTGTCAAAAGTGAGGCACTTCAGAGAAACATAGACCGTAGCCGTGTTGTGTGTGCGTGTGTGTGTGTGTGTGTGTGTGTGTGTGTGCCATCAGATGTGTGGTGGTTGACAGCCACACTCTCTTATCTCTCTGGCGTGAATCTCAACTCGAGAGAGAGAGAGATTCCATCACCGAGTGCACTGCTGCTGCTGTCTCCTGTCTGCGCTGCTCTGACTAATAGGAACGCCTAATAGGGGACATGCATGCTGACAGTAAAATCACAAATATGCACATATAAAATCTGCTAAATTTCTGCAAACAAGTGACACACACACACACACGCTCAGCCGAGGCACAGAGCTGACACAGGGAGTTAACAGTGAAACTTGGCAAATGACACAGGTTGTCAGCTCCTGTGACGAGGGCTTAGTGAGAGAAAACAGAAGGAAGGTGGAGGAAGGAGGAGCGAGAGCAGATTGAGGATGAAGAGAGGGTGGAGAGAGTGACTCAGCTGCTCTCCCTAAAGCCCTCCAGGAGGAAGAGAAGGAAAAGAAGGATGAAGAGACGGACAAAGAGAGCACCGAAGAGGAGGGACGTTCATGCTCCCTCTGCTCTTCATGGAGTCATCTCAAATTTTCAGTCTCTTAAATAACAGGAGCCAAGGCAAGGGGCCTCGAATAACTCCAGAGGGAGAAATTTACCCCAAAGCAAACAACAAATGTCAAGGGCAGGGGCAGTGTAGAGGATGAGCAATCAATGTCCTTAAAGGGGATCACCATGCCACGCCATTTCACCCACGCCAGTCTTAAGCAGACATCATGGCCTTTTATCTGGCATGCAAAGGGCCTCTTTAAAGTCTCTATGTACAGCTTGGGCATGGAGTAATTGGGTCCAGCCTCCACATTAAACATAAATGTGTTCTGACATCACACAGGAACTCAACATCGGATGTACTGGGATGAAACAGCATGCTGGATGGAGTCAGAAACACAACTGCACCGCACCAAAAAAGCCTCGTCCGTGCAAACAGACACAACCGCAGTCACATCCTAACATACAAATTATTCACGGGCTCTTTTGAAACTATTTACTCTGACATGAAGATGCTTCCAACATCACTCTGCCTTCCCCACACCGAGGCAGTCGAGAGATCCATAGAAAGTGGTTCTGATGAGATGTTTCAAGGGGAGACAAAAGCGAGAGGCAGAGGGACGGTACAGAGGAAATTCTTTGAAAGAAAGCTATGGGTGTACACTATAAGGGACATGGGGAAAGCAAAGCAGGCAGGGTTGTCTTTGAAGGAGATGAGGTGGGCTCTGACAGGGTGCTGTCACACAGGCCGACTATCATACAGGCGATCTCTGATTCTGTGATCAATGTTTTTCTAAGGAAAAAAATCAAAAAAGATGAATGATTCATCCCTAACCAATGACAGGCCTGTGAGATGAGTAAAGCGCCGGCCCCATGCAACACCGTCTCCTTGCAACTCCTCCGTCTCCCATGATAAATTCATAATGTTCCCATGATGTCCAGGAGCGGCTTGTCCTCTTCACCTCAAAGTGCTGCAAACAGCACAGAGTAGAAAGGACACCTGTCAGACTGGAGGAATTTGACAGGAGGGAATTAAATACACACAGACATGTTTGTGCACATATGTATGCACATAGTGGCATAGTTATGTATATTTATAGACGCACAGACATTTACAGACACACAGATCTACAGATTGTTATCTATGCTGATGAACATCCCCTTATACTTCTCTTTGGCAGCATGCAGCCTACTTCCACATATAGAAATGGGTCGAAGCCATTTCACAAGCAGAGTATAGCCTCTATAAAGCCCAAAACAACAGAAAAGAGAAACTCGCAACAGCTGTGAGACTGTTCAAAGCAAAAGATCCTCAGCAGACTACTTCTGATCAAACACTTATGACAGGCAACCCGGTATGTTCCCGACGAAATAGAGAGAGAGAGAGAGGAAGACGAGGGGGAGAAGGCGAGGAAGGAAGAGCAACCACAGTCTGTTAAGCACAATCTCATCACACCCATCTGTCACAGTTATACATGGACACATACAGATGCAGATTTATTAGTTAAAATGATGCAGAAACAAAACAAGAGAGAGATTTTTTCTTCTAGGCTTTGACATCCTTTTTCTAATGACAGGCTGGAAAAAGGCTTTCGCCTAAAAATACATTGCCCCCTCTCTGGGGCAGCACGGAGAGACTCACTCGCTTCTCGCTCAGCCCGTGCACTCACACACAACAAAAATGCATGATAATTATAGCCCTGCAGTATAAAACCAGAAATATGCCATTATATTTCCTTTATTAGACTGACATTGTATCATTCAGACACTCTCTAATTTGACCTCTGTTCACACTGGACGGATATTAACAAGGCAGGGTCTAGAATTATAATTATTACCAACATCATTTTAATCAGTGTGAAGCTGCCAAGTCCAATATTTTTACAGTTTCTGAATATCCCGAGTGAACTCCTCTGTTTTTCATCAAACTAAAGGTCACTTGAAAATAGCAACCCAGCTCAAATTAACATCTCTATAATGAAGAAATGTGTTTTATTTTCTGTCAGCTGGCAGAAAGTGTTTTACACCTTCAAGCTACAAGCTCAAAAAACACTGATGAAGACAATAACAGCAACAGGACATTTCTGACCTCAGTGCAACCTCCACATCATTAAGATGGAGGAATAAAATGTAATCCCTCGGGTGATCAAAAAAAAAATGTCTTGCATGCATTTAGCGAGCTCTAGTTGGCCAGAAGTCTTTAGGTAGCTACATGTCTGCCTAGTGTTGCAGAGGATGAATAATTTGTTGCATCAATGAAAAAAAAAATGCTTATGTGCAAGAGTAGCCATGTGTGACCAATACAAGACAAGAAAAAAAATGTAGATGAGTTATTACATATAAGGAAATCACTGAATTACATGTGGAAATGGTTATGTGGAACTAAATTACACTACAGGCAGTGATGCTGTGCTAAATAAATGTAGAAAAAATGCACACAAAAAAACCACATCAAAAATCAGCAGCAATTCTGGAAATATTCTTTAAAATCTTTGGTCAGTTAAAAGACCTTGTGTGCATATAATCTACATTTCTTCTGCTGAAATCCTGCGGGGTCTTTGCTTAAATAAGGAAGATCACTGACTTGGAATCAGGATCCTGGAAATCCAGGCTCCTATTCTCCCGTTCCATGCCTCTCTTCATCCAGAACCAAGCACACATGCAAATCTGCAAAAGTATACACAACGAAAGACGCAACACACAAAGCAATAAACATAGAAGCCATGAAAAAAAAAATCAAACTAAATCAAGCAAGGACAAACTGAATGAGCAGTCTCCCTGAGCAGTTCGGTCTAATCCCTCTGTTCTACTGATCTCCACTTCAGGAAAATGATTTGATCAACTGATTATCTGATTTATGGTCAACGGCTGAAAAGAAGATAAAAGTTGGCTTCAGTTCTGACGATACAATCCACAGAGAAGAGAGAGATAGAGGGAGATAGAGAGAGAGATAGAGAGAGAGAGAGAGAGAGAGAGAGAGAGAGAGAGAGAGAGAGAGAGAGAGAGAGAGAGAGAGAGAGAGAGGTGGGAGCATTGTGGGTTATGGACTGATATGAAGATGCAAAGAGGCATGAATTTTTAACCTTCATTTATACCGACGGCTCACTGGGATATTTAAAATAGGTTCAGTGGGTTCAAAGTCCAATTTCTTAATGAGAAAGACTGAGGGAAGCAGACAATACTTGAGAGAGCCCCATAAACAAAACATCAGTGCTGTTTGCATGGACATAGATCTCGTGTGCAGGAGTATTTATTTTTGCACAACTAATCACATTAATCTTGATCTAAATGCATCATCATCACCCTACAAATAGCCGACTAGATGCTTCAGAGCCTAGGTAAATCAAACACACCGTTGTGCTGGACAGGACCCATTTGAGGAATGATTAATTAATCCACTGCTTAATACGCTTGCACGGTGTTAAGTGCATCTGACCACACCACGTAAAGTTCTCATTAGAGTCAAAGTCATTAGTAGGTTTAGGACTGAAGGGACACTATGACGAAAAAAAAAGCTATTTTTTGATCATCACGGACGTAAAAATCAATTAGGAGAAGCCGGTGACGTGAAGACTGTGTGTCTGTGTGAAGGTACAGCTACAGGCATCTGAATTTAATTAGGCATTTCAATCCAATCACATGATGTTGCTTCTAAATGCCACTAAGGCATGAGACGTTTCAGGCAAAGACAAATGTGTGAAGAGTGCGTGAGCGTGTGTTACGCCTCAGCCTTCAGTCTGCAGTCTTCTGTCTTTTGTTCAGTACAACAAAAACACGCTGCATGTTATGTGTTAATCTTGCTCATAATTGCGCTAATTGAAGAGAGCTGATTAAAGAGCTCGCTCATGTGCAGGGCCCATGGAGAGATGGTATGAAAGATGCATGTAACTTGAGTCAACCCACAGGACACAGCCGGTTTGACAGAGTGGTTCAAAATACAGTAAGCCACGTCTGCCTGCATGGCTCAGCTGCTACAAATGTGGGTAATAACAGAGCTGGAAGACCCTTTCAAGCATGAAGTAATAATATCTCTGGAATCTATCGCTTGGTTCATATCAAGTAGAAAAGGTATTCAGTGATTGGATTTCCTATAAAGTTGTATTCCATCCAGAGAAGTGAAGAAGCATTTTGAGAAATACTTCAGGCAATAGTTTTGAAAATATTTGTTTTGACAAAATATAATCATTCATCATACAAATATAATCATCTGATATCTCAACATCTTATTTTTGATGGAGCAAAACATTTCTCAAATCAGAGCAGAGCAGGACACAAACAGCTCTTGCAGTTTTATTGGGTAAAAACAACCAGGTGCCCTTCAGCGCTCATTGTTTATACGATTTCAAGTACTGAGGAGAGGTAAGGTTATATCTAATTGAATCATGTTCTATGGATTTGCTGATGCAGCCGCAATGCTTTGACTGAGGTCAATTTTGTTATGGATCAAGTGTTGTTGCGCTGTAAGTGTATGTGGTGTGGTAGGGAGGATGACGCTGCTGGGATCACAAAGGCTAATAGGCTGCATGTAATAGAGATACTGTAGTACAGATGCCCTTTACTCTGGTTATCTGCCTCCTCTAGCTCCCAGTTCACCACATGATCATTGTTACTGTAGTGAGGCAGCTGTAGAAATATTGTTTATATATCAGACTGAAAAGGACAGTTGTGGACAGTAGTATGACACTGTATGATCTCGTCCCTGTAGGTCAGTCTGTTGAATCAATGAATGTGGCTTTTTAGAGTACAGTTATTCATTTTGAGTACTGATTCTCATACAAGCAGATTTTATGTACTATATGTTTCTAAAATTCTGGCTAAGGTAGTGACAGAAGCCCAAAATACAAAATCATATATTTCAACTGATGGATTATTAATTATCAATTTATGAGCAGTAACTAAAGTAACAATCATTTTCATTATTAATTAACCTGCTGCCCCCAACAAAAACATTAATTCACAGCTCAATATTAGAGGGAAAATCCTCAAGTTCGATAAGCTAGAATCAGAGAAAATTTGGCATTTTCACTTAATGATTAACTTATCTACTGTTGTCGGTTTAAAATCTCTCAGTGAACTAGCTAATTTTCTAACATACATATGAAACACAGAGTAGCAAGGAAATCTCAGTATTTTTTGAAACTCTTGCCAGTAAATGTTTTCTTGACATATAACAACTAAAAAAGATCATTCTTTTTTTGTTGACTTATTAGTTTGTCAACTAATAATGATACATTATGTACAGTATGTATTACTCATTCTTAAGTCACGTCTTTGTCTCACGTCTTGAACAGTAACATCCTGATAAGAGCACAAGCAGGAGCCTTGAACTCCATTTTCTACAGTGATCTCAGTCATGATGGCCAATCCATACTAGAGAATATTGTTTTATGGCTGGCCGCTCGCAGCACTTCCAAGCTGCCAGCAGCAATGGAAATACATAAAATGAAATGAGGCGGAGAGACTGACAAGTATATAAACTCCCCAAATACCCAGCGCTTCATCCCATAACACATGTGTTATCGTGTTGGCGACACCCTGAAAACAGGTCAAAATGGTCGTGTTTTTAGATCAATTCAGTGTTGATTGAAAGGCGCAAAAATTTAGACTCGAAAATCATCACCTCCTGAACAGCTTTTGGCAAACATCATGCAAGAAGCATTAGCTGGAGTGCGGTGTTTGAACTGCTCTTAAGTGTGTAAGCACCGCCTGCCTACCTACACTCATGAGATTGCTCGGTTTCCCTTTTGGTACTTATGTAATGCCACGGCCATCTCATCACACATTCTCTCATCCAGAGATCTCAGAAAACATAAAATATGCAGCATCCAAAGAGCAAAAGCCCTTTTTCTCACCCCGTCGCCTCCTCTCATCTGTGGCTTCAGTCCTCCTGAGCCTGTCCAGGAAAGCCACACTGATACTATCATCACCTTAATTGAGCAAGTTGTACTAAGACTTGACAGCCAATAAACAGCTAGAAAGAGTGAACTTAGGAAAAACATTGCAAAAGGCAATAAATAGATTGAAAAACTACAAGACAGTCATCAAGATCCACATAAGTGGCTTCAATGAGTGGTTGCACTGTATGATTGCAGCACTCTGTCAGTGTGTGTATTGTATTATAAATAGGTTCTGTCACTAAATATTTATGCAAGCTAATATATTTTTAAATTATAGACAAATATATTCTCTTAATGGTGCACGTTGCATCATCTTCAAGACGTAAAAACACATTCAGGGAAGATAAATGGACTCCTTGACATCAGAGCACTTTTATTATTCTGCTGTATTGTACTGGGTTGACATACTGCTTTGGCTTTGATCCTGTTGGTTTCAAAAACCTTAAGAGAAAGGCTCCGGAGTTACTGGTGGCTCCATTAGAGTCATCTAAATAACTGAAACTTCAATGACAAACTGCAGCATGCAGAGCGACATTACTGCACTGCATTACTAATTTGCAGAGAAAGCCTCAGCCTACTTTCGAAAGGTCAAACAGCACAATTTTGAATACAAGCTCTAAGATTAGATCCTGATTAAATCTTAGTAAAAACATGCTTGAGTCTCATTTCTCTAAGTAATATTAAATGTCTTTTAGAGATGTCTGTTAAGGCGCCTTTTCAGTATCATGCTGCTGATTGTTGTTTAAGGCCAAACAGGGACATTTTTACCCCAGCGACGAACATCCGCAGTTGCCAGGGGATTGACGCCTAGCTCAATTAATTTGATAAAATACAAACATATTGAGTCAGCTGTACCACTTGAATACCACATGTTGCGATTAAGAATGCATTTAAAGTTGTTATCAAGCAAGCAGAGATGTAGGGCTACAACAAACAATTACTCATTAATCATTATCCACTAATCTACCAATTTTTCTTCTTGATTAGCTGATTAATAATTTAGTTAGTGACATGTTAAATAATAGTGAAAAAATGTAAATGACAATTTCTCAGAGGCAAGGGTGATGTCTTGCACTTGCTCACTTTGTCTGACTAACAGCCCAAAACCAAAAGATATTCAATGTAGTATCATTTAGGATAAAGGAAAACAGAAAATCGTCACATTTGAGAGGCTGGAAGAAGAGAATTTTTGCCTTTTTCCTAGAAAAATTACTGAAACGATTAATTGACTATCAAAATGGTTGCCGATTAATTTTCTGTCAATCAACTATTCAAATAATCAACTAATCGTTGCAGCTCTAATAAACAGCTTCTAGCACTCAAGTAGTAGTCAAAGTAGTACGCATGCAAATTCAATTCAATTGTATGAAAAACATATTGTAACATTCACTTTTGCATCATTCATAGGTATATAAAATATGCTTTAAAATCAATTCAGACACACATTAGGGACATGACAGGTGGTGTCGATGACAAGATACTTGAGTTTAGGGCTGCAACTAACAATTATTTTCATTATCGATTAATCTGTTGATTATGTTCCAACAGTCCACGGCCCAAAGACATTAAGTTTACCATCATAGAAATCCAAAGACACTGGAAAGTATTCACATTTGAGAAGCTGAAATCAGAGAATTTGGACTTTTTTTCTTAAAAAATGACTCAAAACAATTAATCAATTATCAAAACACTTGGCGAATAATGTAATAGTTTGCAACTAATCAATTATTCGACTAATTGTTGCAGCTCTACTTGAGTTCATCTGACGGGGCTGTGGTGGGACAAAAAAAGTTTGGGCCCCACTGCTCTAAGGTAACGGGGTCAGCCAGGCTCCAGCGTCACCACAAATGTCAAATAAAGCAATCATGTTTGAAAATAAAAGATTTGTAAGGCCCAGATGATCTCTAAGCTCTGCATTAAGGTTACAGCCCCATCTGAACGTCTGTAATGGCATTACAGCAGTGAGTGGGAGGATGGCCAGCATACAAAGGCCCGCGATTGTTCCAGCTGGACATCTTAACTGCGACAGCTGACATGTCAGCGCGCCTGCAGGTATCTGACAGCCACTCACAGGGGCACTTGCTCCATCCTTTCCCTCTCTCCACGCTCCACACTGCCCTCTCCATGAGAGCAGCAATGCCCTCATCTTGCTGACAGCGGATGCGTCTCTGCTTTACTGCCCTCATAAATACTCCAGAGTTGAAAACAATGAGGCCGGGCATTGGCAGTGTTAACCTGAGGTAATGTCACTATTGAACACGGCTGACAGCTTTATGTGCACCAGAAAAGATCAGAATGAGAAGGTAAATGTGGGCGTAGTAATGGACAAGACTAACAGGCCTGATTCAACAATGCACTCTGAGGGCCATATAGACCTGTCAGCAGACATTTCATTACTGACACATAAATCTGTCGAAGAGGAAGGCTAAGTGGCACCTCTGGTACCATTAAGTGTTGTTGTATAATTGCATTCACTTCGATGCCGGTTTTCTCCTCTTGACAAAACAGCCGCTGTGGCTCTTGACAAGCAGCTAGAAACCCACGAGACGGCATTGACACATTGGACAAAGCGCTTCACAGTGTGCGTGTAACTGTATGAACAGAAGACAGGAGGAGGATTGAACAACAAACCCACAATTAGTGGACGACCCACTCTACCTCCTGAGCCACATCTGCCCAAAAACTAGATTGAGATCGAGTCCCCATGAGGTATGTACACTCACTTACTGGAAATTTGTACACGATTCTACCTGACTGCAGGACATTTTCACAGAATAAAGTCTGCAATATAATACATTAAAATATAATTTAGGTGGTTAACAAACCTACAACTGCCTCGTTCACAGCACACAACAAGCGGGCAACAAAATGATGATGATGATGTTAAAATTGTCTACTGAAAAGTAATTTTTATCTGCTTTTCAGGGCACCAACTTGAGAAATTCAGGTGGACAGTAATCCGGTTATGTGGATTTCTGTATTGCTGTGATTGTTGTGACTGCTTTACCCGACTGGTTATTTTAACATTAAACCCAATCATTTGCAGCAAACAGCAACATTAGTTAAAACCTCTAAGAGGGTCAGAGGAAGACCCCGTGAATCAATACACTCAAAGTGCTGCCTGTGATTCAGGAAAATCAGGGTAGAAAAGCCCATTAAGGTTGTGGGCTTCATTGTGTGCACAGCAAATTGTTTAATTGTCTTAGAAATAAGAAGACAGTTTTTTTTTTGTAATGTGTGCAAGAACTGGCGGGACAGCGGTGAACCAGCCACTCTATCAGCTGAGGAACGGATTAAAATAAAATTGTATTCAACCTTCTAAGGAAAAATCACCCGACTCACAGAACAGCACATTGAGGGTAGGAGCAGAGCTGGAAGAGGGCTGAGCAAACACAGGCAGAGGCTTAGATGTGTCACACCGACGACAGGCACCGAGCCTCATGCACTGAGATGACTGCAAGGATCGATCAAAGGCTGCCTTCTCTTTTCTACCCCATGTTTAGATCATTAAAACCTATTTGAGATCTGGTAACCAAAGACACACATACACACACATACACACACACAGAGAGAGAGAGAGAGAGAGAGTGGCTGTGCTTGTGTGGATGCACTGGCACCCTATTTAAAGGATGACAATAGAAAAAAGCCACAGCCAGCCTGAGATAATGAGACCCCATGTCCATCTGAGTTAGAGAGCAAATTGATCAGCCGGGACTGCACCATAACACTGTGAGGAGGCTGAGGGGGGATAAACTAGTGACACGATAATCATAGAGTGAATCTAACGCTCATCAGGTTATCTGTCTCGGTGAACCGCAGCAAACTGGATGAAAGGGAAGACGGACACAGGCAGGAGCAGCAGAGCAGAGGGACACACACACATATAATCCATCTCTCTCTGAGAGGCAACGGATCACAGAGAGGTGTGTAAAAGTGTCAGACAGCAGATCAGATGTGTGTGTGTGTGTGTGTGTGTGTGTGTGTGGGAAGATGGGAAGTTGGCTCACCCAGGACTAGAACTTGAGCGGCGCTCCTTCCACATCTGCAAGCCTGGAGGTGCTCTGATCACAGCTGGTCGTCCGCTCTGACTGGGTCAGTGCAGGATAATGTTGGTTCTTCAGCCTCTCCAGACGCTGAGCTTCCTCCTCCTCCTCCTCCTCCTCCTCCTCCTCTTCCTCCTCCAGCAGCAGCGGCAGCAACAGCAGCTGGACTGGACTGCATTCACTCACCTTCCCTCCCCTCTGCCTCCGTCTTCCCAGCACTGCTGCTGAATTATCTACCGCCTCCAAAATGAAGTCCTCAGTTCTCCCCTCTCCTCTCCGTTCGTGCTACACAGGCAGCAGGAGCTCCTCTCCCGTCGGGCTCCCAGCTTTGTGTCTCGGTGAAGCGGTGAGGGCTGCCACCGGCAGCGGCAGGCAGCTCGGACTATTGGTGCTCTCGTTACTGGATTGCATGTGTATGAGTGTCCTGGCATTTGTGTGTGTGGGATATGAAGCATAGTGTGTGTGTTTGAAAGAGGACCCGGCTGCTGCTCATTGGGGCTCATCTGCGCTGTTGCCTCTCTCTCTCTCTCTCTCTCTCTCTCTCTCTCTCTCTCTCTCTCTCTCTCTCTCTCTCTCTCTCTCTCTCTCTGTCTCTCATACACTCAGGCTGTTTTGTGCTGCATTCACGTCCTGTGGGGGAAACAGAAAACGAGCTGCCTACTTATAAATTCAACTCACTTCTGCTTTCAGGTGGTGGGTAAACTCATAATCCTCAGCAGGGATTGTATGGAAATTCATGTGGGCCAAAATTACATAAATAAGACATAAAATAAATATGGCTATATGAATAAATACATAAATGCATTGCCTAAACGAATATGTTTTAAAATAATTCATTTTTTAACAGAACTCATTATTATGAAACTTTATTTAATCATTTTTATTTTCTGTGACAAAATTGTAGTATTTGTATTTATTGTAGTTTATTTCCTTATAACAAGGTTTAATAAGTTTAATCTTAAAATGTGCTTTTCTAAAGTTTATTTCTATTTCAGTATTTCTTCCCAAGCATTTCATGTTTTCACTTTGTAGATACTGACATTAACCCCCTCCCCATCGCCCTCCAGCCAATCAGATGCTAACAAGGTTGGCAACTGCTGACAAATCTAGCCACGTTTAGTAATTTATGAAATTATAATTCAATTGATTGGTATATTTAAAGCTGCATTAATTGATTTTTGGCCACATTACGACTGAAAAACAACATATAAACACAACACTGACAGTTTTATTATCACATTATAAAGGTGATGTGGTGAACATTAGCAAACATTTGCCTATTTACACATCCAGCACACATAAAGCAACATACAAGTTGTTTGCTACCTGGTGAATTTAAGGTCAATATTCATTTTCCTTTTAGCTCTGTTTTGCTTCCAGCAGCTCCTGTCTTCACCAGCTAGTTAATTTTGTCTGTCTACAGTTCACAGTGGGTTTATCAGAGCTTATTTGCTGAAAACAGAAAATGATGTTGATGAGAGCAGTGACAGTGAACCAAACAGAAAAGTTATGAGCTGTAAAACCAAAACACTGAGCTGAAAGACGCTAAAATGCTCTCTAGACTCATGAGGAACAGCAGATCTGTCCATGGGTTTGCAACCATGAGTGACTCTTGTCACATTACACCTGTAATTTTTTCCATAGCTAATATGAAAATATTGATTAGTTATTTTATAATGTCTTTTTTTTTATTTTGGCCGACACTGAATTCCTAAGATCAAAACGATGAGTTTACTGCAGCGTTTCTCTTCGATACACTTCTGTGATTTTTGTTATCTTATATATTGACTTGGAGACTCACATGATCATGTTGCATGAATAGTACCTCCAACATACCATGTATGTAGCACATGTACAGGAAATTATCAGATCATTTCATCTTAAACAAAATTAAAAAAACACCCTTGGATGCTCTGACATTGTTAATGTATCATCAACCTCCCTAATGCAGTTGAGTTTTTTTTCAGTGAACATGATGTTTCCATACATGGACAAAGTGATAGCAACATGTCTTTACATTTATTTGGGTTTCTTTTAACCTATGCAAACGAGGAACAATTTGGCATTCAGACTTTTTCTCAAGGACACAAAAGATGAGCAGGGATTGACCCTCCAAACCCTACAAGTAATCAAGCCAAGTAATCAGTCTACCAGCTGAGCTACAGTTGCCCACTGAGACTGGACAGGGAGTGATGATGTGCTGTAGCAGGTGGTTGAAACAATAACAAAACACTGAGGGATTGCATTTCATTTCATGGTCACTAGAAAAAAGCTCCTGCTCTTTAAATATCTACAGTAGGGACTGATGCCATAACCTGATTCTTACCAAGGATGTTTTACATCACTGCAAAATGACCAATGAAAATCCACTACTACTGCTACTACTGCTACTGTAGCTGTGCCAGAAAATATTGTATAACACAGTAATTAGACCAACAATACCAACAAACAACATGGGACTTTATCTCTGAAATGCCATTACAGGATGCAACTTAAGGACATGATGACAAGATATTTAGATTAATATTTCCAAAGTCTTTTGTGTTTTTTTCAAACTGTATTTTGTGTTGGAATTTTAAAAAAAAATAATTATTTTCACAAGTCACAAGTGTTACACTTACTGTATACATAATACTGAACATAAATGTTCACACAAGAAAGAAAAAACATTCTGTCAGTTACCATCCAACACACAAAATACATGACAGCACAGTCAACATGATCACATTATCATATCAAACAGTTCTGGTTTTTCACGCTCATGCCATGAACACAAAAAAGATGTAAAGATATATTTACAATTTTCAACAGGGCACTTTCCATTCATTCTAGGAGTCCCATTTTACTCTTTAATGGGCTCGGATGCCGACGAGGAGGGGAAGACTCTTCCTTCAGGCATCCTCACACATCTTTTACATTTCACTGCCGCTTTTTAACAGAGCATAAATCGGAGCCCGAGGCAGTGCAGGAGTGTCATATCCAGGTGAAAATGGAGGCTATGCCATGTTTCATCCTATCTGCAGTCTGCGTTGCTATCCTCAAAAGACACAATGGAGCTCTGCTGTGATGGTTTTATCTGTGCTGCAGTCTCTGTGCATGTGTGGTCTCTGAGCGCTACAGTGTCTCTCTCTTTATTGTAGAGTGAGAAATTAAAAAGGAGTAAATACGTGAATCTTCATTAAAGAATCTGATCATTTCCACTGTATGGTTGTTGCTTTTTTAGCCCAAACTGCTGTATTGCAATACTCTGTAGTCCAGTGACCTTCATGAATGTCAACCATTTTCTTTGGAGGCTTAATGTAAAAGCTTTAATGTGAGGTGGAGGATACTATGTCACTTGGCTGAGTGCTATGTGGCAGCTTTATAATAACACCACAGCACAGTAATAATGACCATGTGTGACTCCATACTTCATACCTGAAGTCAGCAGTGAAGTCAAGTCCGCTCTGGGTTCCTGAGGCTTTACTGGCTGAATATTTTTAAGGGTTTCTGCAGTGAAGTATTGAGAGGGCTGGTGTTGATAAATACGCTATACATAAAACATGAAGGCAACGTACCTGCGTTTTGTGCAGGTTGAAAAGGTCTTACATCAACTCTAGGACTCTGTAGTCATTTGTCAAATTGAAAGTATTACCCTTGCTTTCACTGTGCTGGTGTGAGGGGCTGAGATAAGATAAAAAACAAACAAAAAAAACAATCACAGCCACAGTCCTGGGAAGGTAAGATGTACAGTAAGTACAATCCTCACTTTAGTCCTTAGTTTGTGAGACTTTTGCTCCACACCTCACTTTTAGAGGGAAATATTGTGAAGAAACCAAAGAATCCTGCATACTGTAGATTACTTGTATTCATTTTATTAATAAGGCCTCAGTTCTCAGACCTTTATCGGGTAAAAATCATGTAGTGAGGCAGCCCCAACACCGTATATATCCTCCTTGACTATATAAATTTTACCAGATCAAGAAAGTCTGTGGACCAAAAGGTCATTAATACATTTAGTGATCGACAGCATGTGGAGTTTTTGAGGCCTTTATGCACTTGTTAATAAGACTTTCAGGCGTGCAAGAACTTTGTTGTAATTGTTAACAAGAGGGAAATAAAAATAAAATAAAATAAAATAAACTCTTTTTAACATTGAGTGTTTTTAAAAAAATACTTTTAATGAAATGTATGCAACTATGTCACACCTGTATGACAGTATAAACATACATACTAACTATAATATACACCAAAAACAGTTTTAATCTTTCCTTTTACTCTCTGATCAAAGCTGCAACTGACAGAGGAGCTAAAATTGGAATTATGTGTGCATCTTATATAGACTGTAGTGGATACAAATATTTTTGATTTACTGGATTTTCTGATTTGGTTTTGTGTGTCACTGGCACACAAGACACATGAATGGATGGTGATATGAACTGTCAGCTTTACATAAATACACTTTTTTGAGTCAGTTGTTTTGCTTATTTTTGAGGCCACAGTTTGTAGTGTGAGAAAAGTCTCCTCGTTTTGTCACATTAAACTTGCACTGTTTGGAAATGATGCATCAGCAATTCCATCCAAGCAGCAACTACAGTAATTCACAAGCACAAAGACAGCTAGTCAGGTGAGTCATATTGTATAGTTGAACACTGATCAGCACATTTTGATGCACGATGCAATTCAAGCAGCAACTATCTGACCACCTTGTACCTCCCTGTAAATTCCCTAATTTGCCTCAAAAATCCTCCTACAGTCGTGACCACAGGAAATAGAGGAAAACTGTGTTAGTAAGGAGAAGCGGTGGTCACAGTAGGAACTTATAGGTACCGACACTGACAAAAAGACACTTAACAGACTGTACTGTACTGTATGACCAACCACATAAGAAATCAGAGCCTTGAAAGTCATAAAGCTGTAACACTTCTGGGAATAAAAACAACAACAACAACAACAACAAACATTATGAGCCATACAAAACCTTTATTTACTACATTGTTATTGCTCTAAGTTCTATACCCTATCTATCTATAACCACAGCTCACCTTGATTAAAGGCCATAAGCAAAGACTCACCAAACCCTTCTGCCAGTTTTATATCTCTGAAACTCACCCACTCATACAGACAAAAAACAAACTGATGGCCTCAGGCAACTTTAAGCAGTTTTGCCCATTAGTGGACACCCACTCATTCAAAACAAAACACAACATAAAGGGGAAAGGTGCAGATTTCAGTGAATGGAGGACAAAGACAAACACAGCAGTGGGATGAAGCACATACCTAGTTTACATTTCCTGAAAAGCGACAGCGCCAACATTCAGTGAGCAAGTGGAGTGGGTGCATTTGAGAGTATTGTTTCTGAAAATGGCAATATGTTGTATAGTTATTGTAATCCTAATGATTTTGAGCAACTGAATCTGAAGGTGTTGCTCACTGTAGTGATGAACTCACAGAAAATTATCAGTGACTCTGCAGCTCCTCTCGGCTTTACACAGCTTCATAGCGAGTTTCAGCTCTTTTTTTAGCTGTCCAGCCCTCTCATCGCTCTCATAGTGTCATTTTCAGCCCTAGCTATTTTTAGTAAAAAAAAGCTTTAAAAACCCACTGTATATCCATAGCTGCTGAACCTAGTGGGGCATTTAGCAGCCAGATATTTCCCTCAAGAGTTGATAAAGACCAAAAACAGAGAGTGAATATTGGACTTAGATTCATCAGGTCGACAGACACACGACTCCAAATGAATGATAATGGTGCTTCGTAACCACTGAAAATTTAAATAAGCAACTGTTTGCTAACAAGTTCAAAATATCAACTTAATAGGTGATATGACCATGTTGTGTTCACAGCTTGTTTCCGCTGTCCCCAGGCAGTACGTGCTTTGAGCTAAAAGCTCACATCTGCATGCTAATGTTCTCATAATGACAATGCTAACATGAAGATGTTAAGTAGGTACAAAGATGGTGAAACTAAGATATTCACCATCTTAGTTCAGCATGATAGCATGCCAACATTTGTTAAATGGCACTAAACACAAATTTCAGTGGCGACTGATGGGAATGTCACCACTTTTGCAAGTATTTGGTAACCTGAAGTATTGGGCAAATTAAAAGTTTTACCTGATGATGGCGCTAGAGGAAAGGTTAACAGATCATCGCAGTTATTGCAATTCAACCTGAGTGGGGCATGAATTGTATTGTAGTACCAAATTTCATAGGAATCCATCTGATAGTTGCGCTAGAGGAAAAGTCATGAGATCGCCAGTGTCATTAGTATGCATCATCTGGGAATCATGAATGTTTGTACAAAATTTCATTGCAACACATCCAATAGTTGTTGAGATATTTCAGTGTGGGCCAAAGTGGCAGACCGACCAACAAACATTGCTATCACTGGAGACAGCCGCTAGCGTGGCTAAAAACAAAGACTACAGAAAAGCCAGGAAAAAAAATGTGTTGCAGATTGAAATTACTTCTGATCTTGTTAATCATCTCACAGCCCCTCAAATTTATCTTGTGACTCCTTCAAGGGACTCATTTTCTCACTCGGTGTGTACAAACATACACTACAAAAAAATAGGTTACACTTCATGTTGCTTGCTCTACAATATTATACTGTACAAAAAACAGAAAATGGGTGTGCATAAGGCATCTCATTTTTGTGCATCCATGTGTGTTATACCTGCTTTGCATGCACACCAGTGTGTGTTCAGGAGTGTGTCCTACAGCCTTACAGTGAGTGCCGTGCTGTGCCCATCTGGCCTTTGGCTGCTTTAGGACCGGGCAGACAGGCAGTCGAGCCCCCACTGCAGCTGTGACACACACTGACGAGAAGAGCAACCACATTACTTACAGAGGCTGTGTGTGTGTGTGTGTGTATGTGTGTGTGTGTGCATGTGTGTGTGTGTGTGTGTGAATGTATGTGTGTGTGTCTAGGCATGCGGACATGTGTTAGATCTTCACTGCAGCCGTGAAAAGGCTGCGTGAGTAATTGTTGCTGCTCAGCTCATCTCTCCACGTTGAACTGCCTGCGGGTGAGGAGAACTCAGAGGTGGCATATGTACTTCACTAACAGTGCAGACATATTGAGGAAGTGAGCACATTCATCACACCATTAGCATGAATGTACACAAAGAAGCATGTGTGACTGCGGGTATTGTGAGATGCTGATTTGTCCTCTGTGCTATCTGTGCTAGGACAGAAATTAAACGACAATGCTGATTGCATGTGTAACATATTGCGCAGGATACATCACAGTACATGTCGAAACCAGATGAGACATCAAAGAAATCTTGTGTACAAGCTGGAAACATGATGCAATCAAATTTAGTGCCTGCACAAATCTTTCATTAAGGGCTCTGCTAAATTTAATATTCATCTGTGAGGCCACGTCTTCATCTCTGTCCCCTGTAGTCCCAGTCTGTGACGCAACGTCCTCATCCTCACTACAGTGTCTCCTCAATTACACTGCTCTCTGTAGGTGATGTGTGCGTGACCAGCCTTTTTTTTTTTTTTTTTACTTTTCCTCCTATGACTTGACGTGCTGTAGCCAGGCAGAGGCAGGATGAGTAATATGCTGGTGCTTCAGTGTTTGCGTGACATATTATTGTGTGTGTGTATGTGTGTGTGTGTGTAGGCTGGACAGTCCCACACCCGCAGGCTTGGACGAAGGTTGGTGACTCACCAAAGATCAGCCGAAGCAGGAACAAAAACAAAGTGATATAGAGAAGCGCAGGACTGGAGTAGTGATGACTATGGAGGAGAGGAGAGGAGGGGAGAGGAGAGGAGAGGAGAGTGTCGGATGCCAGAGGAAAATGAGAAAGGATGGGGGGATGGAGGTCTACAGGGAGCCCGTAGACCCAGAGGGAGGAGGGAAATGTGTGGGCAGAGAGTAGAAGGAGGATGAGGAGGCAAAGAGGAGACATCTGCCTGCCCCCGTGGACTCATCTATGGGGAGTGAGGAAAGGATGAAGAAGTAAATAAAGACTGAAGAGACCAAAAGGGAAGGCTAAGCAGCATCCACGGGGACTCTGAGGGAAAGACATAAGCAAGGAGGAAGAGAGGAGACAGCTTGGAGGAAGTCACACACACACACACACACACACACACACACACACACACACACACACACATACACTGAAAATCCTTTTGGATGTAGACAAGAGACCATATTTACTGGAGTAAATACAGATACAACTGAGAGGCTCTGTGAGCATCTAGTATGTGTGTGCGTGATTACACACAATCCTTTCTTACCACAGTGTTTACATAAACAGGAACCAGAGACTGCAGTGGCTACAGGCCTCAAGCAGCTTCTGACTTCTTGCATTGTGTCAAACTGGTTTGCAAATTGTTGCAGCTAGAATTAGAAAGGTACGTGGCTGAGCAGTTTCCGTTGGGAATAACTAGTGATTAAACAAAGCAGCTTGGAAGATTCTCCTGTAAATTTCTGTGTTGTGGAGTCTGAACATCATCTTAAAGCTCCCTCGTGGAGTTTTTTTGACCGTTTGCGGTGCTTTAAAGCAGAGTTTTGATGATGGGTCATGGGGGATGGCAGTGCATATCAGCAGTTACAGTGTAGTGATTGTAATTTGCTCTAATGCACCAAAGGTAGTGGAAGAGGAAGACTGGAAGGCAATGTAAAAAATGAACAAAGCTGTTTTGCTAATGTTTTATGAAGTAGTAAATGAATTCAACATGAACATATGCCTTAAAGCATATTGTAGGTTTTTTTTAAGGTAATACAACACTCATTGTGTTGTTTTTCCATTGTAGGATGTCTCCTGAAGCGTTATTTGTGGGAGGTTTATGTTTATGTTTGGATGATATTTATGTATTTATTTATGTATTTATGCTGTTAGATGATGAATGTTTGGTTTGTTGTTAGTTAATGTGTCTGTATAATTCCATGAGGGATGATTCGTGTAAATGACCTGACATGTAAATGAAGCCATTCATTCATTCATTTATTTTTTTTTTTTTTCAGAGACAAAACGCTCACAATAAACCTACACCAGAAATATAAAGCCATTACACTTTTCAGTCAGACTGCTGAAGCCTCATTTTAGCGTCATCTGAACTTTACAATAAATGTTTGCATTGAAGATGCAAACAATCACCATTATTCAAATAAATTAGTTGTTTGCCATGAAACCCTGACATGATACTGTGCGATTTCATTTCACAGTATCATGTTTACAATGAAACTAGGAATAGAAAAGGCTGTAGAAAATCTATATAAAACTGCTTTTACTTGTCTTAAATATTATTGAGTAGATTTAGGATTATTTGGGTTTAATAAAACCAGTAGTCTATATAAGAGAAGAAGAAAACAGTTCCTGATTTTAATACCTATCAAGTGATCCCTTCTGCAATTCAGTGAAGACCATCTTTGCTTTATCGACAACTTTCTTACCGGAAGGGTTGTGATGGAAAAGAAACTCAATGCAAACTTAAATATTTTCCTAAATGAGATGTCATGGTATAACCATAACTGTAGGGCTGCTTTCTAATTATAGTTTTTCCAAAAAGTTCAATACAATGTTTCATCAACAATCTACTCAAAAGAGAAAATAATTGATTTTTTATTGCAGTCAAAAAAACATGAAAATGCAACTCAGTCATATTAACAAAGTATATCTTATTGGTTTCCTTCCATCCCTGCCACAAATATTACAGCAATTTGATGTTTGAATACCTGTAAAGCTGCATTTAGATCCTCACATGAATCCTGAAGGCTCCACTGAAACCCATTCAAATAACCTTCTCTGAGGCAGCTCCATTATACTTTGGACTTTGACTTTGGCAACCACAAATAGCCAAAACTAAATCAGTAATAAATCTATTTCAGTAATAGATTTAAAAATAAATTTAAAAAGCTAATATATGGTGGCCAGTTTCTGTTTTCTCAGATTTTCTGTCCATCACATCACCTGTCACAGCTACGGTCAGCCCTGCAGCGACAGAAAAAAAAAAAACATCCAACCCTTCAAGGATCAAGGATCTGACCTGCGCACACTTTACTTCTTTTTTTTTTTACTACAACACACACGCAAAAAAAGTGTTAAATAAAACTGACTGCAAGCCGCGTGTTTCAGGGTCAGTGTCAGTCCTGTTACAGCGAGAGGTCAGCGCCACACTTGAGAGACGGTCCCTAGCCTTTTAGAGTTGAGGGTCAACGCCTCCCAAAAGGGATGTGGAATATCTCCCTAACTCTGCACACATCGCTGAGTCACATGAATAAACCCAGCAGCTCCCTGCCAATGTCAGGGACACACAGGGCATATAAACACCCACAGCGACAGCAGGGGGGAGGAACCAAGACAGACACACATTTGTGACAGATCTGCAATTAAACACAAATATACAAATACAAATATCGCATTTCATTCTTTCTGCATAAGTGCACAAGTCTGCAGTTGACAGCGGGACGGGTGAGCTGAGCTTGACAGATCCGGAGCCACGGGAGACTTCAATGAAATGATAAATAATTGATTGTTGCCTGGCAATAAGAAAGTAGCAGGTGTGTATGTGAATGCAGCTCATAGTACATGATTACTATGTAGATACATGACTCCAGCTCAGGCCGGCACAGTATGAATTCATTAATTAAGTCAAGGCTTCAGGACTAAACCAAACCCTCCAGATGAGAGTACATCCCCCTGCTAGGTTAGCTAATTAAATCACAGCAGATATTTATAAGACAGTCATAAAGTTGAATTAATGTTTAAAGGATGTATGTATGTAGAAAGAATGAGCACAAGATATATGGTAGCGTTAGAGAAAGGAGGGAGACACTGAACTGAAAACCTGTTATCATACTTGAGAGAAAGGTTGCACTGTTGTGGGTGACAGAAACATAAATGGAATTAAATAGTACATGAAACATGGCTGCAGCTCAAGCATAATACACAACAGCTGAGATCATCCATCAAACAAAGCTTTTAGCCCCCGAACGAGCTGAGGCAGCAAATGAAGGTGCAGGTGAAAATCAGTCACAGATTGGTGCTTCGATAAAGCTGAGGTTTGCAGAAATGAGGTGAGCAAGGAGAGCGGCCACGAAGGAGGAGGAACGAAGGATACATAAACTGCAGGGATCACCGATGCAACAGAATAAACAGCCAGAGTAAAGAGCAAATTAAATTCTATTTTAATGACACAACCTCGCTGTCACGTCAAAAACTATTTGTCCAGTGCTGTAACAGACTGGCAGCTCCAGGTCATCATCATCCTTGTCTCTCTCACTTCCTCCCTCTCTCTCTTTCTCTCTCACACACACACAAGTCTGAGCAGATGTTGCATTTATTAAGAATGGCTTTGAATATTGCACCACTATAAAAAGACTGTAAACAAATATGATTCCTTATTTGCATCACACTGACTTGACACAATCTTACCAACAACACACAGCTGGATGTTTATTTCCAAGCAACATGAAATCACAGATGATATTAAATCAGATGGGTGGAGCATTAACTTTAATATCCGGACACACAAAGATTCAGAGCTCAGCTGTGTGGAGAGGATGGCGTGCTGCTTGCACACAGGGGAACTGACAACAAAATACTTATTAGGTTTAAATGAAGTATAGTCACTGGGTTTCGCCTTTAATTGCCTCTTTCTTTATTTGACATGCACATTTTGCAGTATATGCATGACACAGTTATTATTTTGCCAGCGGCTGCACAAACCTCTGCCATGAGTAAAGCAACAAGCTTGACAATCTGCTCAGTGGGACTTCATCAGTGCAGGTTCTTGTTTCTCGCTGCCAACAGTGTTTGTCTGAAGTTGGCAGGAAGAAGCAGCTTCTCCAGTGAATGTAAATTACTTATGGATTCATTTTTTTACTCATATGGCTCCTATACATGTGGCTTGATGACCTCACTTTTTTTAAATGGTGTGAAATTGAGATGCTCGGCCTCTGCCAATGCAAATTCAAAGAACTCATCGCTGTATTATTATTTGCACCATCTGCTCTCGCTGATACACAAGGCGAACAGGCCTTCCGCAGGGATTTACACTGCACCTCTGCAGTTAAACACGCTAAAATTACACTCGTCATTTCTGCCCCCGACAGACTCAGTGTCTCACCCGCCTGCTGTCAAAAGATACAGTCAACTGAATTTATTTTTTAATAGCCTATACCATGCAAAAGGAAAGACTTTTTGCACACTGTCAGCACTGATTTTGCTGCCTCCCCATCCGCTATTTAAACTACAAACAGCTTATTTTGCATGGTCCGTGTTATCTTTTATAAACATTTTTTTTATATTTCTTGTATTATATCTTCATTTGTATTTTATGCATCTTGACACGTATTGTTTGTCTCATTTTAAGGACACTTGTGTCAATTATTAATGTAGCAACTGTCTCAGGTGTTTGATATTTGGCTTCCCATCTGATTGGTTGATAAGCCAGTGGCTCTAGGATAAAAATGTTGCTCTTTCATTTTGTGAATTTGAAAAAAATTACAAAATTGTCTTAAAGGGCATTACAGTCTGTACAAGTTATGACACCCTCTATCCGTAGATCTTCGATTTGGAAAAAACAGAATATCACCCAAAAAAACAGGAAACAAAAGGAGAAAACTCAGGAGGAATAAAAGAAGTCATCTTCTAGGACAGACATGCAAAAGGTGTAGTACAATCTGGAGAAACAGTATTACAATATTGAGTAAATAGTGTCACGTGATGATGAAACACATAGGGAAATAAAACAGATCTTCCCTGCTTGCTTATGTAACATATGCCTCTTGCATGTTACATTAAATACATTAGTTGTGCTTTAAATGGTCACTATGTCTAACAGCAAAATCTTTTAATATAGAATATATCGGTTACTTTATTTAATAGTTGTAAGGTGTACATATTTGTGTTATTTTCATTATTTTATGCTGTTATCTTTTAATATAATAATATTTAATATTAATACTTGGCTACATAGTATCCAAGGTAACGATGCAGCTATAAAGCCCATCGCCGGGGAACAAGTCAGACCGGGCTTGTATCCCTCAGGTGAGTGTGTGACTATTAAATGGAAACCTGTAAATAATAATGTATAGCTGACCTGAGACAGACTTTGTTACTAATTATAACTATATTGACATTCAGAGTGATTATCTATGTGAACTGATTCATCTGTATCAATAGTGTGTTTGTGTAATCTGTAATATAGTGAGTTTTTGATCCTGGTCAAGGTTAGACCATTGGCCCTGTAATTTGTTATTTAACGGTTAATAAGCTTTGTCACAGAAATAATTCATTAGTATTGTAAGTTTCCTTTGATTATGATTTTATTTATGTTAAATAGTTTTACTGAGACCGGGCTTGTATCCCTCAGATCCCGAAGTGCTTGTAAGCAATAAACAGACATCATTGAATCGACATCAGAGCTGTCTGGGTGTCTTCGTTGGAGTCAACTGATGTTACTAACTGTCAGCCATTAGTCCACCATCATCACAACACAACGCAGAGACTGTAGGCTGCCACTATTATCAGCAATATAAAGGAAACTTAACGGGGGCATTATAAACTGTACGTAGGTAGGTCAGAAGTCAGGTTTGGCTGCAGAACCACTAGACCCAGTCCTCCCAAGGACACTTTGACAAGGACACATGGAGATGATGAGCACATGTGCAGAAGATGAGTCTTGCTGTTTGTTTAGGCTCAAGCATAGGTTCCCATGTTCCTCTCTCTGTTTGCTGGCCGGTGTGCCACCGAGGGAGCCAATGAGCAATGTGAAGCCCAGCCAAGCGCTTGATCTGCAGCCCACAACATAATGGTAGAGCAAGTCTGGGCACACAGCCAGGACTCGAACAAAGTGCCTGGCTGTCAGGGCCACCCTGTGTACGCTCCAGAGGCTGGCTGTAGGTGGGCTTTTCTGTTGTCCCTTTAAGAACGAGTATGTGAATAGACATGGGTAACATTTGGGACGTGTGTGAGTTTAAGCTTGTGTGTGTTTGGAGTGAACTGAGATCATCAGTTGTGCATTTAACACTGAATATAAGTGAGGGATATATTGATTACTCTTTCAGCTCAATTTTTGGATGGTAGTGCCCTTTAAATGTGTGTGTGACAATATGCGAATGTGTGTGTCCAGACAGAGCCATCTGTTCCACTCTATAGATTTAACGTTTATTGTCAACACTGGAGTCCTACATGTCTGCTTTTGCAAAGTTAAATTATGTGCGACCGTGCCAGTAAAACTAACAGAATAAAAATTTAAAAGGTTGAACTGAGAGAATGTATGAGTGGATTTTAGCCAACACTTACAAAGTAACTTGGGTAAATCTGTACGAGCTTCTTCCTGGAGGCGATTGTAGAATAAATCTACATCGCTTTACTCACAGACTCCAAACAAGAACTTTTTCAGAGGGAGGGTTCAGACAAACAGCCCATATTTACTCGCCAGGCTGGATCCTCTGCTCCCATTTTATCAGACGGTAATGACAGAACTGTCTGTAGTTGTCACCCAGAGAAACACAGCAGCCTTGATTAATCCACCTCTTCTCTCCTCTGTTCTCCTAATCCAATCTCAAGTCCACTCAGTCTCTTTTTTTCCCCTCAATCTTAACAAATGGACTGTCCATTCCAGAGAGAGACAGAGAGAGAAAGATAGAGAGAGAGGGAGAGGGTCGAGGACTTACAGAAAACAAAACGATGTCAGAGTCAGCTATTGATGAATCCCTGAAGGCAGCGAGCAAGCCTGGGCTGCAGAGAGATGGAAGAAAAGAGAGATATCAGGTGGGAGACACAAGGGGAGGGAAAAAATAACTCCACTGTGCGAGGCCAGTCGTCTCTAAAAGTGAGTGTGGCTGAGGAATGGTGTGGAAAATGTGATCACAGTTTCAATTTGAAGCTGTCAGGAGTAAATAAGGAGTATGTGGCTGGAAGGCATAGAGGGTAGGATTACTGAACCCCGCTTTGCTGCAGCTCATTTCCACCTTTGCTACAAAAAAAACCTAAAGAGTGAGAGACTTTAAACTGCTTAACGCCAGCAGGAGGGAGGATAAGCCAACAAATATATACGCATATAGATCCAGTATTTAAAAATTCCAAATTCCAAATACATTGCGATGAAAACTCATGAGCTATAGATGTGGATTATGAGGAGAACTCTGCATCTTCTCAGACTTGTGCATCTGCGTTTCTTCTTTCAGAGACTCAGCTGCAGAGAGTGATGTCACTTTCTTAGCCAAGACAAAAATAACTTCAACTCAGATGTAAAATATGCAGCCTGTAGAACGTGTCACTAGGGATTATGGGAACTCGGTTGTAGTGATATTGAGCTGCAAGTTAGAAATCATCAGAGTGCTTAGTGAGGAGGCAGGAAAAGTTGAGGAGAAAAGCATTTCTCTGTTACAATTTTGGTCTTTACTCTCAGCAAATTTTTTTGTTCCTCATATTTGAATGAGTGAGGTCAAGCGTGATGTAAAAATGCACATACATAATCGGGCATTAACATAGCGCTTGCATGCGAACACACACAGCTGGAAGCAGCAGTTGCTCATAAAGACTCCCCTGAGCTTTCTATCACATCTATTTAGGCTTATTCAGATAAGCATGCTATATCAAAAAAAGAGAATAAAAAAAGAAAGGAAAACGTCCCCAAACTACATTATACAGTAAGCAACATCCCCAGTGAACATAAACTATCTTCAGCCTCTGGCCATGTTTGCTTCACATATGCGATAACAAGAAAAGCATTTTATTTCCTGTTTGTTGGTAAAACATATGTAACGTGGAAATAACAATGAACTGCAGGCAGTAAAAAAAAATATATAGGAAAAACACGTTATAGAAATCTCTAACTGCAAACTTCACTTGGAGCCTTGATTACAGTTCTGGTACCTTTATTGAAAGATAAGTGGTTATGTGTGTGTATATGTGTGTCGCCCATATTTAATGTGGCATCAGATCAGTGAGTTCACACAATAGCCTCCCACATCGTATGCAGATTGAGGCACAGCAGAGGATAGTGGGTGGATTAGAAAACTCTGGGGTTATGTTTCTCTTTACTGTGGTTTCCAGACAGTTTTAACAGCTCAGACAAGAGGAATCCAAATCACTGCAGATGATACAAGTGAATGAACCATAGTAGATACAATAAAAACCAATTAGATGGACACAAAGGAAGACATTTTCCATGCTGCGGCTTTACTGGAGTGAAAAAAAGTGTTATCAGTAAGTGTACATTTCAGAAATTGGATTTTTTTAAAATTTACTTAAAGAGAGCAGAGAGATCATGTTCTCCCAATGGCCTCCACTGCTTTACTCACACAATGTACTGCTGCAATTGATATATATATGTGGCTATATTTATATGCACAACAGGAAAAGTATTCATGAACCCTCAATGGAGTGCACAAGCTTTCTCATTTGCATATGACACACACACACCGATGGTCAGAAATATCTGTGACCGGCTGATTTTTTCTTGCTGACCACTGCTCGGTTTTGCTTTAAGCTTGTTAGAGCTCAGGCCAGGAGAGCCGATTAGGATGGGTGGCCAGTTGAGTTAAGCTGAGCGCTGCCTGCAATGCACACAGTTCACATAAACAGCAGTACAAAATGTCAGGAAGCAAGAGGGAGAGATAGAGAGTGCACAGGGAGGGGGTTGTGGTGGTGGGGATTACAGAGTGGAAAAAGATGAGAAGTCCACCCCTATAAATCAACACTTATGCAACTACTAAAGGTGCATATAGAAGGCATCTCAGCAGGATGCTGCGACAAACTAAACTCAGGTCGATGAGTCAACTGGTGGTGGTTTGGTATGACGTTATTTCAGGCTGGTATCAAAGCCACAAATACATGTCATAGAGAGATAGGGGTAAAGACGAAAAAAGGTGTTTGCATTGTACTCCCACTCTCTCTCTCTCTCTCTCTCTCTCTGTTACCACATTGTTCTCATTTCCTGCTTATTCTTAGACCTGTCAAATGGCCTCTGCTTTGGTGCCTCCAGGTATCAGAGGACAACCTCATACCCAGTAGTTCATCAGTCCTGCTCGCATGCCTCTGGCTGCTCTCTTCATGCTTTTTATGTTATGTAAGGAGGCTGGAGCCAAGCAGCACATCTACAGTTGCCAAGTTATGTTCCTGCTACGAATGCTACTCTGACGCCACATTCCTCTTTTTCTCTATACAGGCCAGTTTTCAAAAGCACACACTCACCCCTAACAAGTCTCTGCTCATTCTGGATGAAACCTTCTTTGCACTTTTGTGTGGCATGCCTCCCTTCTGTCCTCTTTTCCAACACAAGATATTCAAATTCAAATAATAAAACACTGTGGCAGAGCTGACACTCTTTTTCTAAAGCTCCATCAGCGTGGGTGCACAGGCAATGAAGAGGCCAAATGGGCTATTGCCCTTCATGGCCTTGCACAGTTAAATCAATCATACTGCTGAAAAACCTTTTGAAGGATCGAGGTATAAACTCACTGTGGCCAATAACCAGTAGCCAGACAGCCAAGGTGAGGAGAAATGAAAACCTAAATGCTGCAGTCTCCAGACAGCAGAGTTTCCAAACAAATATGTTGCAAAAACAGCACGTCTGGGTGGAGATGTTATTTTCTGAGGCCTGAGGCCCTTAGAGTTGTCTCAACCTTGAAGTGCTGCTGAGGCTATGAGGTGTTACCTCCTGGTTTAATTTCCTGTTGCATCACCAGTCACAGATATCATCAACACCGACAGCAGCCTGAGGAGGTCTGCAGGACACATTAATATAGAACTTTAATCAATAAAACACACGTATGAGCACAAACCCAGTGATCTACATCTTACATACACCCATTCGAGTCAAAATCTATTGCAAAATCTTGTCTCTGTGTCATTGTTTGCTCTGCAGCCATAAGGGAAATTCATATTTGAAATGAGCTGAATCGCTGATAGGAAAGTGTCCAACAAACTACACTCTCGCAGCCACGGAGCATGTACCTTTACCTTTGGTGTGTGTATGTGTGTGTGTGTGTGTGTGTGTGTGTGTGTGTGTGTGTGTGTGTGTGTGTGTGTGTGTGTGTGTGTGTGTGTGGAGAGAAACTCTGAACAAGGACTGCAGTAATTCTGTCTGAAAAGATGACAAATCTCATTTGTGCCACTGGGCACATCAAAGACGCAGGTTTTGGATTTGACTGTGTGTGTGTGTATGTGTGTGTATGTGTGCGTGTGTGTGTGTGTGTGTGTGTGTGTGTGTGAGTGTGTGTGAGCGTGTGTCTGCAAGGTCTCCCTGTGACTAAGAGGAAGCTTAACATTCACTCTGCATGTTATCACCGCTGTCACTCAGCTGAGTCTGGCACATTCTCAAAAAGTGCAGGAATACATGGAGCTGCGGGGTAAAAACATGACAAAACTCCAGCAGACAGTGAGCCACAGAGAACAACATCCCCAAAAACAGCCTCAATATCCAGGACACACAGGGCTACAAGAACGTGTAATGTCCCTAAGATACATCAGGTTACCTTACTGCAAAATGAATACTGTTGTCAAAGCCAGTAAATCTGAAGCACCAGCAAAATCCTGTGTAGCGGATGTTCAGCCTCCTTTTATTTATCTGTCCTACATTCTGCAGCAGCATCATCAATAACATCTCTACCCGAGTAACACAAATGCTTTCACCACCAGAGCAAGAAACAGCAAAAAGAAATGTGGGTTAATTGGACAGCTGGTAATTGGTATTAGTCTCTTTGTTGCAACAGATGGTATTCACTGGGAGCAGGAAAATGGGGATTTTCAACGATTCAAGCTGTTGATGGCCTAAAAACACCCTGGTGTGATCAAGAGTAAAAATATGTAAGAAGTGTGTCCTTTGGAAATGAGGCAAGAATATCACAATCCAGAAATCACATCAAAGAACCAGCTGGTCTCCACTCTACACTTCATTATACATGAAAAAAGGTCACTGTCAAACGGATTTAAACATTAGAGATTAAAGACAACAGGAGTAATCATTATTTCTCACATCTGAGATTGAAATATGTTCTTCAGAGGTATTTTCAGGATCCAATACTGTAATTTAAGTTGCATAGTTGCAAGTCTACAGGGAGACTTACGAACTCCATAAAGCGGTTTCTCCAAAATAATTGTTCTTTTACAGTATATTTCCTTTCTGCACCAGAGTTCATTTACTCAAGTTCAATATTGAAGTACAATCTTGAGGTACTTTAACTGCACTAAATTGTATTATTCCACTACATTTCAGAGGGGAATAATGTACTTTTTACTCCTCTGGATTATTTTGACAGCTATACTTTGACAGCCAAATTACAGGCTCTGCACACACTCACACAGGTGTTTTCAATGACTGTTGCTAATTAGACCTCTATTCAGGTGAAAGTTGGGTTGAGCTACGCAGGAAAAAGAGATTTCTCTATGTACGAATAAGAATATAATAACAGACTAAGTTGGAAGCTACAACAAAATCAACAGAAGAGTGAAGGAGGTGTCAGTCAAGCTCAGTTTGTACACATCTGCACTGTCCTGAGAAAAGATGTAATCAGGCAACTTGGTGGTGACTTGGAGGTGAAAACACCAGTGTGGGTGAACTATTCATGTGCAGGAGCTTTAGGATTTTACATCCAAAATAATATGTTCACTTTACAAAATCTGATGCATTTATTAAACTACCAATCAGTGAAATAAGTAGTTTGAACTTGTTCTGCCTTGACCTGCTTCAACATCAAAATGTTGCTTTAATTCTACTATTAATATTTTAATGCTTCATCAGTAACAGATCAATAATATATAAGAACATACCACTGATAGGATCCACTCTGCATGATAAGTACTTTTACTTTTGATGTTTTGAATAAAATTTTCTTACTTTTACTTATTTGGAATGTCACTTTTAGTTGTGATGTGTATTTTTACACCGATTTCATTTAAGTAAATTATCTGAATATTTATTCAATGCATGAATACCTTTCTGTTTTCTTTTAGGCAAAATAACGAACAGAAAATCTGAATCAAGACTTATTGAGTTAACTGTTGCTATTACCACAATCATTTACCTCACTAGATTCTGCATATTTTAACACAATCTACTGTGCTAGTAAGTCTGTCAACAGGTAGTTTAAATCTATCAAAGCAAACATTTGTTGATTCAAACTTTGACTATATAATGTATTAAGTAATTTGTTGCAATTTCAACGGCAGCTAACTTCTGTTCATGTTACTAGAAAGACAAATCTTGCAGTGTATTTAATGTTTGTGAATGATCTGTGATGGGAAGTAGTCTCAATCATCTGTCTCAACAATATGTGAACAGGTGGTGAACTGTTGGCAGCAGCGGAGGGAGCAGCTGCCTTCCAATCATCACTCAAGGAATATAAATCCCCTGCTCCCATTTCTTAAAAACAGGAAAAGACACCGCTATGGTTGACTGGCAGCGCTGTGCTGGGTTCAGAGTGAGCTACAGTACCAGTCACACTTTACAAACTGCATGTACTGTGTCATGTAGCTGAGAGCACAGAGGGTCTACTTGCTTGACTGCACCAAGATGTTTTGTTTTCATCTAAAACCAACCATGTTCTGATCAGACTTTTTAGACCTTTCAGAGCAGCAGCTTCTCTAAAAACAGATTTTTTTTGTCAAACAAACAACAACTGCAGTTTTCACATCTCTGCTGTGATGAGATGAGAGCTCACCTGCATGTAAACTCATGAAAAAACAACACACCAGTTGATTTCACTGATCTATTCCCTCTTCCTGAAAGTACAGTATGTTACTCAGCAAAATGAGCCGATGAAGTGAATGTTTGAGCTGAAAACCTGCAGAGAAATGGAAATCTAGAGGCTAGAAGCATGAACACAGGCACAACCACTGCTGCAGATATTGATACCACAAGGTGAAAAGTACCCAAGTGTATTTATTCAAAAGCTGCACCTGCTGTCAGTCCAGTTTTGAAGTGCTGACATATATTTTTTTTTTTCAGGTTAGAGGATTTTATACTTTTGAAGCTTTGACTTTGAGACTTTATCTCACTCTGACTCATGACATGACACGCATTTTTATACTTCAAAGTACTTCATAGTGCAATACAAGACATTTTTATCAATGCATTTGACAAATATACTATATTTTACTCCATTGTACTTATTTTCATACTTCTACCTTCAAATTATAAAGACTTTGTCCATAAAAAATTCTTTATAAAATAAAAAACACATGCATCACAGAGAAAGGTAGAAGATTTTATACCTTTAGTGAAAACTGTAGAACAATAAACTTCTTCTGTCTGAAAGTGTTCAATATAAATTTGAATATCAAGAATTTCACATTTACATTTGCAACCTTTGGCAGACATTATTATCCAAAGCAGCTTACAGTGCTGCTCAGTATTCACGATTAACACACCAACAGATTAAGTGAACATGACATGTCATCTGAGTTGATTAGTTTGTTGTAAGTTAAAGTGTGCTGCACTTATAAGCTTCAAATAATTATGCAGTACATATTTCAATTTAAATTCCTTTTTTTTTTTTAAGTCAGCGGCTTAAATCTAGTACCAAAAGGTTTTCATTATCCATTTGTATGATGGAACATAAAACCCAGCACATTTAATGTTGGAGACAATCTCTGTTTATCACATAGCTGAACTGAACTGAGGTGCATGTTTCACATTTTTAAAATACTGAAAGCCCAGCAGAATGTGTCTGATAATCAGACTGAACTGCCATATTGTCTCACTTTATTAAACTTTATTCATTATACTGTATATTCTATGAATCTCTGAACAAATCAGAGATGTAGCCGGTGGTTCAGAGGTCTGAAAACAGCAGAATCAGACTTTACTAAGCAAGTTCTGTCATGGCTCATTCTAATGAACAAGAGGTTTCCAAACAATTTTCCACAACTCCACCAGAGGGCAACAATGTGCCAAATGTTACATATTTCAGCTATGAGATCAATTTAAACAGTAGTGAAAACCTGACTGAAAACTTCAAAAACACATGAAGAGAACCTTTAATCAAAGCACAAAGTACTACTACTACTGCTGCTTCATCTTGTGATCTTGCAGCACTCAGTCAGACAGCTTTTAGACTTTTGACCTGACCAACCCTCCTTCTCATTCAGACTGGCTTCTCAGAAAGTCACAGAAATCCCCCAGCTGGTTTGAACAAATTCATCTGCACTTCAGCTCCTGATTGTTCCTGAATTGATACACTACATGCTGCACACTCTCATAGTCTCTCTCTGTCTGTCTGCATTGTTATGTCGATCATCAGTCTCTGGACGATGGCCCAGAATAGCATCATAAATGTGTGAATGGATTTGCTTACCGGCATCAGCGGGGGACTGACTTTGCACACTTTGAGGGCCCTGCACAGTTTGCTGGTTGTCTCAGTGAATTGGATGTGTTACCGACCTCCGGACAGACAAGGACAATCACAGCACAGATAGCACGCAAAGCCTTTAAATCCTGTTGGATTGATCAAGGAGCACGCTGAGACACAAAACACACTCGTCCAGATGAGATACTGAGGTGATGATGCCTGGCAGCTCAGGGGGACCTTGAGGATAGACTGGCCTGTGATAGCCGAGGCAAACATTTATTATATAAAATCATTGATTAAGAAAATGAAAAATCCTGCTATAACAAATTAAAACTGAAATAAATGCACTCAATTCTGTCTTCTTCCTAAAACTTGTTCCTAAACAACACTTACATCAACATCTATAGCACAAAATCTGACTTCCAAACATTTTTCTTTTTGCTCTGAAACTTTTGAGAGCCCCTGCTGTCCTCCTCAGCTTCATCAAAGTGTATGACTAACTGAAGGCTGCGTCTGTCCGCTTCATTTTTCATGCCTCCTTTCCTGCTCCACTTCTCTGAAGATGATGGATGCTCTTGAAATCTACGGGGACAGCTGGGCATTAGGCTGGAGGTAAAGTGAAACACGCTGCGTGACTGTGCTGGGGGAGCGGAGTATGAGCATGTTTGTGCAAAAAGAAGGTTACATCGGAAAAGTAAGAGGCAAGGGAGTGAGTTTGAGCGCTTTTGTTGGCTGACATTACAGAGTCACATTGTAATGCGGCAGATAATAGCCTGCAGGTCAGACTTGGGGGCTGGGGAGCAGCTGCACCTGCTGCCATTCATTCAAGGTGACAATAAGCCCATGTCACCAAGTTGAGGCTCTGCAGTGTGTCAAACCTCTGGGTGTATGCGTGTGTGTGTGTGTGTGTGTGTGTGTGTGTGTGTGTGTGTGTGTGTGTGTGTGTGTGTGTGTGTGTGTGTTGTCAGAGAGATTTTACAACAATCTGTGCTGCATCAACACGCGTGTTTCTCACATGAATCTGGAGTAAGTCACAAACTGTGACGTAGTATGAAAGCGCCTGCTGCCTGCAACATCACTACCTACATCTGACCTGATCACCTCAACAAATCTCTCTGCATGCAACCATCCATTAAAGAACAACAAGACCACCGCTAGATCCACCGCATGAGACTGCCTTTGTTCTATATCACACCTGGGACCGAGCATGAAATTTATAGCCCCCTTCCAGACAACGTGTTTTCACCTTGCAGTTGAAAGGCAAAGACAGAGCTTCTGGCTTAAAAAGCGATCTCCAGCTGGCTACAAAAAGCAGAGATAGAGGTCGATGCTCTCTATCTCTGCCTCGACTGAGCAGTCTACCCTTCAAACGTTCAGACAGCCATGAGAACCCCCAGAGACCATCAGTTCCTGTTCTGTATCCAACTCTCACTGCTGCTGTTGCCCTTCCCACACACACACACACACACACACACACACACACACACACACACACACAGACATCAAGCATCTAATTCACACCAATGTGCTCTCTGCTGCTTCAGTAAGCTGGTGGCTGCCTTTGCACCCAAGTATGAGGGGGTGAAAAACATCTGAGAGGAAAAGAAAAAAGGAAGGCACAAAGTTCACAGTCAAAACAACCTCAAGTGTTTTCAGGAATTAATTCAGGGCAGCTGGATTTTCGTGCCAGCGACTGAATTATTTACCATTTATACAGGAGTTGATCTCATCACTCGAATATAAAGGGAGCGGACATATTAAGACAGACACACAGCACTGTACAGAAGACCAGCAGTAAACAAGCTGTTGATTCTTATAAAGTTTGTAACAAGGCAGCGACATAAATGATTTTTAACTTCTCAAAAGTAAAAAAAAAAAAAAATCAGGACAACATGCACTATACAAGGGAAACCAAATTAACAAAAAGTAACAGAGGTCACAAGCAGATTCTCACCAACACAAAAAGCTTGTATGTGATTTGTCACTTGCCTCTAATTTTGAATGATCAGATAATTAAGATTGAAAGCTTACTCTTAATCTTGAAAACAGCCAAAATGAACAAGAAGTCCTTAAATTGCAAAAAACAAGAAAGAAACATCTATATCAAGTATAACTGGATCCTACATTTCCCATAATGCAACTAATAGCATCTGTTCATTAGACCTTCCCTGCTTGGTAAATGCCTTCCAGTTGGTCACACAGACTTTCTTTCTTCATTTTTTTTTAGTCTTCAAGCCAAACTTTTTCAGCTTGAAAAAGCATCTGTTTTCACAGGCTGAATAGTAAGCTACTCCTCATGACATTTAGGCATAAACTTGATGTAGTTCCCCTTTAAACTTCCTGGGTAATAACAGCTCACCACCATTTTAGTTTGATAAGAGCTTCCTTCAGCCTCTCTCCCCTTCACTTTGAGGTGTGCAATGTGCATCTAAAACTGGACAAACTGCAAAAAATAATTTGTGCACAGCCTGACTCATAAGGGGGAAACAAAAGACCAATATTAGCTCATCTCTCACTATGATCTGTTCTCCTCCGTCAGCGACAATGAAGAATGAGCGAATGGCAGCATCTCATCCACAGTGTGGGAGAGTTGGTGCTGATTGTTGGACAAGGATGAGTACTGGTTCAGTCATATTCAAGAGGTTTGCGGGGCTCTTCACAGTAGCCTGCCACCTACTCCCATAAATACAGCTCTACACTCAGCAGCCAATCCAGTGAATAGGGCGAGTGTGTGTGTGCAGATGCACAGAAGAGGTACAACTCTGTGGGCAGCAGAAAATTACATTCAACAGCCTCTTCTGACGCAAGTCACATAAGAGCCACATGGCAGCAGCCTTCCCCCTCACCTGCAGCAGAGAGCCAGTGGGATGCTGAGCTCTGTGATAACACTCATTTTCTGCTTGGATGAACTCAGGTCAAACAACTGAAAGTCACATGCTTCAAAAATAGCACTGTTTGATCCACTGTCATAGTTTAAAGTCGACGCTCCTTCCATTAAGTTGCAGGTCATACATGAAGAGTTTTAAAGTCAGACATCTGACAAGAGTATAAATTGAGTGACAACACAAAAAGAGACAGAGTTAAAAATTAATATGTGACATTTGTTGGGTGAATGTAAAATTCCACATGTTTTTGCCCAAAATGTTTAATAGCAGGGTAAAAGATAATCTAGAGTTTGGCCTGAGATGGGAACCAGAAGAGGCCAATGTAAGATGTTATTGCAAAAATTAAAACCTCTGGTGAACATGAAGATGTGTAGCTATTTAGTGGCAGTTTTTTGTCTTTTTCTGGTGAAGATAAGGTTACATACTCTCCATCCAAAAGGAGTAACTTAATCCTTTGGGGAAGAAACCCTTTTTTACACCAAAGCACTGAACAGACCAATGGTTAATGTGGCTAAAAATGTCTTCAACTGTCCATCATTTGTATTCTAGGTGTGGTGCACTAGACTCAGTTGGAGCCGCTGCCTTTAGCTGTGTACGTGCCTTCTAAAATAGAGCTGTGAGGCTTTTTCTAAAGTTTAATTCATTTTAAAATGCCTAGGACATCTCTATCTCACAATGTTTACATCTAAAAAGAAAGGCCCATACCAAATGCGTCAATGTCATGCTGCCCTCTTGAGCCAAATATACAACCTTGTTAAATCAAAACAAACTGATTCCATAGTGGCGCTGGTGGACTAAAATTTAACCATATTAGGCAAATGAGGAGGTCTGAGTCATTTGGATGGTTTGCCCTCTTGTACGTTAGTATTAACTATGAAGATTAGGCTACATGCTCTCCAAATTATTCAGTAAAGTCAATTTACATTCTTGAGATTTAAAATAAACACAAACATACACTGGTTAAGCAAGGCTGCTTCTTCCCGAAATCAGATTTGACAATTTAGACATGTTCTGTTTATAGTTTAACTTTAAAGCCACCATAAAGAGTTTTGGATCTTTGTGGCACTGATCATATGCCCATGAAATGTCACATTACAAACAAAAACCCTGATGTATTTTAGTGCCAGGTTTAATGCAACAAGTTATGTCTGAAAAGCAGCTTCCTGTAGTTGGCACATGAACATTGAGGTATAACCCTAGAGTTAAACTTGTAAAAATCTAACAAGCCTCAAGTTGAGTTGTGAGCAATATTGTAACAAACGGATGTTTCAAGCACTTCACATGACCCTCATCTGGTTTCAGGGAAACTAATGCAAAATACCGATAGCCTTTTAACCACATTCATTTCCTTTAACAGCACCTTCTTTAAGCACCAAGTTGAATAGAAACACAGTTACTGCCATCTAGTGGAAAGCCACTACAATGTCAAGTTAAAGGACAGTTTTATTGAATTACCAAATATATAAACATACAAAAACATTGACACCACAACATATTCTCTATACATTAAACATCAGGGCAAGAGACTTCAGCTGGAGTGGACGGCTCAACATCCTGTAATCCTCATAATCAGGATCCTCCTCGGGGTCATCAATCAGTGAGTTCTTGTGAGAAAGCCTCCACCCAGGTCTGATGCTCTTCGTCCAACTCACCCTGCTTTCTCTTGCTGCCCTTCCCACAAAGGTTTATTAGTAGGGACTTTTGTTGACTGTCAATTCTGTTGCCTTCAGCTGGACAATACAACATCCTGTTTAAAAAAAAAAATAAAAAATAAAGAGTTCAAGTCGACTCCACTTTATCCCCTGCTTTTTTAGAGCAGTATGCTGCTTTAAGTTGTCTTACCGTGGTGTTCACGTCTTCAATTATGACCACACCCTTCTCCTGAACCTCAATGTCACTTTCCGTGTTGTTGTGTGAGCGGTACTCTTCACTCTCCGTCTCTACAGTACTGGGCTGAAAGACAGTCAGCATTAAGGGGACTGATGTTCCCAGTACAGCCATCATGTTGTGATTAGGCTTTATAATTTAACATTAATGAAACTTTGCATTATTGTAGGTGATCTGAAGTAATCAGTCTGCACATTAACATGTACTAGTTTACAGAATAACCTCCAGGCAACCAACCTCATAATCAGGATCCTCCATGGGGTCTTCATCATCAAGTTCTTGTGTGAGAGCCTCCACCCAGGTCTGATGCTCTTCTTCGTCATCGTCTTCCTCCTCCTCATCCAACTCATCCTGCTTTCTCTTGCTGCCCTTCCCACAAGGTTTAGTGGGAGAGACTCTGACTTCTGTTGGGAAACAAGTTCATAGAGATTTTTAAGCAACCCCACAGGAGTATTGTGCCAATGAAAGGAAAATTAGGGAGAAAAAACCCCCCCCCAAAAAACAAAAACACACTTATGCACCCACATGGACTGGAGACAACACATCTGAGTATCCAAGTGGGGCATTTTCATTCATCTTTATTCCATTAAACTTTGTTTTAATAGTGCATGATAAAATGTAGGAGACTTTGAAAAGTTAATGGTTTTAGATCTTAATGTTATTGGCAGACAGTCTGATGAACAGCTGTACTTGAGTGAACAAACCAGACGATGTTCTCTGGACTGTTCAGATTACTACTTTATTGCTACTATAAATTGAGAACTGTGCAGCTTTGGCTGATGTATACCTCTCTAGTGTTTAGTCAATTTGTGCCTTTCCTATACCTAAACAGATAAATATCTAGACCACCAGGACTGCAACTGACTTGTTTTATTTTCCTCAACTAATCACTTATTTAATGTCTGAAAATAGCACAACACCCACAATTTCACATAGCCCAAATAATTGCATCAATTGCTAGCTTTGTCACCCTACAGTTTGCAACTATGTGTTCAATTTACAATTATCAGTTCTGTGAGGGTTTGCCGCTTTTCTCAAGCAAGCCACTGCATATTTGCTAGATAGGCAAGTGAATTTAAGATTTTTCAGGTTTTTGATTAATCTTTTCAGCCCTGATCATAAGAGTAAGGTTTTTTTTATTTTTATCTACTGTGTTGTACTAGAACTAACACAAGCTGGGAAAATGTTTTGAGCTCTACTGCAGAGTGACAGACCCCACTTACTTTGGAAAACAGAAGATACAGAGTTACTTTAATGATCAGCAACCTCTAAGGTTAGTCATTTCTATTCAGTCCTCTGTTGAGGGAACCCCACATGAGGCCTTCTTGCCACAGAAAAGCTTAGCGTGATGAAAACCCTAAACATCCCTCCCTCATACCTGGAGAGAGGGAGCGCCCGATGCTGCTGGACACAGGGTAGCCCAGGGCGCCCTGCACCCAGCGGGGCAGGATGGTCAGCAGCAGGCGGGTGACCCGGTGCAGGCGCTTGCGGCCGGCGAGGCTCTGGCGTGCAGGACTGGTAACTGCGGGGGTGACCACAGCCGTCTGCTTTGGCTGCCGGAAGCCCAGCACCCACCATACCCCGTGGTATGCACGTATCTATGAGAGAGCCATAATAAGGTTATGTGTAAAACTAAAAAAGAAAAGGTTAAATGTAACTCGACATTAGCTGCCGTACATACCACGATGCCGACCGGCCAGAAGAGGCCGCGCAGCATGGAGTGAAGGACACCGTCTCTCCTCACAACCCTGTCCTGCAGGTGACCACACAAAACTGGTTCGAACCACCGACACACAACCATACACACGTCTTAATGTTGATAAAACTATCACAAGACTAAACTTTTTGTCCTGAGATAGCGCGCCATTACCTCCGTGTTTTCGGGCTGCTCCTGCTCCTGTTCCAACTCCACGGCGTCTACACGGTGTTCACAGGTCATCCTGCTGCGGGTCAAATCCTGCTGGCCTGTCAAGAGGAGATGAAGCTGAAAGGACTACAGTACCTGCAGGTGTTTGGGGTAAAATGTACCCTGAAGTTGCCGCCGTGTAGCCAATCAATGAAGACAAACGCAGCTGCGGCAATCGGCGCCAACCAATGAACAAAGCCCGCCAATTAACCTGGAACCGGGACACAACCAGGACTGGCGGTCACGTGACAAGTCTGGACTTCATGAAAACAGGTCAAATTAACATTTTATCAGGAAATACAGAAAACAGAAGTGCTGTAATGTAATGTAACCAAAATCCTGCATTATGATCAGTGTTTGAATGCCATAGCCTACTTTGAATTTGGAAATACTTGATTTACTTTGGAGGCAACAGAAAAATAAATATATTTATCCTCAGTCATTATAATGACTGATTATAACTTGACAACAGTGTGCAGTTCTAATGAAAATGTCACCTTGTAAAACATTTCCAGAGGTTACCTCTTCTTACGTTTCTTGCTCCCATGATCCTTGCACTTCAGACTATCATCGCTGGCAAAAAAGCATAGTTTACTGTTCAGAAACATACACTTAGCTTACATATTTACTCATCCAAATATAGCTTAGCCGCCATGTAGATATATAGAAAACAAGAAATACAAGAAATGATCTTGCTCCCAAAGCCGAGATCACTCCAAACATAGCTCTCATAGGCAGTGTTGGAATTAAAGTAGTAGAAGTGATCACTCTACAAGCCTTTCTGCTAACGGGGATTAACGTTTAACTTTAAATGTACTATTTGGTCATTCAGGAGACACTGGGGCCCTCGGCCCAAATTCAGACTTTCTCAACTCATTGAAATAAGTGCCGCAATAAAGAATTCCATTCATGTTGTGCATATTTATACTGTGCACATTGAAAAGCAGACTAAAACAGTGGATATTTAATGGTTAGTTGTCAAAGCTGAACTTCCGGCTGCATCCGTCATGTAGCCACCAGACTCTCTGAGAGGCTGGGAGATGCTGCCTCTCTGTCTGCTCCTTAGCATATGAAGAGGTTTAAAAGCGAGGCCCCATTATTAGCTTCCATTGTTGACAAGCTCCTTAATTGGTAGACATTTCCGCCACAAGCTTTCGTCACATTTACGTGTCTGTTGATGCATTACATGGAGGACAAAACGTGGGGAGCAGAGAAGTATTTAAGGTGTCTGTCATCACTCCTTTTGCCAATTTATAAGCGAACCTTTGTGCAAAGACAGTGGAAGACACTGAGAAATGGAGAAGAACACAGTCACACGGACCTTCAGCATTGGGGCTATAAGCAGTGGAACAAAAGCTGTTCAGTCAGATGATTTCTCCACAGCACGCAGGCACAGCAGCGCAGGGATCCGTGCACTCTTGTGGGCCACTAGCAGCGCAAAGTCCTTCGGGTGTTCTCTTGGATCAGACTCCCAGACAAGTCGGGACAACATTTTCCCTAATATCCTGACACCTGACAGCATCCCACAGTTCACTATACCAAGTCTGTCTGTGCAGAACGGTGTCAGATCTTCAGAGAACAACAAGGAGACGAAAGAAGGTGACGTAGAGTCAGAGGACGGCTCAGGGAGTTCTAGGACTGAGCGGGAGTCATCTGCATCTGTTTCTCCAGCCTGCTCCATACACTCATCAGCCACATTCTCCTCAGGCCTCTGTTTGGTTCTTTCAGACCGCAGAGCCGAGCGCAGTGTCTCAGACCCCTTAAACGTGAGGAGGTCTCCTCTTCAGAGGGAGGTGTCCTTCCCCTGCTCCTACACAGAGGCCCAGCACTGCCTGGACCCAGCCAGCAGAGCTGCCCTCTCCCTGCCACACCTGACCAAAGTCACCACCCCGTACGGCTTCGTCACCTTGAGCCAGAGCCCCCAGATGGCGAGCGAGGAGGCCCTCCTCTGCCAAACTGGGCTACGCCGTTTAAACAAAGACGAGGAGGCTGCATGCTGTCTTAGCAAAAGCAAAGCCTCAGGGAGGAGGACAGAAGACTTGAACTCACATCTGTCTGGAGCCAAAAAGAGATTGTCCAAAGATCTGACTGACTCACAGAGTAAAGGAACAGTAGAAAAGTCACAAGAAGAGTCACAAGCTTCCTTCTCAACCGCTGCTTCGTCTTCATCCTCCTCTACATCCAGACAGCCAGATGGAAAGCTCAAACGCCGCTTCTACAACGTTATAAAGAAACACTTCACCTCCTTCCATTAGGAGCAAATCCATGTGACTGAGCTATCTGAAATAAAAATGGCAAGAAGTGTTTAACACAACTACGGCTACAACTACCGATTATTTTCCTTTTCTGCAGATTATTTTCTTGAATAGTTGATTAATCATTTAGTCTATAAAATGTTTAAAAAAATAGTGAAGGAAATGTCATCCATAGTGTCTCATAGGTGATGTCTTCAAATTGCTTGTTTTTTCTGACCATCATATATGAAAAGGAAAAACAACAAATCTTCACATTTGAGAAGCTGGAGCCATCAAATATTTGGCATTTCTGCTTGAAAAATGACAGAAATTAAAAGAAATGAAAATAAATAATTAATCAAAATAATTGCTGATTCATTTTATGAGGATTGACTAATTGTTGCAGCTCTAAAAACAACTCAGCTTAGTTTAAAATATGCATTCATTCATCCATTTAACAGCATGATGATCACCACCTCCTTATGAAATACACAGTTTTTGTCTAATGTCAATAGACTGCAACTTCGTCTGAAACTTAAGCTGTGAAAACTCATGAAAAATGTATCAGTTGTTGCCACATCAAAAATAAACCAACATGAAGTGACTGCTGCAATATTGTGTGTATTCTACCGAATCTTTTGCAATCATGTTTCACATCACAGTTCCTGTTTCTTGTCTGCTTTCATCAAAAGCGGTGTGTTCCGTGAGAAATCAAACTCCTGTGCTGAGGAGCCTTTTAGATTCTCCTAATATCCAGAGTGAATACTTCACATCATCCATGTGTTTAAGGTTAATGGATTCCTCCACCGCTTTCATGATCTTAAATGTCACTCTGTCCTATTCAGCTCCCCGTTGAATACGTCTGTACGGGTTCCACAGTTAGTCTAAACTGTTACGTCCTGCAGTGCTGAATGTCTGCTGATGTGTCAGTGAAACCAAGCAGTTCTCCTTGCTTCTTAGCATATGAAGAGCTTCACTCGAGAGGCCCTTATTGATGGGCGCCTAATGCGTCCTTGTAGCCCACATCCTCAACTCTCCCACGCACTGAAATATAGTTGGTAAATATCATTATGACGCAGAGTGCTGTGAGGAAAATACAAGAGTGAGTCCCTGCACACAAGAATAGATTAGACAAAGTGATCTAAATTTATAATCAGTGTTGTTTGTTCATGTGCATGACGTAAGTGATTTGACATGAATGCTTTAAGACAAATAAGGGTTTCCACATGCATGTAATTCAGTCACTTATGAATATTCTTTTTAAAAAAAACCCTAATGGAGATCAGTGTTAGATAAACCTGGGTTTTCATTTTCACAGACGCAGCGAGGTGTGGCCATCAAAATTAAACAAGTTGCACAGCTCTTCTCAAATACAACATGCTTTATTCCCCAATTGCATTGTACTGCATGATATTGAGAGGTGTTTCATATTTTATATCTATCACATATAAATGTGGTGGAGAAAATCTAGAAATACATCTCAGTTCACTGCCTCCTAAATGACCATAAAGTTGAATCAACAACTCTCTCAAACAGTTTCAACAAAAACTGATCATTGTTGCAGTGCTGTTGTATTAGATTGCTTTAAATTTGGGTAGGTGAGCTAATAAACTGACAACTTAGGGTATATTTCTCTTGTAAAGAACAACCTCATAGGCCAATGATTCACAAACCTTTGAAAGCTGAAAAAAAGGCACACTCTCCTGCTGTACTATTGACAAAGAACAGGAGAACCAGGAAAGCTTCTTCATATTTTGGATTGACTGATATTTTTTCTTTTCATCTCTGTCAAAAATATGTCCACCTTGTACTTTATAATCTCTGTTATTTTAAAATTAATCAAATTCAGACACCTTCATTGCAGCACACAGTTTGACTTGCAGTAGCAGAAAAAAGCAGATGGAACTACTAAGTTCACTCCAGTAACTGTTGCCTTGCAAGAAAGCAGTTAATAAAGTTAATAGTTACACTTGTGTTTGACAAGTTTCACTCCATATTTTATTCCAGCACATGCATGTATCCAAAATCTCTGAGGTCAGGCCAGTGAGTGTTGTTAACCAGTAAAACCAGAAAACTTAAAACTCAATATTTTTCTTAAATATAGAAAACTTTTACTGTATATTATCTCACCTACAGCATTAATTGTCATGTACTTACTGTTCATTTTAGTTGTATTGCATTTTTAAGTCTGTCTTTTGTCTCTCTGCTATGTTTTTAATGTTTCTATTTCTTGTCTTTTTGAGTGTGTTTTTCATCTTTGTATTTGTACTGCATCTTTTTGTATTGCTTGTGCTATATAAATAATCTTTTATTCTTCTTCTCTTATTAAAACAGGAAAACAAATGACAAGTTTATGTCTGACCAGGATGAGACAGCGTGTTTCCCACAGTTTGTAGAGCAGGTGACTCAAGCTGATCCTCTGATGTGTGCATCCTTCTCTGTTTTCTGTTCTCGAGTGGAAGTGAAAATTCAAAAGAAATTTGATTAGTTGCATTAACGTAAGGAACAAAAAAGCTTGAGACGTTTAACACTGAAATACTGACTGAACACACACTAAACACTATGTGCATAATTTCTATGATAAAGCTCTTGTTTGGCTCCTTACTAGGTTGTTTTACATTTGGGATTGCAGCAGGGCGTTCCCATCACTGTCAGTTACATAGTGTTACCACAGTGTGATGTTCTTCAAAGAGATGGTGACTGTAATCATCTATATATAAGAGAACTGATACTGAAAATCTTTTGAGAGGCAACAGCCCTTTAACCTCGGGCATGTGTGAGTCATTCTTTAGTGCCAGTACTTCAGCAGCACGCACTCCACCTCAAGAATACACTTAAGCACGATAGCACAGCTAATAAACACTCTGGTCAGATATGAAAACATAATATCAGATGTAATATAAATGTGTGGGAGTTTTCTATGTATCAATGACCTCGCACAGGTGTGAGGATATCCAAAATTAGTGGCTGTAGTCTGTTGTTTATACTCGTGGCTTTTTCATACTGTCGGTCTATAAGTGGTGAGATTAGATTTTTTTTAAAGATGGTTAGTAGGCTGTATTTCCCCACATTCTCATCATTTATAGTAGCACTTTTAGCCTCGTTAGGGGTTTGGCTGTATGGGTGGCAATGTTGATCTGTATATGTCAGTCGATTGGCCCACCACTCGGATCCACACTGAAATATCTCAACAACTATAGGACAGATTAACATGAACTTTTGTACAGACATGCAAAGCCCTCAGAGGATCAGAGGATGAATCGTACAGACTTTGCTGATCCATCCTGTTTTATTTAATTCCATCATGAAGGTCACATTTATCGTTCTGAGTGAAATATGAAACTACTAGACTGATTGCTATGACATTTGACATTCATGAACCCCCCAGCATTATTATAACTTAGGTGATGACTGACTTTTTATTTAGTGTCATCATCAAGTCTAAATTTCAATTTGTACAAGTTTATGACCAAATACCTGCAAAACTAAAGACATTCCCATCAGCCTCAGCTGTACTGTGTTTAGTGCTAATAGGCTAATGTCTGTATGTTAGCATGCTATGCTAACATACAGACATAACGTATCAAATCTATATTCATACTGGCCTTTGGGTTTTGAAAAATGCAGAGAAAACATTTCTACTTTATTAAAGTTAGAAATGGATTATGAAAAATATAAATACCAGTCTGAATTTTCAGACGCTTTGACATTTTTCATAGTATGCAATTCTCCCTAAAGAAGTGTTTCTTCCATGTCACAGTTTATAGGACATACAGAATTTAGGTTCACTAGATGAAGTTGTCTAACTGTAAATATTGCCATATGTGCAAGAAATGGACAATACACCCCTGATTTATCTGTGTTTACCTCTGCTTTAAAGTCAGTGAAAGCAAAAGCTCCCAAGAAGGTATTGCATATGTGCAGACTAAAACTGCATCATCCAAAAGAGAGAAGTTCATGCTGAGACTGCACATGGTGAATGTAGATCAACTGCGACTGAGAGAAAAAGAGAGAGAAAAGAGTGCAAAATGAAGGGGGCTTTGGTGTAACTGTTCTTCCCCATTCTGTCACGTTGAGGTTAGCTCAGAGAGCAGCTTTGCCCTCAGTACAGACACTACTTTTCCGGTACCAACCTCAAGCAAGCTCAGACTGAAAAAGATTAGAGAGAAAGATAAATAGGGCAGAGCAGACTCATAAAACATCACTTTAAAACATGCAATTAGACAGACTTGAGAGAAAGAAGCAGAGAGAGAGTGACAGAGGGGAGTAACTGTGACGGGAAGCTGAAGTTTTTTCGGAAATAGCCACCTGTAAGCCTCACACACATTGTATACAGTGACACGGTAGTGAACCGTGAGAGAGGCGGAGGAGCAGCTTAGGTGTTGTAACTTTGTAGATTACCGATGGCGTCTGGTTCTGCCAGCAGAGCGGAGGAGCAGCCACCAGCACTGCCTGCCAAAAAGCACAGGTAAGACCAACAAGCAAAGTATTTTGTCTGTCTGGAAGTTTATGATTGATGCTCTTATCAGGTTTTCAATAATCCCCTCAATGTCTAGACTAACGCAAAACACAGAAACTATTATTCTTCTGTGCATTTTCTCACACAGAAGTCAGTCCAGATGCTCCAGCGAGGGGTCTGACAGTGTTATGGTCAGCCCTGTTGGACTCCAGCATCAAAACTCCACATACAACGACGTCTTCCCCGAAACCACCGACTGTCATGCAGCCCAGTGTCCCATTCACCAGCGCTATGGTAGGTGTCCAAAGTGATGAAGTGAGTTTAAAAGTCAATGAAAGTGGTGCACATAGTTTACGGTGTACGCATAAACTAGTTGCATTGAAAGAAAACTAAGAATGAAAATGTACAAATCAGTTAAATGTCATTTAATTCAATGCAACCTTTAATGTTGCGTGGTTCTCCAATTCTAAAGGCATGACTGACGTTAACGGCTCAGTGGGAAGGGAAAACATAACTTACCGTAATGTGTGCTTTGTTCTTCTTGGTTCGTCTTTTTTGTGAGAACTGAAAGAGAGGAAGCAACCCTCTGAAACTTTTACTTTCAATAAAAATCCATGTGATGCTTGAACAGGTTACAGTGACTTGCAGAATATTTCGTCCGCTGTTTCCAGGCTGTTTCTTCTTCATTGCTAGTTAGTGCAAGCTGTTAAAGCCTGACCTAAATCCCTCTCACTGTGTTGCTCAGATCACTCCCTACACCAGGTGAGATTCTTCTCAGATGATATCCCGCCACCTGTTCCAGAGAAGAAGTTAGCCCGCACTCTCTCCCTCCCTTGCACCAACGCGCATCCTCTCCCTCCTCTGTCTCCCCTGACTCCTCAGCAAAGAAACCCTCAATACTTTGACAACCCTCTGTACATGCTGGCACCCCTACCTGACACCTATCTGCATGAGGAGACAGAAGAGTTTAAACCAGTCGGAAGGAGCCCTCTCCCCTTAGCGTCCCTCTCCCAGCTGTGCTTTGACACCCCAGACGAACACCTCCCCTACCTCTTCAGCAGTTTTGATGACCAGAGGGCTGTTTCCCAGGGGATTCAGTATCGTCATCTACTATTTCTTAGAAGTATGGCGCAGAGCGTGGAAGCAAGGATCCTGCTGCAGGCAGACGCCACAGGGAGGGACGTCAGCTCATACCAGCCTCAGGATTTCCTGCTGTGTGAGGGCAGTGAGCCAAAGCAGATCGGAGACATGGTATACTACAGCCTGCACAGTCCCAAGCTCCCAGGGAGGGTGCTTGCTTTAAGGGTAATGTTACATCTCTTTTCTTCATGTTTGTTTTCTTCTGTATGTTTTCTACTATGAGATGCATGATGTTTAAATGCTGTGTTCCACTATTGTCACTTGTACTTACATTGCACTAGAAATTGTATGCAAGACAAATAGGTATGCAAGGTTCTCATGGAAACCACTAATACAAACATGATCATTATCAACACTGGCAGCTGTGACGCTGACTTGCGGTACGAAAAACACTTCCTCTGTCATCTGTCAAACTGTTATTAGGAGCCACAAGGTGCAACAGGAAGGCCAGAAGAGATGTCTTTTTGTCATATTTAACAATAAATACGGTTGCTATGCAAGTTTGATAAACGTGTTTTTTTTCTCTCTCTCTGTTCAGGTAAACAAACAACAAACAAAGACCGATGAAACTCCCTCAGCTCGCATCAAACACCAGCCCTCGCATGTCAATGTGCAAAATGTGATTGCTTATTTCCAACCCAGCAGCACCCTGAAGAACAATTCTGACTCATTACAAACTCAAGATCCCGCTCGTCCTTCAAAGTCAGAATGCACTGCTGCTAACCCACCAGGGGGAGGCAGCCCTGAGTGTCCTATAAACATCAATCTGCCCACAATTCAGTCTGTACTCCAGCAGGGACACTGTGTGAGTGTTGAGAGAGACCTGCCGCACGTCACTCTAGAGGACTTTGTTCAGGAGAGCAGCTCGCTGCAGAGTACAGAGTGTGCAGTTTATGACAGGCAGGTGTGTGTTCTGTTGCTGCAGATATTATTAGGGTCTCAACATCTGTACCACCTCTGTGCTGTAGCTGAGCTCAGACCTCGGGAGATATTTCTAGTGTGGCCCAACAAGGAGGGAGAAAATGAGGCAGGTTTCAACACGAGTAAAACAGAGAGAAGCAACAGATTGAAAGAGGAAATGGAGTTGGAAAAAATGGAGAAAAAAGGCAGGATCCAGATGTTATGGAAGACACAGGGTTCCCCTCGTGTAGTGTTAACCCCGGTGTCATCTGCTCCCTTTGTACTTCACCCCTTCACCTCCATCAAGTCCAAGATTGGAGCATTAATTCAATACTGCTGGGGTCCACAAGAGAGCCTCACGTCTCCTCCTCAGTCCAAGTCTCCATATCGAAGGGGGCTTTCGTACCTGGCTTCTCTGCTCCAGAATGAGAGCAGCGGGCCTCAGATGGCAGACATGGTGACCATGCTTCAGGTGCTCCTCTGGGGCCCACGTCTCCCTCTGTTCAATCACAAGGGCTCGACAACCACCACTGTACACAACTGGCTGACAATCAAGCGAGCCTTACTGGTGATGAAGTTGGCAGAAAGAGGGCTGATCCAGGATCAGTCGCCCCTGGATTGGGAGGACTGTGTGTGCCTGCAGTACCTGTCATTTACAGACCCCGAAACAGTTGTGAGCGTGAACAGTCAGCTTAGTCTCACCCTGAATGTGGACTGATTCTATCACCACTTTAATCAAGTCAGTTTGAGTCTTTTTTGACTGGATTCTGATTGTATCCTGTATTTTAAAACTTAGTAAATAAGTATTTTAATTTTTTTTTTTGAGCCAACAAAGCATAAAGCAGCAAGTACAGTGTCACTCTGCACTATGTTTAACTGTGACAAAATACACGAAGAATGTGGGCTTCAGTTTCAACGGAGGCAACAGTCGTATATTTCCATCTTTCTTTCTATCAACACTTTATTTACTACTCCTCATAATGTGAAATTTGTATATAGCCTCCCTCCACTCAAAAATGTGTTTTGCTTAATATTGCTCTCTATAGTTTGACACTAGATGGCTTTTTTGACATTCATCTGCTGGAGGAGGAATGTTTACATTAAATCTGATTTTAAGATGTGTAGGACTGTGTATGAGCAGGATTTAGTCACTAACCAGTTTGGAGAAATGTGGAAACTTGAAACGGGTCTTTCAGTGAAGTAGAGGGTATTTAGTGTCCAGCAGTTGAACTTTTGAAATGAAATAAAGTACATTTGCATATTTTTTTAAGAATTTGAAATTAATTTATAAACCTTTTTTATTGAGAAACACAATAAGACACAAGTGATCATTTAAAAGATCTCTGGAGGGTATTTTAATAAAGGGTTACAGCTAACAAATATCTCCATCATCAATTAATCTGTCGATTATTTTTCAATCAAACATTGAAAAGGCAAACATCTTTTTTTCAACCAGAAGCCTAAATCCCAAATATATTCTCCGTGATATGAAACACAGAAAACCAGCAAATATTTTTGTGCTTGATTAAATGACTTAACAATTAATCTATCAAAACTGTTGCAGAATAGTTTTCTACCTACTATTTTATTGATTAAATTGTTTCAGCTGTACTTTAATAAAATGTTTCACTTGGTTTCATGTATTCTGTGAATATCAATGTAATTTTTATCTTGCTTTATGTCAGGTACTTCAGATTTCCTGGAGTGTCTAAATGGTAGACGTCATAAATTTAAATATACAGTATTTATACTAACTCTACATAATCAGGAGAGGAAGGAAGAAAGAGATTGAACATTTGATGCTGTAATGTTAAAGGATGGGTTCACAACAACAGTCAGGTGCTGTAATCATTCCTCCTGTTCATACTGACCATTAGAGGATCCCTTCATAAAAGTAATGGGGGACAAATCAAGTAGATATCTTTCAACATTACAGTCTTTTTAATGCCAAAGTTCCTCTTTTTGCTACTATACTTCCACCACAGCTCAACAGGGAAACACAAAGAGGGAATTTTATGCTAAAAAGACTTTAAATGTGGCAAATATACATGTGATATGACCCAGACTGCTGAAGCCTCATATAAGCTTCACATAAACCTTTAATTGCATTTTTGCCCTAAGTGACTGTGGACACTGTCACTTAAATTGAAAGCTCATTTGAATGATTACAGCAGGCAAAACCTCTTTGTGTTCAAATGGACACCTGACTGTTGTTTTAACAGACTTCAAAAAATGTGAACCTTTCCTTTAAGACACCTACCAGTGAGATTAATGCTGTCGTTGTCTTGCTTGCTCTTGCTGATGCCATCATGTTATCGATCATGAAGATGTCTGTCTATTATAAGACCACAGACGCCGCTCTCTAAGGTGAGCACTTTTATTTAGTAGTTACAACATGCAGATTTCTATCAAGTGAATCAACCAACAAAAGAAAATCATGCACACATTAAAAAAAAAAAATCAATATAAACAGGAGAATCAACTGATACTATGAAAACATCCCTACTTACATGAGCATGATGAATTTAAATTTTTTCATAAATATTACACTGGAGATGATCGTTGGGGTGTTGAGGGAGGGTGAAGAGGAGGTCAGCACTACACATCATGGAAAGTAATACAGTGGCGAGGATGCATTGCCCAGATATTATGAGGGTGCTTGCTTTACATTCCTGGTATATTAACATCTTACCCTAGTGCAAATATCACTGAAACACAGCACGTGGTAGGTAAAACAAACAAAAGAGAAACCTCTTACAGGAAACCTGTTACTGATACTGATCTTGGATAATATATTCATTTCCAAAAATTATAAACATGTGTGGGTATGGATTGAAAAAGAACAACAAAGATTTGTAACTGCTCAGCGTCATTTAATCATCATCAGAGGAGTCTCGCTCGATGCTGTAAGCCATGAAGAAAGCGTCAGGGCGGGAGGGGACGAGGGGATGACCCGGTCTAACAATCTCAAAGCCCAGGAAACTGAATGTACGCAGCAGGGATGCTGAGGAGAGAAGACATTTGTGTTACAAGTTAAAAAAATATGCAAAGAAAACTTTAAAATAATACTTAAACAAATAACCCCGATAATTACATGCATTTTCTATTTCTTTGTATTTCTGTAGATTTCCTTAAATACGCCTTTTTCTAAAATCACGTTTTACTCTAGACTCTTCAGATGGTTCAAATTTCCACTGCTATACCAGTTTTACATCAAGCAAGTCTCACCTCTATCGTCACGACTCTTGTGAAAACAGATGAAGACGTGATCGACCTGAAGCTGCTCTTCTGCGAATTCCAGCAGAAGAGCAAAACTGAAAAGAAACAAAGCAAACAAAGTGTTAATGAATTATAGGAGAGGTGTTAATAACTTTCAGAAGAAACAACTTATTCATGATAGTACATTTCTATGAACCAGTCTCATACAAGGGTCAAACTTTACTCTGGCATTTGAAAAAAATTATTTGAATTTGATTTAATTGTTTTATTTGCAATTAATAATTCACCTTTTGTTTCATTTAAATCGTAAAAATAATGACATAAAAGTGTTAAGATTTTTCTTTAAATCACATGGACGGAGACGTTTTGCCTGCTGACCTGTCTTTACTGCCCTCGGGCAAAGCTCCAGGGGGGATTTCAACATAAAGGTTCCCTCCTTTCAGCACCACCCTCCAGACACAGTGCTTGCCTTCAGAGCGCCGGGGCTCAAACAGCAAGAATCGTACTCTGCTGTTGGCAGGGGGAGGCTCCTCAAGAACCAGCAACTGAGCATCCTAGAGGACAGAGAAGGAAAGTGTGAGACAAGCAGGAACATTCATTCAGCGGATAAATATGCTGACATCAAGAACAAAGCTACAATTACAAAATGCAAGAAGAACTGCAATTGTAGGGCAAGTGGGGTGATTTAATTTTGATCTAGATTATATGACAAACAACAGCTGCGTTAAATGCCTGAACGTGTGAAGCAGTAAAGATAAAAAGCAAGTGTATCAAGTTCCACGTCTGTAACAGAGAGGATGAGCCTCAGGTCAGGCACACTAAAGCCAACGGCAGATTTTTGAGTAAACAGAGTCAGCACATTTAGTTTCCATGTGCAACATACTGATCAAACAAGTTAAATTAATATCTTGATCAGTGTTCTTGTGGTGTGGGGAGCAGAACGTGCTGCTTTGTCACTCTGGCCAACATTAAAATGAGAAGTATGTGTGTTACAGTCACGTTCAGATATTACAAAAACATGGCCAGAGGTCAAAGACTGATCAAACAACTGCCTTTGTGTCTCTCTCCTAGTCGCTAATCTCGTCCTTCTGCACTGTAAGCACAAGGTGTGTCCATAGTGCATTTCTCCCTGCCCCCAAACAAAAACAAAAACACACTCCTGCCAAGAGAAGAAGTAAAATCGCTGTAAATCTTTTTAGGAGGTTGTTCAACTTACAGAATAGAATAGCTTAGCTGAAAGATTGCGATCCCGCTGGTCATTCCCTCGCCCACCTGGGATCTTCAGGGGTGGGAGAGGGGCATCAGGAGCACCACAGAGGCCCCGGACACGGGTTACTGCAACAGCGGGAGCACCTCCTGGGACTGGAGATACTGGAGGGCGAAACAAACACACACACAGACGGAGCCATTTTAAGTGGAGTATTCACTGGAGGTTCTGATACCAAACACAAACCTAGCTCCCAATATAAACAGCGAGCTTAGCACACATTACACTGTTGAGTGATTCATCACAGAAACAACAGTAAAATATTTGCTAAAGTTGAGTGAGTCTTTCGAAACAAAAAACAAGACTGGCAAGTCAGAGTTTAATCTGTAACTGTCCTAATCTTGGGCACAGACATCCGTATGAGTGATCAGAGACATTCAACTTGTGCACATTAAATTAACAGACAGGAAGGAGTGGTTTGTGTTACGCTACCACGTCAGTAACTAAAATAAAAGGTCAGAATTTAGTGTCAACTTTCAGTAAAATATTCACAAGGATACTTGATTTTTTGTTTTTGTCTCACAAAGACATGTAATGATCATCACTGATCTCTTTGGAAATAACATTCTCTTTGAAGAGTGTTTTACTTCCTAAAACACACAGATCTGTGTGCCTTGGTTTCTCCAGAATAACGCAAACCTTGTCACATGATTCTTAGGGGGAAGCTGCCAGAGAAATAGGCTGTTTGTCTAACCATTAGCCTACTTTAGTCCTGCGGTAACCATGTTGCTCCGGTTTACAACAGCCGAGGACAAACACCAGATCACAGTGTGAGATCAGCCATTTTAATTCAGAGCTCAGTCAAAGTGCTCCATAGATTCAACCTGGCTTTCCTGCACAGACGTCTGTGTGTGCAGCTGCATACATTTACAGTATTGAGAGGAGGCCTATTCTCAGAGCTCCTTTTGGGAACAAAACCCATTAGCAGCAGTGCTGCCACAGAGACGCAATACCCTCAGACACTCGCAGATGCTCCCTTACGCAAATGCCACTGCTGTGCTATATGTGGAGCAGATGTGTGAAACCCAAATGAGAAGCTTTGTCACTTCCATAGCTAACCGAATCACTATGTAATATCCAGCCTATTGCCTGTTCTTGAAAGGCGATGGAGATTTCAAACACAGACACACCAAGTTCTCCTTAAATCCCATTATCAGATTATGTAAAACAGCCAATTACCATCTTTACATAAAACCTTCTATGCCTCTTCTTCCTAACAAACAGCACAAGCCTTTCAATCAACTTCTCCTTTCTGTAAAAAAAAAAGCATTCTGTCAAATCCCCACACCCACATTTAGACACCCCGAATTGTCTTGTTTAAGAGCTGCTCTGGTCACATGAGCGATGAGTCTCTCCAGACTCTGCTTGTGTAACACCGGCCCAGCCATGTATGAACATCATGTACACTTTTAAAGAAGGGAGTGCTCGTCTCAAGGTGTTTATAGGGAGAAAATGTAGGTGCTTCAGGGGGTTACACCAGCTTCATCTCAAAGTACATCACAGGATCAATAGCTGTGAATCAGTTGAAAAGGACACCTGCTGTTTAAAAAAAAGCTAAGACTTAAAAGATAAAACACCTCCATTTAATTACCTTCTCATATCTTACACATCTTCTACAAACTCTTCATCATTGGATTGTTACATAACAGCATCTATGCTATTGGTACTATAAATGCTGATAAAAAATCTCTGTAGTGAACAGAAAAGGTCTGAGGATAATGATTTATCTATTGGATAAGGAATTGCTTGTATCTACAATATGTCACCACTGGACTCTAAATTCCCCATGCCACCACCACCCCCCCTTTCGAAGTGTAGTGGAAATTTCCTACTAGTCCTTCACAACACTGAAGAGCTAGAAAAAAAAACAGGCTTGACCAAAATCTTGTCAGGACACGACTGACGTAAAAACAACACCTCTGGGCCAATAGCTTACAGATTATTAAAAAAATATGAGCCATACTTCCACGTATCTAGTGAACCCACTGTGTTCTCAATTCCTGTCAATCAGCACATTTATTTGGAGGTGATCCAACAACCAAGCAAAAAAAAATGGCTGGCATTTGACCCCCGTATAGATTAATATAGGGAATATATTAGATTAAAGCACATAACCGGTGGTTTTTACATGTTGATAACAAATGTTATTGTCGACCGACTGTCCCGTTGTAAACCAAACTGTACAACATTACGTTAATCCTCATTATAAATTACAGGGTGTCTTAACGCTGGCTAACATTAGCACCTGAGCCCGAGGGCGAAGTGGAAAAAAACAAGCCACAAATGATCAATTCAGCCTTCATTTCAACCGACTACGTTGGTTAGCAACAAAGAAAATGTACACAACGTTTTATATAAATGGTTATTGGTCTGCATATCCTTACAAAATCAAGTGTAAAACATGATCAAAACATTGTGGCGTTATTACCGCTGATATGACAACATCAGTGTTATAACAGCACTCGCCGTCAGCTAGCAAATCATATACCCTGACACTCGTATTAAAGTTAAGCAAAATAACCGGAAAAAATACAGTTGTTCCAACTTTTTATACAGTGTGTTCTGATAAATGTAAGCAGGTCGATAAAGCTATCAAAGTCGACATTTTTAGCTAGCTAGCGTCGCATTTAGCTAATTTCTGTGGCGTTTGCCATATTAGCATTAGCGTTGCATCAACGACAGCATTGACAATGATTATGTCAATTTTCTGTTTACCAATGTTCAGGAATGTTTTTCAGTCAGGAAAACAAGTTGTAATTTATGGTGATTTGGTTATCAAACAAAACCCGTGTGACAATATGTTTCAGAGGCGACGACTGAAAAAAGAAAATAGTGCTGTTATGTAAGTTAAACAAGAAACACGGGGAATAGGACGAGCCACTCCAGGAAATATACCGTGTCTGTCAGCTAGGCCGCGGTTTTTAAACTTAGCCTAGCTTTATAACAATTCACAGAGACTACAGCAACATACCTTTCACTTTCAGGTTTATTACTGGATTGTTCAATAACAGGCATCTCGGATAAGTTTCTCTCTTTTTCTCTAACAAAACAATGACTATTCAAAATCGTCTGTAGGTTGGATTTAACCATCCGGCCAGCGTCCGCTCCAGCTGCTCTCTCTCTGCCCGCTGCTCCTGGCTGCTCTTCGCCTGACGCTGCGCTGAGCTGCAGGCTGCCTACGTCACAGAGGGCGGGTCTTGTGCGCCATGACGTAGCCCCCTCACCAAAACATTTAAAGATTAAAGCAACTCAGCTTTTTTTGTACGACAGAGTATTAGATATTAGATACCAGGGCCACGCTGAGAGAAAATAACTTATTTGACATTACGAGAATAAAGTCGTAACTCTATGCGAAAAAAGTCATAATGTTACAAGAATACAGTTGGAATTCCACGAGAGAAAAGTCGTGGTATCAGATGTATCCACCGATAAGCCTCTTTCACACATAGTTGCCAGTAAATTACTGGGATAACCTTTCAGGCACCCTACTGATTTTCGCTATTCACACATGCAGCTACACTCAGGGACATTTCCGTCTTCGCCTTTTTACACATGCCATGGTAATGCCGGAATAGATGGGGTAAGGGACAGTCCAGCAGATGGCGGTCGGCATCCGTAAGCGTTGCATTACCGCCATCTACTTGACTGAAACTCAACGGAAGAAGAGGGCGAAACTCACAAAGCTCAGATCAAACTTTCAAATTAGGCACTCCTGATCAAATATCAGTACAGTTTATTTTACTGTATTGCCTATTTCTCGCTTCAAATGTTTCTAGAAACATATTTTAGTATACTGTTTAGCCGTAATATGAGAAAGTTTGTAACGCGACCGACAACGCGCGACGAGCCAAAGCAAAGCACCGCCCAACTCGCATTACGTCACCCACACGTCAAGTCTTGTGATTGGTTCGCTCGTTCCACGTGAAAGCGTCTTTCGTCAGACGGACGTAACCCTTACGTGCTTGTCTCTGCAATATTACTGCTTTCATTCACAGCACAGCTGTACTGGAATTTCCCCTGAAATATTACCAGGTGTTGAGGTGGAAAAATTGGCGGAACAGATTTTCCTGAATAGCGATCCCTGCTCCCATTCACACATGACCCCATGCAGGAAATGTTCCTGAACATTTCAGGGATAGACTACATGTGCAAGTCTATGTGGTTCTGTCCTGATCATAATATTCTGGTGCTGATGTGCCAAAAGATGAAGCATTTCGTTGTTTGTGAAACCTATAATAAAATATAACTTCACAAGATACTCCATATTCCTCGTTTTAACGCAGGCAGCAGAATGCTCTTCCCATATTTCCCCTTAAATAGGCTATTACATACATACATACATATATTTACAGCTACATCAACTAGAACCATTACTTCTGCAAATATTTTGCGCAACTTTTCTATTTTTACAAGCCACAAGTCAAGTCATGTAGCCCAAGTATTGTAATGTGTAAAATGTTTATAATGTTTATAGATTGAACTCTATTTATTTGACTTTTTTGTTGTGTTTATTACTTCTAGTTCTTATCTTTTACTTTGCGTCCTGCACTGCCGTAACATGTGATTTTCCCCTCTAGGGATCAATAAAGTCTTATCTTATAAAATGTCAGGAAATAGTGAAAAATGTCAATCACTGTTTTCCAGAGCTGATGGTGTGCAGCCAACAATATTCAGTTGACTGTCATAGAAGACTAAAGAAACTGGACAATATTCACATTTGAGAAGCTGGAATCAGAGAATTTCAGCATTTTTTCTCAAAAAAAGTCTCAAAACGATGAATCGATTATGAAAATAGTTGGCAATTAATTTAATAGCAGGCAACTAATCGATTCAACTAATCATTGCAGCTCTAAGCCAGAGAAGGTTTAGCCTTTTTACTTGAAAAGTGACTTGAACTATTAATTGATGATGTTGCAGATTAACCTCTTTTTTCATGGTCCATCAGTTAATCAGCTAATTGTTTCCAGCTCTACTGCCAAAATATAATGTAATGAGAGACGGCTTGTTGGATTTAGTAGAGGTGCCTTGCTGTTGTAAAACAATTAGAGTAAAAGGTAGCTTGTTCAATACATGTGGAGAGAAAAGCTGGTCTTATTTGATCTGGTGAATTATCTCCCTTTCAAAACATTACAAATTCTTATAGATCATTTAAATGTAAACATTATTAGATTTAGTACATAAATAAAGTAGAGTAACATGATCGCCTTTTTGTTTATTGGTGCTTCAATCACTGGTATTTGCTATTCACCACTAATGACACCTTGTCTTTTAAATTGCAAAGACTTGAAGACTGGGAACTGATGTGATATATCTGATGTGATATTGTTGCAAACTATACAAGTTACCGGGTTTGTACATACAATACATGTACTGTCAACATATTACAAAACCACACATCACCATAAATAACACAGACAATCCATGATGTACGTTACAGAAGTGGGTTTATGACTAGAAGGCTGCAGGGAAAATGTGTGTGGATGAAGTGTCTGAAACAAAGTCCCCACTTCCAACAACTACTGTCGAGGTGAATTAAACCGCTCCACTGGAGCTCTTTTAACAGACTGGTTGCACTGCAAGTAGCTGAGTAGCTCTATTTCAGTCCTCTCCAACAGGGCGAGATCAATATCAAATTAGCCAAAGATGAATTACTTTTATTCCATCTGACATCTATCTTTCTCTTATCAGTGGAATATACAAACCTATAACCTAACTGCTGCCAAGTATCAGTACACATTTTGTCATTTTCCTTTTTTCAACAATTCTCATCTGTCCCTGTCAATCAAGGAGCACAGGAGCATGGTGCAGGGTGTGTGTAACACCGTCTCTGGTGCCTGCAAAACAGAAATCACCACAAACACAACCGTACTAACTCTAACTTCTTTGGTTAGACTCACCTGAAGACTTAAAGAAGGTAAGTTTCTTCTTCTTGTGTAGTAATGATACGTATACAAGACCATGAGCTTCTTCTAATCATATTTTTGTATTTGGCAACCAGCTGCAGGTGCCTATTTTAGGCTATGTTATGTTAGACTGAGCACTCAAGGCAAACAGACTTTACAAGGACTTTTGATTTTCAGTTGTCGTTATGTATGACAAAAATTGAATTCTTCATCCTCATTTACAGCTTAATTTTGGATGCAACTTTAGACTTAAACCTCAACCTAAAGGACCAGAGTTGGAATATCTAAAGGCATCATAAGTAAGACTCATCTACCCTAAACAACCAAATGAGTATACTTTATAATAACTACATACATGCAGCTGACTATTTTGTGTCTTGCCAAAGTGTCTTATGAACGGATTCTGGGGATCAAAGATCTGAGTGAAGTTCCGAATCCATGGAAGGGAATCACTATGAACCGCTGCTTAGTGCTGGCGCTGGTTGTACTGCTTGTGAGTTCAGGGGTCAATGAATTGCATGGTGAGTACTGTAATAATGTTTAGTCACTTTACAGACCAAAGATGTCTCATGTTGACTGAAAGTTTTATTGGGCTTCTTTCTGTGTTATTGCAATAATGTGTAACACAGATACTTCTGCTTCACTTCTGTGAATTTAATGTATTCAATTATTTATAAGACACCCCAGTTGATGTTTGATAGCTTAATATTGTATGTAACCCTAAACTCATTGTCCTGTATCTTGTTTTGTTTTCTAGATGCTCTGGATTCTTTTGTTGAGGAGGAAAGTGTAAGATCTTTCCTTGGAAGTCTGCAAGATGGTTCAATAACTCAGGTATTGTCGAGTACCTGTTCTGTTGTTTTTCTCCCTTTTATTCAGGATGTTACAAATCAGTGGAGGTGTTTTGTTGATGTCTCTGTTTCATCACAAAGCCAAACCTTTTTCTCTTCGAGCTCATGAAGAAAGTCTTGTCAAAATATGGAAATAAGAAAACCTTGAGTTAACCATTTGTTTGACTGAAAATTTACAAATTCCCAGTTACAACCTGCTCAGTAGGGACGCCAACCAACCACATTCCTTGCTTACTTTACTATTTTAAACAACAATTCACCATTTTACTGCCAATTTTTGAAATGACCCTTTAGAGCTTCAGACAATCCACCTGTCTTCATGAACTTGATAATAATGTAGTTTTGATTATGCAAAGGCTAATGAGTGGAATCTTCAACACACTTAATATTGGTAAAAGTGTATTTCCCTGATCACCTGATCCTCTAGACTTTCAGGGGTATAGAGCTGGACAAGGTGGATTTCCAACAATTTCAACAAAGCTATACCAAAAATCACAAAATGTAAAACCTAGTCCTTGAAGGGACAACTATGAACAAGTGGATTTAGGATATTTCTTTTTTTTTTCTACTTTTATTTGGATGTATAATATGTGTATTTGAATCAGAATGTGTGTTTGTTGTGTCTTGTTTCTTCCTCCAGATCTCTTTGTGGGACAGTTTCATTTGGTGGTGGGAATCTGAAGAAGTTGGAGCGATAAGAAAAAGAAAAAAGCCAATTGGCGACAGAACAATCCTGAAACCCAAAACTAAAGAATGAATTTGTATACAGCTAATTCCACCAATAACAGCTTTCTGAATAAAGGAGCACCAACGGCATACTTTGCATTTAATTATATAAAAACAGAGAGTAATACATGTTTGTTTGTATTGTACAGAAAATCATTTAATTTATCTGGCACAGGCTGTTATTTCTTATTCTGAAATATTTGTCACATTTAACGCATATTTTAAATCACTCAAATCCACCTTTCATGACTAATTTAGATGATTTATGGAGTGAGATTTTATAAACAATGTGGTAACATTTAATAATATACACATGTACAATACATTTAATAATTTCAATGATAATGAGAATTTTTAAAGCACAAAGAGTGGTCTTAAGAGGTTTACTATGATAAACATTGGGCCTCATGCACAAAGCAATAAAAGGAAAATAAGAAAATCCTGGATTTTAGATGCTAAAAAAATCTTTCCGTGATGGGAGGCGGTCATTTGACAGTCATAGATATATTAGAGGAGAATATTATAGTCTACAGGTGATGTTACTCTGTCAGCTGCAACACAACATGATAATGAACAGAGACCTTTTAAATTGGCAGACGTGATGATGATGATATAATAAACAGAATATTAGTTTTGCATTAAGTTTGTTTTAGTTCATATTTCATTTTTAATTTCAGTATCATATTTAAGTGTTTCTTCCCTGTGAAGAAAGTCAGAGATGATCTTTTCCTGACACGTACAACAGCTCTGGACCACTTGTCAATTTAGTTCATACCTAAGAGAAAATTCTAAGTACGAGAAAATTGATGAATGCCACAAATGTCACTCATACATGCATCTTAAGAACAAATCTTTTCATACGTGTGCTTCTTGCATGTTATTATTCAAATAACCTTAAATAATACATTGAATATTTACATTCAGAGAAAGATGATAATAGGTTCTGATATGTGACTTGTGTATCAAATACTTGGTATCTTTATCTTTATCCAAATCTTGGAACATGATTAATTTTGTTTTCAATAAATCTGATTATTTCTAAGAGTGAGAAACACTGTGCTGTGTGCATCTACTCCGAAATAATAGCCTACATTATACATCTATGTGAAAGTATGTAAAGAGACTTTTGTGAATTAACCTGTGTATTTACTACTAGTGTATTAAAGGACATTTGTGTAGGATTTAGTGGCATCTAGCGGTGAGGCTGCGGGTGGCAACCAACTGAATATCCCTCCCCTCCCCTTGCAAGTGTGTAGAAGAACCTACGGTGGCCACAAACTCACAAAAAACGTAAAAGGCCCTCTCTAGACCCAGTGTTTAGTTTGTCTGTTCTGGGCTACTGTAGAAACATGGCGGGGCAACATGGAAGAGGACCCACTTAGATTCTTATTTTCAGATGATTATACACTAATTAGAACATAGTTATGTATATTATATTCCATTTCTGCCAAGTCCGTTCTGCTAGATGCAACTAAATTCTACACACTACACCTTTAATAGGCTACTGTGTGAATAAATAAATGACAAAAAAGTAACAATAAAGTCACACTTTTCATCTATCATGGTGAATGAGTGACAGCTAACCAAACAAACAAAATAACTTATCACAAACGCAGCTTTAGCGACATTCGCACTCCTTTGCCACTATATCTGGTCTAAGTGAGATGTAAGTCCCAAGTTGGTTCACGTTCACCACCCACAGAGGCTCGTAGGCCACAGGCACACAGCACGGACGACGCTCCTGCAAATTCCCACTCTCAATGTGGGATTGGAGCAGGATAGCATGATTGTTGGTATTATTCAAGGGGAAATTACAAGGGCCATGGCAGTTGTTGATATTGGCAGTGTTTGGGCCGACAAGATGCTTTTCAAGAGACACAGTGAGGTCGATCAGCCCACAGTTGCTGCCCCTCACCGGGCTGTCGGGATCTGCTCTAGTGGCCCGCAGTCTTCTTTGTATCTCGTATGCGCCACCCACCGTCTGTAGGGCCTTCAGCAGAAGAAATGCTCGATACTGGCTTTCTCCTGTTTTATGTGGAATAGTAAACAGAAACAGCACAGTGGTAATACAGGATCCTGATACAAAAGAAAACAAAATTTATGTCAGTTGGGCTAAAGAATAATGCAAAAGTCCATAGTGCTTCAGAACTGAGGCATACATGTACCCCAAGGGGTATGCAGAATGATTGTGAAGTAGCTCAACTAATTTGATAAAACAGAAATTATGTCTTTAAAACCGTGAAACATATATCCACATATTGAGGCACTTCACAACCGCATTTTGTTAGCTTATGTAATAATAGCTCTGTACATTTTTCAGCTGAGCAGAGGTCAAATGAAAAGTTAGCGTTAGCAGATGAAAAGTTAGCGTTAGCAAGCGAGTAACGTCAGCAGTTAAAGATGTTGACAGTTGGCTAAAAGTAATAGATAAATGGTTGAAATAGTCAACGTTAAAAGTAGCACATGGATACATTTGTGAAATAGCTAGCTTAAAAGAAGTGGGTAAACAAATTAGCGTCAAATAGTTAGTGTAAAGTAACAATAATGGTTAAAATAGCTAAAAGTGATAAAAGGATAAATAGTTGAAATAGAAGTAAATGGTTGGAATAGCTATCCTGAAGTAATAAATCAATGGTTGACATAGCTAAAAGCAATGAATAAATGGTTGAAATAGTTAGCTGAATGTAACAGATAAATGGCTGAAACATCCACCTTTGCCACACAAGTGGTAGAGTCATTTTTAATTCAAACTGACCTAAAATAAACATTGACAGTAAATTTGTATTAAAAAATATTGTAACATTCACAATTATATAGTTCATAATTAATATCAACTTTAAAATCAGTCCAAATTAACACATTTGGAACATGACGGGTGGCGATGTTGATGAAGAGGTGTTTGGGGTTACATTTGTCAACAAGGCTACACATTACCTGCTGCCAAGTCCACCTTCGGAAATGCACTGAGTTCTTTGAGCCTCTCCAGCCTCTTCATGCCCCTATGACCCACGTCCTCCTCCCTGATTACCTCCATAATCTGCACCACAATCTGCTCCAGCCTCCACCTGAGCTCCTCTGACAGGGCAGGAGGCAGGGCCAGTTCTCCATGGTGCATGTGAGACATGGAGCTAGTGAAATAGAAGATGGTGGAGGCAGAGGAGTTGATCAGTCCTGCCAGCAGGTTCACACTGGAGGATAAGCCCAGTGTCAGGGGAGGCAGGGACTGTAAGATGTCCAGCTTTAGTGGAGGGGACTCTGGGTGGTCCTGAGGCAGGACATCACCCAGGAACCTCTTCAGCTCACAGAGGAAGGAGAAAGTCTGGGATGAGTGTGGAACTTTTGTATATCTGAGAAAGAAAGAAAAAGTGTAACTGAGCACCACACAGATGATAGTCTGGTAAAATTTCAGTAGGGAACATTAAACCTAAGTCAACCTGGTATCAGTTCCTCTTTCCGTGGAAAAAAGCAGAAACAAAGTCGGGCTGATGTAACTTCCTGATTTTCCACCAACAAGGAGCTCTTTTAGACTTTCCTCTGTAAAGAGTAGACATACTGTATGAGGAGAGTGCACATGAAACAAGAAGAAAAAATGAAAACAAGAGACTTACTCATATCGGGGGATTTTGTCTCAACAGAAATCCTCCACCTCTGGTGAACGTGGCCTTCTGATGCTTCTCCTGTCAGCAGTATATACTGTGTTCCTCCTGAAATGCACACAGCCTAGAAAAAAACACTTTAGGTCAGTAACATCTAAAATAAAATAACAGATTCAATCACTTCAGGGCTGTTTTATGCTACCTGCGTGTTTGGCTGTAGAGACTGACTAGTGAAAATGATCTCGTCCAGGTCTCCTCCTGTGAGAGGACTTTCAAATGCCAAGAGCAACACAGGGTTCAGCTCGAGCAAAGGGGATTGTGGGAGGTCAAAGGTTAATGCAAGTGATCCTGTCTCTTCTTCCTCAACCAACAACACTGAGGGAAAAAACAAGACATGCTGTCAGATTAATAAAATAAAAAATCACATATAAAAGAAAAAGAAATGCAATCAGAGGCAATTCAAAGTGCTTCGTTACCTCCAGTTGGATGCAAAACCTCCAGTCCATTTCTCTGATTTCTGCTTGTTTTCCTAGCAAGCTCCAATAACACTGATCTTGACGAATTATCAGATGCCGTACAGATTCCAAACAAAGTCAAACTGCTGTTCGTCAGTTCGCCGTCATCCCCCAAACCTTCACTCATCACTGCGAATATGTCATCCAGAAAGCATGGTGCGTTGTGAGGGACAAGATGAGAAACTGTGGAGGCCGATGATGTCTTTGTCTCTGAACTATCTCCAGTCTCTGTGGAGTCCATTGTGTGGCTGGACTTCAGTGTATTTCCTGATTGAATTGGAAACAAACAAATTATATTACACACTGAAAAACAGATCAATGGAAAGGTCTGAAAGGTCTGAAATGAGCTGTCTGTCACTGTAAACAATCTAGCTGTTACACAAAACAGCCACAATATAAAATGTAAAGGCACTGTACAAAAATATATGAATATTAATGTCAAAGCACACATTTAGAGAGGCAGAGTTGGTTTCAGTTTTGCAAAAGTCTCACCTGTCATTGTGGGGTCATGGGCCGGGATCAGCTGCCTTCCATGTGAGACCTGCAGGGCTACACAGAGCCGGGTCCAGCAGAGCATCAATGCCCCGCAGAAGAAGACATCAACAACCAACATGCTCACACTGCTGTTTGTACAGGATGTATGTCTGTGTGGTCAGACCTCTCTCAACTGATTATTTTGAATGTGTGAGGCTCAAGAGGGTGGGAGTTATATCCTCCCACCTTCCCTTTTTACTAACAGACTGCCAAAATAGGAATATCATGTGTCCTTGATGAGGTAGATTGCGGATTCCTTTTTGAGCAAGATGTTTACTGCACAGAAAAGCGCCCTCTTCACCTCTGAAAATTAGGTTAAAGTGAGATAACACAAGGTAATAAAAAGCAAGAAAAAGGCAGTTTTATTGGTTCATTGGACACACACCAAGCCTCTCTATCAGTAGACTCAGACGGACATCAAGAGAGGTTTCAAGATTAAAGAGTGGACTTCCTTTAACTTTCTCATGAACCTTTCATTGTCTTAAACACATGATGCCTCAGGCTGAGCACAGAGGTGGGAGATAACATAACATATATATATATTTATATATATATATATTACATTTATGCAAGTATTGTACTTTGTATTTTACTCAAGTATTTCCATTTTTATGCTGCTTTATACTCCTACTCTGCTACATTTCAGAGGAAAATGTACTTTTTATTCCACTACATTTATCTGACATGCACAAAAAACATGTCATCAGTTAATATAATATAATAATTAATAATAATAATATAATATTTTTTTATAGATTAAACTACCCATCATTATATTAAGTGGCTAAAACAAGCTCAACTTAAACTAGCGACATTAAAATGCTACTTACACATTAATGCATCAGTAATAATCTAATTTATAATAATATAAATAACACTGAAAGCAGCCAATAAGCTGCATAATAAGTACTTTTACTTTTAATACTTTAAATACATTTTTCTGATAATTCTTCTGTATTTTTACTTAAGTAAGGTTTTGAAAGGGGACTTTAACTTGTAATGTAGTGTTTTTACACTGAAGTATTAACACCTTTACTTAAAGGACAGGTTCACAATTTCTCATGTTTTGAAACAACAGTGAGGTGCCCAAACGAACATTGAGACAGGTTTTTCTCGCTGTAATCATTCCCCCTGTTCATACTGACCATTAGAAGAGCTCCTCCAGATGCACTGACAATGTAAGAGATGGGGGATAAAGTCCACAGTCCTGGAATGTTGCCTTATTTGAGGGTGATGCTCAGCATCAGGACACCAACTCTACCTCTTCTAAGTGGTTTCATCTCACAATGATGGCTCAGTCACCAATTAGTCAACTCTTTTGAACAGATTTTTTTGAAATAAGAACTAATAATAGTTTATGGGAAGTTTTGAAATCCAGTGTGGCCCTATTTATCCTTTAATGTGTTAATTTGGGCTCCTGCTCAGGTTCATTGATGACATGTTATTGGTCAGACAGTGATTAAAGACCATTAGATCATTCATATCGCCTTTCAAACCAGCGAAATACAAACACTAACCAGCATTAGATGTGCTTAACCAAATCCAATAAATTCATTCATGCCAAAGGGAGGGGAACAGGTAACAAGCCAACTCTCTGAAAGGAACTGAGCAATGAGATCTGATTCTCTTCAAAGAGCTGTTTACTCCCATCACCGCTCTCACAGCTGCAGGCTTGTTTTGCAGACAGTCAAGGTCTCCGAGCTGTTCAGTGGTGGTGTATCCGGAGAGATGAAGCCAAAGCTCATTCTTGTACATGATAAATCTTCAGTGAGGAGTGACTAGAAAGGTTCATTATTATCTGCACAACATTTCTTGGCAGGTACTTCATCATCCTGATATCTATGTGGGAAACTTTGGCTTACAGATGTGATGTTTTCTTTTCTTTTTTGTGACCAAATTTTTATTGGTTTCGATTTTATTCCCCTTTTTGCTTTCATTATGGAGGAGACATTACATATCAAAATCAAGTTACTGAAATCTTGTGTTGACATTGCATAACACATCTACATCTATAAACTAAGGCAATCACATATGCATTATAATTGTACATACATTTACATAGTGAGATTAAATGAAATACAAAAGTAAATGATGTGAATAATACAGAAGAAGAATGTGTAAGCAGGAGAACCCAAGATAAGCACATCAAACCTCTTTTTAGCCCTCTTATGACCCTGATTATAAGTTAACCTGGTCTTTATCCCCACACTCCCATCTGTCTTTTTGACCCCTCCCAAACCTCAGTCAATTTAAGTTAGCAATGTTTTCTTGGAGATAAATAAAACCTATGAATAACTTTATAATTTAGCAACTGATAGTTTTAATTACATGAAGTGAGTGTAATGTTATTCAAAACTCTCTTCTAGACTATGTTCTGTTCATAGATTTTAAGGTCTGTTGTCATACAGTTGTTGTTGGAGCTTTTTGTACAAATTTGACACAAAGCCCCTGCCATGATCAAAATGTGTTATTATTTCTATAAGTGGGTGAATATGTAATGCCTGAGTCCATGGAACCCCATATGTGAGCATGGCAGTGTGCAACTGTAAATAAAGAAAAGAAAGATGACCCAGGTAAATTAAATCTACCTCTCAGGTCTTGGAATGACCTTAGTCCGTCATTGTTGTAGATATCTGAGAGGGTGTGAATAGTCGACCAGTTTTGTCACTGTGAGTACTGTATGGGTTTTCCACTTATTTGTATATGTTATTATTGAATATTGGCGCATCCATATGCCATTTTGTTTCCCATTGCCTTAGCTTTCTAAAATGTTGTCACGTATAGATCGAATGGCCTATAAATGGTCAACATTGGGTGCTACAATACCTACGTGATAATCCTGAAGAAAGCACATCTTTAAAAGTACATGGTGATATGTTTTTCTAATTGGACCCAAGGTGTCTCTAACTCCTCTCCAAACCATTTAGTAAATGGACAGAGCATAAATGATAAATAATACAGTTCAAAAGTTAGGACATTTAAACCTCCTGATCTATTATCATGCTGGAGTATTGTAGTTCCCATCCCTAGTTTTTGTCCTTTCCATATAAATTTTGAGAGAAGATTCTGCAAACTATTCCAATAACCTGCCGAGGGAGACATTTGCAAATACTACTATAAAACATACCCCTTGGGAGTACGTTAATTTTTACAGTGGAGAGTCGAGTAGCTAATGATATTGTCAACTCTGACCATCTATCTAAAGCCTACGTAATGGAATTGGAACATTTTTAATAATTCTTTGTCACAGTTTTATCCAAAGAAGAATAAATGTTGAGTCCTAAGTATCTAAAATTTGAAACTATTGGTATGCCTGAATAAAGAGTTGTGTTAGTAAATGGAATGCACTTATATAGCACCTTTCTAGTCTTATCGACCACTCAAAGCGCTCTTCAATACATGCCATCATTCACCCGTTCACACACACATTAATACACTGATGGCAGAGGCCACCATACAAGGTGCCAACCTGCTCATCAAGAGTGATACAGCACTTCCTATCCAAAGAGCCCCACAATGTTTCTATTCTCACCCATTAACACACACACTCACACATTGATGGCGCAGCCATCAGGAGCAGGAGGGCTCAGTATTTTGCCAAAGGACACTTTAACATGGAGGAGCGGGGGATCGAACGACTGACCTTCTAATTGGTGGACGATTGATGGACGCTCTGCCTCCTGAGCCACAGCCATCCACAGTAGTAATTATTGCCACATTTTGGGGAAGTAGAGATGACTTTTCCAAATTGATCTTATAAGCAGATATTGATCTTAATTATTTAAGAATATTTAAAATGACTGGAAGAGAAGTTGGTACCTGACTGAAATATATTAACAAGTCATCAGCGTACAAGGATGTCTTATGAATGGTGTCCGTCACTGCTATCCTCTTCACTTCTTGGGAATTCCATATTTTTTGGGCTAACAGCTCTAAGGATAGGACAAATAGCAGTGCCAAGGCTGGGCACCCCTGACAGGTACCCCATGCAATAGCAAACTGTGGAAAACATTGATTGCCTTTTAACACCATCATTGGATTAGAATATAAAGTTTTATGCGTTTTATGAAATGTTTCCCAAAACCCATATAGTGCATTGTGTACCACAAATATGACCTCTGAAGCCAATCAAAGGCTTTTTCTGCATCTACAGACAACACTGTGCATGTTGATGATAGAGATTGCCCAAAATAGCTAAGTCATGACCTGCCCTGCTCTGCCTCTGATTGGCTAGTACTCGTTGCCTTCGTTGGTTCGGTTGGTTTAGTTTGGGCATGAGGGGTGAGATTGGTTAGGGTTAGGGTAAGAATGCCAGGGTAAGCCAATCAGAGGCAGAGTAAGGTGGGTCATGACTTTGCCAACCTAGGGAAAAAAAAATATCACGTCTTGTTTATCGTCAACTGTTTACTAAAGATTGTTGTGCCTTGAGAGGAAGTAGTGTGTGTGTGTGTGTGTGTGTGAGTGCAGTAGTAAGCTGTTAAAACTGTCTTGTACGTGTATGAGGCATGTGCATATGCTCGTGCTCCTCTGGTGGGAGGGGCTTAGGACAGAGAGGAGTGGACAGAGCTGCAGGAAGAGGGCTTTACTTACAAACACTTTTTTCCCCCCTTTTCCAGAACACCCTTACCCCAGCTTTATCCAAATCCATTAGATTAAAACGTTTCCATCGGTTCTTATTGCCAAAGGGAGGGGAACAGGTAACAAGCCAACTCTCTGAAAGCAACTGAGCAATGAGATCTGATTCTGTTCAAAGAGCTGTTTACTCCTATCATTGCTCTCACAGCTGCAGCTTGTTTTGCAGACAGTCAAGGTCTCTGAGCTGTTCAGTGTTGTATCTGGAGAGATGAAGCCAAGGCTCATTCTTGGACATGACAAATCTTCAGTGAGGAGTGACTAGAAAAGGTTCATTATTATCTGCACAACATTTCTTGGCAGGTACTTCATCATCCTGATATCTATGTGGGAAACTTTGGCTTACAGATGTGATGTTTTCTATACTGTGGGAATCAAAGCTGGTCTTTGAAAGCATTTGAATGACAACATACATCTCAATTTTTGGATGTCTCTACTGTACTTATTTCTACTCTGAGAACAATTTTGATAGTTTATAACTAACTCTCAGTGTCATCTACATAATGCAGGCCTTCTGAGTGTTACTCAAAACCATTGAGGACATTTTCATACATTGCTCCAAGTAGAGGTTGAAAGGCTGCACAATGAAGAATTAGTGCGTTTTTAAGTGCTTTTTAAAATCATAGTAAAGTCTGATAATTTCCCAGAAGAACAAGGCTTGTTGGGAGATTTTCTCAGAGACTCCACAGGCATTTTGGCACAAAAACAAGTGCACCCCCCTGAATAAGAAATCATAAATGATATGTGAATCTCAGCATAGTCTGCTTGATCCAAAGAGACTGGAAAAAGACATGAATGCCACTACACACAACAAAATAAATTCAAATATTATATGAAACATTTTTATTAATAATCATAAAATGCAGAAAAAAACATTAATTCCATTTGTCATTATAACATCTTAGGATAAAAGCACCAACACCGAACAGTAACAAGTTTCCCATGAAAACCCAGGGCCTTTTGGAAAGTAGGTTTGCCGTTTATTGCACCTCAAACCTGCCCTGGCTTCACCGATCAAGAGATATCTGTACATACTGTAGGTCACACACGTGTCCTTCAGAGTTGGTTTCCCTCCACGTAAACGGGAGGGATCCCAACAAGGGGGACACTGAACCTCCTTCTTAAGAGACACAAATCGAGACAGAGGCATTTGCGAGATGAGGAAGATGCTGAAAGTCGTAGCCATTTCACAGCTTCTCGAGATCGGAGCGACTCATAAAGCTTTACAGAGCTGGGTTTTCACTGGAGAGGGCTGGATGTATGTGACAGTGAGAATTCATCTGAGGGAACCAATTTTCCTTTAAATACACTTACTGGGGGGTTGTCCTGGTCCTGAGTTGGGTTAGAAAGGGACTTCATCATGCCACAAGATGGTAAACAAATTTGTGACATGCAGTAGTTCATGAAAATTCATTAACATCATTACACCATTTCAAGCAATCAGGGAAGTTCCTGAGTTGAGACCCTTGGCAGGATTAAGAGTAAACAGCCTCGACTGCAAAGCTCTACCAATAATGTACCAAGATGGAGCATGTTGGAGAACTGCATGGAAGCTTTGAATTCAAATCACGCTCATGCACCAAAGGACTTGAATAACAGCACCTTATCCCTTTGATTGATTATACAAGTAGCTACAAAACTGTTTGAAATCCGTAATGAATGTAATATTGGCCTCATTATTCTCACTTGCACATACACCACACTGCCCCCCTCCAGATGATCAAAACTTCTGCAGGTTAGACTGGACCGCCAGAAAGCCACCAGGCAAGCTTGTGTTGAAGATTATTCTACCATAAACCCTGCAGCACAACAGGAGAAGAGTAGTATTTATCAATAGCTGCAATTTCCTTGTTTTAAGTGAAGGAGATCACCGTGCTGTCTGTCTGACTAGTAGTATTAAAAACTGACAGGAATCTGAAGACACAATTAAAAGCATAACATGAAACTGCAGTTGTATCAAACACCAAGAACAAGAAAATCAAAACAGCATCAACGATAATTACAAAAGACCTCTCAGTGCTGGTAACAAATTGGCTATCGTCTCTAATTACGTTCTAAAATGAGCAAATTCTTTTCACTTGTTCACTGAGTGAGTGTGCAGGACAGGAGTTTACTATAAAGCTTTTATTATTAGTCTAATCTTCCCTTGGATATGCACTGGCAAGTGGAAAAAAGCACAGGCACAAACTGAGCTTAAGTGTATTCCCACTATCAGAAAAAACAGGAAGCTTGGCTGCTCTCACTCCCAAAGCAAGCTACACACACGCTAACACAAGTGTTTCACATCAGCTTGTCTCTTGTAATTACACAATATGCTCACATTACAAGGTAGGGCCTTGTCAAGTAAGACATTCAAAGACAGACAGTGTGTGTGTAAGAGGTTGACACGTAGTTTTTATGCACCAGTAGAGACTTAGTTTGTATCTAAATTGCCATCGTTTGGAACAGAAGCACCATTTTTTCCTGCAGAATCTGTGTTGGTAAAAAGAAAGAAAATAATTAAAGTGATAACAGTTCTAGTGCTGGAATCTAGTTGTGTTCGCTGCCACAACACCTCTGTACGTGTGAGTGTTAGCTACACACAGCTTCTGAGTTTCTAGTTCTGTCGTGTGTGTATGTGTGTGAGTGTGTGTGTGTGTGTGTGTGTGTGTGTATATATATCACAAGTATACAGGTGCTGCTGTGTTTGGCGCCATCTGTTAAGGTCCTGTGGTGGCAAAGCTTCGCTCTCCTTGGCTTCAAGCCTCCTGTTTAACAGGTTGAATTTAAGGGTCACAATGCCAGCACCAAAACACCCCTATTCACTTATATATATATATATATTTATATATATATATATGTTCATATATATAGACTGTATATAGATACATATTTTATATATCTTTCAGTTTATGATGGAGAGACATACAAGGAAAAACAAACTTATGTACAAAAACAGTGTGTCTTGTTCACTAACAAACTGCCCAGGTAAGCAGCTCGCCTTGGAGAGCAAAGCGTGCTGACGGTTTCAAACTGCTGAGTGAGAAACATTAACAGAGGCCCTTGAACCTGTTTACTCGGAGTCTGAGCCGCCTGTTGCAGAGTAGTTTTTTATCGAAAGGTGGTGTCTGCCGTTGTACACTTGGCATTCAAAGAACCAGACAATAGCATATTAAATATGAGAAAGGAAATGCCAAAAAAAGGCTTTACAAATGTCCCTGTGTACAGCACCAAGTATTCGATTTGTTTTTGATGTTTTCACTATAGAATAAATAAGATCAGGCACAGTCCAAATTTAGCACCATTGTTTTCAGACTGTGAGTCAAGTACACACACTATTGCATTCTACAATGTCAACACATTTCAGGATTTAAAAAAAAAAAAAAAAAAAAGAGGAGAAAAACAAATACCAAGGCAAATGGAGACTGACGGCATAAATATTATACACAACTATACAGTCGGAGAATGAATCACATTCACAGTACAAACATTGTTTACAAAAAAAATTACACAATAAAAAGCAAACAAAAAGGTGTGAAACGAGTCCAGTAGTTTGTTGTGGTTATGGTAAATAGGTTTTCCCAGTGTGTGAGGATTTGCATGCTTGTGTGTGTGCGTGTGTGTTAACTGCAGTATTATTCCACATACATGTGTCCATATTTATGTCCTTAACATTTGCTTACACCTGCATTTTCCAACAGCAGAGATAAATATACTAAGATTAGCTTAAGAAGAGTTTAAAATTCCTGCTTTAAGAATACTTCTGCTGCGGTCCCACAAAGTAGTGCGATTTACCAAATTGATAGACAAAGAAAACGCTATTAATAAATACAGAAATTAGTTCAGATCTTCTGTGGTTTTACTAGAATTGTTTCATACCTGGATTCAGCTTCACTAAACTTTAACAACAGTGTTGCCAAAACTCTCTGACAACAGTGGATCTCTACCAGAGAGTGGCTAACAATGTCCACACAGAGCACCATCTCATTAAGTGAAGTCATCGGGTGTTTTTTAAAAAATTTATTTAAATGTATTCAGCTCTGCTCACTATTGGCACCCCATGAAATGTTGCTAATTCAACACAGTTTCAAAATTAGGCTGAAATTTGCAAAACGTACACTTATGTTCTTCCATATTCTTCATTCTTCAGTTCATTCATTTAGATGTTGCATGTGAAATATGCCTGATTATTATCACAAAAGACCAAAAAGATATTATTTGAAGTAAACAGAGAAGATTTCATTGACGTTGATGTCTGATATTGGAAGACAAACACTGAACCACACCACACATCAGGATTTATTTTCATTACTCAGAATGTGAACTTTGTTTTGCTCCAGTTAGAAGCAAAGGAGATATTAGTTTTGTGAGTCAAGAGCATCCAGAACTAGCTAAATTAGAGAAAAGCAGATTTTTGTACCACTTTTCTTTTAATTAATGGGAATTAACAGTGAATAACCCAAGTTTTTAATCGTCTTAAATAAAAAAATATAGCAAACCATCAACATAACAGGGGTGTCAACTAACCAGCCTGGACGTGTATATCTTCTGCTACATGAGTAACTGTATCTTACTATCCAGTGTGAAGTTAGACCAAAATATTAAGTTCCTCATCTTGTTTCATAGTCCAATATGTTGTAACAAATGCTGAATTCAACTGAAGGAAGAAAACAGATAAGAGAGCAAACATGCAGAGAGGAAAGAGCTGCATGATATCTGAGCAGAGTTCAATGAACTGGTCTCTGTGAGTGTGTGTGTGTTTGTGTTTGAGTTTGTGTTTGTGTTTGAGTGTGCACACACAAGCGCTCATGACGTGAAACTTTGGAGGGAACGTGACACCTGATGAGATTCAGCTCAAAAAAGGTGGACTGTGTGCTTCAATCTGTTGTTAAATGTTACATTAAATCATTAAAAACAATTGCTATAATAGTAACTACGACAAAAATGATACACGATCATACAATAGAGCACCTCAATGTTAAACCAGACATTTTGATAATTCAGTTCATTCAGTGCTGGACAGCAGCCAGTACTGACTTCCATATTGTAAAATCTTCAAACCAACATTTTTTTTAACCAAAAGAACTCGACACATAAACATGACCAGTGCCTTTGAATTCTGCTCAAGGTGATCATAGTGGTGGTGGTTAGTGTGTGTGTGTGTGTGAGAGACTGTGTGTGTGTGTGCGTGTGTGTGTGTGTATGTACGTGTGTGTCAGAGATCCCAGTATAGAAGCCGGTCTTGGAGGCGGTTGGGTAGTGCAGACGTTTTGAAGCACCAGTGAGTGAGGAGAGTGCCTTGGTCCACACCTGGACATTTGCATAGTTTATTCAATGTTGAGGTAGTTTTCAGCAATTACCTGAAAGATCAAATAAGAGAGAAAAAGACACCATGCGTGATTATATGGCTAATACATTAAACACTGCAAAAAAAAGCAACAACTAATAAGCCAAAACTGTATTAAATCCTGTCACTTTTACAATCCCAACTTGTCGTCTTTGTAGTTTTAATCTTAAACCCAAGAGTCGTCTTACCTTGTTCGATCAGAACAACAGCTTGTGGGAGCACAGGGAAAACAGGTATCCTGTCTCTCTCACTCCCTACCAGTCTCTCTCTCTCTCTCTCTCATTCTCTCCCCCTCTTCACCCTCTGATTGCCCTTCGCCCTTCCCCTCTCCACCCCCACCCCTTTCCCTCACCCCCAAACCCTATCTAGGTCGGGAGCTGGGGAGCTGGGAGGTGGTGTAGGTGCCATGCATGCCCTGAGTCCTCCACATGCTCCCGCCACCACCAGAGCTGCTGCCCGGTGGTGGAGGGGGCAGCCGAGGGGAGTAGTGCACTGCGAATGGACGAGACGAGGAGGAGGTTGACAGAGAGGAGGAAGAGAGGGAGGCGGTAGCAGCGGCAGCGGCAGAGACAGGAGCAGAGGAGGCAGAGGTGGAGGAGGAGATGGAGAGAGAGAGGGATGACTGCGCTCTCTGATGGTGGAGAGAGGAGTGGGACAGACGGGAGGAGTGGAGGGAATCTGATCGAGAGGATGGCAGGGCGTCAGAGTGCGTGGTTGCTGACGAGGAGGGGGCGCTGTGCAGGGGCGGTGGAGGGGGCAGGGAGAGCGTGGGAGGAGAAGGGCTGTGCAGGACCGACTGGGTGCGGCTGTGCTGGGCCTGTGACAGGGAGAGGGGGAGAGGTGAGGACACGGAGGCCAGGCGCGTGGAGGCTGGTTGGGGAGTGGTGTGCTGCTGGGTTTGGGAGGAGGAAGAGGAAGAGGAGGAGAGACTGAGCAGAGAGCTGAGGCCTCCAGAGGTGGGCAGCGTTGCCCCAAACTGATGGGAGGAGACTGAGGGAACCACGTGGTGAAATATACCTGCAAATCATACAGCAGAAATGGAGGGAGGGGGAGGGCGAGAGAGTGGAGAGCAGGTAAAAGTGGCAAAGAGAGCGAGAAGGAGGGGGACAAAGAGAGAAGCAAGGACTGAGCCAGGTTGTGCATAGCGCCAAGCAAGTCTTAGACAAGCACACAGAAAGCAAACAGAGTCAGTCCACTGTGACTGTAGCCAGACTAAACCAAATCAGTTTAACCAATTTAAAAATTGCACTAAAACAGGAGTTTTTTTTTAACCACAGAAAATTTTGATTTCTGGAATTATTTTTGCTTGCAAGTGAAATGACTCTGACATACAACTCCAACAGATACACCCACAGAAAATGACAAAAGGAACAATGTGAGCTACATAAAAATAATCCGATAGTCATATAAATTCATGGCTAAAAACAGATGCCAAATCAAGTCCATTTTTTTTATTTTTCTATTGTCTATATTTTAGTTAAACATAAATTCTAAATTGCAGCATTTTCCAAGGGTGTTTCCAACTGCAGCACTCAAGCAGCCAGTCCATGTCAAAGCGAGGCAGCACACAGAGTCGGTCAGTCGGTCAAACTGTCAGTGAGGCAGACAGAGAGACAGCAGCATTGGGCCTCCACTTACCTGGCGATCAGCAGGCCCATTCCCTAAAACTTGTACTTTTTCTTTATATAAACATCACCCCAGGCTAAGACCTCACTCTGACTGTTCAACGAACCTGAGTCTGAGATAAGAATTCACATTGAGCAGGAAAGACCAGATCAGTTTGTCATCAGTGATGCTCACCTCCAGCCGCTCCCCCTGCCAGCCCGGCACTGGAGAAGCTTCCCAGGGCGGAGTGTCCGTTGACGAGCCGTGGGGTCCCACTCACCGTGGAGCCGCCAGTCGGGGCCCCGAACAAGGACTGCAAGACTGAGGTCCCTCCAAGTGGGAACTGAGACCCCAGGTACTGACCCACAGATGATCCTGTGGTTGAGGAAACTGCTACAGCACTGCCTCCGACCTTCCCACTCAGGATGCCTGCTCCGTTGCTGGCAGCTGCAGAAATGAAGAGATTCTGACTCGCCAGACTGCTGCTGGCCTTCAGGTCCCAATCGCGAGGGGCTTTCTGCTTCTGGAGGGCCTGGCGTTGGTCTGAACCACTGCCTCCCTGGGCTCCTCCGCTACCGCTGCCGCCTCCACCACGGGTCCCTGCATCTTGACTCAGGAAGGGGTTGGGGGTCATGTAGCTGGACGACTCTCCATCACTTCCTTTCCTCACCTGCTGATGGTGTTGTTTGTGATCAGAATCTGAGTCCGTGCCCCGACTCGACCCCCCCATGCCAAATGGAGAGCCCCCCTGTCTCAGGTCTGAGTTGGGTTGCTTCGGGTCGGATATGGGTGAAAAGGTGGATTTCCATTTGCTGTTAGAGGACAAGGAGGAGGAAGACGAGGCCTCACTACCTGTGCTGTTGCCACTGCTGCTACCAGATTTCCTGCCTAGTGGACCAAGAGAGAAGAAGAATTTGCATTAAGTAACAGAAGTGCAAAAATATACTTTTTATTTTAGCTAAAGCATTTTCTTTTCTTACCTCTTTCACTATCCCCTAGTCTACTGGGTCCATCTCTGCTCTCCAAGGATATAGTGGCAATTTTTCTTTCAATTCTAGGAAAAAAGAACAACAATGAAAACAAATGCAATGACGAGTGGCATGAGGTCATACTTTTATCACTGGTTTTTGATTAAAATAAACAAAGAAAAACATTGTGATGAGCCACCTGGTTACTTAGCAACTCAACCAAGAAAGCTTCATAAAAAAAGGCCATCAAAGTAATCTTACAACAAGGACAGCTCAACAACTTATCTTCATATTACATAAAAAATATTACCTTGAACTGGAGCTGTCAGCAGGGTATCCTGAGTCCTCATCGTCAGAGCTGGGGGCTGAGGAGTATCGACCTGTGCCATTGAGCTCCAGGGGGCGCTCTCTCTTCAAGATGGGAGGTTGGTCCAGGTCCGGCCCACTGGGGCTGCGGCTTGATTGCTCTGGGGAAGAGATAGCAGAGATCTCCAGAGGCTGGTTGATGTTGTTCACCTGTTGGGACAAAGGACATGCAGATTACACCCAAATGACAACAAAAAGTTGTCTTGAATAATCAAAGAGCAATCTAAATGAACACATCCATAGAGAGATACAGGTGTAAATGCACCAAACATACATCAGTGACAGCGTAAGTCTGATTATTTAAAAATTGTATATGAACTAGCACTTAAAACTCTATTTACGCTCCACCTCTTTCTAAAATTTGTACTTGTAATATTGACTATCATTGATAAAGTATCAATCAACTGTTAGTCCAGTTGTCATGAATTACAAATTGCTTATAGAATCACAATAAACTGACACTTACAAAATAAGTATATTATCATATCAGGTTGCTTTTGGTGACTTACCATGGAGTTAATGTTTAGTGGCGATCCGGAGGAGTGGTTGTTGGAGCTGAGCCCGGGGAATGACCTCCTCTTTGGGGATCCGCTGGCCGTCACAGCCCCTGTAGAGCTGCGTTTCCTTCTCCCCCGCTTCCGCCCTTCTTGAGAGCCGAGGCTGTGAGAGGAGTGTGATGACAATGTATGTGTTGGTGTGTGAGTGTGCTGTGTGCCGGGGGACTGGTGGTGGTGGTGGTTTCCATGGTTACTGTGGTATCCCTGCTTGGCTGAGTTGCCAGTGTGATGGTGGAGGCGTGAGCCTCCGGCCGCACTTCCTCCACTGCCTGACGAAGAGGAAGATGAAGAGGAAGAGGAGGAAGAAGAGAAAAAGATTCTCCTCCGCAGTTCACTGTCCTGAAGCTCCGTATCGGAGTCTGCCCCATGATGTTCCTGTCCGTCTTCTGGAAGAATCCTTGGGGGTCCATCTGCATACTGGAGAACCCCTCCAGTGCTGAGTGGGGGGCTCTGGATGGGACCCCCTCGGCCCATTGGTCCTGTCAGAGGAGTATTGGTGTGTGGAGGAGACGATGAAGAAGCCCCATTGTGGTCCTCGGGGTGGAGACCTCCATTCATCAGCCCTGAGCTTGATGAATATCCTAAAGAGAAGGATAAGGATAAAGATGCACAGTAAGACCAGAATTCAAATATAAGACACAATCAATGCACTTAATTAGTCATAACTAAAACATAAATACCAGGTGATATTATGGATATAGTAATAATACATTGAATTCTCTTCCTCCCATCATACATTTTTTGCTTTCTACAAGAGTCAACTAAAAGCACACTTTTACTCATTGGCCTTTAACTGCGCCTTACCTGACCGGCTCAGGTACAGTATATGTTCTGACGCATCTGTCGCTGTGTGTTGTCTCAATGTTGTGTGAACTTGTGCATTTATTATTGCTATTATTATTGTCACTCTGTTTTCTTTTGTTTGTCTCCGTACTGTTGTTCTGTTTTTCTGTGTGTGCTGTAAAGCACTTTGCAGTAACTGTGTTGCGTGTAAATAAAATATAGTGAAAAATACATTAAATCGTGGATGGAAAATCCTTACCATTGGTCTGACCTGTCTGAGACACAGGACTCGGAGTACTTCTCTGAAATTATGAACACACAGAACATATCATAGTGTGAAATCAAAAATCACAAAATATGTTGTAATAATCCAGGTGAAACAAGAGCAGTTAATCTAACATCACTCTAACATGTGCATCTTAATGTGTACACACCAATCTTACTTTTCACAAGTGAACATTACATCTGCAGCAGGTGGCCTAGACTAAGACTAGACAGTCCTGTCAGAGGTCAGAGATTTTAACTGTAACTTGAACAATACATCAAAAGCCTCATGCCCTAATAAATGTGTCCTTGGACACAATGCTGAACGCCTACTTCACTTCCTGTATGGTGCTACAGACAGCTGCAAAAACCATCAAACAATCATATGGCAGATAGTAACAAACACACTCACCAGTCTCTCAGCACGACTGGGAAGCACCACGCTGGCCAGTGGGATGCTTACTGGTAGTTTACTTGGGTGGACAGTGCTCAGAGGAATACTAATTGGAAGGCTTGTAATGCTGCTGTCACCCTGAACAGATGGACTCTTCTCCTTACCACCCTATATGAGCAAAGGGAAAATACCTGTGTAAAAACTGTTAGGAAGATACAGTAGATCTATGTAACCTGTGTGCTTACACACATACCGACACTGCAAGTTTTAAGGGAAATTACACATACTGTACATATATAATCAAGTTTGAATATCTTAATTGCACACGTTTGAATATAGTTACTGCACATGCACTATTTTGGTTTATATTTTATAATAGTTAAATTTCCACCATGTTTGATCATTCTGAATCTTATCATGTAACCTTTTACTGAGAGGACATTAGCCTGATTACATACTAAAGTATCAGTGTAACACAAGGTTCATGGAATGTGTGTGGCCAAAGATATTTGAGTCTTTGGGAGTGTGAATAGAGAAAGTGCTAACTGTTAACTGTTTAGAAAGGCAAGGCTAAAGTGGCGTGTCAGAGGGTAGCAAGATTGCCAAAGTACCGGCACGCTCCCCAGTATCCCACTGGTTAAGATGCATGCCGAATAAACCATAAAAATGAATGAATGCCCTCAGTCTCTAGTTTGTGCTTGTATAGTTTCATGAGGTTGTGATTATCCTAGAGGTCACAATAGGTCATTTTATACAGTGAGGTCAAGTTTTAAAAAATGGTCTCACTACAATGAAATGGCTACGGTGGGGACTAACATCATCACACATGAATACAGTTGGGCTCATCGAATCCACAAGAGTCTCAGCTTTCCAATCATTTCCAATTCCAAGACTGTTTAGGGACCCCAGTATGCAGAAATATTCAAATACACCATTTTTAGAAAAGGTGAAAATAACACATTTATACTGCATGGTTTTTGCCAAAAACTGCATGGGATTAGCATGAAGTGGGCGTGTCTGTAAAGGGGAGACTCGCGAGTACCCATAATACCTATTTTCATTCAGATAACTTGAGAGGTGAGAGGTCACGGGACCCCTTTGAAAATGGCCATGCCAGTTTTTCCCTCACCAAAATTTATGGATGCCTTAGGTCATCTAGTTTCACATGATACCAATATCTTAACTCTAAAAAAACTGAGCCCGCTACAGCCTTTGAAAGACAGTAATGTTGGCCGAGGGCACAGATGCCCCCGTGGGTCTCTGAGGTTAAAAATGCCCCCCAAATAAATATATTTATATTTATCTATCTTAGAAGGGAAGAAAACCAAATAAGGAGATAAGGATGTTAACTGGAAGAAGCAGCTTTGACAATAACTCTTGTGTGAGAAAGTGTAGAAATGTATCAGAAGCGAAGTGGAGGAAGAACTCCTCCAGGAAAGAAACACTGATATGTAATGAACAGAGGGGCAACTGTTGTACCAATTACTTGTCAAGGTTGAATATTATAAGGGTGACAGAGTGCTCTGTGACAGACGTGGCTACCACTATATGGCCGTATTCAGACCAAATCAGTCCTCCCACTCATTTGAATGGAGGTAGTGTGTTTAGGCTGCAGGGTTTTGGCCGCAGCGGTGCCGCACCGGCCTGGCCAATCATAGCCTACGATCAGACTGATCAGAGCTGTAAAACTCTGCCATGAGGGAGGACAAAAATGTTACTAGGAAGAGAGGAGGACATTTCTCCTCATTTGATAGCGTTAAAAGTGAAATTAGACTTTACTGTCGGCTTCCTGACTCGTTTTAAAAAGGTGAGAGAAAAAGAGAGAGAGAGAGAGAACAGTTGTGGTTGAGCGAGCTAGAGTGAATGAAGAGAGGGAGCGACGGAAGCGAGGAAGCTGGTAAATCAGATCAATAAAACGTTATTTTGATTGTTTCACAGTGGTCACGTTCTAGAGCACAAATAAACACGCCCACACCCCCACACACCTCCACTCAACCCTGCGGGGGTGAGCCGCAACGTCTGATTTGGTCTGAATACGGCCTGAGTATGACTGTGTTTGGAAATCTTTGTCTACCACAGGCACTGAGTCTGTATGCATACGCGTGTGATTAAAACTCGGAGGACAGACTTGCTCTCTGTGAATCCGTTCTTATTATTACAGAAATCCCACAACAAAGTGCAAGACAAAAAGAAAGATAAACATTTACCCTCTCAGAACCTTTAGGAAAATTCTGGGCTTCGGATGCATTGGGAGAGGGGCAGCTCTGTTTGCCTCCAAGCGGAGAGTTAATGCCACCCATTTCCCCCCTGAAAAACAAACAAAAACACCTTGAGCCCATTAAACTAAAATAGATTCATTATTGGAAATTGGGAGCTTTTAGAGCCTACCAACCTGTGTATGGCCAGCCCCGGACCTTTTAAGTGGGCAGAGGCCGTGGGATCCTGGTTAAGGTGCCTCCGCAAGGCAATTTTGGCAGGGGAGAAGCGTGTGTAGTCAGGAAGAGCGTGGGAGGAGCTTTGCTGCCTCTGCCGGGCATCAGGGGTGGCAGGTATGATCTCATGGTCAGGAGAGATGGGCAGATAGCGGGAAAGAAGGTCCCCCTTCGTGTTAGCCCGGTCAAAACAGGGTGAGCTGGTGCCATTGATAGACAACTCTGGGCTTACACCATTGAGAGCTGGGGCTGAGGACAGGCCAAGCTTAGAGGAGTCCAAGTCTGTGGAAGAGCGCGATTCCAGGCTCTTTCTGTATGGGGAACCCTCACAGGGGCTGTAGGATTTGAGATGAAGAAGCTCCTGCTGTCTTTGACTTTTCTCCAACTCCACAATGCTGATCTACAGACACCAGGGGGAGCCGTTACACAGTAAAACAGGCATCCTACAACAACGCTGAAATGTCTGAGAAAACAAGACATATGTATTTATTTGCACTCTTGGTGGAAAATGTTATGACAGCATTTCATGAAATCTTCCTGAAAGCTGTATTTTATTCATATTTTTTTTCCTGAAAGCTGTATTTTACTCATAATTTAAGTGATCGGGCTAATTTGTTCAAATATCTGTGAAGAGTCTGTTTCATGGACGAAAGGGGAAGGCAGGATAGAGGTAGAGGCCACAGAACACAGAAGTATTTAGGAACATAAAAGAGGTGGGAGAGAGATGCAAGCATTTGGAAATTAAACTGAGGTGGACTAAGTACCTGCAACTCCAAGCAGTGTCTCTGTTTCTCAGAGATCTGTCTGCGTAGGGCCTGCTTCTCCTTCAACAGACTCTCAAGACACAAAGAACCCCAATCTAGCTTCAGCTCCTCACATCGAGACTTTAGCTGGAACACAACACACAGAGCACATTTGCTGTTATTTATTTGCTTTTCATTGCCAAACGGAGGATGATATAACAAAGTGAAACCATTTAATATTAGCTTTTAACTTCCAACCTGTATAGTATAAACTAGAGCTAAACTAGTACATCAACCACCATGGTGGAGGTCATAAGAACACAGCAGCACTGGGGTCTCACCAGTAACAGGCTGTGGTCTCTCAGCAAGGCCATGTCTCTCTCAAGCTGCTTAGTCTGCTCTTTCAGCTGACGATTGTGAGCTGATATTTCCTTTTGGGCCTGCAGCAGGTCCTCCACAGTCAGGGCTTTCACTCCAAGCTGACCACACACACACACAAACACAAACACAGAAAATTAAGTGTCTTAAATCTTATCTTTGCAAACTACAAGTGATTTACGTTCCCACCCTGCTGTATTAAGGATAAATAACACACTATGACATCACTGTTGGGTGCGGTTACAAGTTTCAACAGAGTGCACCCAACAGTGATGCTGGATGTGGTCTCAGGTGCAACAGACTTGAAACTTTCAACTAGAGGAGCTTAGTGTTAAATTAACCTGTGAGGACAAGCAAACTACAATATGATACTGCATGAAAAGTCAGTAGCCTACACGACAAAGCATCTATGAACTATCTGTTCATTTGCAAATGAGATACAAATGAAATGGGATAGGTTCTCTGTCAAACATCAAACTGTATTTGGTAAGTCAAATAAGTTATGATTTCTGTGTATCCTCAGTTTAATTCAAAATAAAAATAACTTCAGAAGCATAGATGATACATGAGATTAGATGGAATAAAATAAATAAATGAATAAGTAGAATAAAAGTGATGCATTTTCTGGATGTTAATATAAAAAAGGTTTTATAGTTATGTTGTTGACTGTGCCTTTACAGCTGTGATCTGGATGGCAATAAAGTAGCAGTTCTCACCTCATCAAGTTTGGTCTGAAAGAGACCTTTGATCTTGTCCTTGTGAGATTGACACACAGAGTGAAGCTGCTCCGCCTGACCTGACAGGTCCCTGTGTTTTTGCTGGAGACAGAGAGGAAAGCAGGAATACAGGTAAGAGGATGGACAGAAACCGACAGTTGCATCATTAACAAAGATGCCAGCTTAAATGTGCTTGAAACATACCACTTAATACTACGTCTTAGCAATGGAAATCAGAAATGTCTGCAGGGGCGTTACTAATTACCTTCTCCTGCTCTAAAAGCTGCTGCAGGTTGGTGCGGTACTGAGGAGTCTTCATGTAGGCCATAAACTGGAGGTATTGAACTTTGATGTTATCTGTGAAAAAGGTGTGTGTTGGAGACACAGAATGAGCAAAAAGACAAAAACACAGAAAACTTTTTAAGTCCGGTTGTTGGTAGAGGACCTCAGATACCAAAAAGATTGAAAAGTCTTCGATCTCTTTAAAGTTGAGTGTTACATGCCTAACCATCAGTTTTAATGAAACAGAATCCAATAACCTTGTTTAATAGATACACAGGTATAATGTGTATGACTTGAACAACAACTTTGAGCATGACAGCTAAAACAGACTGACTCTTCATCAGCTCACCTAGCAGTTGTTGCAGACCAGGAGGAGTTGGGCTCAGCAGCAGTTGACTAGAGGGATAGTGCTGGACCTTGGGAGGTAGCTGGTAGAAGGGACTCTGAGGTGGCCGGTATGCATCTGTACATACAAAAAGCATATTTACAATTAAGTTTTCTAAGCCATATAGTGTTGATATCAAGAGGATATGATTATTTTCTGTAATATGAGGCAGTTTAAAGTGAGATGGATTTGCATATTGTGTGCATGTGCGTGTCCTCTGACCCTGAGGGGGTGCCGCAGAAAGAGTCTTGGCGTGCAGCAAATCCAACGCGCTCTGATTCTTCTTGTTTTTCTTCTCAGCGGCCGGGGCAGCTTTCTTGGGTCGACCACGCTTCTTGTTGTTCAGCTTGCGACCTTTGGACAAGAGTCGGGCTCTTCGGGGTTTGGCAGAGGGCTTGACCACTGTCACCAAGCTAGGACGCTCCTCCTCCCCACAGGAGTCCTGCTGTAATACACATAGACAAACACACATATACATTCATGCACAGAGCACAGAGAGCTTGACTTGCTTCCTACATAAAGTCTGGTTAATCGGTGTATAACCTACCTTGTTTTGTTCTTTAGGTTTTGTGGGTGTGGTGCTATTGCTTTTACTGTCCTTTGTATCCTTCTGTTGACGTCGCCTAGCTGCCTCTTGCTCCTCCTGACATAGGATGAATCATTTTAAGGGTTTGATACAGAAATTTCAGTGAGTACAATGACATTGTCAATACACTGATGAAGAAGATGAAGACTTACCCTGAGTTTAGGATTTTTGAGACTAGCAAAATAGTTTTCAAGCTGAAAAACAGGACAAAGAAAATGTAGATATTAGACGTCACTCTTAATAGACCAAAGGAACTTTTAATTTCCCAGAAAATGTTTGTTTCATTGCCTTTACAAATGTTTACATTCCACCCAAGTTGGTCAAGTCATGGTGTTTAAGTCAACCTTGAAAAGATGTTGATTCCACATTTTTGGCTATAACATGATTTAATAAATGTAGGTGTCCAGTCATAATGAAAGGAAATGTAATTTCTTATTCTACTGAACTCTGCTATCAATATAACTTGTTATATTTAAAACATATTTAGAGCATGAGGCTTTTTTTTAAAGCAAACAATGTCCTGAACAAGACCGCGCGGTTGACATTTTGAACCCTGTGAGCTGTTTGTGAAATACAGTCAACGTTGCTGACTCAATCAGTGATTTTGCTCATTTAATGCTGACACATTTTTTACCAAGGCTTTTACTTTTTCTACAAGCAAAACACAACGGACTGACAATACTAGTTCAAAGCACAACCAGAGGCAACTATTGACCAGATACATTCAGATTTTAAGCTTATAAATAAATTATTTAAACGCATAAATATAAACAGTGACGTGACAATGTTTGGCAAGTTTGTTTAGTTCTGTTTAGTAGTTTAGTATCTGTGATGTTTTTGGATTGTGAGTCAGTTTACTGACTCATTTTACTGACTCATTTTACTGACACACAGCTTTCGATCGGTGACCTTTGTTCAGAGCTAGTTGGTTGAAGTTGACTTGCCTTTCCTCACGTACACTTGCTTAACAATCAAAATCCATTTCCCTAAAAGGTACAAACAATACAGCAAAATACCTACTGAGGCATAAACTCATCTACTGTGGTACCATTTTAGCAAGTTCTCAGGTACAAATTGCAACAAAATCAGGAGAGGTGAGAGCAGCCACATCTACTTCAGGTGGTAACACACAACAAGTCGGTCAGTAGCAGCACTAGAGCTAACAGTGCAACAGAGAGGCTGCTCTCCACAGACATGACATTAATAACACAGGGGAGCACTCCGCCTCCCCTCATATTATTATTCTCATACAGGCAGGAGACGCTTTCAAATGAATTAATTCATCAATTAATGCAGTTAATTTTTTAAATAAAAAGGCTGCGGACCATTAATCTTCATTGCATATTGTTTCATATGCTTCATTGTTTCAATATGTTTCATATTGTATTTCAGTGGAATAAGGATACCAGTGAATGGTTTGACACACAGTATACTGGAGCAAGAGATTGAAAATTGTGCTCCCTTTTCTATTCATTCAATCAAGAATCTGTTTTGAATCGAGAATTGATTCTGAATCGAATCAGACACTCAAGAATCGGAATTGAAATGAATTGTGAGATTCCCAAAGATTCCCGCCCTGTTAACCAGGGATTACTTCAACCAATTACCAGAGTGACACACATATCACTGTTATCTGATGCACTTGTGTTACCCTGTGTAACCCTCTGTGTTTGCTTACTCCTGAGACTGACAACTCATTAAAACAATATCGGCTGTTATTATGGTAGCCTATCTCACGAGTTTAGGTTACTGTTTGTCTCCAATGTATAAATTGTTTGTGCTGGTTCAGCTTTTTGTCTTTTGGTTTGTTTGTTTTTATCTTGTTTTGCCAAGATAGAGTGTTAAAAAAAGCTTCAGAGCTTACTATGGTGCGGTCAATGGTATGCAGGTAGTAGGAAACTGGCTTTCCAGTCCAGGACACTGAGCCCCTTAGTGGAGAAAGCTCCACCACACGCATTATTGTGCCAATATCTGCAGGACAAGAGAGGATAATCATGGCGCTGCATTTCAAAATCTATACAGGACAAATACAAATCAATGAAAGGGTGAGAGATAAAAATCAGGTTCTTACCACTCAAGTTTCGACTGTTTATTCTAAAATTTAAAGGTGCAAAAGGTTTGGAGGATACTATTTTCCCACCTGGAAATAAAAAAAACAAAAAAACAACAGACACCATAAAAAGTATTGTTTTTCTGTAATTTAAAATGCTGCACAGTGGACACAAACAATAATTGCTACACCTCACTACATAAAGCAAATACAACAAACACAATTACTTCCCAAAAAGATCCACAGACACATTAATCACATGGTCACATTTAGTACTGACAACCTGTAGCTAAGTGGCTTAGTGTGGCTGTGAGGTCAAAGATCAAGTGCCAAGAGTTGACACAGTCGCTACTGGATACCATTATCCATTGTTGTTTTAATCACTTATGTGAACAGCTGAATAAATGATTATTTCTAGTGAACCCAGGTGTCACTCCCAGTGCTACCAGCACAAGGCCTTGATGTTTTCTACACGAGAGAAAAGGTCTGTTGTCATAAGAAAAGGCTATTAGCACCTGCTATTATTTCAAAGCCTTATATGACCTTTAACCTTTGATCAATTCACTCCCAAGGCCTCATAAAATCCCTCAATTGGTTGCAGCTCATCAACCAGCTGCTCTGACGTTCACGTTAAGCAGTGACATTTAAAATAACATTAAACACTGCATAGATTACAGTAAAAAAACTAAACTACATTAATTTACATATAAAACTACCTTCCAGCATAGTTAAAGTATAATCCCTTTGATTAATGTTTTAAAATGATGTTTAATCCGAAACATTTTCAGGAGGGATTTGGCATGTGGCAAGAAAGAAGAAGTGTCATAGCTCTTTTTGGACCAAGAAGTCTCGAGCTAAAGAGATAAATGTGTAATGTTTTGTTCCTTAGATTCCTAAATTATCTCTTTAGTCAAACGATAATGTTATGTACAGTATAAGTAGAAAGGCATTGGCGTTGTATCCCTGATTAATGTCATTAAAGTACACCAATAATCAATCAATACATGTATGTTTTCCATTTGATAGTCAGGCTTATTTGACTTTTAGCTCATCCTTCTTCTCCTCAAAGTGGAGGCTTATTTGATCTTTAAAATGTGTGTGTGTGCGTTTCTATGGTTATAATCTCGAAGTTGTGACCACAAAGAGCAAAAATGACTAACCTTCCTTCATGTTGGCAAAGCGCTCCTTCAGCTGGTGATCTACTTCTGGACCAAAGGCAAAGTTATTCACAAAAATAATACTGGAAAACAGACAAAGATAGAAGCAGTTTAGATCTTGGGCAGGCATTAAAAAAAAACATTACACTATAAGTCAAGTTTTGACAGAGAAATACACACATTTCATACATCGACTGTTCTACAGAGTAACTAAATATTAGAAACACCTTGTTTCACAGAACACTTAAAAATAATAAGTTTCATAGCTGTAGCATTTATTACAGGACTGGAACTTTCTTAGTTCAAATATTATTGGAATGTATTACGAGGTTTCTATTTTCTGGTCTTTCTGTGTATAAATTCAGCTTATAAATGGTCTTATTGGAAATAAACGGCAAATGTGTCTTTCAGACTGTCACTGCGACCTGGTTTGATATACTACCTTGTGTTGGCAATCCTTTCTTTCCATTCTTCAGACAGAAAATCACCTCTCTCCAGCTAAAAAGTAAAGAGAAACAGACAATCCTGAGTACTTGTGGATCTGCAGAACACCTAAATGTTACTCAGAGTAAATACTAAACTGAGAGTAAACTTACTGTGTACTCCCCATGTTTCTTCCCATACCATTTCATCCACTTTTTAAACTCTTTATCCATGGTCTGAAAGAAAGAAAATACATATAACTTTCCAAACAATTGACAATAAAAGTAAATTAAAAAAAACAAAACACAAAACCAAACGAGTAAAAAAAAAACAATCAGCTCAGCATGTCCTCAGAGGCTGCTCGAGAAAGTAGGATAAGCGAGTTAAACAAAGATATTGTTGGTCTAAATGTGACCAGAGTCTCGCTTTTCTTTGCTTTCTGGAGTATCCCTCTGGTCCTGTGAGATATTTAAGTAGTTACCTCTGCATAGGTAGCTGGAATGTCTGCTTTCTCTACACCATAGTAGTGTTTACAATTGGTCGCTGCTGCAACCTGCAGCACTACCTGCCCCACTCCTACAAATCAGAAACAATAAAAAATTAATGAGGTTCCTCTTTCATATATGTTTTATACCAAACAGACAAAGACACCATCGCTGTCAATCTAATGACCTTTTATATAACTTGACATCAGGTACGTTTGTTTAACAAAAACTGTTTCCACTACACTATTAGTGTACTACTGACCCGTTAACAAGACATTTGACAGGTCTGGAGATAAACTGGCAAGAAACTTTTTTCCAACTCAGCGCCATTTGGCTTTGTATGACAGATCTCGTTCTGTGTAAAAGGAGTGTCAGATGAATCTCTCTGTCACCCTCAACCTCCCAGAACAGTAGCACACTAACCACTGCCAAGGTCTACAAAAGTGTCATCCTCCATCATTTCCATCTCGTCGATGATCTGAGCGACCAGGTCGAAAGAGGTCTCTCCGTACACCTCAGGGGAAAAGGGCTCATAGTTGTTCAGCTTCTCAGGGTCAGTCACTGAGTGGTTGTACACCTGCTGTAGGATGTGTCTCAGCAGCCCGTTGGAAGGACGCTTATTCAGCTTCATGGGCTGGGTGGTCCCCTTCCACTGTAAAATGGGATTATACTCTATATTTATTCACATACAAACACACTCCAATCAAGACATAATGACCTTGCCATGTTGGCCCTTCAAAGATGAATATGTATCAGCATTTGTTCCAATGAGTGATGCAGAATGCAGAGGCAGATTTTTTAACCTGAACATTTATAAATCAATAAAAAGGCAAGTTTGGACACAGATATGGACTAGAGAGTACTGACCCTAAAACATATCAGTTTATAACTAGAACCTGAAGATGATCAATTATATGTACTGGACATTATTCTTGTGCTGGTTAGGTCATGCATGGTAAAGAGTCAAAAGAAACACTCCACATTTAGTGGCTTATGTTGTCACATTCATGTCACCTATACAACAATAAAAACTCTTCACACATATGGACCCACCAGCTGGTGAATGCTGTCGATGGCCCTGTTGTACTTGTCACAAAGTCTCTGCATACTCTCAAAACTGTGAAAAAACAAAGACACAAAATGAATACCATAATTTTGTACAAGATAAAAATAAAAGTTCAAAATCAAACAATAACTACTTTGTTGACTTCACAGGAACAATCGTCATCTTGGTGTCACAATGAAACTACTTCAAAATGATGTCAATTGTGACATTAAAAAATTGTTTTATCATTTCTGACACATGTAGATTTTGATGTGACCCAAGGCTCACCTCTTGGTGTCGTAGTCAATGAGAACATAGTTTTCCATTGCCAGTTTGAGGTCTGGGATCTCCTCACACACCCACCTAGAAAACACACACATAAAACTGTCATGATATAATGTACATGACACAGTCACTCGCTGTCTGTGTTCATGTGGGAGTTTACAAGAGTTGAGTCAGAGGGCAGAAAGATCACTTACCGAATGGTCTCGATGATTTCATGAGCAGCATCATGGTGTTTATCCTGACAACAGAGAAACAGGCAATTAACTGACCATAACAGTATTGTTAAGAAGTAAGAGTCTACCCACCGCTGTCTGCATCTACGTCATGATTTCCACAATCATTTTGCTATTAATGTTAATAAACTATAACCATTTATAATGTCAGCATTTTTAAAATACAAATTTCAAATTTTGAAATCAAGGCAAACAGAGATGCCCCAAGAAGAAATTAATATGACAAATCATGTGTGTATCATGTATTTAATGGTAAGAGTTGAATGTGAAGCATACAGTTGTATACAAAAGTTTGGGGGAAATAAATTCATGACGAGTGAAAACGAGTCCAAAGTGTCTTCCGACGTCTCTACTGCAGAAATGGAATATGTCAAGCTGCCAAATACCACTGTGACAGATGATAAGGAGCTCAAAAAGACAGACAGGCAGTCTTATAACTGCTGGAGAAAATTATTTTTGACCACTTCCAAGAGCCTGATAGGAGTGTTTGTGAATATGTTATTATACTTTAATGTAAGTTATATTCAAAAACTAATGTTATTTTTCCAAAAATAGCTGTTGGAAAAGGGGGGAGGGGGGTTAACTCACAATCAGGGTCACCTTATATTTGTATTATTATTTATATTCATTACTCGAGCCCTAATACGTTATGCCATCGAGAGCCACTTGACTAAACGCATTGAAAAATACTTTGAGGAGAAGAAGGATGAGCTAAAAGTCAAGCTAGCTCTGACCGCCGACTGCTGGACAGCTCTCACAAATGAAAGCTACATCACAACTTCTCTTAAAAATTAACCGCTTAGTTGCCAGTTAATGGGTGTCAGTCTGTCAAAGCAAAATGAACTGAAACTGACATCCCTAACTGACTTTTCAGACCTTGTGCGAACACTCAGCAACTATGGGTTCCTATAGGCAGCTGTGTAAGACTGAAAATGAAAGTTATTGACACCCATAATGCAGAAGAAGGCTACAAGAATATATATCAAAGTGTTGTCAGTTTGCAGTTTCCACAGTGTGAAATGTAATGAAGAGATGGCAGTTTAGGGGAACTGTGGAGGTCAAGATGAGATCTGGAAGACACAGAAAACTCTCGGAGAGAACTGCTTGTATGCTGGTCAGAAAGGCAAATCAAGACCCTCCATTTGACTGCAAAAAACCTGCAGGAAGATTCTGCAGACTCAGAAGTGATGGTGCAACATTCCACATGCTCGCACAAACAAGACCTTTGAGAAGAGTCAGTAGAAGAAAACCTGACCTACGTCCTCATTATAAAATCCAATGTCAGAAGTATGTAACAAAACATCTACAGAAGCCTGATGCGTTTTGAAAACAAGTGACTGAAGAAGTTAAAACAGAACTCTTTGGCTACAATCAGCAAATGTATGTTTGGAGAAAAAAGGAGCAGCATTTCATGAAAAGAACACATTGCCAACTGTTAACCGTGGAGATGGATCAATCATGCTTTGGGGTTGAGTTGCAGCCAGAGGCACAGGTTGCAGGAAGAATGCTAAAATTCCACTGAATACCAGCAAATACTGGACGCCAACATCACACTGTCTGTAAAAAAAAAAGCTGAAGCTGAAGCTGAAAGGACTTTAGTTCCGACTTTGTAGGGTGCCCAAACTTTGGCACATGGTGCCAAAATAATGTTTTTATTTTTTTCAATTTATTGCATAAAAAGGAACTATTAGGAGAGTAACAGTACGTGTATTCATCCCGTCATGGTACAGATGTTACAGTTAGGTACACGCAGTCATGCAAAGAATACGCTCCATGACCCAAACAATTACTGTCAAAATAGTTTAATTTCAACTACTTTATATATAGTTAGACCATAAATTATCATAAAACAGCTGCCAGCAGGTGTCCTGACTCCCTGCAAGAAACAGACAGGTTGTTTTCTTTTTCCACTGCAGCACAACTGAACTGTTTCAGTAATAGTTACAACCAATGAGCCATTGTTGGACGTTCACATTTTTCAAAATAAAAGACCAAAATGTTATTTTCTACGTTTCTTTTTGTACCAATATCGTGCTGAACTATGACCCCTAACCTGAGGTACATACTGAACCATGAATTTTGTGTACCATTACACCCTTAGTAACTATGTATTAATGTTTGCTGAAAATATTGTGTTTTATGTTTCATATCCTAGGGGTGCCAAAACTTTTGCACAGAACTATACAATGATTAAAAACACTGGCACAGTGAAGTAACCAAATTGCAGCTTCATTTCTGCTAAGATGGGTTGGGTTTATTATTCCAGTAATACAATTATACATGTAATGCCACAGTCCTAATGACAAAGTACTCTGATTCCTCCTTTCATTGCAGTCACATCTGACCCAGTGTTGCCAAACATTAGACTATTTATGAATTCTGTCAATGTTTACAACACATACTGAGAATAACGGGTGGGCGATATATCGAATATACTCGATGTGTCACGGCTTGTTCTATGTGTAATGTAGGAAATGACTATATCGCTAACATTGAGTACAAACTGTCACATAACTGCCGCCAGCATGAAACTTACTTTGGCATTTACCTTCTATCACTCTCTCCTATGACTCTCTCCCTCTCACAGACACAAAAATGAAAAAAAAAACTCACATACACAATACGTCACACACACTGCCCTGCCCATCCACACCACTCTCCTGGGTGAGTGTGTGACGTATAGGTGAAGCGTGTGTTTTTGTATCTGTAGGGAACAGCGAAAGAGCCTGGAGAGAGCAAAAGAAGTGTAAACGCCGAAGCGAGTTTATGTGTTGAGTTTGGAAACGGTAATAGAAGATGGAGGCTGACGAACTAGTTCTGAGAAGAAACAGCAGTGGGTCCATCATATGGCAGTGTTTTAGGTATCACAAGGAAGATGTTGAACAAACAACAGTTATCTGCAAAATATGCAGCAAAGCCAGAATGCCACAAAAGGCAGCAGTACCACAAATTTGTTTCACCATTTGAAATGCCATCCACTACGAAAAGAAGGCCTGAAACTCTGCATGTCCGCATCTCCACCTCCCACAGCAAATAAAACGCCAAGGCAACCAGCCCAGAAGCCAACGACTCTGGCTTCTTCATTTGCCAAATCAATCCCATATGACAAAAAAAGTCCAAAATAGAAAGAAATAACGGCCACAGTAACACACTACATCACTTAAGACCCTAACCCCAGTTAGTGTCATAGAAACTAACACACACACACACACACACACACACACAGTAAACACACACACACTCATACTCCTATCCTGTGATGTGACTGTTATTGTTCTGCAGAGCGGTTTGTCACAATGACAGCCTGGACCTCTGCCTCTCTGGTTCACACACTGCTATTTTTATTTTACCGTTTTCTAAATGACCTGTTGTCACAAACATCACACGCAAAAAGTGCACTTTGGTATATGTTGTTTTGAAATGTCTTTCCTGGGGTTTCTTGTTGAATGCACTTTGTGTTGCTTTGAGCTCTGTTTCTGTTAAGGGTCTCTGAGAAGTAGGCCATAGTGTGTAGGCCTAAATTATACGATTATTTATTTTCATTCAACAGCTGTTAAAAGCCTTTGTGTGCAATTGCCTGGTTTGAATAAATAGTGTTTTGTTAATTTTAATTTGGATGTGATTTAACGCTTTTTTGCATGAAAGTCTAAAATTGTTCCAATAGAAACCACTAATAAATATACAGTAAACAAGCATGTTTTAAAGGATCTGTATGTAAGAATCAGAAATTCCTTCTCATTAGTGACATCTGTGGCCGTTAAATAAGCTGCAGTCAACATCCTGGTGTTCGTGCTCACGGCATGAGACTATTGCAGGTGATGTCTTTTTCCTCACTTACACTTGTCATAATTACATAAAAGATCTCCAACGTTGCGTTTTGCACCGTCTTTCAGCAAAGCATCTCTCACTCCCAGTCAGTCAGCCCCTCCCCCTGCCTGCTGTACGTACGTGCGCCCGCTCACACACACACAAACACACACACACAGAGGCTCCTGCTACACTGTGGCCGCTGACCAGTGGGAGCCGATCCGCACCGCCCAACCCGCACAAATGTGTGTTAATCAACCGCCCGAACCAGATCCGCAAACCAACAACTTTTTTTTTACCAACTGTGTTTACTAAACATCAGTAGGCTCAGTGAGCTGTGGCCGGGGAGCAACTTGCTGTGGACGGGGAGCAACATGCTGAGTCCGGGCAGCAATGAGCTGTGGCTGGGGAACAACGCGCTGTGGTTTTGTTGTGAAATGTGTGCTTATTACGACCTTTGGACTACCAACAGGAAAAACAAAAGGGGTAAGCTATGTTCTGCTTGTTTTCTGCTCCTTTGTTGGGGAAATAATGTTGTTTTAGCTGTGTGTACTTGGGAGCGTGTTTGGTTGTGAAACGTGTAGTGGCTGAAAGAGGCAGCTAGCTGTCTCGTTAGGGTGTTTCTAGTTGGATAGCACCATTTTAGTTGAGTAGTTGTTGTGTTTTTTTTTTTATGTTACATTACTACCTGTTCAGTCATTGGCAATAAAAAAACATACATGTAAATTGCTTCACAATTCTACATAGTGAACCTTTAATGCAGACGTATGTTACAGGTACTACTAGAATCATCATACTGGTGTGATTGTATGCATCAAAGGCTTAAATCAAGCATTTATGAAGTGTTTTAGAGAAGATTTCAAAATATCGAGATATATATTTTGTATCGCAATATAGCCTAAAAATATTGCAATATTATTTATAGGGCATATCGCCCAGGCCTACTGCAGAGGAAGCACACTCTCATCCTCAGCAGTGTCACAGAGTTAGTTTCTATATCAGAGCAGTAGTGTGTAGACGCAGCACTCTGGTATACCTGCGTTTTTGTACAAATAACTAAATTCTGATGTTTTCATGCAGGTTTTCCAGACAGGGTATAAATTAAACTGGGCCGTAATCTAAAACAGTAATTCTAAACTATGAAGTCAGATGTAAGTCACGTGCTCAATTCCAGAAACATTAAAATAACCAGGAGATTGAGTGAAGGCAGTTCAGACTCCCCTCTGACAATAATGCAAGCATAGTCTACAGCATTAAAATTATCTTCGCAGTATTTTTGTTGTAATTGTGAATATACATTTTTATCAAAATGATGTCAATATGTTGGCTCTGGCTGGTATTGCTGATTTATCTTCGCAGTCTAAACAAGCCATGTGTTTTCAGTGACAGCCAGCATTAATCTGATAATAAACCTGTCTCCACCTAGGTTTGATTTAAAGCTTAATTTCATCTGGAGTGACTCTAACCTGCATAAAATCGATTCAGTTAGCGCAAGACTAAACTAAGACTTTTCCAAACCATGTCTCAAAATTAGCTTATTTAAGTTCAATTGTATTAAATTGGCATTTTAGTTTTGAACAAACCTTGATAAAGTAAGTTAGGATGAATTTCATTGATCCTGTGCAGAGAATCTATTGTTGGTAATCTTAGCTGGAGAGTGCTGACTTGCTCTGTGGGAGAAATAGGACTCAAGTTACACCCAGAGCGCAGCCAGCCTGAGCCTGTTGCCTGAGCTGACCCACTGACCCACTTTCTGTCTCCCGCTACAGCACATTGCCAAGGAGTGCCTCTGGTGGAGGGAAAGAAAAGAAGGAAAATAAGAGAGAAGGAGAAATCAGAGGGTAAAAAGAAAAAGAGTAAAAGGAAGGAAAGTGAAAGAGAGAAGAGCTGTGGAGAGCGAGGGGGCCAGAGAGAGGAGGGAAAGCCTGGTATTTGTCAGCTGTTTGAGGCCTGGCACAGCAGCAGCAGCTAACAGCTCACAGCCTGGAGCTCCCGGCTTCCCGCTCAATACTGCCCGCCACTACTACGCAAACTTCCGCCAAGACTCAAACATGCATGCGCACACACTCAAATATGCATGATAACACAGGAAATCTCCAGCTATTTCTGTCAGCACAGCATTTCAGATACAACCATATAATCAAGCTAACTGCTAGCTGTGTTGCTAATAAGCAGCATTAGCTACAAACCTTAATAACCATACAGCTGCACAGCAGATTTTCCACACTAAGTACTACTAAATAGAGAAGATATACATGGTGTATAAGTGTATGAAAGAGACTGTGTGAGCTAGCGTATGAGATGTTGAAGGGGGGAGGTCACCTGCTCACACAAAGACGGCACACAGCAACACTAGCACAAGGCTGTGGCTAAAAATAAACACTCAAAACGAGAATGAGACAAAAAGAACAGGAGACCCTCCTCTCTCCCCACTGTGGGAAGAGTTGACGTACTCCACCGCCTCTCTCCACAGTCTCTTTAGTCAATCTCTCCCTACCTCAGCGTGACGCGCCGTGGGTGTAGGGGTTTTACACCACGCATTGCTCCACTACGTAGACCTCATCAGCCTACGAGAACATATGACTAAGGCAGGCGTGCCAGTTGTATTACTCGTACTTGCCACAAAATACAACTGATTCAAACAACCCAATGGGGGAACCAGTAACTAAAAGATACCATCTTATCTTTTCTTTCTTTGAAGCAGAGATGGTTCTTTCTGAAACATACTTTTGTGTACAGTATCTGATGACTACAAACATACTGCCTCTTCCAGAACTGTCTTAACATGTCCAGTTGTTTTATCTTGCCACAGCTGGTCACATGTTAGTGACACCAAGTGTCTGCAATTCAACTAAAATGCATTGGCAGGCTGCCTGCCTCCAACTTAGGACCACTGTAGATTAAAATAACCTCATAACTAATATGACAACTGTTTTTCCATTTCAGTGGTGTGACAGCACTTGAACTCAGACACCACTGATTTTTCTACAGTAATTACAGCCTTGTAAATAATAGGTGAAATACACAGGTGAGTACCAAAGACATTCAGCTGACTTTAGCAGCAGTGTGTCTCTTAAATGCTATGCAGGCCTGGTTAGTGCCCACACCCAGAACCAGATGGACAAAGAGCTGCACCACACCAGAGGTGCTCTTCATATGGAAGCATTTACAGATGCACAGATGTGGGGATTTAGTGAGAGACGAGGAGAGAGACAAGCAGAAACACAGACAAAACACAGAATGAAACACAACACAAAAGAAAGAAAGAAAGAGAGAAAGAGAGAAAAAGAAAGAAAGAAAGAAAGAAAGAAAGAAAGAAAGAGAGTATTTTTATGAGCCTACATTCTGGGTGCTGGATTAGAGTAACAGCATGCCTTATACCACAACAGCCCCGTGCAACAGCCATGTTGTGTGTATCAAAACACAGACAGCACTGTGTTCATGCTCTGTGGGTGAGATAAGCAATCTTCATGCTCTGTGGGAGTGAAGAATGAATCTACATGGAGTGGGATCAGTTGCTACCAGAAAGCAGTTCAACGAGGGTAAAACTATCATTAAATGTGACTGAGAAAAAAAACACTTGAGCACAGATAATGGCCTGTGTTTTTGAATTCTGTTACTGCAGCAGTGCTGAATGAGGAGCAGTCTCTTCTGTTCTCCTCCCTGTAGAGTTGACCATATGGACATGAGAGGAGGGGAGAAGAGAGAGGAAGACTTTCTCCTTTGAAAACAGGAGGAGAGCACCGCATGAATATGCTCCCTATTGCAGAACTCCACATGGAGGATCATCAGCTGTTTCTAATTCAAGGCATGACAGCTAGTCCCAATATAAATAGCAGGTCAACAGTGTATTAAATTCCTGAAATGCTTGTTCGCTTGTTTAGACCATAACATAAGGAAGTGGGTGAGGCAGTAACTCCGGGAGGGAGGAACTGTGAGTGTTATCAGACTCTGGCCTGGTGTAAAGGGAGAGCCAAGTCTTTCAGCCAAAGCAGAGAGGAGCGGCTGATTACATCAACTACTAACCCTGACTCAGTGACTTGAAACTAAATGACTGAAACAACTAAGGCCAAACTAGGTGCAGCGTAGGTGGAGATGAGACATACAGAAAGACCCCACACAGCCATTCGCAGAATTTCAGCTTCTTTCACTCAGTACTGTCTCACCGCAATTACTATAAATGAGAAACAAAGTTTAAGTTAACCATATACGTCACTGAAAGATCACAGAACTTGCAACCGCTTCCCTTTCCGTTTCTTCTTCAATGAGTCAAGTGCAATCAGCCACTGACATGCTGACAGTGTGTGGCAAGGAATCCAGTTCATCTACTCAAAATAAAACTAAAAAAAAGAAGTTGTTTTCTTAGCAGGCATGACTATTAGTGAGCACAGAAAGATCAGGGACATATATATGTATATACTGGCTATGTACAATGCAAACTGCCAAACATGCAGTTCTGACATCCACATCTATACACATGGAGAGTTTCAGACCTCACCACAATATTTGCCCTGTGTGATTGTTTACTGGTACAAGATGGTGAGTCTGAGCAACGAAAGACTGGTATAACTCATCTATGAACGACTCACTTACATGTGTATCAGTAGGAATATGAATCATAGTCGAGACACTTCTGGCAAAAACAAAGTTACGGAGGGACTGACATGATGCTGGGTGTAGATGTGACTTGTTTAATTGCTCTTATGTCAAAGCATCTTTTTATTACTAGCTGTCAAATCAATATTTGGCTGATAGTGTTACTTTCCGCTGCCTATTATCACCACTGTTCAAATGTATCGAGGCTCCTTTGTGACATTTGTTCTGGGGGATAATTAGGAGTGAAAAAAACAAAGTATTTGATCAGTCATCGTATTTTGGCTGATACCCATGTCTGTCTATCACCATCCCGACCAGTATGACCTGACTCCCCGGACGAGCCTGCCGCGGCTCCTTCAGGCTAGACAGTGTTAGCAGAGAGCTAGCTGACAAAGACAAAAACAAAGAGACTGAATATAAATCTGTTAAATCAGTTTTAAGTTGAACACTTACGTATACTGGTAACGGCCACGGGTAGCTAGCAGGTTCCGCTCCAACCGGCGATTTGAGCTTGAGCTCCAGCTTTTCTCCCATTCTCCACTTCACGGCGGCTCGGCGGTGATAGATAGCTAGCAGCTAGCTCTCTGTTAGCCAGCTGGTCGGTTAGCGGGTGAGCTACAACGTGAACATTTTGTAAAGAAAATAAAAAAAAACGTTGAAACGCGTAAAATAAAATGAAAAAAGACGTCGACGCTTGTTGCCGCGGTAAATACACGCACACACACACACAATACACCACGGATGTATCGGACTCGGTTTTATATTTTTGAATAAAATGCCTTTTTATGTCCACTGGCAATAACACCTCGTCCGTATCGCCGCCATCTTGCCCGGCATGAATAAATATGGCAGGGAGCCACTGACGTCACAGAGAGGGACCGTGAGCACAGCGCGTGGGCCAGCAACTCTATGCACGAGAGCGTGAGAGCATTACAACTAGCTATTTTCTATCTCAGTATAAACATTAAAAACATACACAAACACACACATACACACACACACACACACACACACACACACACACACACACACACATATATATATGTAATTGACAAACAATATCAACATTTAATAGGCTATTAATTGGGGGAAAAAAAGTTTTTTCATTTTATTTATTTACTTTATATTATTTACTTTTTTGTATTACTATTTATTCCTTTTATTATATTTACTCTTTGAAAGTATGCTGGTAAATCTACTTTTTTGTACTACACTGTTGCTTATTATCAATATTGTTTGTATCATTTATTTATCTATGGAGATATTGGGTTGGGTAAGTGGGTGGGGGTGTGTGGGGGTGTGTGGGGGTGTTCATAATATGAAAATGTGCTAAGAAATGTCTCATAACCTTCATGTGTTGTCAAAATGTTGGACACATTTATCAATTAAAATAAAGAATTGGCTATTAATAATTCAATTATATATTATATTGTAATTAATAATATATTGTATTGATCACATAGGCTACAATAACATTTGAGTCAAAAGGATCAGATTCTAGCTAAATATCTGCATGGCACTGAAACATTTCATTGTAAAGTGCTGTTACAAATGACCAGAACTTCAAAATCATCACAGCAAGTTGTCAGTGATCAGAACATGGAGCACATGTGTAAACTTGGTGTAGTTTTTTTGCCTTCTAAACATTTTATTGAAATGTATAAAGTTGTTCTTTGCATTCTCTGCTCTTCCCAAAAAATACTTAAAAGACAATTCAAAATGTATTCATCACCATTTTATCATAGAAAACTGAAGAGTGTCATTGTCAAATCCCTTCAAAGAGTGGCCAAAGTAAGACAACTATTTAATTGACTAGTTCAGAGGAGGCGATTTTCTCCTCATGAAAATATAAAGTATATTATGATTGTTAGAAAATGAATATAATGTACTTGTTTCTCCCACAAACACAAAAAACTCCAACAATCAAAATCTCAGCAAATCTAATTACAAATAGTAAGCTATGCCAGTGAATCAGTATGCACAACACAGGGTCTACTGGGTAACTGGTAAACCATTAAGGAATGCAGGTATTTATTAATGTTGATTACACCTGTGTGTGACCAGTGAAAATGTCCACTGTGAGACAGGTATATATGAGTCGCACAGTGGCTCACAGCAAAAAGGTCTTACTCCAGCTGCTCCGGTTGCCTCCCTCACTCCAAATTTATATTTTTAGCACAGCTCCAATAAAAGTTTAAATTTAATTTTGGTCTTCACATGTCTCTTGTTTTCATTTGCTGTCAAGAGAAGACAGTTATAAACACTGAACTTAGACTGAAGCACTTGTGCTTGAATTTGATTTATAATACAGACATGTAGAGCAGCTGACCTTTGATACACCCACACACACACACATAGATAACAGATCTATGTAGAGTTGGTTCAATCTGGACTGAGCAAAGTCCCAAGACAGCCCAAATGAGTTTCAAAGGACAAAACTAGTAAATGTTCAATGTAGGCTGAACATATTAGGCATATTAGGTAGTAAATCAAGCAACAGGTAAACACAGATTTGTAGTTTGTTTGGTATGACGACAACTTCATACTCTGTATATTATGTAATTAATTACTATGTAAATTACCTCTTGATGATGGTTATCTAATTGAGCAACGCCTTGCATTTTTTTTTCCAATTTTAGACAAGACAGAACTAAAATACATGTTGGGAGTCAGGATAATCAGCTTGTTTCCATGGCATTGCAACATACTGCAAAGTGCTGCTATAAATGATCAACACTTGAAATCATCACAGTGTAAATAGATAAATATTGAGACACACTCACACTTACTGTCTTGGTGGTTTGCAGCACCAGAGTGTCTTCCTTTCATCTATGCATAAAAGCACAAATAAATGCAATTCATACACTTTTATGTTGTATAAAACATACTGTGCAGAACAGGCTTGATTTGAGAAGAACTCAAAGACTGTGAAGCATCCTCAGTGAATGATGATTTATAGTGTATTCTGTGGCTGAGGTTAGGGATGGGTTACTATGTGGTGAAGTCACTATGTAATTTTGATATTCTATTCATATGTACTGTATCTATTTTGTCTTCCAATGCAACAACAAATGTTTTTGGTGCAAAACAAATGTGTGCACACATACACATGAAGTAGTCTCTAATCTGATGTTATTTCTGTTTTTTTTTTAATAGTGTGGTTATGATAAAATGTTGGAATTAAATGGTTATTAGGTAGCATTTTTTATTGACATAAAAAGAAATCAAATGTGAGGATAAGTGCCTGATGACAGCTTGAGTGGAGTGAAAAGAGAAACATCCTCAGCTCATTCACAGAAAAGTTGGCTGACTCAGCCTGGTGATCCTTAACAATGCAAGTATTGTTTAAACGTAGATTTTTTCATGTGCAGCCTGATGTGACTCGAGATTCTGGCCAAAAATTCATAATAGAAAGTTTTCTTTATCATGTAAAACAGATGCAATATTCTCAAAGGAAGTAAAAGAACATTTCATACACTAATAAAAGTGAATCTCTAACTGGTCTCCAGCTAGACTTTTGTGTGTTTCAGTATGGTGACAGCAATGAGAGGAAACAATCCTCCCCCTGTTCAAAGTGAAGCTGAAACACTCAGGACAGTGAACTGTCACTGAAGAATCATCCATTGTCCCTCATGGAGACACTGTAACAGGATCTGTAACAAACGACAAGACACAGCTGCAGCTGAAAGTAACAGAGACACTGCAGAGATAATCAAGATGATAAACTCAAATGTCAAAGAGTGTTTAGTGAGTTATACAAGGTTGTGGGAGGACTGCAGAAAACTTAAGCTGATGTGAAGTGAATCACAGATTTCAAATAGCATTTCTTTTTCTAAAGTTAATAAAAGCTGAGATGGAGAAATTGAGATTAATCATAAAAAAAAGACAAAATAAACCAAAATATAAGTGAAGTGACTGCAGCTCTTTGGCTGTAAATCAACAAACGTGGTTATTGCACTGTGCCTATAACGCTCATCTCCTCTCTGGTCTGTGCACAGCTACTGTTGTGTGTGTTCGTTTTTCTGCTTTGAGAGAACAAAATTAATCAAACTCAGACACACAGAAGAGTAACATGGCTTACAGTAGCTCGGCCAGGCAATTGTGAATTATATTGCTGAACTGAACTGTCTATGATGAAGGTTTAGAGCAGTTTACTATAGACACTGACATTGACATTGACACAACACAATATATTATGTCTTTGTGTTTTACTTCATTTGTCTCGAATGATTTCCCATAAGCGTCACATGTAAGCCCAAAACATGACTTCAGTTGTTTGACCTCTTATATTTGAAATAACTTTGAGGTATTACATGCTTCATTTGCAATTCACATAACTAATATCAACATGTGACTATTAATTAATTACCATACACATTAATGTGTCCTTGTCCGTTGGTTTTTCATGCACTTGTCAAGAGGTTGAAGTTGCCATGAGTCATGTATGTTTCAACCTCCATGTACACATGAGGCTGATATGAGCCTTTTCTGTGTTGTGGATGCTAATACTTGCAGATTACTAAATCTAATTTGAAATGCCCTTGTGTCTAATTCACATACCAATTACCTCCGCTGACCTTTATTTCAACCGTGGCCTCCATTTCCACATTAAAGCAGTGACCTGCTAGCTGAGAATCTAAACAGAAGTAAACCTCTCTCTGTGTTTCTGTGCAGAAATCCAGACAAATGAAATCCCGTCTGACTAGTAAAACCTTGGAAACACAGAAGGGGGGCGGGAGAGCTCTCAATTTTCTGCTGTGTGTGTAAACATGTCAGTGCATACGCTGCTGTATGTTGAAGAGACGGAGAGGTGGCAGCTCGCCATAGTGAACTCGCTGACCAGGCCCCCTCCAGCTCCCTGCGCAGCGCTGAGGCCAGCTTTGGGATGGGAGCCAGTAGCAGCATAGCGAGGCTGCACAGCTCAGCCTCAGCCAACTGGCACACAGTCGCTATGTAGATTTCTGGGATCTTTCACAGTGTGTCAGATTACAGCGAACCCTGTCCTCTCTGTTGCTAGAGCATCTTTTTGCTCCTGTTGCCATGCCAAGACCTTTTTTGGATCCATGTTTTAGACGCAGACTTGGCAGTAAACAATAAACATTCATGGTATAAGAAGATGCACATTAGCCATAAACAAAAACAGAATCCTATAGATGCACAAATGCTAATAAGGAATGGTTTCCTCCCATCATTCCTATGCAATCAAACGTACTCCTGAGGTGTCACTGGCCCTGCAGCGCTGTTTACCTCTCAGGAGAAACAATGCAAACTAGGAGACCAGAGGGATCAACATATTTCTATTGAATTAGCAGTTTTCTTGAACAAAAACAAGGTCTACCAGCAATGTCTAAAGGCTTTGGAAACTAAGAGTGTGCTGCCATCTACAGGACATCTGCTCCACTACAGGCCAAGTTGGGTCAATTCAGTAATTGTAAACAAATGTTTTAACACTGAAACAGCAACACAGATGGGGAAAGAAACAATAAAAGCTCTATCAAATACATCAGTTTCTCATTTAGAATATTTTTAGGGAATCCAAACATGATCTCTGCAGTGCTAAAAATAGATGCTCCTTCAAGGAAAAACTTACATCTTTTGATTGACAAAGATGTCAATGAGTCTATAATATTGTGTTGCAGTATAATTGTGAAAAAGTTATGTATTAATGGCTTCACATGTAAAACATCATTCTTCATAACAATGCAATATTTTAAATGTACATCATTTGTTAATGGAGTGTAGCATTGATGTTGAGAAATACAGTAGTTATCACTAAAATCCAGCTTCATTATAATAATGGACGGCAACAACAGGTTCAGAATTTCACAAATAAGGATTTTAAAGAATTTTATTGAAACAAAGATCAATTTCAGTCCCAGTCCCTTATGGTTTTCAAAAAGCGTGCTTTGGGTTTTAGCGCCAACATTTCATGACTCTTCTCCAAAGCCCTCTTTGCTTATACAGCAGCATGTATATACTCAGAGAAAAGAAAGGAAAAAAAAAAAACCTATACAACAGGTCATTTTGGCACAATCAACTCATACATCGGTACTTCTGTGCTGGCATATCGTTATTTTCAAACAGTTTGCTCTCTATCGGAGCAAAATGTCTTAACTGATACTCATTCACAATGGATTTCGACCGTGATAGAGGTGTAATACAGTAATCATGTCAGAATGTTTGCTAGAAAAAGAGAGGAAAAAAAAAAAAAAAAAAAGGTGAAGAGTCTTTCTTGTTGAAGGTTGCAGTACCGGGCGATGCTGAGTGTTGATTCTGGTGACAAAACATTCACAAACTGTAGCTTCCCTCACTTCCCCTCCCGCCCAGACATCATGAAGTCCCACGTCTAGCCTCAGTCTAGACCCAGCACTGTTCAGCATTGTTGTGATGAGTCTCGGAGCATTGGCTTGAATGTAGTGTTTGCATTAGCAGAGTGATTAAATCTGAAACCCTGACATTTCTCTGAAACACTTGAGCCCAGTCTGACAAATCCTGTCTGAAGCAAAAAAGGAACCTCATCTGACTTGTCCCAAGAAAGGAAAAGTGTCTGCGGGATGATAAATTATAAAAAGCCAAAAGAAATGATAACAGGAAGCAGAGAATACTGTGACATGTTCCTTTGCCAACACTTGATAGAGCACTTTGTTTCATCCCACTCAGTAAGCACTTTGGTATACATGCTGGTCAGAGCCAATTGATCACATACTAATTCTGTTGGACTAGGCCTTTGCTTTGATATCCTTGGGCAGTTTTTTTTTTTTTTTTTTTTTTCAAGTAAGAGATACAAAGAATGTTCATTGTAACACATTCATAAAGCATGCACTCTGTTGGACAAAGTGAAAAGTTTTCATTTGGACAAAACCCCCAGGTAACAGCAAGATCAGGAGAAAAAAGTGCTGATTTTTCATATTCACATAAAAAGATCGATATTAAGAAATGCATTCACTGACTAAACTCGACTCGCTCAGGTGAAGTTCTGATACAGCATTTCTAATTCGTCTTCGGATACGTCGAGTGGATCCGTCTTTCGCGCAACGATTCTCAGAGAGCAGTGCTGATCCAGGAAAATCGTTTTTAAGGTCAATCCTCGTGACATCACGTTTTGAAAAAAGGCAAAACTGGTCGCAGGTGATCATTCCTTCTCTGAGGGCTTTAGAGCCGAAGACCCGCTTGGGGGGCTCCGCTCGGAAGATGATCGAGGATGGCTTCATCTTAACAGTCGTCTCGATGGACTACCACGAGGGTCGATGAGCAGACAAAAACTAAAAATGGATCTTTATATATATATAGACACTGTAAACAGGATTGTTCTAACATAACTGCAGGTGCCAATGACGGTAACTTAAGAGATATCAGATCTGTGGATCAACCCAAATCCAAATTATGAACATTCTGAAGATGAGAAGAAAAAAGCCTGCAGATCTGCATCCCCCGTCTGCATCATCTTACAATTAGAGGATCTTCTAAAGCATGGAGAAGAGTAAAACGAGTTCTATTGCTACAAAAGCCATCATGAACTAAACTGAAAAGACAACCAATTAAATAGCTTAGAGAGCTAAATATATTTTTTTCCCCCATTACATCTCCACTGATGAACCATAACTAAGGACCACTGCTGTAACCGTTGTAACCGATGAACGAGCCCTGCAGCTCGTCATGACTGAGTGAGGAGGACTGAGTTCAAAGAAAATCTACAGCTCTACAGTGACTGGAGACTTTTCACACACGTCCCCCCTTTTTTTTTTTTTGTTTTTTTTTTAAGACATCTGCACATGATTTAGAAAAGAAAAGCCAAGCGCACAAACCTGCGTCTGACCGTGTGCATTTAGAAGCATGGTTTTGATTTAATCAATAGCAATATCGGCATCTCTTTAAAAAGAGAGAGGAAAAAAGAAAAAACGCCAACAGATTGACAATTAGATGGGCAAGGCAGCTTCTGAATAAAATACTGGCTGACATTCAAGATGTGAGGACAGAAAACAAGAGAGACAGCTTTTAAGTACTGATATTGAGGAGTGTAAAACAGACGTCCCCCCCTCCCCCCCCCAGTTAAGTGTCAAAAATAAATAAAAAGAGAAACAGAAATAAATTCAACATCACAACCATTCGTTTCAGTATATGGGGGAAAACTGATATATCATTCACTTAATTTTTCTTTACTCAAAACAAATTACTTGCATTTTGCTTACAATCTGCAGTTTCCATCTTAGTGTCCCCTTCTCTCCAGTTTCAAAAGCAGGAAAGATTATTTGGATATCTCCTTAGAAAGCGGAGGTTTCCACGTTTTGACTCTTTCACACCTCTGTGCACTATAAGCAGGGTGGGCTGAGAAAAAACAAAGCCACACAGAACCTTTTTTTTTTTTCTGGATACATTTGTAACCAACACAGAAGGACATAGCCACACTAGGCACAGCCCCATCTTCCAAAAAGGAAAAAAAAAACAAAACAAAACAAAAAAAAAAACAAAAAGGAAAGATAGAGAAAAAGATCACGTATCCTGCTTAGTCCTCACTAGAGCCTTTGGCCCGAATGAGGGGAATACTCCCTTCATGGCATATTTCATGAGAACATTTTTAGCGCAAACAGAATCCAGAGTTTTCCTTTATCTGCTTGGTTTCCAGAGATAACAGGGAAAACAACATGTCTAACTACTTTTAAAGAAGCTGTTGATCGTACTCGGCAATAAGTCTCTTTATATGTGCCAGTTTGTTGTGTAGATATTCACAGCGGTTCTTCTCTTGGCTATAGTTTGGATTAGTCTGCAAGGGATATGAGAAAGCACAGAGTCACAAAATGATTTATCACCTCAGTTACAGTTACACCATTTGAATCAGTTAAAATAGGAAAAACCTACCTTTTTTATTTTATGATACTCTTGAAGTATCTGATTGTGGATTGACTGTGAAGAGAAAACACACAAAGAACAATGGATATGAATAAAACTAATAATACCATACAGTATAATGAGCCAGTAAATTTTATGACTGAAATAATATTTTGTGTGTCCTTTAGGGAATCCACCTTGTACTTGTCCGTGCCTTGGTGGAGCTGCTTGAGCTCATTGTCGAGCACAGTGAACTGCCGGGTGATGCCCTCTATCCGAGCATGCAAACCCCGGTACTCACTGTACTCAGCGTTGAAATCGTTTTTATATCTCTGACGCTGCTCCTGAGAGTCAATCACTGTGTATTTCCTGGGAGGGAAATGAGAGAAAATGTTACTAAATTAAGTCACAAAGTAAACATACATGTCTGTACAGGCGCTTAGTTCAAGTGAGGGAGGAAAACAGTCATTAAAGGGAGACTCAATGACACAAACCAGTTAAATTAATCCAATGAAATAAGAAGAATTCAAACTTTCTTAGCTAGCAGCACAGCTGTAGCTCTGTTGAGACCTAAAATAATTAAATACTCACAATAAATAGTCTGCCACCTCAGGTGATGACGAAGGAATACTGGTACTGTTGCACATCCCATTCAGATCTGAAACAAGGTCGCACGGTTAGAAAATAACACTAATCTTTATATGTAGTCTTTGCTGTGTAAAACCTGCTGTGGAAGGCAACATCACAAAAAATATCATTCATCATAATTAGGTGTGTATTTGAGGTTAGTGAAGGCATAAAGCTGAACAGCAGGGGTCTCTGTTTAATCAGTGAGTCCCACACTAGTCACATGATGCATCACCTACTCACAGTGATGACTAACTGGTGTCCGTCCACATATGAAGTATTACTTTTATTCAGAAATCTTCTGTGATGCAAAAGCTGTGACAGTGAATTGAGCAAATAAAGATATTTCTGTGTGTCACTCTCACCTGTGCTTTTTTGTGGAATACTGTTGCTTTTGAGGTTTCCTGGGCTCATCTCACAGGCTCTATTAGGCTCAGGCACGCGCTCCTCACGACTCTTCCTCTCCTCCTTCTCCTGCTCCTTTTCTCTTGTCCTCTCCCTGTCTTTGGTCTTCTCCTTGTCTTTATGCTTTTTGGACTTCTTCTTGGACTTGTTGTTGGATGAAGGACTCTTGTCCCGATAAAGATTCAGACCTGTGTGTCCAGGGGATGACGTGCCGATGCTGGGCGCGCTGAGCATCGTTGGCCCCGAGAACAGTGAGGGAGGTTGACTGAGCCTCTCGGACACCACCGTTTCCTGAGAGTCGCAGTCGCGCCCGTTGTGGCTGGAGTCGTTGCTGACGTCCGACAGCGCTTCGAAAGGGCGAGGGATATCCAGCATAGGGAGCTGCTGGGAGCTGGACGTCATGGCGCCGTCTGATAGAGAAACTGCGACTCCTGCCTGCGCTCCACCTGCCTCTCCTCTCCCGTTGGAGGAGCTGAGCTTGCCATTAACTGGGGCTGTTGCAGCCTTGCTGGCGAGGTGTGATATCCTGGGCTTTTTGTTGGCGAGAGGGTCAATAAAGTCAGCAGCAGGCCGTTTCTGGCAGAAAAAAAAAAAGCAGTTTTAGTGTCAGAACCTAAAACACACTTCAGTATGAATTCAATTCACCTTAGAGTGAGCGAGGGGAAAACTTCAGTTCAGGTCAGAGCAAACAAAAATGGCCTGAGCTGTGGAGGACAAGGCAGTGCACAGAGGATTTAATATGGGCAGAGAGATGGAGGAAGCATCACAAAGAAACTGAGTATAAGAGAATCTGTATTTTATTTAGTAGCACTGAGACTATGATTACTGTGCTGTCTTTTCACAATACCAGGGATTACATTACAGACGAGCCCACATTAATGTCTCTGGGAGTGGCTGACCCAAACACCCTGTTGGCTGTACCAAATGGAGGATTTTGGAGTTCTGAAACAACAACGAGAACCAGTGTGGAGCTTCGTTTTGGCGTGCAAGGCTCTTCAGACCATTTCCACACTAAGCGCCCAAAAAACTGACAGCAACAGTCCCACTTCAGATAATGGCTGTAATGATTTTTTCTTTTTTAAACGAACAAAAAGACCTTTTGTGAAAGACCAGTATAAATGGAAAACTTTTTGAAAATGAAAATGCCAGTGTGAACGGAAACAGTTACCAGATTTATTCACCTCAGTGTGGACATAGCCATACCCTGGTTAGCCTTGCAGCGCTCCCTGATCCATCCCTCACCTATGTGAAGTTTACACACAGCTTTACCTGCGGTGCTCTTTTTTTTAATGCCACTGAAGCAAAAAAAGAGCCTGCTTGTGTGTTTGTATACTGTGTTTACTGAGGGAGGGAGCGGAAAGGAAGGGACATACAGTAGATGTCTGAGGGGAGAAGAACCTGAGAGGAAGGAGCTATTAATATAACAGAGCAGCTCCTCCTACCTCTACCTAATGGAAGTGTAAACAATGGGTACACTTGGGAGTCTGGACTGACCCAGGAGCAGGACAGGGAGTATGAAAAAATGAATTTGCGATGAGGAGGGTGAAAAGAGTTTCACTAAGAAGTCTATCATGGAGGATATTTGGTGTTTGGTGTAATAATAAAGCTTCAGCACTCATGCAGGAAGTATATGTTTGATGGAAGGCTCTTGAAGAGCTCACAGCCATTAGTAAGTCATATTGGGGAACTGGAACCAGTTCAGTAAACATGTAGTGCAAACGTGCTTCTGAAATTCACTGAGGAGACTGAGAGGAAACACAAATCAGTTTAAAGGGAGCCAGAGAATTTAGAAAAAAACTCTCCCTGGGAATAGCAGCAGACTGCAGGAACAACGCAATAGGCTGCAGTGTTTGGTAGGACTGTAGAGCAATTAAACCAATACAAATCTTTGACAAATAATGTGATTTGTGCAATGGCCCAACCATTTCTACTGGGTCAGCTGGAACAGTTAAAGGCAAACAAGCTTTGGTTAAAGATTAGCTAAGCACACTGTATTTACACTATTGAGTTAACAAGCAGTTTTGAGCAATAAAATAGCACAGTTTATATCCCCAGAAACATCAGGTTCTCTCAGAGTTTTTATATTTTCAAATAGCCAGAAATAAGAATAAATATACTCTGACATACGCGATAAAGCTTTCACAATATTGAAATATCTTTAAGAAAATATCCACCAGCAGCCAGCCGTATGACTTAAGTACAACTGGGAAAGAGAAAGCGGAGTAGCAGCTTGGAGAAAAGGAAGTGAGAAGAAGTGGGAGGCAGGCAGAAGAAGAACAGGAAGCTCACCTGAGATGGCGAGTTGCTGGCCAGCTCTTTGGGCGGGCTCTCTGGTGGAGGGGCAGAGCTGTTCTGGGTCTGGCACAGCTTTCTGTGAGAGTGAACATACACACACACACACACATAGACAAAAAAAAAAAAAAGGTTGATGTAATTTCTGTGGAATATGAACTTTGCATACCCTCATGACAGGGACAATATGTACCTGTTGAGGTCAACTCTGCAGGTCACAACTAGATTTGTTGATTGTTATTGTTACTTATTGGTAGTCTTAATGCTGCCAACTTGTTTGACCAGGCACTTGGAGACGACACCTCGTGGAATCTGTTAGAAAATTTATTTGCAGCCATCTATGCTCTTTGAGCTCCAAAATGCTCTATTCCAGAAAAAAATGACTCTCCTTCACAGATACAAACTGTGAAGCTGCCATTTCTTCAGTGACAAGCTAATTTTGGGATGTTAACCACAAGATACAACAGTTGCTTTGTGAAGATGAGTGGGTAGCTATGACAAACGAGCAAAAGAGGGGCTATTTGACACAGCAGCATGTACGCACACTTCATTTTGGAAGATTCAATCTTTAAATTTGTTCACAAGTTTTCTGCCAGTTTAACAGCCTACAGTGTTTAGTATATTGCAATTTAATTCACAATATTAATACCATAAACTGCTTCTTCTTTTAGAACATTAATACACAATCCTGCAGTATAATCTCACACACATTGCTGCATGTTTATTTAAGGATGAGCAATTTTGTCTGCTAGTTCAAGATAAGTGAGAAACTGACATTTCACAGTGACAAAGAGAAAAGTGAGAGAGAATATGGTGCAGCAGCTCACTTAGTGTATGGATGCTATTTGGGAGGTTTATCAGGCAATAAGCACACTACACAGTTGACTACATGGCTATTCGATGAGATCAGGGACATTTTGTATTTGCACTAGTCTTTCTCTGACCCCTCCATATGTGGCATGAGTAACAGCAGTATTCACACTTGTATTTAGATTTGTGAACTTGTGATCACATCAGCCAAGAACCATCTTAGTGCCAAGCGTGAACAGAGCCTGAGATCTATTATGATGCGCAAAACTGTGACCTCATTATGTACCAGACTAATCTGTCACAAAGCAGCGATGTCAAAACAAAAGAGACGTGCCAATACACAGCTCCTAACTAAACCTTTCCAACCAGTTATAACCAGCTCAGCCAAGATGATGTTAATTCTTAGCGTGCCAGCCAACTCATTGATTCTGTCTTTTTTTTTTTTTAAACATAACATATTCAATAGCAGTTAAGAATGAATTATTTCAGTCTGCCTGCTAGAACAGACAGCTCTCGCTCTGGTTTACTGATGCACTGAAATGCACTTACATGACATTTTGTTCTGACATGTAAAAGAGCACAAAGGAGCCACAGCTGATGACATTATCAGTAGGGGGCAGTTGAGTACACAGAGTCTTGTCAATGCCCCACCCTAGTTCAATCAGGGCGTGTGTGTTTGTGCGCGTGTGTGTCCGTGGTGGGGACAGTCAGATAGACAGGCAGAGGCTACAAGTGAGACAGCAGGCAGACCGATACGGCTGAACCTTGGACCGGTGCCACCTCACACACAGATCAGCATGTGCTGGAACACTGTTGCATCATGGGCGCTCCAGTCATGTTGCTGTGCTACTCCTGCGTGACTGACTGCAGAGGAGCTGGGGGGTGGAGGGGTGGGGGGGGGGAGTGTATTAGGTAGGAGGCATTGGTTGAGAGTCAGCTGATAAACTCACAAACAAAGCTCAAAGTGCGGTGAAAAGACAGGTACAAATAGGGTCAGGGTATGTGTGCAAATACATTCAAATACATACAAAACGGAAGCATGAACACACATACACAGACACACAGGAAATACACTGAACGATCAGCAGTGTTCTCTTGTGCAACTCAACTATGTCAGAAGCAGTCTTAACAAAAACTGGACATTCCAGGTAAGGGGGTATTTGTTGCAGGGTCATTGCACTGAATTGCATAATATCATACTAGTGTTTCTATTCTTTTGGTTGCTCAGTGTTAACCCTCCCGCTGCCCTTGCACCCCAGGTAAAAACTAGGCTCATCATAGAGGATAGGAGCTATTCTTGAGTCCACTACGTAAACACAAACTGAGCACTGAGCAGTGCTGCCTGGTCTATATATAGCTAGCTGGGAGCTCGCTTTTCCTTAGTGTCCCAGATCCTGAGAAACCAGATTTTTCCACTGGGAAGAAGGCCAGTAGCTCATGCTGTCAACAAACAGAACACTTATAAGAAATTCAGTGGGGAACAGGGAAATCTTCCTGGGGACACACAGAGACACCTGCTATTCTAACAAATGCAATAGTTATTTTACTTAGATATTACATAATTCTACAATGCTTTGTAGATCCACAGTTCTTACATACCGGAGCCATCACCCTGTGGTCTCACTATCGCCACAGAGAGTCAACATAAACAACAAAACAAGATGCTTTGCAGTTTCCAGTGTTATAAATCCATTCTCTTAAAAAGCCTGAGTTTTCTAATCCAAAATTTGAGGAAACTATGTTTATCAGAAGTGTGTCAAATATACAGAAGTGAAAAAAACAACAACAATAGTAACAACAAACAAAACTTCAGAAATGCAATCTGCTGCTATGAGCTCAGGAGCTTCAGCATCAGGCGGCCAGTATGTGACACCACCTAAAAGACCTAGTCAGTAACATTACAAAATATATTCCCATGACACTGACTCAAACCATCAGTGTGCAAAAAATGAGTTGATCATTTAGCTGACGACAACAAGACATGCACATAACACAAACCTAAAAAGGTCAATGTACATGCATTTATTGCAAAATATGCCACTTAACCGCTCCACATTTTTAAAATAACTTCTCAGCTGCTCTCAAGTTATCGCTGATGAGAATAACTGAACTTTACTGTTGTAAAAACAGTGCGATATGTAGGTTTCAAGTGAGAGAAATCCTCATTTCAAACCTACCTAAACAGGATTCTCTTGAGAAGCTGCTGGTCTCCTTCTGTGTATCCAGGCCAGTCTTTCTGAATTTCCTTATACAAAAAGTCCTTCAATGTGAAGGTGTTGTCTCTCCCATTCAGGTTTGCCACCTAGGAAATGAAAAAGAGCTACGAGTGAGTCTACTAGCCTCCAGAAGGGATAACTGCATAGTGAGGTCTAAGTGAGTGGACATATGATGGCAATAAGTGTGCATGTGTGACCTGTTGCAGGTGGCTGTCCAGGGAGTCCTTGTCTAATGGCGAGAGGCCATCTTTCTGCAACCTCAGGATCAGCTCAGGCTTCTTATAAGGCTTGAGGGCCAGCAGGTGTAAGAGGCGCTCTCGGAGCGGCCTGTGCTGAGTCGTGCTTTTCTTTAGCGTGCTGCTGGAGATGATGACAGGCCGAGATGTCCTCCGTGATGGGGCAACGTCTGAAAGGCCAGGTGCCGGTTTCCGGATCTGAACCTTCTTACCTATGGAGGAAGTGACGGGATAGTTTGACATTAGAGAAGTTGGATAAGGAATAGCCATGTAGATTTCTATCTCTTAGTAGTTTCTGTGTTAAAGAAAAAATGCTGATATCACTCAGATCATATTAAACTTCATTTTCTATTTGATATCTACATTTTCATTTATCTTACCAACTAGTTTTGTAGGGTTCCACTTCCTGTCATGTTTTTAGTAATTCAATGTTAATAATTACAGTGGGGGTGCGAGACAAAGGGGAAAATGTTGAGCTGAGATAGTCATGTAGCATGTAAATCCTTCTAAAGAATATTTTGATATTTTACCTTTCAGTTCAGATTCATGAGTTATGATGAGAATTTCAATTACGGGAGAATTTTGTGAACTATACTACAATCTATGTTTGAAACTAAAGCACTGGCATAAAACAAGACCTCGAGTCACTCTCTGCTGGCAGACGGTGCATGCTTGTTTTGTTAAGAGCAGAAAATAACTATAATCTCACAAAGAAATATATATCTTTCTATAAACATTTTTTAACTATGTGACTGATAATGGCTGGGAGAACTTGCAGATGACTCACAAAACATGTATTATGCACTGATCTTTACTGCTGCCACGTCCACCCGAACTCACCTTCCATTACAAACATCAGCTATTCTCCCCGCTGAGATGTCTTTTTTTTTTTCCAGGTGATTCAGATTTCAGATGAATCTTGTGTTGCCTCCTACTGAGACTGATTTGGTTCTGTTTGGTTCCACAGCACACATGGACTAAACATTTTTTTGACTCAGTGCTGAACAGTAAATAGGCTTACACTGAATTCCTTTCTTTGCAGGCAATGAGGCAAGATTGCTGTGGGTTTCTACTGCAACTCAACACGATGCATTTTATAGCACAGGTCAGAGACCAACACAAAAAAAAAAAAGTCAGGAAGTTGATATGTTATGCCAGGGGATGTTTCTGCCTCTGTGTGTTTTAACTACATTCATTGGGGTTAGCAAGAAAGAGGATTACTGTGTATGTGTTATATGTTTGACCACTGAGAAACAAACCACCATCAAATTCAATAAAGTCCTGGTTACAGATGAGGCATGCTGGCAGTGTGCTGGCCCTCTGCCATTCAGCCCCAGACCCAAACAACCTGTCTGGTCCAATGTGAACCCATTCACCAGCAGAGCAAGGCTACACAAACACATGAGCCATTTGGGTTTTTGCAGGGTATAGAAATTCTTCCAGTCCCTTCATGCCTGTTAACTCCCAACACCTTTATAATGTTTGAATGGAAATATTTCTTTCCAATCTATCTGAAGCCTAAATTACCAGTTAGAAAGCCACAAGAGAAATATTTCCAAATGGAGGATAAAAAAGTTTTAGGGCATCATGACAGGTGACGATTCAGCTTTATGAACTCCAGGTGGAAGTTCAACATCTGGATCAAAAGTAACTGACCAGTGCATGTTAGGTGGTCTTCGTATATCTGTACCAAGTCTCCTCACCTACATATCTCCCCCCAGGCTTGATGACAATGGCACTCCTACTGCGAGTCTCCTCCTCAACCTGGGCCATGCTTTCCCTGGCCTTTTGGTAGGAGTCGTCTGTGGCACATACTGTAATCTTGTCCTGGATTCCACCCAAACAATCCAGCTGAATGCTCCCTTCACTGCCAAAACAAAGAGGAAACGGTGAGAGAGGAAGACAGGCTTCAATAAGAGAAAAACTGAAACGAAAGAGAGAAGATGCTGCATGTTTAGTCTGTCAGTAATTTGAAATAGAAGGTGAACTAAAAGAAAGAAATGTCATGTTATATTCTAGAGGATACTACTATAAAGTACTGAACATAAATCCACCACTATAAAGTTAATTCAGAGCATTAACCTTAAATCTCTCAATATTTGTAATAACTGCGCATTCCTGCCCAGATGAGATCCATTAAACACCCTGAGGGTACAACTATTATTCTTTCAATTTCCATCCGACTGTGGGTTCCCACAGTACGAATCACTGCCGCATCAAATCCCATTCTTTCCTGACTTTACGGCTCTCTTTGATTCCCCTCCACTTTGATGAGCATTTGGCAGAAAATGAGATGGTGCTGGCGCAGTGAGTGGAAGCTCAGCTCCGTCATTTGGGTTTTAGATTGGAACTAAAGGTTGATTAGGATCCAGAGATGTGGATGAACTCCACCTGACCCATTTGTTAAAAATATTTTCAGAATAATGGGGTCAGAGACTTGACAGCTAGAGAGGGAGGAGATTCTTGTTGTTCCTCGTTCTGTTTTTCTACTTCCTTCCTTTTCAACACAGACATCTGGTCCTATTCATTTGATTCAGTCAGCACTTTTTGCATATTGCATTGTGGGATAGAGAAAGTGTGCAGAATGAGTTTAAGGGGGCATGCATAAAAGGTGATGGTCACACATCCAAAGCAGATTTTGTGTCTTCTTTTCTTGTCTTCTTCTGCAACTTTATCAACATTTGAAATAAGTTTTGATGCTTAATAAATCACTTTAGAAAAATATTGGAAGAATGATGGGGGAAAGGTCAGTTTTAAATCTTTTCATACCTGAAAATTAACAGGGGAAAGGAAAACATTTGCCACTTATTAAGGTCATTAACCTCAGATCTTTCTGTTTACTGCAATTTGGAGCCATATTTCCCAATGTGTTCATCAGGGGTGTCTGTAAAACATCTAACTGAGGGGCTTGCTGAATCACCTCAGCTCCAAACTATGTTAAACAAATAGCTCCTCTGTCTGGAAACACTCATTAAGTAACTTGAGTCCAAAGATGGTTGATTATTTACACAAAGCTCGAAGACAGTGAAGGCCTTGGTTCAAATGCTCACACCATTCTTATGCCCTTGACATTACAATTTGTGAATTTTTTTTTTTTTTTTTTGAAAGAGAAGAATTATTTGCAAAAAGAGAGGAGCGTGAAAGCGGAAGAGATGCTGCGTTTGGCCTCACCTGGTGATGTACTGCTGGATGCAGTCGAAGCTGCCCTGGGGGTTATCTCTGCCCACGTTTGACAGGTAGAAAGTAAACGTTTGCAGTTCATTGGAATTTTCTGACCGTGGTATTGAAATTTTCTGCAGATGACAAAGGAGAAACACATGAACACATGAAAATAATTATTTAGTTTCAAATTAACACAAAGAAAAGGGCTCACAATACCTACCTACTAAAAATCAGTTTATGTTTATGCTGTTTTCCAAGCTTTCATAAATGCATATCTATTTGATTATTATCTTTTTTAAGACCTATATATGATAAACATAATTCAGATACTTTCCAGACAAGCACTAAGAAATGACTAACTGCACTTCACACCCTATCTGTAAATGCAAACACTCATTTTTCTGTCTGATATCTTTGGTACTATAAACAAATGCCAGTGCTGTGCACCTTGAAACCCTGGCCCTGACTAGGCAAAGCTGTGAATAAGCTCCAGGCAGTTTCTTGCTGGCATCAAAAACACTGAAAACCTCACAAAACTAAAATTACCCTGACTAAATCCACTGCCTTCTCCTCTGCTAGCTTATCTCTACCAAGATAGACTACAGACTGCGGAGTGTTCCTAATTGTGTGCCAAACATGTGATTGGACGAACTGCAGGTAAATTACTGTAACATAAGCATGATAGGTATCTCTGCAGTCTCTGGCCTTCAACCCCCCCCTCTCATAGTTACCTTCATCCCACACTACAGGTGCTGTTTTCAAAAAACAACACAGGAAGTTGAGTTAACCACAGTCAGCTAATGCTGCTAGTACCTCCACAAAGCTCTAATCAGCAGCAATCTGCTGGACACTTTGTTTAAACAAAGGAAATAATTTAACAAGTGACAAATGGGATGCAGATTTGTGCTTTAAAATGCATTTTGCACTATTACAGTGAAGCAGGTTTTGGGTCAAAATGGTTAACATTTTAATGCAGTGCAAAGAAGCGTGTCAGTAATCTTCTTAGTGGGCAATTTGAAAGACGCAGCACAGAAAGCACCGAGTGACACTGCGACCACACATTGCCACATTTGAGTCTACATGTTTCCACCTAAAAATAGTTTTGTTAAAACCCTATCATTAAGATGTTAATTCAGGGGTGAATTTATTTGACAAGTCTTGAAGAGAAAAACTCCAGTTAAAGCAGTATAAGACAAGCAGGCAGAGGGTTGTGTTCTCAGGAGGGCCTGGCTGGGTGACCCCTGCTCAGCTCTGCTTTCCTGAGCATGAATTCAAATGGTGTCACAACCAAGAACTGTGCATTAAACTTCACCAGGGTAACAAAAGATAGTTGAAGTTACCAGATAGATGGTTTTAAATCCCTAGTGCAGGTCCTCTTGACCAGTGAGCAGCTCATTGCCAATGACCTAACCTAGATCAGGGGCTCAGCCTGTGACTCACTAGCTTCTTCTTCAGTGCCCGGGTTGACATGCGGTCAGACTTCAGGCAGCTCAGCTCTGTTTACCCAAGGCCTCAACACATGTGAAGGCTGCAGGTGGCCAACTATAAATAAATACAATGTCCTTTATTTGCCTTCCTGGAAGACCTGTGCTCTCAGTTATCCATAATAATCCACTCCAGTATAACATAACACACGCTGCCTCTGTTGCAGCCTACCTTATAGAGATAGGACAGTAACTGATACTTTTTAAAATAACAGGCTTTTTATTACTGTCACTATCACATTTACCAACAATGAACACAAGAGGAACTTCTTCTTATGAGCTGACCTACCTCAGAATATACTGCATGTTAAAGGTACCCTGTGGAGTTTTTGAACATTAGTAGTCAGGTGTGGGGAAAAATTTATTCTTAGATGCATCGCGATGTGAACGATTCTGCAGATACACAAATGTAAAAAAAAAAATCGATTTTCTAAATGTTAGTTAATAACGTGATGTTGACAGAATGAAAAAGGCGGAACTCAACTGTGAGGGCAGTGCAGCAACCAGACAGTCTACTGCACGCACATACTAGAGCTATCTTGTAATTCATCATCACAAAAGGTTGCAAGCATGTTTTGACTTAATGTCTAAATAATTACCTTTGCGAGGCCAATGTGAAGTATATTGTTAACTTTCTATGCCATCACCCAGAGACTAACGTTAGCGGAACAGAGCAGCGATCAGCAGTAACAAACAAGATCAACTGACCAACACACACTGCTGCATTAAACAACACAAACCGACTCTGGTGCGAAGAAAAGAACTCAGTGCTCGGTCTGTTTCACCTCAAAAACCCTGCGCCCACTCAGCGTCTTGTTAAATGAATATTCAAGAAGCCCCTTCCATGTTCTGTTCAGGGGTCCAGTCCCAAAAGGCACTGTACTCCCCTAATGCAGTCTCCTAAGCACAACCCCCCCATGCACACAAATGCACTTCTGTTGCCTCAGGTTTTAGCCCCCAGTTTGGATGCGTTAAATGTTTCTCAGGTGACCACAGCAAGTGTTCCCAATGTTTGTAACTTTTCCAGTGTCCCATTAAAGGTACCCTCAGTTAACTGTGTGAATATTGTAAATGTTCATCTCTGTTGAATTCAATAAACTGCATTTTGTATTCAAAACACTGCGAATCAAATAAATCAGGGTAGAGAGGTGATGCCGTTCCCCTCTGAAACATCAGAAGGACCCAACCCTTCCCCTTCAGTGCTGCAGGTCAGTAAGCTAGCAGGTCACCTCCCTCAATGGCGTGCATGTGCAACCTCTCAATGGGCAGATAAAACCGTTACCATGGGTTACTGGTAACAGTTCCCGGTCAGACCACCTCGTTTCCTCTCCATAATAAGTTGTAGGGGATGAGGCAGTGGCAGTACTGAGGGAGGAAATAAATACACCGGGAACAGAAGTTATGTTCATAAACACACCCTTCTTGCATGTCAGCTCTCCTCCGTTGGAGGGAACTGTTTACTGCACCAGGGATCCCTGAAAGAGAAGGTGTCTTTTCGCAAGGTGGTGTCAACGGATGCCTCCCTGAGGAGTTGCGGGGGCTCTGTGCAACGGTGCAGAAGTGAGAGGGGTCTGGACGTGCAATGCAAGCTTCACATCAACCACCTGAAGCTACTAGCGACTTTTTTAGCTCTAAAGCATTTTCATCCGGTTCTGACAGGTTAGCATGTTCTGATCAGGACAGACAACACAATGGTGGCTTCCTACACAAGCAAGCAAGGAGGGACCAGTTCGCTTCCCTTGTTAAAAACGGTCTCGCTCTACTGTGGTTACTGTGGTGCAGTATTCATTTTCTGTCTCTCAGAGTGACACATGTCCGAGGCCGCCTGAACCTCGGGGTTCAAATATCCACTGCCCCCTGTGCTTTTCCATAACGGACCACAACACGCCTCTGGCGCTAGCGCACCCATGGCCCAACATGCTCCTGTATGCACCTTCAGTAGAAATGATACTGCCTGTTCCGAAGAGGGTGCACCAGCAGAATATGTCCCTGATCCTGGTGGCCCCTCGGTGGCCACCAGGCTGCGGCTCCATGCCTACATGTTGAGAGGGCCAATTTAATAGCTAAAGGTCTGCCCCCAAGTGTGGTGGCAACGATCCAAAGTGTGAAGGCATCATCCACTAGAGGCCTATATGCCTATAAATGGTGGACGTTTGAGCAGTGGTGTCAGGAACAAATTGTACTCCCATTTCAGTGCTCTATTGTGGATGTTTTTATGTTCCTTCAGGAGCTGCTGGATAAGGGTCTCTCTTTTTCTAAGATTAAGGTCTATTTGGCAGCAGTATCTGCCTGTCATGTTGGCTTTGATGGAGTGGCGCCAGGCGCTCACCCTCTTGCCGTACGTTTCTTAAAGGGAGTCCACTGTGGTCAAATCCAGCGTCCCCTCATGGGATTTAGCTTTGGTGCTTGAGGCTCAAATGGTTCCCCATTTGAGCCCACTGAGTCTACAGATATGAAATTTCTTTCATACAAAACTGCACCGTTTCTTGCTTTGACCTCTATAAAGCAGGTGGGCGACCTTCATGTTTTATCTGTGCATCCCTCCTGTACCTCGTTCACTTTGGATGGCTCTAAAGTTACATTGCACCTGAATGTGGCGTATTATCCCTCTAGCCTATAGCTATATGGCTTTTGAGCTCTGGAGCTTTTCTCCCCTCTCCTTTTGCCTCCGAGGAGCAGAGGAGGTTGCATTCCCTGTGTCCTATGCGTGTGCTGTGCACCTCCATAGACCGCACTCTGAGTGTGCGTTTATGTGACCAGTTGTTTGTCTGTTTTGCTAATCCAGCCAGGGGCAAAGCCCTGTCTAAACAGCGGCTTTCTCACTGGATTGTGGAGGCTATCTCCCCGGCTTACAGCAGCAGAGGTCTTCCGCTGCCTCATGGTGTGAGGGCACATTTGACCAGGGGCATGGCAACATCATGGGTTTTGTTTAAAGGGGTATCTGTGAGTGATATCTGTGCTGCAGCCAGTTGGTCATCCTCGCTCACTTTTGTTTGGTTTTACCATTTGGATGTGACAGCCCCTTCAGTGGCTCATTCTGTCCTTTCTGCTGGGTCTCTGATGCACTGGAGTGCTGGAGGTTTGACTCCGGTTCAGTGGCTGATCTGCAGGGTGTGAATACATATCCCTTACTATATGTGTTGTACCTCGTTCCTCTCTTTCAGGGAACAGGTGGTCATAACATTTTGTTCTGCAAATGTTCTATGAGGAAGGAAATGCATTCAGCATGTTTTGTCAGGCTTCAGGAACACACACTGCATTTTGAATGTAAACATAATTTTTGTTTGTTTACAAAAAAGAAAAAAAAAACTCCACAGGGCAGCTTTAACATTTTAAGCTCTGAATATTCTTGCTCTTTACTTTTACTGCTGTTCCCATCTCTGCTCCCTTGCAACACACCTAAACAGCACCTTTTGCCAAGTCCCATATCATGTTTGTCAACCAGCCAACGCTGCACCTGCTAGCAACAGGAAAATAGTTCTGGACAGCCAAGTCACATCACCGTTACCCACATATTCACTTATGTCTCTGCCATTAAAATGTGAAATACAGCAAAAAAAAGGAAAAACACCAGAGAAAGAAATCCCCTGTCACATGCATGTAATATGCAGATTATTTAAAATGATTTGAGGCTCATGGAGCAATTTAGTGTTGGTTGCACGAGGGTGTCCATTAGCAGCTATGCAGCTATATATTACTGAATATGATATTGTCATTTGAGTCCATGAAATGTATGTAACATATGTGGGAAGAGGAACAACTGATACAAGCTGTACTATGCCATGGTGTTGAAAAACATCTAAATGTATGTTCTTGCAGAAACGAAGATGAATCCAGAGATGATTAAGAGGCAGATGAACTGACTGAAAGGCGAGGCACAGTGGAGTGACTCAGTTGACTCACTGACTCACATTGTAGAGGATGAAAAAGTGAGAAGAGAAAGAAGCTCCTCCACACCAAATGGCTCTCAGGCTCCAGTTAAAAAAACTGAAATCACAAGTATGTTTGATTCTGATGTGTGATGTGTATGTATGATTTTGATGTTTCTAACATGGATCCACACTATGTTTGCAATTTTTAGCTGCCTCCTCTTCAATTAAAAACCTCTTTTAAAAATCTGTTTAACTTTCAAATTACAAACCTTGCAACACTGTCTGTTGAAAGCCTTTTATCAAACCTTTGAGAGTTTTACCCTGCTGTTGCCACTAAATCTAGACAAAACAGAGCAATGAAAGAAACAGAAGAGATTACTTAAATACTGGATGAAGGGCAGGACTGACAGTGCAACACACCCTCTCTACAATAAACAATCTTCTTTGTACAGCTTTTTCTATTGGTGCAAGTGGATTTTAAACAGGCTGTCCAACCACCCTCTCCTAATTCTGCCTGCAGCTATACTCATCTTCTCATTCTGCGAGGCATCTAGCAAACAATGCCTCTTTTCAGGTTGGGGTCGTTAGAGAGGACCGACCCCCACACAGTTCCTCTAGTACTCTCTCCAAGGCCAGAGGAGAGAAAAGGAGCAAAGAGAGAGAGAAAACAAATCAGGCAGACAGAGATAGGACCCATGACACACAAAGACGACATCAAAGATTTAGTGCTGACAGTTCAAATGCTTTGCTTCCGGTTTCTGCTTTGTTTTTCTGCTATAAGTTACGGGTGAACACACTGCAAAGACTACGGCCAGTGGCCAGATGATCTTGACATGTAAGATCTGATTCTACAGAAAAGGAAATAACTAGTGAGCAACATGCATTTGAAATCTCAAAAACATCGTGGAAAGACAACAAAAGCTTACTTTTTTCACTCCACTGTAAATATGCGTACACCATCTAATCATATGCTTGGAATACAACTTGAGGAAATGCATGTGATAAATTGTAGCTGGCGGTAAAATATAGTTTCGCTTTGCTTTGTACTGACTTTGTTAGTCTGGTTTATGAAAGATGAAAAGAAAAAGTGAGATGAAAAATAAGGAGAAACCAAGCAAAAGGGCGACACTGCTGATTTGTTCCTCTCTCTCACTGACTGATGCCGATTCAACATGCTCAATCGGCCAAATAGCTGTGGATAAGGGTCCACTAATGTCAGTGGTGCCTGTTAGAGAGCAAAATCTATGGTTGATGTTTAGCCACATATGTTCGATAATGGCCCAACGATGTCGGGCGGACGGGAGAGGGACATGAGTGAATAGGAAAGTCATAAAGTGGCTGTACCTGGGACATCACCAGACTACCCTACCAAGAAAATTCAATATAATTATTCTTTTTAATTCTAAAATTTCCCTTTTTTCCTTTATTCATTCCTTTTCCTTCCTCTCCCTATTTATTTTTAATTAATTAAGTTACTTGTTGTTATTATTATCATCCTGTTTTTTTTTAAATCATTTTTTTCTTTACGCTTAAAACCACTTGCCCCAATTGCTTCCCTACACACACACACACACACACACACACACACACACACACACACACAGGAATCCTGTACAACACATTGCCCAACAACTTCCCTAATACAAATATTCTATATCATAAGTACTAACATTTGTTTTTTTCTTGTCTTTTGTTACAGCTGTACTTCCTCAATGCCTGTTTTGTCTTGTCACGTGAATCCTGTCATGTCATCTATTGTATTACGTTCTGGCTTATCTTGTAACATTCGTTTTGTCTCATCTGACTAAATAAAAAAACAACAAAAAAAAACAAACAATGGCCCAACAGCCAACTGTTGCCCTGGTTTGTAAAGAGAATGAGACAGACCAGCAGAGAGCAAGTTCAGGGAGACAGATAGAGTCTAAAGTATAGAACATCTCCATACACTGTATGATTGTCACAATACCAGAATTTTAAACTTGAACACAATACTAGTATAAAAAAAAAAAAAACGATACCTCTTTTGACATCATGGCAAAAAGAAAAAAAAAAAAAAGTCTCTAATTTTTTTCATTTTTTTTAAATCAAATTTGCGATGGTTAACTCCACATGACCCACCGGTCACGTGGTGGGTTTGTTGCTGGAGAGAATGACGTTACAGCCACAGGTTGAGGACCAGTTGATTTTCTTCCCTGTTGTTTCATCTGTACAGCTTTGGGATGAAAATCTGATTGCAGATCTGTTTTTTTTTTATAGCTTTGGTACTTTCGATACTATTGAATTAATAATTAATGGAGAATGTATTGTTTTAAACACGTGGTGTCGAAAAAGTATCAAAGTATCAATACTTTGACAACCTTAATACACTGATTGCCAGTTATGCAGCATTAAAAACTAGAAATACCACCTCATGGTTGTATGCCTCCACCAACCAGTCAAGTTACAATTTACATCCATGTCTGTCTTTGAAGGAATTAAATAAAAAAGGTATTAAGTGTATTTTCTGGCAAAATGGAAGTTATCACTATATTGACATGTATGACCACAGTGAATAATTTCCAGTGAGAAACATGTTGTCTTCACTTAGAGACTATTTGGATATAAAATGTCATTACTTCATCATTTTATCCTATTAGATATTTGTGTTAAGGATTTATACGCTAATTATGACAAAGTTTGAGTTATGGCCAAAAGCATATTGTGTGGTCACACAGACCTTGACCTCTGACCTTTGACCACCAAATTCTAATCAGTTCATCCTTCAGTCCAAGTGGACGTTTGCCCCAGATGTAACGAAATTCCCTCCAGGCGTTCCTGAGATAACATGTTCACGATAATGGGACAGACGGACGGACAGACGGATGGACGGACGGACAGACGGACAACCCGAAAACATAATGCCTCAGGCCACAGCTGTCGCTGGTGCAGAGGCATAAAAACATAGAAACGTGTCTGCCACACTCAAAAATGCTCAAACTGCACATAATGACAGACTGTTCAAAGTCAACAGCCTCAATGAAATGTGCAGGAGAAAACCTGAGAGCGTGAATACAGGCATCAACATCCATTGTCTGGGTTTTCATGCATCATACATGTTTGATGAAGCCAACATACGTGTTTTATTTAGCCACTTCATCTCTAAGGCCAAGCCTGTCTAGAAAAATACCTCACATCTTTCATCTGTTTTCAGACCTTGAATTCTTCCCTTTTCAAGGTGGAAGAAATACTGGTGTGTGTGTGCGCACTTCATCTATAGCAGATGAATGAATATGAGTGAATGAATATGGGATCTCACTGTGACAGCCGGCCATCTGCTATGTAATTTAGCCACTTCTGACTAGCATTCCGATCTCAACAGTGGCAGATTTTCCACCAAGGTGAGCCTGCTGCATTACTAAAATGCAGGCACTACTTTACTATTTCAGCACACTAAAACAACAGATTATAAACATCAGGTACAGTGTGCAAACAAGACTCCACAAGTCACATATGCATGTACTACACGTATGTATAAGCATGTGTTCCCGACACATTTTGATGCATGTATAAAGAAAGAGATTTAAAGCCAGTTAATGACTGAACTCTCCGCAACGTTTCTTGAAAAAGGCTAGGCAAGGGTGCCTATCTATTGAAATATCTGGCAATAAAGACATAGGTAACCTCCACAAGCACACCTGTTGGTACAGAGATTCTTAGAAAAATGTGAAGTGAATGAAAAATACTTGATGATACAGCGTAAAGTGAAAAAGTGACAGTGGGATGGCAGCCTTAAGTGGATCACTCCTGGATGACTGTGGTTTTGGTGAAAGAGTGGCACTCATGGGATTTTGTCCAATCTCAATAAAGCTCATTAAGTTTAAAGAACAACGCTTGATGCAAAGTGACAGTCTAGCTTGAATAATTACTGTTCTATGTAAATGTAAACATCGTAGATCGTAAACAAAAAACAGAAAGAACTGAACTATGCCGACTATTATATCCAATATCTTACAGCCAAATTATTCAAGACAAACAAACAGTGAATAAAACCATGAATGTTGACCAAATCTGCAAGGCTGCTGCTGCCGCCTGAGGTCTATTTATGAGTGTTTGGAAAACCAAGTGTTTTGAGAGCTTGGAATGCATTCAGTGGATTCCCTGAGCAACACTTCTCACCTTAAAAATATATTTAAATCAAGCTGTGTGAGAGAGTGTGTGTGTGTATATTACACAGCAGTATGGGGAGTATGAATTGTGAAGACTGAGACTGACAATGCAGGTGTTGTACTACACATAATGTGTGTGCAGCTGTCTGTAAACAGTCTTCGCTTGTTATCAGTGTTCCTTGAACATGAGCGCCTAGTTTTAGAATAAATTGCACCTGTAGGTTTCATTGTAAATCACTCGCTGTTTAATTTATTTCCTCCTGTATTCTCAACTTTTATGCGTTTCAATAAATGGGGATGTGCACTATGTCGATTACAGAATTGACATGAAGGAGAAACAATATAATGGGCACAGCTCTGTTCTTGCTGCGTCATAAATCATTTTTATTTTAATCAATTTCAAAAATTTTCTTCCATTCTAACAAGAAAACAGATGTTTTAGTACATTTATTTTGTTTTTGTAGTTTTGGCCATCTTATTGTTGCTGCGTGTTAACATTTTATTCATCAGGCAAACTGTTGAAATCTGGGGATGTGGCAACTCTAAAGCTTTACCAGGAAGCGCAATTGGGTAAACAACGCAATAATCATCCTCAGCTAAGTGGGAACATTTGCAGAAGTTTAGATGCTGAAACTTGTAGCAGTGCAGCAGGAAGCAATTCATTAACAATGAATGATTCTTCTACACCAAGGACCCATATTCAAACTGCATTTCTCAATATTGCACAAACGTGTGTGTTTTCTATCGCATTTCATGACCTACGATAACCTGGTGTCCGACCCCTTTACACAAGACAAGTGAATAGGATGCAGAGCAGGCAGTGTGTGTGTGTGTGTGTGTGTGTGTGTGTGTGTGTGTGTGTGTGTGTGTGTGTGTGTGTGTGTGTGTGTGTGTGTGTGTGTGAAAGCAAAGGTGGGAGGGAAGGATTAAGAAAGATGTATAGCTGTAGCAAATGTATGTATAGAGATGCTAAAAATCCTGCTATTGTATGCATTGTAACCATGGTGAAAAATATACCCACAACCAACCTATCATAAACATTTAAGAAATAGATAGATAGCAAATCTTTGGACACAAGGCAAGTCATTAAAATGTACCAGTCCACTGGATGTTATACCTAACTGCAACTTGCATGAACAGAAATACATGTAGACTGACTATGCAAGTCAGGTGGTTCAACAATGGGCAGGCTCACACATGCAAACCTTGCCTTTTGCCCATGCAGGAAACAGTTTGCTTATGCAGAGAATGCTTGTGAGCATGAGAATGTTTATTGTCTTCATGGGGGACAGTTAATTGCCAATATAGGGAACACTGGCACCAATGTGCGAGTTTTGTCATTATCATGAACAAGCAGGTACCAGCTGCAGAAAGAGGCACGGTTTCCTCCATTGTAGGATATAAAAACAATTCAGTCTTTTCCATTGCTACTTATTTTCTTTCTTCACTTGGTCTGCATTTATTTACTTGCTTCTGTTGCAGCAAAGAGGGAGGTAGGGGTAACTTTAGATTTGTTTATTGTATCCATTATGATCAGTGTTGTTCATACTGCTGAGACTAGAAGTCATTTGGTTAACACTCGAGCAGCTAGTGTCACCAACAAGTTATCAGCAACACAGATCTGCTTTTGGTCTGATCTACGATAGTTTCCAAGAGAACATTTGAAAAGTTACTTAACAGTATCAGTAACAGTAGAGAGGTCTCAGAGAGGCTGGTGCATTAAGATCAAATTTCAACATCAGCCAAGGTTCCTATTATGAACAGGAACATGAGTCTACTGATAAGAAACGAGGCTTTTACAAAGGATACGAACATATGCCGTCTGCGATCTTTATACATTACATCTGACACAGCAGAGCTTCCTTTTGAAATTTATGGTGTAGTGAGAAGTTATGAGGAATAAGACAGCGAACATGACATTTTAAGTGTATGTCTCAAAGTGTTCTTCCTGCCATGCAAGAGATGTTGTGGGGCCTAGTTGTCATTTGGCACACTTGCTGTACGAGGCAAAGCAAAATAAACCAGATGTTGTGGCCGGTAGAGGGAGAGGCTGGGAAACATGTGTCTGAGCAGGTCTCACTGACAGTAGTGCATTAGGATTAGGTGATACTGACACAGCACAAGACACATATGGTAAAAAATACATCATCATATTCAGGTCAGCTATAGCAGCATCTTTCTTGCTTCTCTCTATGGCAGAAACTGTGGGGGGGGGGGGGGGCTTGCTTGCCATGTTGGCCTTATCACATGTCTTGTTTGAGAGCGTGTGTGTATCAAAGCTTCAAAATGCTCTCTTGAGTATTTGAACTGCGTTGCATGTCATGATAAATGTAAATTTATGTCTGGCACTGACACCTGAATGTTGAGATGCTTGTCAGCGACTAACCATAAGATTTGGGGAGCAGTGGGGGGGGGGGGAGAAAAACGTTCTTACCCCTTGGTTTCCATTAAATCTGATCAGTGGTCGTGATGACAGGACCTATAAAAAAGACAAATAACAGCATTTTAATAATTTCATCATTTTCACAGTAAACATAGTAAAAATATTTCAGATAAGATTTCATGTATTGAAATGGTTTTCTGTATTAGCTTTACATCATTTAATCAGAAAAAAGCAATGGACATACTAATAATTTCTGCAAGCATCATATTAGCTTTTGAGGCATGCAACAAGTGCTGCAATATCAATTCATAAATGGTGACGGGTTAAATGCACTGTAATTTATTTTTAGTTCGTTGACCAAGCATCAAGGTCCTACATAAAACCAGTTTAACAAAGGCTGAGAGAGAGATTTACATAAAACCATTGGTGTCATGGAACCCTTAGCCACAAACAAACCATAATTTTTCTATAATTTTCTATTCAAACCTATGAGATTAAAATTTCAAATTTGCATTAGCTCAGTTCACATCATGAAGAGAAATACTCCCTTGTTTCAGTGCTGTGTATACGCTGTTTCCACAGGCAGAGTTTACAACCATTAACCATTAACTTTCATCATCATATATCAAAGTCTAAATTCAACTTATACTTCCTCTTCAAGAGACGTCATTAGAACCGATAATAGTCATATTTATTTGATAAAAATCTTTGATCTGAAATTTAGATACAGTATATCTGATTCATTCCCATTTCTTTACACATATTACATTGTAATAATGACACATATGTTAACTGAGCAATACCATTTTCCCTGCTAGGGTAAACTTTTTATCTTGCCATTGCTCTACTCATTAAATCTAAAAAAAATCCAACTTCTGCAATGCAGGGCTATCAACTCCAAGTATATTTTTCTCTCAGACCAAAACAATTAGCATGCCTGACAAAAGCAGGGGAGGCAGAAAAACAGAAATGACAGAAATGACTGTGATTGTGTGTGTTGTTGTCCAGTAAGCCAGTCATCCAATAGCTGGAGCTCACCACTGACATTTTTCAAATATTTACAGCCACACAAGCCCCCGAATAAGGCAATAATGTGAAGGAGAAATGCAGTATTGGAGTCATTATGACAAAATTGCTGTGGTTAAACATGTTAATGGTTAACATGTCTTCCATAACACTTCCATAAATTCATAGGGATCTGTTATTTTGACATGAAGAGATACTGTTGTTGATCAGTGTCCAAAAACCTTAATCCAATGTGATTAAAGTTTAGGGTTGAACAAGGGTAATGTAGCCTATTTTACAGAATAAAATACAATATACAGGATAATAACCTCCAGCAGGTCAAGTCAGATGCGAGTTTCAGAGATGCAGAAAAGAGGAATGGCAAAACAGGGCTTCCATTTCACTTTCTGTTGGGTTCAGCTTTGTCAGTATCAGATCCTGTCTTTCTGAATACTCTATCATTTGATTTCTTTTAACTCAACATTAAGTTTCAGTTTCAACATTTCCTGTGGAGTAAATCAAAAGAGAAAGCTTTCGTTCCTCGAGGCAAAAGATTCTACACTCAGGCGAGCAACACAGACTTTTTAAAACTTAGAGCATTTTGTTGCCTAATGAGGTAACCAGAACAAACCAAATGGTCAACAGTGGTCTGATTGTGGGTGACTGAAGCAACTGGACAAATAAAACAGTTCCACTTTTGAGCTGTATCTATTATTAAGTGAGGCTAGTGCTAATGCTAAGACCAGAGTCGAGGCAAAGTCAACCTTTACATGCAACTAGGGATTATGTGAGGTCAAACTCCTCGTGCTGAGTGTAATTTGTTTTCAGAAACAATGTTTATTAGGACATGTGACCAACAAGCTGGCATTTTACCAACAGTAGGAACTGAATGTTTATGAAGACCAAAAAGAGGAAGTCCCTTTAGCTTTTCCTCCTTGGTACTGCTTCAGCGGATCAAATGTGATTAAGTGAGAGAGCTACAAGTTCAAGGGAGGGCAAACCTATTAAAGACACAACATGCTTTGTATTCCTGCCTGATCCTGACCCAGAGATATGAAGCATGCATATAAAGACTGCTGAGCTTCTGTCCTCTGTGTAGCTTCATTTATACCAAACCTACAGTTTTTTAGCTTAAAGTCACAGTTTTTGATGTGACTTCTACCAAACTAGCAGAAGCCATATGGGTCGCATTTAAATATGAGCTCAGTATCAATAAAAAGGTATTATCTAATGGATTGGTACTCGATATTTAAAGCCCTTTGATTACTGTAACCCATTGTGCTGACAAAAATGATTCATTATGCACCGTGAAAACATTGTGACCTTACACTGATGTGAGTGAATGTGTGGAGTGCCACAAAGACATAGCAGCCAGCAGTTTGTAATAAAGATATCCACACTGATCGGTAACGTCAGCGAGTGAAGTGACTGAGCCACCGGGTTAAAGTAGGCACATTTTGACTTGTAATTTGGCGACTTTACACAGATGTAACACGCCTCTGTGGCACTGCTGTTGGGTGAAAACTGCATTTGAGCAAAGGAATTTTATTTATGTCATGGGATGTAGGGAGGTTATGCACTAACATTGTGAGCTTTGGAGGCTGCAGAAATGTCTGCTTCACCAGACACAACAGAAACAACAGACAAACCCTCTATTACATGATTTATTTGCATTTATGGTGTAACAGCTTAGACGCAAATGCTGAATTCTGATGAATTATTACACAATCTGAAGAAGTAGCATTACACACAAACTCACTTACTCATCAATTGATCCACTTCCCTACATGTAAGAAAGTAGTAAAAAGTTTCAATGAATACTATACTGTTACTAATACTTCTACTGCCACTACTGCTTCCATTACTAGACAACACTGGTCTGGCCAAAATCATTGCGGCGGCTTCAAAAATTTGGGAAATTATTCAATTTGTTTTCAACTAATTTTCATATTTAGTACAAACATATCCAAGCTTTAGATCTGAGGTTGAGTGAGTTGGTAGTTTGTTGGGATTGTTCATGATTCGGTTTACAGGCCTAAGTAATGACAATGACCCTCTAGATTACAGAGTTCAGAATGACACAAACACTGTCAAGTTAGTCATTTGATTCCCTCCGTGGCTACTCATACTACAGATGTGTTCTCTCATAGTACTGCAAAAGCATTTACATCAAATTGTGAGCCAAATTGTATTTTTAGCAATGCTAGCACCATGGCTCTAGGGATGGTAATGTCACTCTGTTGGTCTGTGGGTCGGTACACCACTTTGGTCCAGACTGAAATATCTTAACAACTATTGGATGGGTTGCAATTAAATTTTGTACAGACACTCCATGGTCCTCAAGAGGAGAAGCCCACTGATTTCGATCCCAACTTTTCCTGTAGCGCCACCAGCATGTACGCGTTTTCAGAATAATGCAGTAAGCTGTGATGGTGGGGGCATGTTGTTGAGGTGAGTTGACACAATGAAATACGAGACAAGGAGCACAGTAATGGATTTATACGTTTAAAAAGGTAACACTTAGACAGGATTTTACAACAGCCGAAAGTTATCACAGCGGCAACGGTTCTATCTTTCATCATGACTATCATGAGGTAAACAGTAGAAATGTGGCATTCACATTATACAAAGTAATCTGCCAGGAATGTGTACTTGCGTGTATGCAACTGGTCAAAAGTTGATCCTGGTTCAACTTTTTTGCCGGAGCCCACAGTGTTGGCACCCCTGTTGCATCTACATCTGCTTTTTTTCCACGCAGGACTAAAGTCATTGTGAGTATAGAGCCGCTAGCGTGACAGTAGACTTTAGTCTTGTTGTATGAAGACATGACTGACTGCCATCGTTCTGCATGGCATCAGAGATTGAAGAGAGATAGTGAATTCACCTCGTCTAACCCTTTTAGGCCTAAACAAATCCAATTAGAAGTCAGAGGAAGTAAGCTACTGTTTCATATCTTGACAACAGAAAAAGTTTGTTTCACTTTTTCCTGTGCTCTGAACACTCAGCGCCTATCCAGGAACACCAGACCTTTCATGGAGTCACACTCCCTGGTCTAACCCTGCAATGTTTAACACAGCACCAGTTTTAGCACTCCCAAACCCTCCCCTTCCCCCATCCCAGCACTGCTAACATAGTGCTACCCTCAGCCTGTTCATTTGAATGGGCTGCTGACATGTCACTATTCTCTGGGGCCTGAGCCCAGAATGTTCCACAGAGCTAACCTAAGGGACAGAGTACGGGTCCTGACCATGGATCGATGACAAGGCCGTGGATGTTCCCACACACTGCCAACGAGCTACAGAATGGGGGATCAGCTGGACACAGCATGGACTTGCAGCCAAGCAGCCCGTGATAAAACTGAACTGATGACAATGTTCAACATAAAAGCCTGGCTTCTGACTGTACTTTTCCTTGTAGTATTGATAAAGCTAATAGCAGTAAAAAAGAACAGCAAGATGGACTTCAACAAATATGTGCACAGAATCTACAACTAGTGCTTCAAGTTCATCAAACATTAATGTAATAATGAATTTAACAGCTCCTCTAGGTATAAAAAGGATTTTAAAATAGGTTTCAAATCTAAATCAAGTAAAGCCTGAATTCAGCTTGTATCAATTCACCTTGACTACTAGACTTTTAGACATATTTTACAAAAATAACAAAACTTGCTCAGGTATATCAAGCGAGTAAAACCGTTTTTAAGAATTTTCAGCTAGGCCACAACCTCACTGAAACCTTATAGAAAATAAGTCCACAGCTCTCAACTGACCCATTAACAATAAATGACAAGAGGCTATATTGCAGCAATGGTACATGTTTTAATTCACTATTTAAAACATGCAAAATATACATATTAGGAGTTTTTTATAGAAAAAACTAAGCACAATTCATGGCAAATGACCAGCTTCTTAATACAGATTATATAGACTGGCTTACTGCAAATTAGCCTATATCCTAAACACACATATGTGTAAATCCCTACTTGGTCTCTGCCAAAGGATTTCTTTGTTTTGTAGTAAATGCACACAGGAATAGCAATGTCTAAATCCCAATGGATATAACTGTGGCACCCAAATTGTCAGGTGTCTAGTTGCATCACTGTCACACTGGAGAGATGTTCCACCTGTCTAGGATTTCAAAGGTGAAAAGAGCACTTTGTGCCATGCACTCTGCAAGGGTGAAATGGTACTGGGTGTCCCTACTCTCTTAATACTCAGTGTGCATGCATCATTGCAGAGTGTGCCCTGTGTGTGAAACGTGGTGTGCCAGTCTACTCCTTTAAAATAGCTGTGACAGAAGGGTGTCAGATGAGTGTTTGAAGTAACACGCTTGCTCATAGGCTTAATTGGGCCTACTTGTAGGTCTTTTACTGTAACTGGCTCTTCATTGCCATAAAGAAACCCTTTGAAGCTTTTAAGCTTGTTTTCCATTTGATTAATGCTGAGCTACGTTTGATCTTGTGCTTGAAATGTTTGCGCAAGTTTCTTATGTGTGCACCTTCTTAGTTCAAGGGGGAGGATCAGCACATGTACAGTCCAACAGTTTCATGTTACGCACATTACACTCACTAAGAATCTCATAATGATATATCAGCTGATATTAATTTTCTATATACAACCCCAGACATAAATGAACATTTTCCTTTTCTTTTATACAACTGCAAAAAAGAAATGTTCTAGGCAGGATATTTTACAGTTGAAAAATAAACTTGTCACTACTCTCTGGTGGACAGACTATACAGTAAGTATTCAACACATCAAATGCCGATACCATGAGAAGAGAACCGCTTCCACCAGCTTCCCTGTAGGTATTTTATTTTTAGGGTCATATGCAGAGCCATTTCTCCCCCAAACATGGTGCATAGTAATATTGCCAAATTGTTTGTCTCGTCTGACCACACCACATTCTTCCAGTAATCTACAGGCTTCTCCAAATGTTGTGTAGCAAACTTCAAACGAGCTTCAACATGTCTTTTCTTCAGTAATGGAGTCTTACAAGGTGATCATGCATGGAGACCGTGGCGGTGTAGTGCACAGCCGATTGTTCTCTGTGACAATTTTACCTGCTTCTTCCAGGTCTTTCTGGAGCTCTTTTCAAGTGGTCCTTGGGTCTTGGGCTACTCTTCTGACTAATTTTCTTACTGCCCAGTCAATCTTGTGAGGAACTCCTGTGCATGGCCAGTTGATGGTGGAGTGATGCTTCTTCCACTTGTGGATAATGGCCCCAATGACGCTTATGGGAACATTTAGGAGTTGAGAAATCAGGCGGTAACCTGTGTCATTCCTATGTTGCTCAACAATATTGTTGCAAAGTTTTTGGGAGAACTCTCTGCCTCTACTCATCATGAGATGGTTACGCATGACAGCTTGTTAACAAATAATGAATTCACAGATGTCTAACCCCTTTTAAAAGAGCGGAAGTACTAGTGGCCACACGTACTAACCCAGCTGATTCTAATTAGCACAGGTAAGAGGACTAATTAATAGAATCACCTGGTTCAGTGCTTTTTCTTACAGCATGTTCAATACTTTTTTTTTTTTTACTGTTATTCCAATTTAATGCCCCAAATGTATGTTCCCATCCCAACCCTTTTTCAAAAGTGGCATTGTGGATGCCTTACATCCTTACTTAGGCCACATCCACACAAAGGTACATTAATCTGAAAACTAAACTTTACATTTGAAAACATTTCCATCCATAATATCATTTTCAGGTCAATTCCAAAAAGTCGTCCACACTGAAACACCAATGGAAATATGGATCTCTCTCTTCCTCCTCCTTGGGTAGGGAAACATCAAAATTGTGCAGTACAGCAATTATTTGGTAAGGAGTGGGCTGACATAAGGTTGAACCTCAATTGATGATCGTTTATTTTTCAATTTAGCTAAAAAACCCTGTATCAAATATGCGTCTATACAAAGTACAAAACTGATGCACTGTAGTGCTGTTGTAGCACATCACCAGTATGATGTGATTATCTGTACTGGCATTCAAAATGTGTGACAATGAAGAGGATAGGGGAGTGTCTGAAAAGTTTTCCCTCTGCTACACAACACCTGAGGTTTTCTGTGAAGACACACGTCATTGTTTTGCAAAAGCTTTGTCCAAACTGCAACACGAGACGGTTGTTTTCAGATGTGATCATGGCATTATGCTTTCACTTGGATGTATCACTATCAAGGTTTGTGTTCACTCGCTGCGACACAATAAAAATAACACAAAATTTGGATGATGCATAAGTGCTGTATCAATGTATAGCCTGCTTCATCACAACAGAGACATTTATCAGCAAACTGAAGTGAACATCACTTTTTTTCCCCCAAACTTTGTAAACAAAACTCCTTTCAGAAAGTTCTTCAAAAAGCTGTCATCTTCTGGTTACGTGGGTCCTTTAACAAAAGTGATGTGAAAGTGATGACTCAGCAGGCTTTCATCGCAGCCTTGAAAGGACAGAGCAGTCAAAAAGCCTAAAGCAAATTCGCTGATTTGAGAGAATGCCAAGTTTGTTGTGAATCTGTTACAGGTTTAGGCGCATAAATGTGACTTAAACTTACTGGGGTGTAACCGCTTGCTAAAACTAATCCTAATCAAAACAAAGGCTCCATTACTGACAATTTTTTTTAAAAAAAGAAAGAAAAATTTTAATCTTCTTATTAGTTTAGATGCCATTTTGTCACATTAATTTAGTCACGTAAAAACAGACACTTAACATAATTACTGAGAAGGTAAGCACGATTGGTCTGATTGAAACTATCAGACAAAAAAAAACCATCCACCATCCGGTGCCTGGATTCAAGCTTATATTATGATGCTACAAATATTCCAATTACAGCTGTAACAGATTAGATTGGGGGCCAACAGACTGACTACCACCCAACTAGAAGACACTGATGTGTATCTCTCCTTTTGAGGCCAATTTGATAAATATCTTGATTCAGACTCCATGACTTAATGGACCTTAGATACATTTTAAGTCCTGTTTTGATGGGATATGATGCAGCAAACACATCCAGTTTGGTACTTCTGTGTACTTCTGTGTTTCTCCCAGTGTGATAATGAAAGGTGAATATTAACAGGCCTGCTTCACATTTTAATGACCATGAAAACATCTTTTGGAGTCTCATTTAATGATATTATGAAATGAAAATCAATCAACTCCAAATACTCTTTTCAATAAACTGATATTGATTAATAATGTCTTGCTTCTATGCTTATATAAAACAGTGCCAAGTAAATCAATTTTGACTGCAAGGAGCTGCAGACAAGATAAAGCACAGCAGACCATTTTCATTACTGGTGTTGTTACTGGCTTCAGGTGATGACGGGCAATTATGGAGTCTCCCACTGTGAACCAGTGGTATCTCTGGGTCATTACCTGAGTACTGCTACCTGAATATTTCATTGCTGCTGGACTTGACCTTTATTGCAGCTTGACATGCTTCTATCAACTCTTTTTTTCTACTGAATTAAGTAAATACACGTGAACATCTGTCATTTATTGATGTATGGTGTGTTGTCTTGTGGTTTGTTAAAATTCAAGATAAAAATCAGTCTCACTAGGCATAGAAAATGTTTTCTTTGTGCGATTACCATGTAAAATTAACTGTCACTGGGCTGACAACACTGACAAAAGAAAGCATTTGGATTCTGAGGGAGGGAAGCATACAAGGAGAGATTGCATTATTAGAAAATAAAAAGAGGAATCTCCTTTCATAGTCAGTCAAATACAGAGAAGCCTGCATTGATTTAGCAGAGATTCCTTCAAGGTTTGGCCTAATTCAGTCTTTCTGAATTGATGCAGGAATCTTTCAGACATCAAGTCTGGGCATTGATTCATTATCATTACTTGAAAGCTGTATGCATACAAAACGTGTGTACATAAACGTATTCCTCTGGTTTCAGTCAAAATTGTACCTGTTTTCATGTGTCATACTGCTCCACTATTGGTCAAAAACCACAGGCACAAACCACATTTATGGACCAAAGACCAAACCATGACCTATGCGCTGACTGATCTCTTAAAGGGACATTGTAGGTCATGGAGTCTGCTCTGTGTGCAGTGACACCAGGTTGACATGGTCACTTGTGGCAACGCTGCCACAGGACAGACGAACACCATGACATTTAGAGTCATATTTGGCCTTAGTGGTTATGGTCATCCCTTGCAGCGTCCCGTGATCTGCTGAAACTGGGGAGTCAGCATTCCTTAAATAACCATAGCACTGGCACAGGCAGACCAGCGTCAAGCAACAAAATCCCCACCCAGTCTCCATTACTTCCCATACCGTTCCCATAGGGGTCGAGACAGGGGGTAGATGGCAGCCAAGCACAAGAACAAAACTGACTTGATGTAAACTGACCTCCTTTGTTTAGCCTTTAGCCACAAATCATGTAACTGAAGACTGATCTTCATCTGCACAAACTATAAACTCTATAAAACTATTATTTGAAAGCCTGGGGCTTATTTCAGGTAATGGATTATTATTGTTGCCTTGCTTACCTGGTTCTAGCATCACATAACATTTATCTATCATAGCAGGTACCTTGTCTGTCATCAAACCATGAGGAAATATTTTAACAGCTCATCATTTGAAAGAACTGGGTTAACGACTACATCACTAAATACATCATTATAATCATTATGGTTAATAATATTATTGCCTCGCTGAAGGTCTAGGGGGTGTAAAAGGTAAATGTGACACACAATTAATTGGCAACCACAAGATGGGTGTCACTACTGTGATGTATGTCTATAAGAATGTAAAATTCATACTCCCAGCTTATAGTTGGTAATCCTTTACCTTCCCCACAAGACAAAAGATGTGACTCATGCCAACAAAAAGGTTTTAACATTCAAATGGAATTACTCATCTCTCACCAATGTAATACTGCAGTGCCAGAACACACAACGTACCGTCACTTCATATGTACCTTTTCCTTGCACTGCCTACAAATGTTCATTTTATATTTGGAACAAACTTCATGTTTCAGTTCAGTGTTAAAGCGTTTGTTTTTGTGGACTGTCTATTTTGAGAAATTTGAAACAGTCGGGTCTTTTCATAACAAAGAAAATGAAAACAAACTGACTCAAACTATTTAATCACTGTGTTTTCCAACACTGTCATCCAGAGACATAATTATAAACTTTTATCTCCACTCTCCATAACCTTCAGCTCAGTGACGCTCAAGTAGCCTTACTCATTTCCTTGCTTATGTCATAGCCAGTAAAAAAAAAGAAAAAGTGTGTCTCTGGGCTGCCAGTCCCGCAGCAGGAGCTCCAGTTCACTCTGTCCTCAGACGTACCAACAGAGGAACCAGCTGACAGTCACGTCTCATACAGGAAGCAGCCAATACACTGAACTCTTGCTACTTGATGACTGCTGTTGCGCAGTGTCATTAGAGAAATACTCATACAGTTTTTCATAAGATACTTAGTACAGCACTGGATTTGGGCCAATGTTTAGCATTTGGTTTGCCTGCACAGGAAGGGAACAAAAAGCTTGTAAGCATTCATATTACAGATCTCCTACAATGTTGCATAATGTAGAGACTTAAAAAAAAATAGAATAAAATAAAAAATAATGTAGAGACTTTACAACGAGTCTATTGACAGCTAGCTTTAACTGTTCCAGCTGTATACATTTTCTGTTGCTAGCTAGGGTCTACAATTTATCAAAGTACATTACACTGGCCTGGAACTGCCTGGATTTTAGCATCTTGATGAAAGAGCTGGCATAGCAGCCCAAATGACAGCAAAAGTGGGGTCATAAACATTATCAGCTTTGTCTAATTACATCCTTGACTATGCCACAACTTTTACATTGAAAGGCGTGTGTCATTCTGCAGCTCTCTTCCTCTTCCTTTACCGAGTTCCCAGCTCACCCATGATTTGGTTGCCAGCCAGTGTTTGATTTATGAGGAAGCCAGGGGCTAAGAATAATATAGCAACACTGAAAGCATGTATAAGCTTAAGTTTGGGGTGCCACGTTTTGTGATAATATGTAGTCCGACTGTTTATTTTAAAAAAAAGAGACATATCTAGTCCTACAGTGATTGATATGAGAGATACAAATAAAATCAAACTCCTGCTCATATCTCTACCGAAGCACAGGAGTTGGGAAATGACAGAGCAATGCACATAGCTTGAATTTTTCAGGTTGTTGCCTGTTTGTTTAATTCCTTTATTTAGCGTAGGGGAAGATTTTTCACATATTTCATGGTCTAATGTGAACATGGAAAGAGAAACACTAAAACAAAGCCCAAAGCTTGTATTGATTCCACTCAGTCATGTAACAAATCTGATAGACATCTGACCAGTTTGTTCTGTCTTACTGTAAGAAGATCTCTTTTCTCAATCAGTTTGTGCACATGTGGTTTGTGTTCTTAGAGAGGCTTAATATTGTTTGCCACTGCTCAGCAGTCATATTGTACGGCTGTGTTTGTTGTCTTTGAATTTCAATACACTACTTTGAAACAGGCACAGGCTCTGAGTGCTCATCTTTGTGTATGCTAACATACTGCAATGTATACACACACAGTATAATGTAATTGATTTAGACATGTGGTATACCTGCACTCCTATGCATAATTAGCGTGTCAGATCAAACAGGTGGTTTTATGTGTGCTCGTCATCTGTCATCTTGTGATGCTGGTGTAACTGGGCCGCAGCAGAGGCTGTTATCAGTCTCTATAATAGTGCACATATGTGAATGTGTGCCTGTTCTCCAGTGTCATGTACAAGCTGTTGTCTACAAAAGTATGCAGATGTGCCAGTGTGGTCTTTGTGTGTGTCTGATAAAGACAAAGTATGTTGTCCTATCACTAATGTGTTTGTTGTGTTTCAATGCATAAGTAAAAACAGACCCAACCCAAAGTACCAAATTTAAAATCCCATCTCACAACCCCCCTTTTGTCCACCAAACACCCAGAGTGTCACATGTGCCAGCAGAAGTGTAATACCCTCAAATGATGCAGCACATACTCGTATCACCCAGGTGCTCTGACTGTTAACCCTCTAGGCCACAAATCAAGCACCTGCTTCAATACCACGTAGACGCTGGATTACCCAATATCCTGGATCTGGTCATACTGTGACTTAAAGGTTTTAATTAAAATAACAGGGAAAAGGTGATACAGTGAGCAATACAGTTTGAGTGGGTAGCAAGGCATGTCTGTACACGAGGCACTTCTCAATAAGGTTCACCTTAACTGTCAAATAAGATTAGAACTTGCCTCTTCAATCATTCAACAATTAAGATCCCAGTGGACAGAATTCTTCTCTAGCGAATCAATTTTTAGGATGTGTACATGTAACATATCTCGCATATAAATTTGGATAAGAATATTTATTTAACATGACGTAGTGGAAGTGGAACAATGGTGCCAAAAATAGGCAGCATTATACTCAATGTTACCAAGGAATGTTACTCCTTTGAGCCCGAGATGCTTGAGACAATCACATGTGTATCGTCCTGCCTGCTCATTAAAAATAACCCATTCTGAATCACAAGCACTATCAATGATAGACAGTGGTACAAATACTTGTGACTGTATCCTCATGTTTTAGTCCAAATAAGGAACCAATATTACCTGACAATAGCCTTGAAATGTGAAAAAGTGAATCTTTTTGTGCCTTCCCATACTACTTTATCACATGAGAAACTTTGTGTAGGAAGGATACCTTTTACTTACTATTAAGTTTGGATCAGTAGCCAAAAAAGTGAAAATGCTAATTTGTGATTTCGATGCAGCAGTGCAAAACTCACTGGTTGCATGCTTCATGTTTCAGTCAAAAAGCAAAACATTTAGCAAAAATCACATCTTCAATAAATGCTTTTCATTGGAAAAATGTGGTGATAATGTGCAGTAACACAAATATGAAAAACAGTCCACATGTCTAATTCTTTGTTAACAAAACTACTGTAGCTGCAATAACAATATATTAAAGAGTTGAGAGATGAACCTATTTTGACATTATCTTCCATGTTTCAATCACTGATTTAATTGGCACTCCTCCTACAACTAGTAGTCACCCAATCACCTGCCACAATTTTTTACTTTTGACTTATCAGCTGCAGTGGTGTTGTACACAGCCACTGAAGCTGGTGATAAGGCCCTTTGCTTCCTAGCCAGCCAGGTTTTCCCTGTCAAATATTTATAGAAACTGAAACGTTAGATGGCCATCCTCAGACTTATAGCTCTCTACACAAGTAGCCAAGCAAGCAAGCAGAGCCATGTCAGGGACCAGACCTTAATCCCCCACCTCTTATTTAATAACGGCCATTGAAGAAAAAATATGTTAACTCTACTGTTAATTCACTTTGACGCACTATTAAAAGCTGTAACCTGAACACGAGCCTTTGGTAGCAGCCAGTCAGGAGGGGGGGTTGGGAGAGGAGATGGCCATTTTTTCCAAATTATTCACCCTGTTGTCATTAGATACTTCAACCAAGGCAATATTTTCCTTGAGTTAACAGCTGAAATAAATAAATAAATAATTTAAAGCCCGTTTGTAGACAGGACTTATCCAACGGTATATGTTACCATTATGAGCTAAAGCAAGGTTTGGTAGATTGTTTTGACAGCTTTACAAACTTTCTGGAAACATCTGTACACACAACAGAACTTACTCCGTGTTTACAGTTAAAAACCGTTTAAAGATATTCTAGTTAGAGAAGTTAACAGCAAAACTGTTGCGCCAACCACAACTAATACACCCTAATAATACAATGAAATAAGTAGTGGAGCTGAGTAGCACTGAGCTTAAATGACCGAGCAGTGTGTGTGTGTGTGTGTGTGTGTAGAGGGAGTCTGGGTGTAGCTACAGAAAGAGCTTCACAGCTACCTCACATCAAGTCAGCCTGGCCGGTCGAGAGCTCAACTAGACACTTTATCAAGCCAAACTAGCCGGGCTCAACCCAGCCTGCTGTGGCCGAATATCGCGGCGTGAAGGCGGCAGCAGCGGCCAGACACAGCGGGGGGACTGACCTCACTCTGCCTGTCACAGACTCCCAACGCAAAACCAAACATGTCACGGTACCGTAAAAAAGGGGGTCGCTTACCTTGCTGCTCTGGTAGCCTTCAAACGCTCTCAGCGCGCTGTCAGTGAGTTTAACGTGAAAGACGGAGACATTGCTGCCGTTGCTCACTCTTCCACAGGACAGTCCGTAGCACTGCTCCTCCTTCAGCGCCGCCATCTTTGCTACCGTTCCCACCACCACGCGCACGCATGCACTCTGTCGTAACCGGAGAAACTCCCGTGGCTTTTCAATGAATATTCAATGACCGGCCACTGATGAAGTCACTGAGCAGTAATGAAGCAATGTATAGTCGCATGTGTAAAATAAAAAAAAAAAAACATTTCCGTTTCTGCATTCATATCATAATGTTATATTGAAAACATAAATTACTATTGAGTAGTCATCGACTTTTACTCATTTACATGTAAATCTCAGAGAGCTCGTGAATCGCTGTCTATCTGTGCTCATAAAGTGTAGCTGTAGTTTGTGATTTTTTTTGTTATAATTATGTATATGTGACAAAAGATATAAATATATAGATATATATCCATTGCTCACAGCATTTAGGAAGGAGCATGTTCATCAGTATGCGTAGGGAGAGGGAAGCGATAGGTCATCTGATTACGTCAGCGATACGTCAATGTTTGGAAAAAAAGAAAAAAGCCCCACCAGTTTGGGAATATCCAGAAAACTTGGAAATATCCAGCTGTAAACAAATGAAACATGAGACGTGTCAATACTAGAAAATGTGGGGACGTCTGGGTCATTTAGTCATCTTTGTCTTGAAAACAAGAGGGTTGTTTTAATGCAGTTGCTGTACAAATATGACTGCATAAACGTTACTGAATAATGTGTCTATCAGACATTAATGATCAGCAGTAATGTTTCTCAATCCTCTAAGGCCAATTTTATGAGGCAAAAATGCTGCAGGCACATTGTAATAATTTTTAATAATTACTGGGGTGATGTTTGTGGAATATATAATAATGGCAGACACTGTGATACATTACAAAGCAGTGCAGGGTGAAAAAGGAAACTGTAGTTTGTGAGACATGTTTTATTGTGATGAATATAAAATTAACAAATACAGGGAATGCCAGGAAATCAAAGCAACTTCTATGACTACTTAGTTTGTCACCAACTTGTATTAGCTTATGCAACTTTTGGCTCTGTAGGCCTAGCGTTTATTCTGGAGACGCTACAGATTCAGTGGTGTCACATTTGGAAATGAGCAAAGATACTGGAATAAGTTAACACCTAAAGGAACACAAATTCAAAGAAAAATTCACAGGCAAAAAATGTAGGGGAGAAAAGAAAACATACACACCCAACACTGTACCTGAAGGGTCATCCTTCAACATTTGGTCTTAATCATCAAAAACTGAGGTATAATTGACTGAAACTGAAAAATAAAAAATAAACTCAACATCTGCAACTCCATGTACCATTTCTTCACCCTTGTTTCAAAGGTAATAACTGCACCTCTGCTGACATGAAATTAGTTATTTAATACAGTGGTTCTCAAACCTTTTCACGTCATTGACAAATTAGACCACGGACCCCTATTTGATAAGATTTTTGTGTATGAAAGTGTATGAAACCCATGACCAAAATAGTCACACATTCTATCATTGTGTTACTACTAAATGGAATTATAGTGAAAATAAATTGTTCCCCTTTTGCTGGGGACCCCCTGGAACCCCCTCAAGGGCGCCTGGGGATCCCTGGATGCCACTTTGAGAACCACTGATTTAACAAATGCTGAACAGAAAGTAGAGTATATCTTCTTTAGCAGATGTTTAAACATGTAGACATACATGACCAGAAAGAGAGAAACCCCTCAGCTTCAAACTGCAATACAACAGTCTTGTATATGTTCTGTATATACTGCCTTCGTGAAATTGTATCATTTTTGTTGCTGACACTGTCAGACAGGCTTTGATTCCATTCCATGGTGTTTCTTATATTTTTACTCTAGTCACAAAGAGAAACTGAAAATGTTAAGGTCCTGCAGGACTGTTGTATTGCATTACATCATACAGGTGATTCTATTTTTCTGGTCACTCGGTGTGCGAGTAGAGTCTGTAGAAAGGGCGAAAGAGTGAAAGAGCACAAAAGCTGAGTATCCTGTCATCATTTGGACCTCAAATGCAGCATCTGCATGACACCAGTCAACATGAAACATTGTACCATAATTAAAAGTGTAAATCACATATTGTCTCTTGAATAGGAATTACTAATTTAACTGCACAATCATATGCTTTAAAACTATAACATAACGTAGGACCATGTCACAATAGCTATTTTCAGTGGGAAAAATATTCTTAAATAGCTCCTATATGAATCTATAGTAAATTATTTTTCATTTCAATGTTCAAATAATCAATTTCCAACATAATCTACCAAAGACAAAAACAATGGCAGCAAAAGAAAACTGTCTGGAAATGTGACAGATACGCATAAACCTACACATTTATAAGGTTGGAAATACATATCCCATATGCAAATATTGATGTTTTATTATTTGTCACATACAGTTCTCAAACATAGCAGAGAAAGGAGAGTGACAGTGAAGAGGCAACTGACCAACTGACATATGTACCCCCTTTGACCAAAGGTCAGAAGGCACTGCCAGATGTGCCTCTGTGTTTAGGCTCTCACATTGCAGGGCTTGGTCAGGCCATCACTACAGGCTCGGTTCAATTCCTGGCAGCAATGACAACAGATAACGCTACGCCGCCAATGGCTACTGCAGTGGCACCGAATAACCATTTCCAGCTGAGACCCTGAAGAAATAAAGGAGCAAAAGAGAAGAGAGTTGCATGTTAAGTAGGTCTTATAATAACATCTTGATACAGTGAAAAGCACAAAGCAAGATATTAATCAGACTAGGGGTGGACGATATGGCCTTAAAATAACATCAAGATATTTCAGGGTATTTCTGGGATAATGATATTCCTGACAATATGACAAAATACTCCTTGTGGGATTTGTGTTGCCCCCTTTTGTTGTTACAGTCTTCTAGCACTTCCGACATATTAGCATGGTTTGTTGTTCATCTGATCTTTTGTAACCAAACCACATCCACACTACGGAAGTCACTTCCTTTTTTGGAACTAACCCCACTGCTGTTGAGCGAGTAGCAATGTAACTTTCACTTTCAGCCAAGCTTGTTGTTGCTGTGAATAATGGTATGACATCATTATGCCAACAAGATGCAATATTGCCATTATCACAATATGATTTTTTTTTTTATCATATTAAAAATTATAGCAATATTATCATGAACGATACGATATGGCACACCCATAAAATATTCATAAGTTACGGACACTCCCTGTTCATCACCTTACAAAGGTTCCCTTGACGATGACATAAAGGCCCCATTTACACCTGGTATTAACATGCGATCTGTATCGCAATACATTTATCTGGATAATGACATCTAATCCACAAGCCTTTGCATTTACACCACCTCCACATGTGGTCTGGCTATCTGATCGCATTACAATCACAATGCATTCTAAGTGCATTTACATGTGTTTTTCCTTATCCAGATAGGATATCCGTATACAGATTGCATGTTAATGCAAGGTGTAAATTTGGTTGCATTACTGTATACTTCCATAAAAACAAATGACAGCACGTGAACATCGTGACATCATGGAAAAGCAACAGAGATTCATGCTGTGCTACATTTTTAAAAAATCATTACATTTGTTTTCTCAGGGAATGAAAATCTCACCCATGAGGACTTGGCCCGGTGTTTCTGTGAGCTGCTGCTGCTACTACTAGTGGGGTTACCCAGCATCTTCTTATACATGGCCTGCTCTACTCCCCTCTGCTCCGAGTGCTTCTTCACCAGTTTGGAAAGCTCTGCGTGGATAGTCTATACAGGAGAGATGAGACAAATGGAGCATGAAAAATGACACTAAGAACCTATTCAAAGGGAATATGACCAGATGTTTTTCTATGACAACAATGGATGGATGAAGTAGTCCCTCAAAATTCTCAGTCAGGTCATTCAATGCAGACCTCTGAAATAAATACAACTTGTATTTTATTTTGCTGTATGTTGTCGTCTTACAAGAAATCACAGGCTTGCATCACAAAATTAACCTTCCATTTAGCCCACGTCCACACAATTATTCCAGGATATGGTTCAGTTATTGTTCTCAGATCTGAGTCACTTCTCTTCTCTTAAAGCTGGTGAGTGACTAAGCAAACCACTGCTTTCAGAGATAACAAACTTCATGCTTTGGAAATGAACTTCCGAAAGACTTATGGAGCACCAATACACAGAGTTACAGCAATGTTTACTTGATAGTAATTTTATATTTGAGCACAGTCTACCTTTAAAGACATCTGCGGGGAGTGGAGAGTCAGTGTAAGTGTCTGTACAAGTCTATACCCTGAGGATTTGTCTGTTCCCGTCTACTGCTAAGAGTAAGTGGATACATCTACCACAGAGTGTTTGAGCAGGGCACCCTTGGCAAGTTGGCACCACTATTGTGCAATCAGCTACCATCCAAAATCACGAAAAAGACACAACGCTGACTTGTCCCCAGGGCAAGGATAAAGTTGGCTAAACAAACATGTAACATCCTGTCCCAACAGCATCCGTGTGTCCAAATACTGTGCCGAGACAGTTTGAGGCTGTCTATACTGGAACTGTCAAGTCTGCATGTCAAATCAAAAAGTAAACAAAGCACGGACAAATAAATCTCATCTTATCCATTTGAGTTGAAGATACAGGGTGTGAAAAGCTGATTCCAGCGTAAAAAAAAAAATGTAGACAGCATGTCTGTCAGTGTTTTGAGAAGAGAAAGATAGCGCGTCATCTTGTCGCCTCCATGATGCCTGTGCATGTTTAAAACCGCCTCATTGATTATAATGGGAACGTTCTGGTATTGTCACAGAAGCACACCCACTGTTCTTGCTGTTAGAACATGGGGTTATTTAGGGAGTCTTTTAATAACTAAAGCACTAAGAGGCAAGCCTGTTTTAACATTAAAAACATATAATCTAGCACCAATTTAGAAATGCGTGTTGACACATAGACATTGCAAATATACAGAAGGCTGATGACAGTTATGAAATGGCACAATTCTGCCAGGCAAATGGCTTGCTAGTGCATACCATCTGCAACATATATCTTTTTACTTTAGATACACAAAAGATGACATTCCTAACTACACACAAGCCCATTAACAATCTACGTAAGGTATACTATTACAAAATGTGATAATACACTGTATTTAAACTGCATGTGTTGGATGAAAAGCTGAAGTGGCGACCAGGCCATGTGCTGTTTGACAGATTGGTGTAGGACTGAAGTGGGGGATTCTGGGCATGAGTACCATGCTGCTGCAGCTTATAGCTGATCCAAGAAGCCCACACACAGAGCTCAGATCTGCCAAATGGCCTTGTGCAGCCAAAGAACCACATATACCTGACTGCGTGAGCAACAGAACAGGAACAGTAGCTAGGAATTAGATATGGCTGGGGTGCAGGATAAACCTATTTACAGCAACAACATGAAAACAGATCCTCTGAAATGATGAATCAGCAGTCCACCTGACCTTGCACTACAGACTATGTGATGTGATATTTTACCCTATGGCACCATCTATTGGTCATAAGGCAGAACTGACGTTTCTTCATGCAAAAAGTTGCATTTTAACAAAAATAAAAGTGAGTACCTTGTTGCTTGGTTCCAACTTCAGTGCCTTCCTCAAAGTTTGAATGGCTTCTGTATATTCACCTTGCAAGGCCAGTACCTTGAGCGAGAACACATATTTGTTAATGAAACAAGCACCTAGAGATTAACAAAGAGAATGTGAAAGAACAAGAGAAAGAGCAATGTGTACCTTCCCCATGCGGAAAAGTGCTTTTATATTTTCTGGCTGGTGTGCCAGAGCTGAGACACAAGATTTAAGAGCTGCATCATAGTGATCCAGTTTCAACTGAGAAGCAGCCATGTTGTTTAAACACTTGACTTTCACATCCATTAGCTCATTTTCCTCTTCGGGACTAATGTCAACTGCAGAAGAAATCACACGATAAAAAAGATAAACAAAATAAGTAAATGAAAGTCACTAAAAAAAACAGAACTTTAAATGTCCATCAGTGTGCCAAGAAAATGAAAATCAGACAAATCTGTTGGGTTTAATCACAAAATCAAAATAAGCAACAACATTATGTGTGCCATACTCCTCCACTTGATAGAAACTTTTCCAAATTGATTAAAAAAAGATACTACTGTGATAAACTTTTCACTGAGTCTTAACTCCCTGGCTTGCATCTTACCTTTAGAACTAGATTCTGTTATCTGCAGGGCAATGCTATACGAGTTGACAGCAAAAGCGTAGTCCCCTCGCTGATAATGAACGTTGCCCCTCTCTCTCTTAAGGATGGCCAGAGCAATCTTTTCTACAGGGGGCAGCAGCTCCAGGTCTGCAGCGTCAGTAGCTTCCAGCAGTTGTACTTCTAGAGACAGCTCGGCGTCTGGGGGAACCTCAGGTTCAAGACTGTCAAGGGGAAGATGCACAGTTAAGTTCAGGAGTTAAGGACACAAGAGATATCAATCACTGGAACGCACACAAGGAATTTCAACTGTAATGTGTCCCAGTGAAAGTGTGCTTCGCAAAAGGGTTCAGAGGAGCAAGTATGGCAAGTAAAACTACTGCGTTGTTGTCCAAATTCAAGATAAGGAATTCACATCTTTTCTTGACTTTACAGTAAAATGATTTGAGTTGGATACAGCAGTTTTTGTTTACATTAACACTGCAACTGCAACTTTTAGGGGTTGTATTAAAACACACTGCCTACCTTCCTCGTGTACCGTATGCATATTTAGCATCAGTCTGGATTAGAGCCTTCTCTCCCATTTCCATGAGCTGCACTGTGAGATCCAAGGCCTGAAAGGACAAGTTTCACTGCAGTAAGATACTGATATGGACACTCACTGTTGTCAGAAGCATTAAGCAGATTATGCATATTCTAAAGTGAGAATAAGAGACCCCTTTCTATTTATTGTTTACCATTTGAAAAGAACTCAATTTGTCAGTTATTACCTGGATGACATCCCCGTCTCCCAGAGTGAAAGAGACTTCAGGCTGCTCCTCTACAAGGGTCAAGTCCTTCAGGTACGTTTTAAGATGAATCTTTACATTCTGTCCTTTCTGTGGCCGACTGTCTCGCCCTTGCCCTGCCTCCAGGACTTTTTTCTTAAGCTGGTCATTACCTGGAGACAGACACGGTAAAATGAATTACAGTTAGATACAGCACTGATCATTGTCCAGTGTCAGAAGTCTTGCTCAAAGGAATCACAACATCTTGTTCTAGGGAGATAGTGTCTGATTCCTTGAGCACATTAACATTTTACCAACTTATAGTGGGTTTTATCAGACGACCTTCCCATTATCAGCAGATGACTAACCACTGCAACATGTCCTACTGAAATATTTCTCTCTACAATCTGACATGGTGCTATACCTCCCGTTCCATGGTAGTATGTAGAGCCACATACCTAGTACATCCAGCCATTCTTCCACTTGACCGGGAGGGTCCGCGTCTGTGTCTGCATTTGTCTTTCCAGACTCCTCTGCACTCTTCCCCTTCCCGCCCCCGGCATCTTCTAGAGGAGGGGGGTCGTCATCAATGTCTTCTTCATCCAACACCTCAAAGTCCTCTCCGCTGTCCAGCAACGAGGTTCGTCCGTTTTTCTTTGCTGATGGCGCACTGTCTTGACTATCAGAGGTGTCCATAGTCTCCTCTTTTTCAGTCATAATTAGATTGCACTGGGAGAGAGGGTTAAAGGATAGGTTCACAATTTTTCAAGTCTATCTGAAAAACAACAGTCAGGTGACTTCATTTGACTAATTTGAATGGCTGAACCTTCATAAAAGCTTCAGAAAAACTTTTAAATACATTTATGCACAGACGGAGGCTTGTGGATTTTGTCCCCCATCACTTACACTGTAAATGCATTATGAAGATCTTCTAATGAGGATCTTCTAATAAGAAGCGTGAACAAGAGGAATGATTATGGCAAGAAAAACCTATTTCAATGTGGCTTTGGGCACCTGATCCAGAAATCCAGTATCCGTCCTTTAACAAATTCAAAACTGCAGCTAACCTTATTGACTTCTTTAACTTGATGCCTCAAACCCGCGTCTTTCTGTTAATTACAATTCAAAATCACTGCCTTAATATCATACAGTGTAGCTTACCATCGCGCTAACATGCCATTTAACTACAATAACGCCACCTTAACCTTTCAGACCCGAGCGGTTCGCTGTGAATTAAAAAACAAAACAACATGGGCTAAGAGCTAGCGTAATTACAACTCACCGGCCGACGGATTTACTCCAACAGTACATTTGATGTACAATTACCAAGCTAGCTACATGTTTCTAGAAGTTTCTCTAGCAGGATGCTGCCAATTCATGCTTTCCAACGTTAGCCGAGTAACTTGACATTAGCAAACTAGCATTAGCAGTAATCTCACTAGGAAGCTAACGTCACCTAGCTAGCCAATGCTAGTGAACATTAAGTGAGTGTTGCTATCCAGTTTTGTACTGAGCTACAGGGTATATCAGCTTCAGATAGAGTGTAACATCAGAGCGTCATATGTGATAATCCCGTTTATCAAAATAGACTCCCTCTTACCTTCAAACAGTGTTTTCAGAGGCTTGTTTTGGTCCTGGACTATCGCTCCCTCTAGCTCACCGCGGTGTGAAGTCAGGTTGATTTTGGACAGCGAGAGGAGCTAGGTCTGAATGTGTTGTGGAAAACGAACATCAAACTGACTTCGCCGCTGTCTCTAGCTCTTCCCAACAAGCTGCTTCCGGTTAACCTTGAGCTCATGTACTGCATCCTTTAATGCAGATGTATTAATGTTGAGTCTCACAAGCATAGTTTTAGTTTTTAATTACGAAAAATTAGTCGGCCTCTGTACTTACTCTCTGTCTTAAGAAAGAGCTAACATCTAATCACCAAAAAAGCCACATTAGGCTTTTGATCTGTCTTATTTTGACTAGATACCTATATTTATAATTCAAACAAGTACAAAATTATAACTGTATATTTCTGAAGGTAAAGCTATTTTATTAGTGTAGTAAATGTGACGTTTTAGAATTTAAAAGCATGTCCAAGTGAAACTATAGCAAGTTAAAAGCACACTAACCTTGTTACAAAAATGGCATAGACCCATTAACCCATTAAGGAGGACTTTAATATTTCCCCTGGTGTCTTGCTTATTTAGAGATTAGACATCTCTAAAAGATAGATTAAATTGACTAATTTATCACAAATTTGGTGAAAGAATTATGCAGGACAGGTTTAACCCAAATAGAAAACACAAGTTTCAGATTGCCTAAATCAAACATTAATTGTTAATCTCTTTGAAAGCTGCATGGACAGGTAAAGTCCAAAACCCAATGATTGTTAAAGAGCAGGATAGTCAATAAAAGTTAAAACTTAAACTATGGCCTTATATCCAGCCATTTATGTGCAGCAAATTCTTCTAAGTTAACCCCTGCCCTCCATTTGATTTGGGTTTATTAAATATGAAATGACATTCAATTTGAACAGTAAATTAAGTTTGTCTATATAAAGACAATAATAATATAAATTAACCTGTCCAAAGTTTGAAAATGGAGCATCCATTGGACATTTGGTTTTCATAGATTAACAGGATTTGAAGCAGCAAAACAAGGTTCAAAAGATCCTTTCCTACAAAGTACGCAACGTCTATATGTGTGCTGCATGCAACAGTGGCTTAGAGCCTGGAGTGCAGAGGAAGAGATTCAGAAACAAGGAAAAATCAAATGACATTTATTATTGATGCATTGTTTCTTTTTTGATAAGCAAATTATCTGTTTTTCTTTCAGTCTAAAGAAACTTTACAATATAAAGAAACATACAAAGAACATCTTTATTACCTACACAAGACACCTAAGTCCCTAAGACAAGATTCTGAACTATCCTACCATGAAATACAAAGCAAACCCAAGAGACAGACTGCTTCATATTGAATACTGCCGTGTCATCAGAAAGGACCATGAACGGTACAGGAGAATCATTTATATCCCCTTCCCTTGAATCCCCGCCCCTCCCAGACTCAACATAACCACCCCGCCCGACCAGCAAATCTTCCTAATGGTACAGTATTATACATCACAATAGAAGTACAGAGATGGCCAACGATCGATATACACAGAGGACTGAGAGAGGATCAGTGAGAGAGCTTCAATCTATACACCGCTATTACAGGAGCGAATAGCAAAGGACACAGTTTTCCCCCATATGTATTACTTTTTGATCTATTTTTAATTTAAAATGAGGTTCTCTTAAGTATTTTTTCCTTTTTAAAAGTTTTCTTACATTGATAAAAATCCTTCATATTAAAAACTGCAATATGAGGTCACATGTTTTTGTGAGAAGGTGCCCTTTAGAAAAAAATATCCAAATGATTATTGAAGGCCAATAGTAACATTTAACTGAAACATAAGGAGACAAGGGCAGAGTGAGGACGCCACAGCTGCAAGAGAAATTATTTCAATATCCTCGTTTGCTTCTCTCTGTCCTGTCCTCTCTCTGTCCTATCCTCCCCGCCACACAAGTCTTTAGCATACAGCCTGCATTTATTGTGTTACTGTATTCTATACACTTTTATGGAAATTTAGCCACGTGAGCCAAATAGTTGGCGCATCCTTTCTCTATGAAAAACATGGACAGTTTTATTTATAATTTACTTTCAGCTGTATTCATTGGTAGTGACTGACATATCAAAACATGTCAATGATATCAAAATGCATTATACAGTATTTACAAAAAAGGAACTTAAAGAGGAGGGGAGAGGGCTGGGAGGGGGGAGGGAGGGATGGGATTGGAGGAAAGAAGGGAGGTGTGTGTCACTACATTGAAAGAACACTGGAGAGTGTTTCTCAGGCCACTGATTCTCAGGCCAAATCCTGGAGATGTCCCCGTTGAACTCTGGGTACAATCTGTTCACATTGATATCAGAAAATTGATAAGTACATCACCATTACCCATAGAAACTACACTCGTTGTTAAGTTATTGTTGGTTTGAACACAGCCATGAAGTGAGTGCTGCAGTGTGATGCCATGAAAAAAATAACTTATCCCTTTGAAACAGTGACAGAGAGTTGATCAAGCCGAGGGTTCATAACATACAAGAAAGAAATTAAATAGCGTAATATGTAACTATGCTTTTCTTTGTGTGCAGATTCTGTGGGCTTTCATTTTTTTCCTGTTGAACACATTTAAAATAAAAACAATCTGCTGAAAACAATCCACAAAAAATGGAAATATATCCATTACAAAAGTATCCTATTATTGTTCCTCGCTTTAGACCGATGTGGCTGCAGGGCCTGTTAACTCCAAGGTGCATCACTCAGTTCCCATCATGAGCGCTGCTGCAGCCGCCCAATACTCTGGATCCATTATCCCGTATATATGGGACTGGCTGAGGGAACTGGTCAATGGGAGCTCCAAGGAGAAAGTTATTGAGCCCGTCTTGTCTGGGTTAAGAAAGTGGCTCATACAAGATCTGTGAGTTCAATCCAAACTCAAAGCAAGAAAGCGAGTTCCATGAGTGTATCAGAGGTACCACAATGTCTCCCACTCCAAATGAGACACTGGCGAGAGACGAGTGAGCCCTGGGAGGAAAACAGCGCCACTCGGAGTCCATGGTGAAGTTGAAATCAAACAAAGTGATGACGGGGAAGGAACCACATTTTAGGATTCACAGACCACTTGTAAATAACAAATAATAAAACAACCACAATACAAGCTAAATATGTTGTATTTACAGACAAGACCAAATCCATGGAGGAGATGAGAGGATCCACAAATACTCTCTCTCTCTCTCTGTCTGTTACTGAATGAGAAATGGCAGACTCAAAGCCACAAGTCCTGACAATCATCTCAGGATTTCATCGCAGCCATTCCCACTCAGTAAAAGCACAGAATATTGTGAGAAGGGGTGCTTATTAAGACAAGATAGCTAGACGTCCGATTATTCAGGTGCATCAGCAGACACTTTGTACCAGAAAACAGCAACGCTCTGAGAGAAGCTCCATTTTAACTGTATGGATAGTTTTAGCCCAGATAACAACACCTCAGCACAAACTACTTCATTCAGTGAAAAGAGTTGATTATTCCGGTTACTCTTAACTTTTAAAAGTTTATGTAATTGGTGCTACAGACATTTAGATAGCAAAGACAAAGCTACAAGCTCAGTTTTAAGGAGAGGTATGTGAAGTGAGACTGACTGTGACAAAAACAAAACAAACATCAAATACCTAAAATCATGTAAACAGAAAAATCATTGTGCATTTTTCGAGTGTGTGCTTATTCTGTCATTGTTGATGCTGCTGCTGAGATAAAATGTGCCCTTTACAGGAAATCATAACTACATAAGTAGAATAATATCAATTATGAAAATTATAACAATAATATTATCATCATCAACAAAAATACAAACATTTAATGAAAACCATTCTTGTCCTAAAATAACATTATCAGTTCATCTCTTTTTATCATCCCTGCCAGTGGAGCAGAGTTATTGAATGAGGGTTTTTTTTTTTCAGCCCGTCAGTCAACTACTGCGTGCCCTCGTAAGTTATGATCAGCATGATGTAATGGAGTGGTGGTGGATGCAGAGGGGGCTCGATTGGGCTCGAATGCCACCCATGAGGGCAGGTTTTGGGTTTAGGAGAGACAGGCTTGGAGCAGGTTTCGGGCTCTCACTGTCCTAGGCCCCACGACGAGGCCCTGCAGGCGAGAAGAAGCGGAGAGGAGACCCTTCCTGTTGCTTGGAGGCCGTTTCATGTTCTTACACCCATTTTACACGCGTTGGGATGGGGGCCCTTGAGGGGAGTCCTGCTTTCCAGGGGCATCCCCAGGGGCTGTGTGGCACAGCACACCGTCCACAAGGAGGAGGAGGAGTTAGGGAGGGAGGAGGGTAATGCAAGACGCACCAAGGCGGATGGGAAGGGGAGATTGGGATAAGGGGAGATGAAAAAGAAATAAAATAAAATAAAAGATAAAATAAAAAAAATCACACACTCATCGTCATGTTGGGTGAATACTGTAAAGAGAGAAAAAAAGAGAGGGAGGGGAGAAAAGATAAGCCAATACTATATTAAACTTCTTATACTACCCAGTTCAAGATAAAAGCAATACAACTAACTGAACTAAATGCCATGTCCAGTACACCAGCCTTTTTTGAGCGTATGTTACACATAACAATTAACCCTCTCTAACTGATTTTCTATGTCAGTAAACCAGCAGCAAGCAGAGCACAGTCCAGCCCAAGGAGAAAATGTTAGGGAATTTCAGATCAAAGTGAAGATACTGTAGCAAAATGTAGATGTCAGTCTCACATTAATCACTATATGACATTCTCTCCATGCAGCAGAGAAAGCATATTATGTGGTTCTCTCCCATGCTTGTGTTTATGCATGCTGTGTTTTTTGAGGGTGTGTTGGGTGAAGCTGGGAACACAGTGCATAATATAAAAAGACTGATTAGAAGCTCAATTTGGCCATGAGGGCTGATATCAAGATTGAGGAGATTCAGCAGTACTGGTAGTCTGCGCAAAAAAATAAAGCACATCATATGATCTCACACTGCACAGGGGTTTAGGATTTAAATATCTTGCCCCATAATTAAGCAATCACGATTATATCAAATATACTTATTATTTGGACAAATCTAAGTGGGATCCTGCATTTTTGAGTGGGTTAACAGTGCAAATCCGAGCAGAGGTGACTGAAGCTGCGTTTTGACCGCAGGAACTTCCCCCAGAGACTAAAAATCTTTTGAGGAACTCTACCTGCGTTTCCACCGGAGGGACCAGGGTTTAATTTAAGTTCCAGGGAGATTGTTTTAACCCCCCCAAAAGTCCCTGCTGGGGGATAGTACTTTCCAAAAGAACAGGAACTTTGGGGGTAGGATTTGCAGGGATGATTGTCGCTGGTACTGTAGTATCAATTTAGGACCAGTCTAGGACAAGGGGAGGACATTTCTCTTCATTTGTTAATGTTTAAAATAAAGTGAGGCTTTGTGTCGGCTTCCTGACTCCTTTTAAAAAAGAACGAGAGAAAAAGAGAGATAGAGAGAGAGTGAGCTGAAAGAGAGAGAGACAGTGCGGCCATGGTCGAGTGAGGAGAGGGAGCAGCGGTAGAGAGAACAAAGTCAGTGAATGAGAGAAATAAAACATTATTTCTGATTGTTTCATGGTTATGTTCTAAAGCAGAAATAAAACCATCAAACACTCAGTTTCACTGTGGAGACAGCACTCTTAGTTTCTGTTTCATTTTCCTCCTCCGCATTTCTCCTTTTCATTCATTCATTACATCCAACTAACACAGCAGTAAATACAAATCTGTGTTGTTTTTTACTCATGTGTGAATGCTACGTTTCAAGCGCCGCTGTAATTTTTTTATTCCTCATGGGTCAAATGTGCATGATCTACCTTGTTCCTCAGATGCAGTGGAAACGCATACTGGACTGCACAACAGGGACTTAGTACCAAGTTTAGTTCCTGATATTAGTTCCTCTGGTTTCAAAGTACCTGGAACTTTTGGTCAAAATGGGGCTTAATCAGCAGATGTTAATTGTTAGGTACGTGATGGGCTGAGCCTTGTCACAGTCAGATAGTATTTCAGAGAGTCAGAGAGTCTTCTAGTTTGTTCCCAGCTTAAGAGGTGTGCTGTATCCTTTGGTACTCACACTTTCACTTTGGAATGGGTTTAAAAAGTTGCCTGCCATCTCGCCGTCGTCCCGCGGAGTGCCGGGGGGATTGTTCATGCCTGCCATGTTGTTAGGAGAATTCTACAACACAGAGGAAACAAACTGATAAGAATATATAGAATAGAGAGAATAGATAGATAGATAGATAGATAGATAGGTAGTCTTACTTACCTTTGGCAACCCATCCATGTCACCAGAGCCTGTGATCAGAGAAAACTGAATCATTATAAGGTAACAGTTAACTGACCCTGCTACTAATTCAACATACTGTACATCAGGATATCCAGTTCAAGTAGAAACAGCCTGCCTCCTAACGGGTAATGGCCTTTAATTAAGCTATTTGTTTCAGATACAGATGAGGACAAACTCCACTGGCTTCAATGGTCACGTCTCACCTATCTACAGGATCAATTGGCCTACTCACTGCCCTGCTAATCTGTTTTCACTTTGATCAATACTAAGAGGATAGTGAACACTTCCTCTACCAGCCATAAGAGGGCAGAGTATTACTTCTAAAGGTTCACAGAAAGTGACAGGTTTCACTGAGGAGCTCATACTAAGTGCCTGCTACATTCATTGATAATGTATAAGCACTAATATACAGTATAAGGTTAAGTGTCTTTCACCACTCACCTAGTGATCCGTTCATATGATGTTGCTCCATAGCACCCATTCCACCCATTGGCCCATCGGGACCTGGTCCCATTGGGAACTATGGAAAAATAACATTTTAGAATTTACTAATGTCATTGATCTGAATTTATTGCAAGTTAAAATTGAACAAAACAACAATACTCACACTGGGTCTATTTCCACCAGGACCGATGGGGTTCATCATTGTGTAGATGTTTTCACTTGAGTTTGTTGAATCTATGAAGAAAGAGCAGTTGGATGTTTAAAATCGGAAGACTGTAAGGCAGTTTGTTCTTCCTATATTTATAGAAATACTTGTAGATAAGCTCTAGCCCTGTCTGTTTTCATATCTATATCCAATCTTTTCAAAAAATGTCAAAAAATAAGGTGGATTTGGGATATTGGTGGTGTTAATGAATGTTAAATGAATGAGTTGAGCTGCACAGAAGTGACTGGAGTGGCACTGTCTGTCAGTGTGTTTGATATTATTTTAGTTTAATTTTTCCATCTGTACAGTACATTCAGCTGGAGCCCAGACATGTTCTTATTTCTGCTGTACGGAACAAAGATGGCCTGTAGTTACTTTAAGCGCCAGTACATAATGTCAGTGAATCTGTCTGTCAATCAATCTGCACACTGCTCTCTGCCATGTACAATAAAGGAAACCCATTATCTCTTACTCCTACAATCAGGAGATTAGACCAAGTTATTATATGAACACCCTGGCAACAACTGGTACATGCTGTTTCACTCCTCATGTGTCTGTCTGTCCTGAAAATATTCGAGAGGATGAGGTGACCTTGATCTGACATTGCAGGCAGAAAGTTTTGAGTAGAAGACTGAGAAAAACAGGAATAAATAAGAATAGGAAGAATAAGAATAAACGATTCAAATACAGCGGGAAATATGGATGTAGGATGTACAAAGTGGTTGAGAGATTCTTGCCTGTTAGTGTCCCTGAATCTAGCTATTGTTGTCGTGACTGGAGGAGTGGGGGGGTGGGGGGTGGGGGGGGCAATACTGTGTGGGAGGTGTGCATTTTTGTGGGAGGTAGGTATGTGTGTGCGTGTGTGTGTGTGTGTGTGTATGTGCGTGAGTATGTGCGTGCACAGTCTTGGCGACTGCAGTGGAAATATGTTTTCCCTCCCGGTGTACATGTGAGCAGGAGCGTTTTGTGCAAAAGGTTGCCCCGGCAACGTATCACAATAGAGGTACGTATATAAATAATAAATAGTGGACACAAAAAGAAGCTCTCCACAGGCCAAGAGAAACAGAACATCTACAGGATATCAGCCCACAGTGTTTTGTTCTCAGCTAATCCTCCACAGACAGACACTAGATCGATGGGTCAAAGCTGAGATGGATCACTCAGTTGATTGCAGACTGACATGCCTGTTTCCCTTTTATAGAACTGTCTCGACTGTGAGAAAACACAGCTAACAACACCAGAATATTTTCCACCATGTGTCCAATGAAGAAAATGGTGAAAACAAATGCAATACCACTTGTCTGATAAGTCTTAAATGTAACATGTTTGCTTCAATGGGGAGGGAAAATGTAACATATCTGCATTAGAAAATGAAACCTTTAGTGTGCACTTATAACACCACATTAAAGGACGGGTTCACAATTTTTCACAGCTGTTCACAAAATAAGCACTGACACTTGTTTCTTGCTGTAATCATTCCTCCTGTTCATACTGGCCATTAGAAGATCCCTTCATAATGCACTTTCAATTTAAGTGATGGGGGAGAAAATCCACAGTCCTCCTTCCATGCAAAAAATGTGTTTAAAGGTTTATTTGAAGCTAAAATGAGGCTTCGCCCATCCAAATTAGTCAATTCAAGTCAATATCTTTCTAAGTTACAGTCTTTTTAGTGCCAAATTCCCTCTTTTTGTTACAATACTTCCACCATGGCTCAAGAGGAAAACACTGTCTGTCGAGACACAAAGAGGGAATTTTTTACTAAAAAGACATACTGTGGAAGATTTATTGGACTAACTCAGAGGCTGAAGCCTCATATTATCTTCAGAGAAATGCATTTTTTCTTAAAATGAGGACTGTGGATTTTTCCCCCCATCACTTACACTGTAAGCGCATTTGGAGGAGATCTTTTAATGGCCAGTATGAACAGGAGGAAATATTACGGCAAGAAAAACATGTTTCACTGTTTATAATGACTATTGTTTCAAGACAGACTTGTGAAAATTGTGAAACTATCATAAAAGCCCAGTACACTATTTCACCATTTATTAATTTTACATACACAAATATTCTTCAAGGCCCAGTTTTTTAAGTATCACTGCCAGTCTCTCAAAGACAGACATGTATCTAACAGAGAGACAGTTTGATTCTTCTTACACAGAGCCTTCATTCAGTGAACAGTGGGAAAAAGAGTATAAATCAGAGGGGAAACTGAAGTGTATATCTCACCTCCGGGGCTAGGCATGATGGGAGTTCCTGGTGGGCCGCCTCCCCCAGGAGGGCCCTGAGGGGTGAAGCGAGAGAGGAAAAGAGAAATGAGTGCTGAGTGCATCTAGATGGCAGCGTGCCTGTTAGATATCACCGCCTGACAGGTAATTTATGGCCCACGGTCAAACACGAGTCCATGACGGGACACTTACCACATAGTTGCCTGGAGATGAAGATGAATAAGCTATCTGTAGAGAGAAAAGACCCAAGGTGAAACAAAACATGGGACACGGTTATTGTAAACACACTCAGTCACATGGTGAGATAACGATGCGGGAGAATGTAACTCACTGAGTTGGTGTTGGGATTTGGCCAGGGACCTCTTCCACCAGGACCCCTGGAGAAGAAAACAGAGAGAAGAAGAGATTCAAATATTTAACGGAAGATTTCTGGCAAACAACACAGCTGCATGCAACACTTTTTCAAAAGTTCACATGTCACTATTTCTAATTTCTTTAACACATAAATCCTGTCTCTTAGTTGAAATGCACAACACACTAATCCAAAGTTCTTACACAGACATTCCTAATTTCTTTTTTAATAATAAATCAGGATGAGTATGAGTGAATCTTTTTGCATTGTGATGTATTCTAATTTGACAGATCTTCTGTAGTCAGTTAATTCGGCTTACTGGGATTTGATTAAAGAAAAGTTAAGTTTTACACAGCCTCTTGGTGAAAACAACAGAACTTTTCTCAACCAACTTTATTGCTGAAATTCGGGGACAAATCAGTCCACCAGTAAGACAATCCTCATTTTTACTACACTTTTTGAAGAACAGAAAAGCAAAGGCTGCATCTGTTCATTGTAAATGTCTAGTTGTAGATTTTGCAGACCAAGGTCCTGGTTCAAGTTTGACATATCATACTCACTGCAGTTGTGCTTACATACGCTGTTCTCATAAATGCTTGTAATGGTCAAAACTACAAAAATAAGATTATCCAAAGCTTTCAATTAGGGATTACTCTGGCAGCAAAAGTCACACACATTTGAGACAGTTTATTCATTTTTTTCAGTCTACTAACATGTTCATGCCCGGCATCCCTGGCCCCATGGAATTTGGGGGAGGCCTCATCCCTCCGCCGTAGTTCTGCACAAAGAGAGGAACACACAGTCAGCATGGTCTCTCACACCTGCTCAGTCTACATCAAACAGAAAGGTTTGAATCTTAATGAAGGTCAGCCATGATCATGTCTCCCACTAATTAGTGTTTAATTATGTGTATATGAGCTGTGTGTGTGGGCAGAGTGTGTGGAAGTGGACAGCAGCGTGTGTATGTCTCTATGTTGTGTGTCTTCATATACATGTATGTGTCTCTATGCTCCCCTCTGTGTGTTTGTGTGTATGTTTTCATGGCTGCCCAGCAGGCGGGTTTGGCTGGCACTACATGTGTGTACTTGTGTATGCAAGTGTGTGTGTGTGTGTGTGTGTGTGTGTGACTGAGACGAGAGGAGAGAGAGAGAGAGAGAGAGAGTAGGGGGCAGGCCAGAGAGCAGCTCCACTCAGAGGCAGAGTTTTGTTCAGCAGACGATTACACTTGTCGAGCAGATGCCACACCAGCTGCTGGTACGCTCACTGCCAAAGTCACCGAGCCAGGGTGGCACAGAGAGGGGCCGAGGGGCACAGGGTGTATGTCTGTGTGTGTGTGTGTGTGTGTGTGTGTGTGTGTGTGTGTGTGTGTGCGTCTTTGTGTGAGGTGATGTTGGAGCGGGAGGTGGTTGGGTGCCGAATGAAGCAGCTGTCCAGTAATGGTAATTCAAAAGGACACTGTTGTTTAAGCATCTTATGTATTACACTGAATCACAAAAAATTAGTTGATAAAAGGAAACCGGCGATGCCAAAGCAAACAGTCGGTCCAAATGTTTTGGCTCTGAGCTGTCTGAGCATTCCGCCCCTGTTTGTCTTCCTAGGTGGGAGACGGCAACTAGGATTTAACATGAAGATCTGGCGTTGGTGGTGGGTGCATTCTGGTCGGAGCCAAGCTAATCATCAAAGCGCTTCTGACATTTACAGGCAAAGTTATGAGGCTGGCAGAACCAGATTTTCTCTTCAGCAGAGAGGGAGGATTATCTGCATGCAGTTTATAGTTGCTGTTTTGACATTATAGCCGTTTTTTATAGTAGCCCTTAATGAAGCACAACCAAATATTGTGTTTATTCATATTCCAAGCACCAAATCTGGCGGTGTGGCAGCTGCAGAGTGGGAGTGCAGTGGGCTGGTAGAGCTGAAGGACACCTTCCACTGTCCTGACTGGCTTCAATAACGCAGTCCTTTGTGCTTTATGAGTTTTAGATTATGTATGACTGTTTCAACTCTGTGTGCTCCTGCTACCTACCTGTGGGCCCATGCCTCCCATGCCCCGGGGGGGATTCATTCTCATTGGACCTCCCATGTTTGGATGTCCTGTGGTTACACAGAGAGAGAGCGTAGCTTGTCATTATGGCAGTGCTGTTTAGATCAACAATAATTCCACAAATGAAGACAAATAGTTCATATTCAGAGGCCAATATCAGATCATTTCACAAAGTGCGAAAGTGCAGCTTTCCTAAAATACCCCAGTTATCCCTCATGTGTGTCAGTACCTTGAGGTCTGGTGGGGTCCAGGCTGTTTGGCAGGAGAGGCTGTGACCCCGGGATGCTCCCAGGAGGCTGATTTGGCATACGGAGGGAGGGCCTTGGGCCACCTGGGTACCGCGGAGACATGAATGGCTGCAGGAAGGACAGGAGAAGGGCAATGGTTACTTTATTTCAAGATGATGACAAGCTGAATACATGTTCCAATTTTTTGATGGACAGGCTTTGAAATATCGCAAATAAGTTTAACGGATTTTAATCATCAAGCACAATTCCAAAACTCTGAGAGGAGGTTATGCATAAGGCACATTTTCACTGCATGTTTCATTCATTTTATGTTAAATTATAGGAGACAGCAGCTAAAATCAATAAACTCAATAACAGAAAGAATAACTGAGTTAAAATTTTCCCTAATTATGTTTCTTGTGAAGAGATAATAAAGACATTTCACCACATCTACTAACCTCAACTGAGAAAGAAAATACTTAAACGTCAGATAGCCATGCAGTGACTATATGTATTCATGGGAAGCTTTGTATAATGAATACAGCAGCAGTCATAAATCAGACTTCTAAGGAAATAAAATAGAGATTAAATGACTTAAAACAATCCACAAAAGACAGATTTCTTATAAACTACACAAACCACCACAATGTACATGTCTTAAGAGTGCCACTGAGTTCAACTTCAAATTCAAATTTAATAACTATATATCCATAAATGTCCGTTTTCTTGTTTGTTGGTGTTTTAAAATCGACAAATATTGTGCTTATTTATTATGAGAAAAAAATGTGTTATTAGGGTTTTTTAGGTCTCACATGTCAGGAAAATTGTTCTTCATAAAAAACTTCTAGGTACTAGAAGTAAAGTACTTCTAGGTAGTGAAGGTGTTAGAAACAAGGCACAACAGATTTACATCTATCTGCATTTCACTTGCCCCATTATGTGTTATCTTCACAAGTCAGCAGGGGGAGCTATTGTGTTAAAGAACAATTCACTGTAGTGGTTTTGTTACATTTCCCAAAAAAGGAGGAGCTTGTCATTAAGTTTTGGAAAGTAAGACCTCAGGTGGTAAAATCCATTAGGATAAAGGTAAAGAGGGACAGATAAGAGAGAAGGAAAGAGAGAGAAAACACGCAAGACAGAGAAACTTTTGGAAGAACAATATGGTAGAGGGGAGGTGGAGCAGGAAAAACAGAGAAACATGTCATAGTTGGATGGGAGGAAGGGGTTGTACGAGCACCAGCAATGTTCTACATCTTCAGATTTGCCTGTTTTTGTGCAGCTGCACATGTGCTGGCCATTTTCCCACCGTGTCTGTATCACCAGACACCAATGCTACAAAAAAAAAAAAAAAAAAAAAGCAGACTGGATAGTGTGATGCATAACAGAAAGTGAAGAAACCATCCACACAGATGTTTCAGCAGAAAGGGGACAAGAACATGTTGGCCGAGACACACATACAGAGCCGGTGCACAACTAGTGAATAATGTAAAGCACCCCAGACAGATGGTTTTCAGAATTTCCTATGAGAGTACGCTGCAACTACAAATACCCGCATCTAGTGAAGCCATATTATTGTGTCAGATGATAAGAATGAATTCCCAACTCAATCCAACTATTTTAGCATCAAGGGGGAAACACACTGATTTGAGTACCGATTGGGTAGGAGTTGTGTGTTTTGGTCACGGAGCATGAACAGCAGAATAATGTTCATATCATCACCTTCTCACAAAGATAAGCACAGACAACACAAATACAACAAGAGACTGGCTCTCAATGGTAATTATGTACTGTTTATGTTTTGTGTGTGTGTGTGTGTGAGTTTGGGGCAAGTGGAAGGCAAGTTATATAATCCCAGTTAGCCCTTGAGGCGAGGACTGACTTGCTACTGTTTTCTTTTTTACCCTCCTCTCCTCTCCTCTCCTCTCCTTTCCTCTCCTCTCTTCTCCTCGCCTCCTTGACCAAGTTGTGGTGGGTTTGTGCGCAAGGAGCTGCGCCGTGTCAGGCTGTGCTGCAATATTAATGGTCTATTGATGGATTATGGGATGGTGAGTGCTGGGCTGAGGGAGAGAGAAGGCCCTCCAGATGCACCTCCACTCCTTGCAGCTGGGCCAACACAGTTAAATTATTCATCCAGCCCACCACCGTGGATGCTGCCTGTCCTGTCTGTTAGCGCAACAAGGGACCTGTGCTCTGTTTGTACACTGTTGTTACGTGTGTGTGTGTGTGTGTGTGTGTGTGTGTGTGTGTGTGTGTGAGTGAGAGAGTAGGCTGGAAAAGGGGAACTACAACCCATCAGCTGAGGGAAAAGAGAGACTGTAGAAATGTTTCCGTCTTACCTGTCCGTGAGGTCCCATCATGGGATTACTGGGGTTGTGTGGGGGAGGCTGCGTGTGAGGGGAAGGCTGAGATCCTGGAGGACCCTGGTGAAGAAAAGACATAAAGATGTCAATTAAGTGCAACAAGAATGTGTTTGATGATATTCAAACCTGTTTGGGAAACATATTATATTCAACAAGCCTTTTTCTGAGCAAGCACATGAGTTATTAATTGAAAAGACAGAGTGATACAGTAATATTTAATATTTAAAGGGTTGGTTCACCAACATTTAAAAAAAAACATATTTTCTCACTTTGCTCATTTTAGTTAGCCATGTAGATAAGTCTACCCCAAAACAATGGAAGTCAATGAATTGTTTTTTTTCTGAAAATATTACATTTAAAATAAAATTCAATAGCAATTTCTCTTTCCAGAAACAGTTTCCCTTATATAATATCATCATTATGATGATATTCTCATAGTTAATGATTGTAGTTCAAAGTGTGTTCAACATTTTAAACCTGCAATCAAACATGTTTCTGACATTATTACTAAACAAAATGACTATTTGCTATAATGGGAAATGTTTGTTTAAATTGTTGAAAATAGTGCTTATGCTGCTTGTTTTGGTTTGCTGGTCTGTACGATTCAAATCCAACAGCTTTCATTGAGCCAACAATATAAACACACAACCTGCAGTCAAGCTCAGACAGCCTGGTTACAGTACGATACCTGACCAGTGTGACATAGTAAAAGTAAATGAGAGGCTTCACAAAGAAATAGATACAGTATTTTTCTCAGGAGTTGTTGGCCCAAACCAAACCTAACAGGCCAGTGAATATAAGACTTGATTCTTTTAGGTGACCAGATGTATGTAAGAAGTTTGCAAACATGTCGCCTGATGAGCTGACATACTGCTCCCTAGTGGTCAGAACATTTAATGCAGATTTAATTGCCATGCCAATCAATTTAAATATATATAATTACAGTGAAACAATTATATACGTTCAGTTACATCAACGCTGATGTGCATGTAACAAGATTTGTCACTCACATTTGCAGAAGGTCATATTGATTTTCTCGTGCAGGAATGGCTAATTGCAAGGAAGAGGTTGGATCAATTCAAAAGGTGGACTTTGATCAGCGTTCAACTACAGTCATACAGTTTTGCCAGGGAATATTTTCAAACAAGTCCTTATTTTCATACATTTTTCCACGATGACGCTTGATCCAGTTTGCCAGAAGTGCTGGTGTTCTCTGTTAATTTTGGTACTCACTTATTTTTCTACAGAGAAGTGCCAAATATTTGAACCAAACAGGAAAATTGGACCCAGGTTGAAAATAACTGAAATTCTGCCTCTTGAATCCACTTTAGATTGAAGTCTCATTCACTGTTATGTGAACTGCAGTTTCAGTTAGAAACTTTAGAGTGAATTGACTCTTTTCTGAGTTAACCTCTCAAAACAAATACTGTGTTAAGTACATTAAAGTGAGTACAGTATCAGAAGACTGTGTGAACTTTGACCTCTTTGTCTTTACCTACAGTAACCTCATCTGACTCAGCAGCAGCCGCTCCAACAGAGATCTGTTACTGCCTGAACATCAATACGGAGAAAGAGGACCACCCACTGCCAGACCAGGCTTATCTACTACTCTGCCAGAGCCTCCGTCAAGCACTCTGCTATCAGGTAACATTACAGGTGTGTGTGTGTGAGTTGTGCAACTGAGTGGTGATGAGTGCGAATATGAGATCTCCCTCTTTTTCACAGGTGAAAGCAGGATCTTCTTCTCTCAGGTGTTGAGTGTGTGTTGTGTATGCTGGCTTGGTTGTGTGTATGTGTGTGTGTGTACTGCAGGGGCTACTGAGGGGTGGGGGTGGGTGCTACTTCAACAGGTGTGTATCTAACATCACAGTGAAAAGCTAAAGGATTAGGGGATTACTCATGCGCAATATAACCTGAGACACACACAGACATGCTCTGGTAGGCATGTTTACATAATTTTGCTTGCACTTGTTCATGCAAATATTCAGGAGTAGATGCATGTACACACACATACTAGAGCTGCAATTAATGATTTTTTTCCTTTATTGATTTAACATTTGATTTTTAATATGTGCTGTACGAATAAATTGGCTTACCTTTATTATTTCAGTGATTATTTTTTGAGTAATTGTTTACTCTATAAAATGTGAAAATGTCTCCACAACCCTCAATCTGTTTATTCCACAAACAGTCCAAACCTAATATTAAATGTACAAATTTACAAATATATAACCAAAAAAGCTGCAAAACCTCACATTTGAGAAGCTAAAACTAGCAAATATTTTGCATTCTTGCTTGATAAATTACTTAAGACTCCTAACTGTAGAATTTTATGTGTCTATAGCATCTTCCAAATGATTCTGATGCCATAAGATTTGTTTGTAGTAAATTTACAAACATAATTTTCTGTTGCTAAGTAATCGACTAATTGTTTCAGCACTGACACATGCACCAAAACACATATCTGACAAGACTTGTGCACCTCTTCACCTGTGTACATCTGTTTTCCTGAAGCAGGCAGCTGCACAGACACCTGCATCTCTCTTGCTTCACACAAACATGATCACATGTACTCCCTTTATATCTCTTCCTCCCTCTCTCCACTCTCCACCTCCCTCCCCCATCTCTCCCCCACTTTCCCACCCTGCCCACTGCGCCGCCCTCCCTGTGTGGCATGGCTGGGATGGTGGAGCGCCGACAGAGCTGAGCACCAGGAACCTGTGGGCGCTGCTACAGTGGGAAAATAAACATGCCTGACTGACAGCTTGAAACAAGTGCGTTCCCACAGGCACAGATACAGTGCCACTGCGCTGCCAGGTACACTGTATAAGAGCGCAGGCTTTGGCAGGAGAGATGAGCTTGTACATATGTGTGAAAACAATACTGCTCATGAGCAGAAACACTTATTCATGGACTCACAGTCCTTTCTGAAAGCACAAAAACTGTAGAGCTCAGCAGCAGCAGCAGAGCTCTTAAGACAGGTGTTTCCTATCCTTTTGAGACATGACAGTTTACCTTTCTTGCTGCATTGATTCTTATTCCTCTCGTTGTTATGTGACCACCTCATCTGAGAAACTGTCATGTCTTCAATAAAGCCGCTTATTAACCAGCCACACAATACGCATCTCTTCAGCGTTCTGGAAATGTTTGTTTAGTTGTACATACAGTGTACTCTGGATGTGTTGGCACAGCTATGACGTTTGTACCGGTGCCATTGTGGTTGTTCTGCTACTCTGTGTGTGTATGTTTTGGGTGGTTAACACCAGCTGTACTGGCTTGCTCTGTCTCTCAGCAGGTTCACACTGGGGCTAATGCAGCGCTAGCTCTGTCTGACCTCAGAGGTTATTGTTGTTGCCGAGCCAGTCTGCGTGTGTGTGTGCGTGTCTCTAACAAGACACCCCTGCGGGGTCTGGCTGCACTGACCCAGCTGCAGCAGTCTGCTTCTCCTCTACACACAAACACACACACACAGCCTAGTTTTCGTCACTTAGGGGGACACTGCATTGACTTACATTAATTTCCTGGAGCCTTATCCGAACCGAAACCATAACCGCTACATGCCTAACCCCAACACTAACTCCATATTTAATCTAGAAATTTAATAGTTTACCTTGTGGGGACTAGATTTTTGTACCCAGATGGGTGGTGGGTCCTCACAATGTGGCTGTGTGTGAGCTGATTTTGTAAGAAACACATTCACACACACACACACACACTCACACAGTGCTCCTCTCTTGTTCTTCTCTATAATGTGCCATAATGGAGCATAGCTCCTCTGGCTGGGCCTCCCTGGGCCTTCCTGCTATTACATCTGTATGGGCCAGCATATGGCCTTTATGGCTGTACTGTTCTCTCTACAGGTCCCTGCAGAGAGAGGGAGAGAGAGAACATTTCAGCTGTCACAGAGGCGTACGCAGGGCCAGTTTGAAAAGTAGCTTGGTTGGTGAGTGTGTGTGTGTTTGTGTGGTGTTGTTTGTGTATTTGTGCAGGAGCTGGGAGGAAGGAGGGGGACAGGGGGAGCGTTAAATGAAGCAATTAATAAAATCATTTTCTACCCGGCTAAGGAGATAACAGCTTGGCACAGTACCACAAACCCATCAACACAACCCCCTCGCCTCCCCACCACTCATTTCAGCTTAAGGAAGACCCACACCGCTGCCCCTGATGGACCACTAACAGAGAGAGAGAGAGAGAGGAGGGGGTGGGTGGGGGGGGGATGGAAGAGTACCAGTCATCTGAGTTTTCTTTTACTGTTTACAGCTGCTAACACTAGAGGGCAGTGTGTAACTGCAGTCAAACTACTGGACACACACACATACACACACACACACACACACACACACACAAACACACAAACACACACAAGCAGAGACCGAGAACACAAAGCAGCCTGCATCACTGAACACAACAAACAAAGCCAGGAGGAACAGCACCACACACACACACACACACACACACACACACACGCACACGCACACGCACACACACACGCACACACACACACACACTGAGTGCACACTCATTGTCATTCCTTGCTAACATTCCAGAGAGAGTGGCGGTGGCAGCAGTAGGTCTCCAGTTAGCTCATGGTATATAGCATGGCAACACGTCAGCTCAGAGACGGGAACACGCTATCAGGGGTGTTTTCTCCCAGAGGACGGTGGTGAAACGCTGACAGCCATTTAAACACGTTAGGATGGCAGCAAAATGATTTATATATATCTGTGATCCCTTGCTCAGCTGAGAGCAAACGTTCAGCTGAAGTTTCACCAACACACAGGGAAACGTGTGTGTAGAGTTCTCACGTCTGTCTCTAAACAGATAAAAACACACCGTATCAGAAACATGCTACTGATAGGGATGAAGCAAACGCAGTGTGAGACAAAGGCTACATTCAAATCAGTGTTTAACCGTAGTGAGTGTTATCAACGCGTGTGAACTAAGTCTAACTGTCGTCACAGGCAGACAATGAACAGACAAAACGTTTTCTGAGGACTGCCTCTCATTTTTTAAGTGTCTGTCATTCCTCTGAATCACAGGAGGACAATTGTTAGGTATCGTTTTTGTCACTGTCCTCTCAAAGATAAGCAGTGACGATAAGAGTCAAAGACAGTTCCTCCACTCAGTGGGTTTAGTTCAGACAGGAATGGAAAGTTTCGCCAGCGCACTCTCATCTGGGTCCTTTAGCATCTGTCTTTTAAAAGCACTATTTCAGATATGGCAGGGGAAGAGATTAAAATGTTTCACAAGAGATGTTTAGACACAACCAGTTTGCGTCTTTTATCCAGCGGTCAGAGAACTCAAACACTGTTATGTCTCACTTTGGTAGATTTGAACTGTTTTGGGCAATATGTGCGCTGATTTGTGTCCTAAAAAAAGCTCCCTTACAACCATGTAATTAACTTTCTGTCCCCCAGCCACCCAAGATCTCAACCAGCAGTCTACACCTGACCAGCAGAGATCTGTTACTGCTACCACCATTCTTCCATCGTCTCTGCATGGTTTTCAGTCTCCCATTCACTTTCTAAAGCCCTTCACTATTCACCACTTATGTGCATCAACTGGCCACAATGAACCCAGAGATCAGTCTTACCTTTGATAAATAAATTACTGAGAGCAGATGTCTCCCTAATTCACCATGTGCCTGCCATGTGTCAGCTTTGAACGGCTTCTTAAATTCGTCTTTGATACCTGCTTGCTTGTTCTTAAATGTGTAATCAAACCTAATCCTCTTGTTGTGCTTTTTGGTGTTGTCCCTGAAGAGCTGCAATTACCTGCAGTAAAACACACTGCCCTTGACTTTGGATCCTTCTTTTTTTGGCAAGAGGAGTGATTCCAGTTTAGTAGAAAAAGAGACCTGCCCCACCCTAACTGGTTTACAGACTTAACAGAGCACATTAAGTTTTTCAAATACCTGACGTATCATGTGTAGATCAGGAGAGTCAACAAAAGCGGGATTTTTGGGGCATTATTTGACAGATGGACCATATAAATCTCTTAAGAGGGCATTTTATTTAATTTGCTTTTCCCTGGACAGACGCCTAACGCTTATTTATCCCGGTTTCTTCCAAATTTTGTCTTTTCTCATTAATCAGTCCAATTGTCTATACATCCGCTGCATAAAAGCTGTATAGTAAATCTCAATTTTCCTCGTATGTTTTCTTTTCTACATTTCTTTGTGATCCCTGAAAGCAACACAAAACATTTTTTGACAGTCTCCTGACGTCTCCGTGTCCTCTCTTCTCCTCCACTCTCTGCTGCTTTCTTTTCCTCCTCCTCCCTGTCATTAACTCTGTCTCTCCTTGCAGCCTCTCCTCTCTCTGCTAACCCCCCCCCCCCCCATCATCTCCCCCTTGCTTGTCCTCCCCAGAGGGCCATGATGCAGCAGCGATGGACTTTCGCTGGGAGGAGAGGAGGATTATACACCATTCGTACACACCGTAGACATCCTCGCACCAACACAGCATCTCTCTCTGTTATTTCGCCACACTTTCCTTTTCTTCTTTTTCCTCTGTCTTCCTACCTAAAGCATGTCTCTCTTTATCTACCCTTTTTTTTTTTTCCCCGCTGCAGGAGCGCAATGCCTGGCTTGTCCTGTGACCTACAGATTAGGGGAGCAAGGGAGCGGTCGCCCTACTCCTCCTTCTTCTTCCACCTCCATTTTCCTCTACTGTCCCTCCGTTGCCCGACTGTAGCCAATAACAGTGCTGGGGTCACCTATGTTAATTACCATGCTAGTGCAACTGGGAAAAATTTCTACAACACACACACACACACACGCGTACACACAAAAAGCACACGTGAACAGTTCACACACAACAGAGTCGGGTGAGTAAGCATGTGTCACTGAAGCGGTGTGTGTGAGAGCGAGAAAATAATAGTTTCAAAGACAAGGGAAATGGAGAGAGTGAGGAAATGTCATGCAGAAGGATGCCAGGCGTACGAAGGAGAGAAAAGAGAGGGAGAAGGTGGTGAGAGAAAGCCGAGCCCCAGTTTAGATGAGAAATGACTAAAACATGTTTCAGTGGATACTATCCATTCATAACTCTGCAACAAAAATATAAAAAAACATGTCTGAGTTTTGAGTCTCACTCAAAACACTACGAATGTGGAAATTTCACACTGCCAAATCTACTGACCTTAACTCTACAGTGCAAGTGAGAGAATATGAGTAAAACCTCAACAATAGGTAGCAGAGAAAGATAAAAAAAAAAAAAATCAGCTTCCCCTTCACCTGAATGAATAAATGAACTGCAGAAAACTCAGTAGCCTGCACCTTCAGCATGGACCGCAACCATTAGTTCACCAGGGAGTGAATGTCAGCTACCTGGGAAAGCAGTGTGTGTGGTTTTAGCTCCGGCTGAAGTTGAAAGATGCAATGTGAACACGCTACGACACACTTAAATATGCTGCTGCAGTGTCCTCTTGATTTAGGGATATGTGATGTAAAGTTTAAAGAGGTGCAGAGAGCATTTTGTCAGCGTGTCTGTGTGCAATGCAGATTCTCTTTTCGCACTTGTGTTTTCTTGTTTTCTTTACCTTTGCCTGCTTTGCCGCTCAGATTAGAGAAGAGAAGAGAAGAGAAGAGAAGAGAAGAGAAGAGAAGAGAAGAGAAGAGAAGAGAAGAGAAGAGAAGAGAAGAGAAGAGAAATGTTATGGTGTTAGAAAGAAACCATCCCTTCTTCCTTCTCTCTGTCTCCCCTCTGCCTGTCCTGCCTGTCTGTCTGTCTGTCTGTCTGCTTGCCATGCACACTGGGTCTATTTATGGAAAGCAATGTCACTCACGCAACACCATCAGATAGCTTTCTCCCTGGCCTGCTCACTGCTCATACATCATTAACATTCTCCACGACCCCAGCACACACGCACACACGCACACACAGAAACACACACACACACACACAAACAGGCAGCATAACACACGACATGCTGCCAATCAACCAGTATGAGAAAACGCAGGCAATTGGCTATACAGCTGCACACTGTATGTACATACATATCAGGCATACTGAACATCCAGCAGGAAGAAATTTGTAAAACATGTTTAATCATTTATGCAGAGAGCATAATGAAATACTGAACATTTTGAACAAAATATACAGACTTAGATACCAAACCATGTATACCAAATTACTGTAGCTGCAACTATTATGTTCATTATCGATTAATATGTCTTTTTTTTTCATTTAGTCTACTAAATAGTGGAAAAATATCAGTCTTCAAATAGCTTGTTTTGGCAGACCAATGTTCCAAAACTCCCCAAAATTAAATTTACAATTATATTAAACAGAGAAAAGCAGAAAATCCTCACATTTTAGATGCTAGGACCTGCCATTTTTACATGGCCTTTTTTTACATGAACTTACTTAAACGTTTATCAAAATAACGAAAGTTGGTGAAAATAATTCTGTTAATTGACAAATCAATGACTTAACTAATCATTTTGGCATATTTTTTAATTCAAGGGTTAAGACAGGAGTGTTTGTTTCATCACACATATCAATGCTCTCGTCCATAAAAGGTTAGTTATAGGCTCATGAGTGTACATTTTTGCCCAAGGACACATAACTAAGACAAATGACTGTTGCATGTGTCAAACTTTTGATCTTTTGGCAGCGGTACAGTCCCTATAATAAAATTCCCTCTGTCTGTTCTGCCCATTAAGAAAGAAACAGCCAGATTTAGTCACTGACTCCTTTGACTCCATAAAAATATAACTGTTCCCAAATCTTGGACAGGTAATCATGTCATCTGACGAAATCTAATATTTGCAAGTTCTTTTAAGTGCAACTACTCACAACTGTCCTCATAATAACGTTCTAGATTAAGACTTTTAGCTTTACTTAAGGTAGTACAGCAATTTTTCTTCAGTTCTCCTCTCAACTCGGTGAATGTCTTTGGGGTTCAGATATTTTAAAACCTCAATTTTAAAAGTGTTACTAGTTTAATGTGTGCCAAAGTGTCAAATGAGGCTCGTGTGTGTGCGTGTTTGCATACGAGAGAGAAAGGAAAGAGTGATGGAAACAGAGAGAGCAAGCGTGTGTGACCTCGTCAGCCTCCGAGACAGCCTTCAGAGAACAGTGATGACAGGAGGAATTAGTGAAGCAACACAAACCAGAGAAAACAGTCTCCTCTCCTCTCCTCTCCTCTCTTCTCCTTTCCTCTCCTCTCTCCTCTCCTCTCACTTTCACCTACTCACTATAGCAATGTTTCATATTTGAGCAAATACAACAACAGAAAAGCTCTACAGACGTCTGTCGGTGCATCTACAGCATCAGACAGAGCACCAGGAGTTAACAACCCGAGCATGGACATATGGGATGGAGGCACAGAGACAGAGAAGGGAACACATCTGGACAGGGATTAGGACAGCTAAAGAGGCTAAAAAAGGAGGAGGAGACAGAAGGATAGGCTTAACGATGGCTATGGGAGGGGCTGTCGGGAGTGTGTGATGGGTGGAGGTGGGGGTGGGTGAGGGTTGAAGTCAGCAGGAAAGTTCTTTTTCTTACTTGAAAGAAGCCCGGGGGCATGGGTCCTCCCGGCATGCCATCATTGGGCGGCATGTTGCCCATCACAGGACTGGGGGCAGCGGCTGCACTCTGAAAAAAAACAAAAACACACAGCATACTCTCAATTTTCCTGTTTGGTGGAGCGGCATACATTTGCAGAACAACACATCAATCCAGCAAAATAATCCTGCGTTCACTGAAAACAATGAAAAAAAGAGATTTTTAGTTGGGAAATTATTTGATACAAAAACTTCCAATCCTGTTTCATTGGACAAAGAAAGGATTTAGATAGTTAGGAGTGATAATAACACCCTTAACATTCTAATTATTTAAAGCTAACTATGAAAAATTGGTAACGGAGATAAGACAAGATCTGAAGAAGTGGGAGCTTTTACCTCTGACATTAATGGGTAGAGTAGAAACTGTACAAATGAAGATATTACCACGCCTGCTCTTCATGTTTCAGTCACTTCCATTAATTATTTCAAAATCCATTTTAATACCTTAGACAAAATGATTTCAAATTTTGTTTGGCAAAAAAAAGAATAAGTTATAAAAAGCTACAAAGTTCTAAAAGGGATGGAGGTCTAAATCTTATTGCAAAATAATTACTGGACGGCACAACTCAAAACAATAACGTCATGGATAACAGAAGATATAGATTCAATGTGGGTGGGAATGAAACAGCAGACCTGTCTAGTACCATTAGGTTTTCTACCATTTATGAGCCAGAAAGAATGGAAAAAACTCAAAATAAAAAATGAATGGGTTGGGAAAACATGGAAAATATGCTCTAAAATAAGGAATAAGCCAAGAATTTCAAACTCAATATCAAGAGCTACCAAAATTGCAATAAATCCAGAATTTCATCCATCCAGCACTGATTTTGGCTTGAAGAAATGGATGGACGGGGGGGGGGGGGGGCTCGTGTATATTGGCCAATTATTTGATGGACAAATACTAAAATCATTCCAACAACTCATTCAAGAATTTAACTCACCTGCCCAGGATCATTATAACTTTCTACAAGTCAGAGATTATCTTAAGAAAAATAAGGAAAGAGAAAAGATATTACGGGAACCTTCTAATATAAAACAGCTTTTCACAAGATGTGAAGAAGAAAAGTTGAAGAGAGGAAATATTTCACGATTCGATAGAGCGTCGCAAGACGATCTTAAGAATAAAGATCTGGATAGTAAAGTGGAAACTGGAATTGAACACAGTGACTGAAAACAAATGGGATGAAACTTGCTTGTCTGGTCATAAACTAACAAAAAGCCCTAATTGGGGGGAGTTTAACTGGAAGGTCAAAAACAGTCATAACGGCTGAATATGGAAATTCTTCTGGATTATGTTGGAGGGGTCGTGGCCTCTAAGGAGACCCCTTACATATATTACGGTCCTGTCCAAATCTGCTGGGGCACTGGGAGGATGTTCAAAACGAAACAGAACTAATCTTGGATACAAAATTAAACTTCGACCCAGAGTTATTCATCTTAGGTATCCTCTCAGGAAATCAAATGGTGAAAAAGAAAATATATTTATTAAGGACCCTACTTTTAATAGCCAAAAAAAACTATTACAATCCCATAGATGCAGCCACAACCCCCCAAACATAAAACAATGGCAACAAAAGGTGAATCAGGTGTTCATTATGGAAAAGGTCACAGCTAGAATACAGCAGAAAAAGGACATTTTTATGGATATATAGTCACCATGGATATTAGCTACATCAAAAAACAAAGAGCTGAAACATAGACGATTGCTCCTGTGTCTCCTCTGTTCTTTTATTGTTTGTTAAGTATTTTCTTCAGTTATATCAGGTTTGTTGTTGTTTCTTATCCATATGTCTCTATTACATGAAATTCATATGTAAAGATATATAAGACGATGCAGAGATATTTATTTACTAAACAATAGAATTTATCTATTGTATGGCACAAATAAAAAGTAAAGAAAAAAACTTCCAACCCCGATTACACTGACTGAATTTCTGGACGCAAATGGAGCAATAACCCACAACTGATGAAGATATGATTATTTGGTCAGACAGATAAGTTATTTGATGAAGGACAGAAAACTATCTAGGAGGAACATTAAGGCTTCTGCTTCCAGTGAACTAGTTTGCACCATCTGACCACAACAGACAGCCAGAATCGATCATATCTTTTCAGCACCAGCTGAACTTGAAAATGGGGCAAGAAGCTGTCAGCGAGTGGTGAGGTTATGATCAGGAAGAGTCATACAAATGCACAGCTCATGTTTCTTCCTCTAACAGATAAGAGCCTCGCTGTTTTCAGATCTGCTCCCATTTGCTCTACTTTTCCTGAGCTGTAAAGAAGTCCATTCCTGCCTAGAAATGTTCCAAACTCACCAGAAAACTATGTGAAAATGTGCAAGTTGTACATTTACACAAACTCTGACTGAACAATATTAGTCCGCAATGTCAAAACTCAACACTTCCTGCAACTGCTTTAAATTATCTTCCAGTGGAGCCTCGGTGTAGGGCTGAATATCAAACTTTTTTTTAATAACAGTCAGAGTTTTGTTACAGATACTGGAAAAAAAAAAGAAATTTCCTGATTCAGATTATTATATATCAGTCAGTCATTATATAAAAGTCAAGAAAAATACACAAAGACACAAAGAGCACAAATGTGATTAAGCTTTCGATGCCAACTAAATGCTACAAAACTGCTACAGACACATTTAACTGGGCAAAAGTAGGTTTGTTACCCAGCCAAACCCCTGTTCTCCACTAGATTGTATTTTAGTCCCTTTGGATATTGATGTATAATGTAAAAAAATGTAAATCAATACTATGATCTTGATTTTTACGGCAGCCTTTATTACCACATGCAACCCCAGTTTGAAATGCAGCCCCCAAATGTATTTCTGGCAGCGTTTCCTTCATCTTTCCTCTCAATTATAATGATTTTCAACACGAGGGAGAAGACAGATGTGACACTCGCTGCTCTGCTTTTCTTCTGAGGCAGTGAAGCTGACAGACGGTGTTTGGTCATAACTGCTTTGTCAGAGCTCGACGTTCACACATAGACAGAACGATGAGAGGAGGAAACGAAGAAAGTTGCCCAGAGAAATATATTTTTAAGAATGTGGAGCCAGTTTGCATGTTTTGGGACGGTCCAACACTGCAGAAGAGGGATCATGAAGCTACAGAGAACCTTCTGCTACACTGATACCAACACAAGAGAAACATCAGAACAACATCAGTATTGGTTGTTCGTTCAAACAATCTTTATTAAACCTTTTACGATTGTGCAACTTACTGCTCAAGATAATCCAAAGGTGGAAGTGGCTTGTTCATAAAAAGTGTTAGACTGACACCACTCTTACAACAGTCATCGTTTCTTCTGACCATAACCTCAGTCTTTACTTAACCGAGTCATTTTAGATGGCTGAACATAACCATACCACAACCACAGACGTGGCAGATCACAAAAAGCTCATATGATTCAGTCAGGAAGGCGCTGACGAACGTCTTCTGTCGAACAGGTTGGAGGACTTGTTGCACAATCACAAAGGAACCAAAGGAGTGCTAATAGAGTTAATATTCCTACGTCACTTAAACAAAACCTGTTATCTCCAGAACAATCATAGACTTACATCCACTAAATGTACACACACAGAGACACACACACACACACACACACACACACAGTGCTCTCCTCCTGCCCTTCCCCCACTGTAACTAGAGCTTCACTCACTTCCAGAGCAAACAATCCCTTCATCCCTCAGCTGACCCGCACGGCCCAGACACTAACTAACAGGCCCCGGGGCCACGAGGTAGGACATACACACACACACACATACACACATACACACACACACACACACACACACACACACACACACATACACACTGGTAAGAGAGTGTGAATCTGTGGGACTCTGAACAAAACAGAGTGTGGACATGGACATATCCACAGGAGTCAGATGCAAGCAGAGAGCAGAGAGAGAGAGAGAGTGAGTGATGAAAAGAGAGAGAGAGGGACACATTTAAACTGACAGAGCTGGCATACGAGAGAGAGAGAGAGAGAGAGAGAGAGAGAGAGAGAGAGAGAGAGAGAGAGAGAGAGAGAGAGAGAGGTTTCTCTCAAAGGGTGATGAGAGGTCGGATATTGAACAGTCTGCTAAAGATGCTTCTATAGTAGTCTGAGGTCTGTGTGTGTGTGTGTGTGTGTGTGTGAACTATGGCAGTTCCTCACAGAATCTACAGTAGAAAAGCATGAAGAGGAAGAAGTCAAGAGTATCTACTAACTCAGAAAAAAAACACAAATGTCAACAAACAATCATCAGTACAGACTAGTGCTGTCAAAACTAACGCAGTCATTTTTTTTATTAATTCGAAATACTTAACGCGTAAAAAAAAATGAACGCAATTAAGGCATTACTGTCTTTCAGAGGCTGCAGCGGGGTCCGTTTTAAAGCTAGAGTGAAGTGAATATGTATGATGGTCATCTAGATGATCTAAGGCATCCATTACTACCAACCATGTCATGATAGCTAGTTGGGAAGGGGGCTAAATAACGCTCCAAAGTTAGGCTAAATTTTGGCGAGGGAGAAGGGTCCCTCTGTGTGTCTTCCATGTTTGAATCAGAATCTTTCAGTTGTTCTTTTTTCATATACGCTGGACTATCAAGGACCTTGTTGAAATTCAACTGGCACTTGAACATGAAACACATTTATTGTTGTTAATTATCATTTATATTAGTGCATATGAGAAATTATTGCCTTCTAAGCTGATGTCTAATTTTAATGGACTTGTTGGATTTGAAATTCAGCCGGCACTTTAAAGGCCTGGGCTTTGTTATTATTTCTGTTAGTGCATATAAGAAATGTGCCTTTCAAGCTGACGGTCAGTGGCCTTGATGGATTTATTGGAGATCTGTAGTTTACAGGAGAGAATCTGTGTTTAACATTAAGAAGATGCTATTAAACAATAGTATTCAAATTTACTTTCTTGGTGTTCTTGGTTAATTCTGTGATTTTACATTTAATGATGATTTTGATTGATTTTGAGTGATTTTGAGTGATTTTGAGTGATTTTACACAGCAAACTGTGCAATTAATAATTGATTGAGGTTCATTGACAAGCTGAAAATATATTTTAAAAATACGAGCTGGCAGATTCATAGTTTTTGCCTTTTACTTTCAAAACTCTTGGCCATCCTTGTGGTCTGGTGGTCTGGAAGTAGTATCCCTGATTTGATTCCAGCTGGGGAACTTTGCTGCATGTGATCCTCGTCTCTCTCCACGTGTTTCTTGGTTATCTCGACTGATAATATCAAATAAAAAACAACTTCCCAGCCGTCCCATTGTATTGCTGAGGATCTCGGGTCAAATGTTGGTGCATCATGCCGCTGCCAGCGTTGGTGCTCTCTGTCTCTCTCACTGTTTGGCTGCACCCATAGTCTGGATATAAAGACGGACGTAGCGAGGTGTGACCCATTAGTTTACATTGGAGCCATTTGAAGAGAGTCTGAGACAGCAGGGGTCCAGAAACAAGAGAGAATAGCAGGTGAGCAAACTGTCAATCACAGCTGTGATTATTAGAGAGCTGGAATTTAGTGACTGAGACCATAATGACTCATTGAAAAAAATGATTGACTGAGTATCCCTAGAGAGGAGTTGATGCTTTTTGAGTGGGAGTCAGTTGGAGCCTGGGATTTTTTGAAGCCAACATCTAGCATCCGTTGGTGGCGTTGCACTTTAAGGTACTTCCACATTGGCTTCAACCTCAAGCCATGGTAGCTGCCGCTTAGGTGTACTGCACTTTTGATCATGTCTAATCATCTTCAGGTCTGACTATCCTCTGATCCCTGTTTGAAGGGCCTCTCCTATTTTTTCTTTTCTTTTCTTTTAAATGTATGCAGGCACAGGTATGTTTTCAAGTAAGTTTTCCAGGGGTTTCTCTTGGACCCATGGAGACCTCTATAGCAGACAACAAACTGAATAACACTGGGTGAATGTAGTTTGATGGATGGAGCAACTTTGTTTCATGATCTACAAAAACACAGACGCTGCTAACCTCAGCTTGGCCCTATAAAGTCTGTAATTGTGAGCTGTCATTGAACAATGGCACAGCAAAAACAATAGGCTCAGTGCTGTATATTTACACGCACACAAAAGCCAACACACACACACACACACACACATAGTTAAACAGCTGTAGCGTATCAGAGAGCATCATCTACTAAGGGATCAGTAGAGATACAGAGAGAAAGAGAGACAGAGAGAACAGGGTGATGGAAATGAAAATGAGAAAGGATGAGAGAAGGCCAGAGATGGCTGGATGAACGGCAGGGCATCTTAGGGAGAGGAGGAAGAGTGAATGGAAGTGGTGCTGGCATGTAAGTATGTGTGGTGTGTGTCTGTGTGTATGTGTGTGTGTGTGTGTGTGTGTGTGTGTGTGTGTGTGTGTGTGTGTGTGTGTGTGTGTGGCTGCCTGCCTCAGCCAGCCAACGAGGCTCCACAGTACTCAGGTGAAGCAGCAGCAAAAGGCCCCTTCTCCTAGTTGCCATGACAACTCCGACCTCAGCTCCTGCTCTCCAGTGCCCATTAAAACCCTCAGGCGTCAATCATCAGCATGGCCAGGGAGCAGAGAGAGAGAGAGAGAGAGAGAGAGAGAGAGAGAGAGAGAGAGAGAGAGAGAGAGAGAGAGGGGGGGGGGGACAGAAAGAGAGAGAAAGAGAAAGAGAAAAATGAGAAAGAGAGAAGAAGAAGAGATAAAAAGACACAGAGATGGAGTTTAAAGCAGCCTGTGGCTTTTGATAGCTGCCCTGTTTGCCACTGCTATCTCCCTCTCTCTCTTTCTGTGCACACAAACAAACCTGACACACAATACCTGCAGTGTTAACTCCTCACACACATCACACTCCTCTTCCTCACTCTCCCTCCACCTCCACCAAACCGCCACCGAAATCAAAGCTACATTTCACGACTACATTTTCATTCATTTCAAGCCACATTTTTTACACAAGCCATCTTCATTCAGTCTCCACTTTTAACTGATGATTCCTACTTGTTCCCAATACAGCATCTTCAGTCCTTACTCTGCATCCCTCCATACCTCCTCCTCCTCCTCCATATTGGAAAAAGCTTCCAGATCAATTAAGAATTCAATATTTTTTTCTAAACCTTTCTGTCCATGTATTCTCTCTTCTAGGATGTGCTCTGAAGTGTGGCTCTGGTTTGTAGCTATTTAGTTTATGTCTAAATAATATTTAGTTAAAGAATAGTTTAGCTGCTCAGAGAAACATGGTTTTTTCCTACTTGCCCAGAGAGAGAGAAACTCATTGAAGCCTTTTTTATGTCTCTGCAAGCAATTTGTTGAAAGGTCTGTGCTTAGTTTCCTGGGTGTGTGTAGAATCAAGAGCAGATCAGCACAAAGGCTGGGGAACACACTTTTAAACTTCATTTTTTTTGTAAATCACTAATGTAATACAATTAATACAGATGTTTAAAAGTGCTTCACTTCGCAAAAAATCTTCATCCAAAACAGGTCGTCTTATATTAACACTGACCACACTGATTTCATAGGTAGAACAAAGACTATTTGATTAAATGGCACACACTTAAATTTACTTCCGTTATCTTCTGTATTTGACAGTGTTGTCAGTCTCCAGATCCGGATAAAAAAAAAAAAAAACACGTGTGAGACTGTTTGTTTCATCTTCTAATTGAGCACAGACAGATCTCACTATTCAACACACCTTCAAACTGTATTCAAAGACTCTAAAAAGGCATCCAGAGGTTTGTTTCATTTTAGGTAAATAGGAAAAAAAGAGTACAATTCCATCATGGGGTTTGTATTTGATAATTTCCTCTAACAGAAGGGGTCTGCTCTCCTCTGACCCCTGGTTGTGATCCTCTTTAGCTCCATGGTAGAGGCTGGCTAGCTGGCTGGCTGGATGTCCCACAGACAGTGAGTGAGCGGCTCTATCTGTCCGGTGATCAGACCTCGGCTTCCAGGGGGTAATGGATCTGCTGTTATCTGGGTCCAGACAAGCAGGCCAACACACTGCTACCTGCTGGCCACAACACTGATACCGACCTGTTAGTGGTTGTGCTAGTGTGTCTGTGAATATGTGTGTGTGTGTGTGTGTGTGCAAGCCTGTGTTTCTTCCAGATCGCAAGGGCTCAGCTGGACCTGCCCGGCCTGACCGCACAGTCTTAAGCGGCCCCCACAAACACACACACACACAGACACACACGTTCACAAACACAGAAAAATGTTAAAAGTCCATACTGGCACCCTAAGGCTCTGAACACATGCGCACACAAACGCAGTCCAGTCCAACTCATCTATGAGCTTACATTATTCACACATGGGCTCTCTGTGTCTCTCTCTCATTCTTTTGTTTATATCTGCTGCCTTTTCTTTTTTCCCTCTCATTCTCTGTCTGCTCCGCAGCTACACAGAAAAGCACAAATACTCCTGAAAAAGCAGACATGTTGAAGCTGTTAATGTAAAGAACTTGTCCTTGATGTGAGAGGGCCGCGAAGAAAGAGATGAGGCTCAATCAGGAAATGGACTGATGCTTTAGTTAAAACTCAGTCTGTGCAGGGCAGGCATAAACAGGGTTATGTATGGATGGATGTGTTCACGCATGAATACTCCATTGTGTGTCTATACATGTTTCTGTTCTGTTGCCTGTGTGGCTTACAGACTGACTCGCAGACAAATTGCTGGTCTCATTTTCCCTTGTGCGTCTCCATAATCTCCGTAACCAAACCAGGAATTCCTCGCCACGTCCCGCCTAAACTGTCATTGCAGTCACACTCTCCTCCCAACTCTCCCATTCGTCCTTCCTTCTCCTCCTCTTCCCTCAGCTTCAAGTGCCCCAATAACTCTGTCAGTGAAGTCAACTCTATAAAGATTAGCGGAGAGGAGGGAGTGTGTGAGCAGACAGACACGTCTAATCGATGAAAGACAGAGAGCTGCCGGGCTGCTCTGCCAGGAACCCGACTCCCAACCCTGCGACATGGAAATGACCTCGACGGCAGGAGCCGCTCCCTGCACAGGCATGCACACACACACACACACACAACAGGTATGCAGCTAAATATGTGCAAACACAGCAATTATGCAGAGGAGCACGCTGTATATACCACACATACACACACACACACACAAACGCCGTTGCCTTCCCATAGCTCTGGCAGCTGTTATGTCAATCAGGTGAATTAATTACCGGTAAACAAATCTGCCTGGGATCCCCCCATAGAACACACACAAATACAAAGAAACACACACACATATCCCTCCTCCCCCATACCACCACCTCTGTCTCCGAAGCATCTCCTCCCAGCATCAGGGCCCCAGGAGCCTAGGGCTGCCTCCCAGCTACCCAGGCACCGCTCAGAGCTGGAAGCCCAGAGGGAAGGCACTGCGGCTGGGGGACCTCGCCAGGCTCTCCCTCCCGCTGCCCCGGAGCACCTACCTTAACTCCCGCTACTGCCTCTCAGGCTAACCAATCAACCTATGGCAATTCACACGTATCCAGCTGACAGGAATGACAACACACTCTAGAGTACAGGTGGCATAAACACACGCGTGTTTGTGCACAGACGGAGCAGACACCTGAAAACAGCTCTGAGATTAAACAAACAAATGCAGAAACACAGACAATCCTGCTCACTGATTCCTGTCTCCTGTAAACACGATATTGATGGCAGCTGACAGACTGAAGAGAGGGATGCACAACACATGACAGACACAACAACAACACACACAAAGAAACACACAAGAAAAACAAGCAAAAAAAAAAACTCGGAAATAGTTTTAGAAAGATTAAAAGTCAGATTCCACTTTAAATCTGTCATTTAAAACAATTGTAAAATCATGTTTAAAGGTTTCTTTATTCCTTATGGAAACATGATGTTGAACTAAAAGTTAATTACTGAAATATGTTAATAAAAATCACAACAGTCAGACGATCAAATAAGATTTAAACAAGCGTCCCGGAATAGGAGAGAAGTCAAACAGTAATTTTCACCCAGATTGTTGATTATAAACATCTAGCACAGTTTACAGACTGACTGCCTTGTTCAGCTTTGACCCAACGTACTTGCCGTACTTGTACAATCATAAACATTTCACTTTCGCTTTTTGTTTTACCTCCAAATAAAGTGGTTTAGATAATCTGGCTTAATTGGTGACTTGTTTACAACCTCTCTGATTGTCTGATCATATTTTTTGTCCAATTCATTGATGAAGCAATGTTACGTTGCCCCATTACTTTACACTGTTCTCATAATCAATAGAAATAATGGCTAAACTACACAAACCGGGGTGAACTTTTCGATATATATCACAGTGTGTGCAATGACAAGAATGTTGAAATCAGGAGGCAGAAATAGTTCAGCTTGATCCGACTTACATCTTTAGTGCTTAACTATAAAGTAAGAAAGAGTGACATAAACATGTAAACTGAGTAAAAAAAATGTATCGATGGAAAGTAATTTAGCGACTAGCCTCCTGACATACACAAAAACACGGGCACAAACACACACACACACACACACACACACACACACACCCAGAGGCCTTTATTGGCGGTGTCGGTAGTTAATGACCAAAGGTTGGCGATGGCCTGCTGCTCGCTCTGGTGACCCTTTCTAACACAAGTCCCCCCTGCTGGCACTGCTCTTTAATTACACACACACACACACACACACACACACACACACATACATACACACACTGATATGCAGCCCCCGCCCCCTCAGCCCGTGGCCTTTCACTCCCTCATTAGGCAGTTGGTGTTGGGTGGAAAGCCATGAGAGAACCAGAGGACAGGGTGTCATGATGACGCTCATCCATACACACAGACACACACCGACACACACAGACACACACACCGACACACACACACTTTGAATGAAAGAGGCAGACTTGCACATGTACTCAAAGCTATGTGCCTAATTGAATATTATTAATGCTGCTAATTAGGGAATAATAGAATGCTTGGAGCTTGGAGACAAAGCCTAACGTGAAGAATACAGTGGAAGAATGAAAGGTGTGTGTCTCTGAGAGGGGGGAGGTGACAGGAAAGAGAGTCAGGGAAAATGATTTTATCATGCTCTATCTCCCTCCTGTCCTCTGAAATAACTGGCTCGTGTCACGCTACCGCAGCTCTTATTCACTGAGTCCAGACGAGGAGTCTGTATCCAGCAGGGCTTCAGCGCTGCGGGTCAGAGAGGGCTGCAGATCAGGGTGAAACAGGTAGATCATCCTCTCAAAGGCCACTTCACAGGTGACGGCACACACACACACACACACACACACATACACATACAGACACCCTAAAACACTTTTGACACTGATAAAGAAAACTGTAAGTGGTATCTGGGTCATTGTGCGATGTTGTATATTTCTTCTAGGACAAATGTAAATAAATGTTCAGGCATCTGCAGTAAGTGGCAGGTATCTCATGTCAGTGCCTCAAAATCAAAGAACAAGACTGTCTTTCATCAGCTGCCCTTTTACACTGACATTCAATAATCACACAGAGAAAAGTCCATTACAAAAGAAGCGTGGATAACTTCTGCTCAGCCTTAGTAGACCAGAGTGCAAAGCAGCCGAAAGACGTGTCGCATTTTGCCAACCAGGCGAGAGGCTCCCTATTTTAAGCGACAAAACCTCAGCCTCCGCCACCGCTTTCACTGTCACTTTTTACTCTTTCCACCTACACGAACAAAAAACCACAGCAGAAAATCAACAGGTTCACAGCTGCTGTCTGGGGGTTTGTAGTAATTCTGGGAAAAGCAGGAAATCACAAACCAAAGCAGAAGACAAGTGACGTTGAGAGAAAGCTGGTGCCACGAAAGGTATGTAAATTATAAATGATTCATCGCCAAAAAAAGACTCCAGGAATGCACAGAACATCTCAGACTGATGATAAATAACAGCGTTAGGATCCAACACCAACAAGTACTGTAGATATGCACACACACACACATACACACACACCCTCAAGTACATGGACACACACTCAGACCACGCACGTTCAATGTAGATGTGTATGTATGTGCACTAACTACACACAATGACATTTAGCAAGCAATACCAAGTGACATTTACATATCTGCTAATGTTTATTTGCTGAAAGTTCAGACATCTACAGTATGTTCATGTTCCCACATCCTACAAATTGTTTACACTAAAATGCACGTATAATTCTTTTATAAAATAAAATTTCTACTAATTTCATTCATATATAAGTTAATGTTTGCCATGTTTCTGTTTCATACATATTCTGCATTTACAATATTTCATGTTGAGAAATCTTTATAGAAAGATCACAAACGAAAATAGTCAGAAAAGTAAAAATAAATAACATCGGGTAAGACATGAGGAAAACGTTACAAAGATTTTTACAAATAAATAAATAAATCTGCAAATTGATTGTTTTCATTGACCTGAGGAAATGATCATTTTTGCAGAGAGAATTCTTGCAGAGAAAAGAGGACTCTGTATGAGCGTTCAAGTCCAAAAAGCTCTCAAGAGTTGTCGGATTTACTGTATCAAGAGAAACTGAGAACCAAAACGAACTCTTCTCTATGTGAAAAAGTTTTGAAATATTTATGATTTATGTACGTCAACCTATCACGTCGCTCTCCCAGGTGTAAAGAAACTTTTTTAAAGGTGTCAACGCAAAATCTTAAACACATATATATCTATACAAGCTGAAATCTTCATTAATTTTGATATGGTTTATCTAACCTACAGACTCACTTTCACACTTGCTACTGTTGGAATCTGTTACAGCTCAAACTTTGCCAAGATTTAATAATATAACATAACACTTTATCAGCCAGACCTCCTACGGGACTATTAAAAATGAAAAGAGTCTCTGGCAACCTTGTTAGAAATATCTACCTCCTCCTTATTCTTTGGCATTCTTTCATATTCTCTCGCCCGATTCTCTTTTTTTTTTTTTCCTTCTTTTCTCATGTTATGCTCACGCAACTGGATTTTATTTCTGCAGAGCTGGGAAGGTGCAAGATGAAAAGGAGAGGGAAGTGGTGGTACTGTATACTGTGAACATAAAAAATGGAGAGAGAGAGCAGCCAAGGAGTTACAGTCGGGCTGTATACATTCCATAGTGCCTGAAGCAACATGGTGGACCTAAAAGCTGAAGTCAGACGTCTTTAGCTCCAAACGGTTAAAGAATTACCATATATTACCCTGCGTAATATGGTAATAGTGAAAAAGAGCTGAGTAAACACTCTACTGAGGACACAGAATAAGAGAAATATGGAGCAAAAAAGACTCAAGTTTTACGCTAACAATAGATTCAGTCCAAATTCTCACCAGTCTATGCTAAGCTGAGTTTGTGAGTCCGACGCTTATGTTTAGCAACCATCAGCAACACACCAGACATTTAAAACCATCTCACGGCAGTCTGATCCACTCACCCCATTTCTATTTTAGAGTGTACGTGTGTCTGTGCATGTGTGTGCGCGTCAGGCCAGGCAGGAAGAGGCATTCCCATAGGAGCAGTCCTCCTGAGCGCCAGACATTGGGGGGTTGGGCGTGTGAGACACACACGTACACACACATACACACAGACACACGCTACCAATTTCCATTTCGTATCCCAGAGGCACCGCCATGCGGACCACCTCCACCTCCGAAGTCACAACCATTGCGATCAGATTTAAATATTTTGATAAATATAGACATTCACTCAAAGCTTTCACACTTTGATTTACAGGGATTTATTCTGAGGAAGAGAAAATATCTGATTGTGTTTCGTTGTGCGTCATCCCTTCTGTCATACTTGAGCATACATTGTTAGAGTTACTAACACATAAAGACAAATCATAGAGCAACACAGAGGATAAGGCAGCCAGTAAATTTTAACAAACACTACAACGCTGAGAACATTTAGAAGCTGTGAAACATTTATGCAAACTTTTTCTCCCATGTCGACCTTTTATTAGAGCTATCTGAGCATCTTAATACTCTAGTAAAAAGCTTGATGTCTGCTTTTCAACTTTACCCTTTTCATGATGTTTTAAGTTTGGATATCGAGGAAAAATGATCAGTGCTTCACACAAACACACACCGTACAGAGCTGAGCGGAGTGAGCATCTCTAGACTTGCAACAACAGACAAGCAGACATGTAAAATATCATCTAATGCCAAGTTTAGCCCAATCAGCTGTCTTGATGCAGTTCCTGAGGTTAGTCAGGTTTGACTCTTTAAATCCAGTGGCCTTGAGGACCCGGGAGCCAAACAACACCTAACCCCCGTCTCCTGCCAGACAGGAGGAGGAGGAGGAGGAGGAGGAGTAGGAGGAGGTGGTGGTGGTGGTGGTGGTGAGGGGAGACAGCAAACCACATTCCCAAGACAATGGACGGTCTGTGGGACTTGCTGAAACTCTGAGGGCCCTGGGGCACATTGAGGAGAGAGGAGAAAATGGAGGGAGAAAGGCAGAAAGAAAGAGAGAAAGATGTTAGGAATAAGAAAAGAAGAAAGAAAAAGAAAGTAAGTGAAATAAAGGAAAAGTTGAGAAAGAGTGTCTAAATTAGGAAGGAGGTGAAAGGGAAAGGGAGGACTGGTACCAGAGAGAGCAAGACAGAGAGAGAGAAGTGGAGAAGTTGGAGAAAGTTTACATTGGAGCACTCTTGGTACAGAAGGTGCAGCTTGTTCTATGAGTCAACATATGCCGAGTTCATGTCGTCACGTATAAAGCAAAAACACCAGCAGCAGGAGAGGGAAAAATCATTCTCGTCAACCTATTAGTTCAAGGTTTCCACCAGGAAACTGTTCAGCAGAGGTAGTAAGTCACCAAGATCCTAATGCAGCTCATCTCATAAAAAAATTATTTAGATGATTTAGACGATGCTTTTAACTAGAGATGTGCAGAAGGCCCAGTATTTGTATTTGTATTTGTATTTGTTGAGGCAGCAAAACTATTTGTATTTGTATTTGTATAAAAGTGAAAATAGGCGTAACAATCCTGTTTTTGTTTTTATTACGCTTCTAATTTTAGGATATTAAAGTGTTTAAATAAATGTTCTTCAATAAACTATTGTGCAAAGGAAGGTTCCCACTCAAGGTCTCTGACTCCAGTCTCCCAGACCACGGACAACTGTGCTGACCACTCAGCCATAACTCAACTCCATCAGACATACTGACCTGCAGCTATTTATACATCCATGACACAGAGATAGATAGCAGAGTAGAGCAGAGGAGAGAGACAGCGGTGTAACCTCACTACGCTACGATATGCGTAGTGAGGTTTTCCGAATACCGGATTCGGATTCGGCTCAACTCCTACTCTTAACAACAGCCACACTCATTAAATATATGTCAGTTCTGTTGCTACTACTGTTTTTACCTTAAGTTTAGGTTTAGATTGATAGAAGCTTGTTTGCCTCCGCTATGAAACACCAGCAATCCCTGTTGTTGTAGATACAAGCAGGAGATTTCTGACAGCTCTGATATCTTCCACATGGCAAAGAGAACTATACAAGTCAAAATAACTGCAAAGTAAATGTAAATAAAACACCAATATAGCTTCCTCACACATTCATTTGTGTTTCAACTTAAACTTGGTTTATAGTTGTACATTAAGTGGTTACGTCATGTGCCTCCACAAAAACGTAACTTCATGTCGGAGTTACGGCAGCTACGGAGATACCCCCTTACTATGATTGGCAGCTTGTGTTTTCTCTTGCAAGTTTCTGATGACGGTAGAAATTGTTGATCATGAAGACAATTAGGGAAATTAAATAAAGACTCAGCAGTCCTCTCCTCTTCGGTAACACACATTGAGCAAAGCCGTTTCCACTGCAATCTTTCTGCTCAGTGTGATCACCGCTCTTTGTGAACAAATGAATGTAAACAAGGCGATTGCACCGCAGTTGCCTCCTATTCAATAATACAGAAACAAGGAAAAAGACCTTTATAAGTTTTGTGGATGTAACTCCAGTTACATAAGTCTGTGCGTAGCTCAACATTGTTCTACATCACAAACATTCACTTTATGTCACATTTTTTCACTGTCACTTTTTGCACCTTAAATAAATTGATTATTTTGCATCTTAAGAGCTTCTTCTACTTTTTTTTGTCAGTGTGTGGGCAGTCTTTTTATGAAATGGGTCTACAAAGTAAATAACATATAAACACAGTTACTGTGGGGAATATAAAGCATAATATGGACTGATCATGTACAATATTATGCATCTAGTGTTGCTGTGGTGCTATCAAACCCAACGCTCAGCTATACATCAAACCTACACTGAAGGTATCTACAGCACAACGCTTGTTAACCTCTTGTTACCCTTACCTGTACTAAACTCTTAACCAAGGAGGGAAACGCTATTCGAGGGGGAAACAGACTTTGAAAAGAGAGTTGACCAAACCCAAGTCATGACACCATACTTCCCACTTTGCCGACATTGTTAGGTAGTAGATACCGCGTCTAATAATAGAGTAGTGGAACAAGAGGATCGGTGATGGTCACAACTTTACCTGTCTGCTTTACCTTCCTGCAGTATCTCCCACCCTGGCATCCCACCTCCACAAGCCCGCCCCCCTCCCCCCCGTCTGTCTGTCCCTGGGAGACACACTGGGAGAAAAACAGCCTTGGTGGGACCTACTGACCTCTGGACCACCAGTCGACAGGCTCCCAGAGTTCAGCAGGGCCTGACACACAATGAGATCTGACATTAATGTGCTCTATTTGCATTCTTGCTTCCAGGAACTATTTCGGTTGCCAGGCAGCGCAGCTCATAGCTTGCCATAGCTTGTTGTCAGAGACAGCGGCGTCGGGGAGGTGCTCTTTCAGGGATGATTTAAACTTCCATTTCAGTGACACCCGCCTTTCATCCTCCACACAAGACAAGACAGAGAGCACAGAGCAGCCAGTTCCCGTCCGGCTATTCAGAGGTCAAAGTGCCAAAACTTCCTGGGTCAGTCCCGCACTGTCATTAGGACGGCTGTTGACACATATTTACACTGGAGAAGAGGGGACAAAGAAGAGGAAGAGGAGGTAAAGATTTCCAGAGAGCACCTCACTTTCTCTTAACACAAGCACACATGTAGGCAGGCGAACTCTCACCAGCATTGCCATCAATAAATAAATAGAGGCTGACAGAAATATCCACTGCATAGTCTCAGCCAGCATAGCACAGCACTGGCACGCACAGAGAGAGACCCAGAGAGGGGACGACAAACACACACACACACACACACACACAGACACACACACACGCACACACACACAGACTGAGGCATGAAGATAAAGGCAGGGAGAGATAGCAGCAGTGAGAAGAGAACAAGAAGGAAGGAAACAGAGCGAATAAAACAGAAACAGAGAGAATGTGGAAAAGAAAAGATTTAAAGAAAAAGAAAGAAGATGCCTTTTGTTTGGTCCAAGTCTCCAGTCAGTAGAGAGGGTTAATAGCAGAGGTGAAACGTGCTTACTGTTCACTCCTGTTTGCAGGAGGGGGGTGGGGTTATTTTCTTTGCCCCCACCCCAATCAAGTCAGACTCCTTCCCCACCTCCCCCCTTCACCTCCTCACCTCCACACCCCAACAGACAGATCGGACCACCTCTGCAACACACACACACACCCTTTATCTGAGCCTCTGCTCCGTCACTCAGTCTCAACTTCTGGTTCTGATTTAGAAACAACCTTCTCTAGTTCACCGCTCTCCCCTTCTTCTCCTCAATTCATGTCTCTCTCAGCGTGTGTGTGTGTGTGTGTGTAAAATTCAGACTCCTGCAAATGGATACACCAACACGTGTGCAAGCACAGCCTGAGACATTTATGCCCCCTGTGTGAGTTGTGGTTACACACACACACACACACACACACACACACACACACACACACACACACTGAGAGAGAGAGACACACACTCACACACACACACAAACAGCATGCAGCACCCGAGATCATATTCATGGAGACACATGCTCCCCCTCTTCAATGATTAGTCTAAATATGCCAGTGATCACAGAACGGCAGGAAGACCCAGTACACATGGAGCTACACAAACACACACACATACGCCATCCCTTCTCTCCTACTCCAAAACAGACACACACACACACACACACACACACACACACACACTTTTCATTTGCTGTTTCCCCTCCGAGCAGCGCCGGCAGGCTGCCAAGCTACACATAAACATGGTGCATTGCATTTCGCAGCCTTTCTGCAGGTACAGTAATGCAAACACAGGAAAATATTTAAGCCACATCAGCGTCCCGCTCGCTTTCAGTCGGAACAGAGCCTCCTGCAACCCTGATGATTTTACCATCAGTTCACACCAGCAAAGAATAAAAACATCCGTGACTCTTGTGTGGCCTTCAGGTATGAATCAGAGCAAAGAACCAAGTTGTATTTCATTATTATTAAGTTGGGAATTGATCAAATATGTTAATGGTTTTCACTTACAGGTTAGCATTTAGCACTGTTAGCGCTGTAGCCTCTCAGGAGTTACTATTGTTACTGTTGTTGCTACTATCGTGTTTCTACTATACTTTCAACAAAAACATACGTCAGGAAATCCATTCAGAATAAACTCAAGTGAAAAGCCTTCTGCTGATTTAGATTTTGTGAATCTGTGTTGTTTCCGCAGGACGCCGACCTCACAACACCACGTGTAACTTTCAGGCTGCGCTTTGGAGGGCAGAGAGAGGCTGCGGGTTTTCACTTCAGCCAAAGGCACTCCGGGTCGGTGACGGCTCTCAGCCCACCGTGCTTTTAAGTGACGCTGGTAGAAACTTGTTTTTCTGGCCGTGACATTAGTCCAAATATATTCATTCGTCTTCATTATTTGCTCCTGTGGTCCACAAAAAGGAACATTTAGTGCATAAATGAACAAAGTGAATTCTACCAACATATAATTAACAAGTTACTTGACTTACTGTTTTCTGGTCATCCTCTGTATACAGCAGAGGTTCATGTCACAAAAGTAAATAATAGCAATAAAGCCGCAACAACTTACATTATCAATTCATCTGCTGCTTCAATTCTTGATTAATTAATGCATCATTTTGTCTATAAAATGCTAGAAAATAGTGAAACGTGTCCGTCATAAGTCCAAATCGCTTGTTTTATCCGTCCAACAGCCCAAAAACCAAAGATATTTAGTATACTGTCATGTAAGACAAAGAAAAGAAGCTGGAATGAGAGAATGTTTGGCATTTTTAAGTGAAAAGTGACAAACAATTAAGTGCCTAAACTGTTGTTGATTAATTTTCTGTTGATTGACTAATATATTTATCAACGAATCATTTCAGCTCTAACTAGGCCTCGTTCTCCTATATAATGTCAGCTTTGTTTACGTTCATTTGTCTGCTACAACTATGTTTTTAAGATGTGTTTCTGCATCCAATTAGACTATATTTGTCCCATAAATAAAGCGTTGGAGTAACTGATAATGAAAGTCAACATTATTTGCACCCAAGCTTCTTCTTCTGGAGTGACAGTCTCCACTAACGTGTCGTTACTGTTGTCTTTTCTTAAAACAAATGATTTCAAATTGGTTTGAAGAAAACACTGATATGAACTGGGAGGTACGACAGTGACTCGTGGGATTACAAGCACATAGCCACATGTGTACATACACAGAAATCACACACACACATGCGTGCATACATTTACATAGAACCTGGACCGGCAGCGTGATTATACGACCCTGGGAAGATCGTTTACACGCGTTTCCACACCCTTTAACACACACTGGCCTCCTGCTCCTCCTCACCCCTCCCACCTTTCCTCTCTGCCCTCTCTCCCACCTCCTTCTCCTTCCTCTTCCTCTCTGCTTTCTCCCTTCTTTATATCAAACCTGAACACGAACAAGCTGCACAGCCCCATGAGGAGAAATGGGGTCGTTTGCCTCCGTTATCTCCTTTTCTCTACAACCCTCCCTCCTCCCTTACATCCCCTTTTTCTCTTTTTACCCCTTCCTTAACTTACTCCCACTTCTCTCTATCTCTCTCACTCTCTCACTCTTTCTCTATCCACTTCCCCCTCCCCCAACAGCCCTCAGCCAATGGTGTCTGGGTGTCAGGCAGCTCAGAGAAGCTGTTGTCATGGTGACGGGGCTCCTGTCTGTGCTCTGTCCCTCAGGCATCCCAGATCCAGAAAGCAGCATCGTGTTTACGTGAGAGGAGAGGAGAGAGGAGAGGAAAGGAGAGGAGAGGAGAGGAGGGAATGGAGGAGAGAGGAAAACAGCGCATGAGGGAGAGAGAGGAGGAGGAAGAAGAGGAGGAGATTGAGGAGGGAGAAAGAGAAAACTGCCCCACTTTGACCAGCTTTTGTTCTGCTGTGTCTTTAGGTTTGAAGGCCTTGCATGTAAACGTGCATGTGTGTATTTGTGTGTGTGTGTGTGTGTGTGTGTGTATGTGTGTCTGCAGGGCCACACATGGCCCTGTAGACACCCAGGCATCTCACACCCCTATTCCTGGCACCTCCACCCAATCTCTGACCTTTCCTGGACTCCAGCATGCAGACACACACAGGCTTGACCCAGCACACAATCACAGCTCTTTATATGCCCCCATGCACACACACACACACACACACACACACACATACACACACTCACCCAAGATCATGTAACCCGCCCAAAACACTTGCACCTGGTGTGGCCTAAAATAAGGTCCCCAGGCAGCCATGTCGCAGGGTGGCGCGACGATGACAGCAGCTACGAGGGCCTGTGTTAACCACCGTGCCACTGAACAACACACACACACACACACACACACACTTTCACAGTCTAGATCATTTACCTCCAGGGGGCATCTGTTGCTGATTGGTCGCTGCCATCGTCTGTGCCCTGACCATGACACTCGCAGTATGGGGGTTTGCTTTTATACATTTTAATGCTTGACAGTGTGTGCGTGTGTGTGTGTGTGTGTGTGTGTGTGTATGAAGATACACAACTATTCCCATACAGCAGGTGTTGAGCAGCACCCCGGGCCCTCCCTATAATGAACCCCGTCAGCTCCTGTATCTGTATCAGCGGAGGCCTATCGCTCTCTATACTCTACACACTTGACTTTTTCTTCCTTTTCACAGGACAATCCAGCACGTTAATTGCAAGGTAAACAACTGAAGAGCAGCGTCACCCCCACAGGAGCCCTTTCCTCTCCTCTCCTCCCTCCCTCCTGTTCCTTCCTCTCGTCTTTCTGAGGCGAGGCTGGTTAAGCCCCCCTTCAGAATCAGAATCTGGACAAGCACCAGTTGGAAGCTAATCCGGCTCGCCGACTGGACCCCTCCTCCGAAACGGCGCAGCGGGGGTGGACTGATGAAAGGAAGGCTGATACGAGGGACATGAAAGGCATTGTAGAGGCAAACAGAGCCGCAGACACAGCCTGCCTCAGACCCCCGCGCTGCCTTCAGCACTGTACAACAAGCCATTTAGGACATTAAAAAAGCACAACATCGTCAGAGTCGTTTCGTTATTTAGCTCAAGGCCGCTGTCCAACTTTCTTTTAGCTGGACATTTCTACTCTGCTGCCACTCGGTGCACAGGTTAAGACACTTCACGTCTAAACTGTGTTCACACTGTGTTCTAACAACTATTAACATCCTGTTTGTTCAAGGCCGAACCTCTTGACTGGAACATTACATTTCACTCACAGTCAATGAAGCGCCAACAAAATTAGCTTCAATAAGAGAAAAAGAGGAAAACGTCTATATAAGGAAAAGCCTTCACGCCATCCTAAATTAATTTTTAGCCCGACTGCCCCGTCAACAGTCGAAATGAAATAAGTAGTAGAAGTTGTTCACTTATTTGAAAAGGTGGCTCCAAAATGGACCCACCATGTTCGCACACGCAGGGGTGTGTGCGCGCACCCCTACTGTTAATCGCCACATTATCCTCGCTATTCGCGTTTATTAAATTTCAAGAGATTAAAAATAACAATAAAAACAAAAACAGATGACTTGCAGCCGACAAAGACGGTGCTCGTTGAACTCATAAATTTGGCGAGGCCTCAGCATGGGCGTCAACTGTGGATGAAAGCCGCGTGAGTTTGAATGACTTTGACAAGATGGAGTAAAATGAGATTTTGATGTTTTCAGAATAAAGAAAAAGAAATCAAACCAAGGACGTTTTTGTATTTTGTCTTTGAAACACAGAACAGACTAATTGTCTGTTAATATCTGAAGAGTGTCTATTCATAGACTAAGACAGGCAGGCGCACACACACACACACACACACACACACACACACACAGAGGACAACTTGATGACAGATGGAAAGAAATTAGAGGCAAAGTAGCATTAATATTCCATCTCTTAATAACAACCAAAGCCCTTCCCCCACCTCTGGCACCAAACAGTCACACCCACACACACACACAGACAGACAGACACACACACACACGTACACACACACACACACACACACACACACACACACACACACACACACACATAAGCAGTCCTGTCCTGGAGAGCATTTGGGCTCGGTCTGAGACAAACAGGAAAAATTCTCCAAATTCACCCGCTCCCATCCTCCTCCCTCTTCCTCGTCTCCTTCCCTTCCCTCCTTTTCTGCTCCCCTCAAACCCCCAACCCCCGCCCCCCCTACAACCTGGTCTCCTTCCCCTTCCTCTACCCTGTTCCCTTCCCCTTATCCCCTCACTGCACCCACCCAGCCCTGCTGCCCTCCAGCCTTGCAGCCTCACAGCAAAGTAGAGAGCAATCCCTTGGTGGGTCAGCCAGATTAAACTGCCACTGTAATCCGCTTGGCTTTCACCTCCTTGTCCTCAGCCGAAGAGAGAGAGAGAGAGAGAGAGAGAGAGAGAGAGGGATGGAGGGATGGAGAGGAAGAGAGGAGGAGGGGGTGGAGGAGTAAAAGGGCATAAGGATGGAAAGAGAAAGAGAGATGGGGAGAGAAAATATAAGATAGCAAAGGAAAGGAGACAGAGTGAGGGGAGAGAGAAAAGAGAGGAGGACGGAGGGGGAGGGCAGAGCTGGGGGAAGTAGCTAAATGACAACAAGGGCATGGAGAGAGAAAAACAAGGAGTGGAAAAAAAGGAAAGAAAGAAAAAGCAGGAGAAAGAGAAAAAAGCAGAGAGAGGCAGTACAGGGCTGAATTAAAGGAGTATGAAATGGAGGAAGTGAATAATGAATCTCATAAAGGAAAGATATTAAGGACGAATGAGAGTCAAATAAACTGTGTTACGAGAGGGAGTGATGAAGGACAGTGGGGTAATCCTGGTGGCAGTGCTTCTGTGGCGAATAAAATGAACCAAACAGGAAACTATGTTGAAGTACGCCCTTGTATTCATGTAATGATGAAATTTGTTTTGTATGAAATTTGTAGGGAATGACACAGTCCCCCCTCATGGCCCATCAGTGCCGAATCCTTTCCGTCATCTCCATCTGACCTGGAATTGTCGCGTCCCCTTGGGCCAACGAGAGTAATAATGAAAAAGCAGGAGATCTGTGGTGAAATGTGCCATCCCTTCAAGTTTTGTTCAGACCTCATCAGTGGCGTCAGGGATTTCAAACATGAAGGACAAAATTAGTCAATGAATACGCAGTGTGAATGTTGTCAATGGACCTGGTTCGTGTTGTTTTGAATGTCTCCAGTTAAACCTGCTCTCTGTCTGACAGTCACATGATACTAGCGCTGCAGTATGGTGTCTATGTACATCCTGACATACAGTCCGTAATAGCATGATTAGGCTGTTTATATGGTTCACAATAACCATCAAGTCCCCCAAACTAAATGACAATCTACTTGTTTGTCATTGACTTCCTTTTCTGATGTGGAATCCCTGATAGCAGACAGTTTTTTCCAAACTGCATATGACTGATAGGAAGCTTTTTGACATTTTTAAAATCTGCCACCACTACGGTTAAAGTATGGTTATGTTCAGGCAACTAAAACAGCTTGATTAAGGTTACAAAAGACTGTGATCAAGGTTTAAAGACTGTGACTGTTGGTAGGAAAACCCAAAAAGAGCACACCCAAACATCCACCTCTCTGAGAGGTTTTGCAGCCCAAATGAACTACAGCTGTAACTAACAATTATTTTCATTATCGATTAAATTAATTAATCATTTAGTCTATAAAATGTCGAAATTATTGAAAAATACCCTTTATAATCTACCAGGGTCCAAGTTGACGTCTCCAAATTCTTTGTTTTTTCTGACCAACAGTCCAAAACCCAGTAATATTTGCATTAATATCGTATACGACAAAGAAAAGCAGCAAATCCTCACACTTAAGAAACTGAAACCAAAGAATGTCCGCCATTTTTACCTGAAAAGTAAGTGATGCGATTAATCGATTAGTTGCAGATTATTTTTCTCCAACTGGATCAATCAATTAGTCGATTAATTGTTGTAGCCCTAATATCAGCGTCACGCTACTTCCTTTGCTTCTAAGTCATAATTTGTACTTGTGAGGTAAACATGTCCTTTTGGGCTTTTGAACAATTGTCCAATTCTGTGTTTTTCCTGATGAGGACACCAGGAAAACGACACCCGAGGTTTAGAGTTTAAATAAGATGTCTGATCGTTTGGACAAATGTGTTCCCTTTTTGCACTGATGAATTTACAAAGCACAATCATGACACTGCTATTACTTGAAGTGATAGTTCACATAAAGGCTAATGACTGTCGCTCCAAAATTTGATCGTTCCCTCACCACAGGTCGTGATGCTCGTCTGTCAAACCCTTTGGGTTTAATTGAGAACATTGTGATGTGTTTGCAGAATCAAAGCAACAAGAGGAAACTGACTACGCTGCACACATGCCAAGAGTAATTTGAAACATTGATGAGTAACTCAGCCCTGTTAATCAGATTATACTTACTACAATCACAACCTTTATGAAAACAAGATAATCAAGTCAATTTATGAACAAGACAGTTTTGATAATCAGGAAATGGCCTTCCTCTGGTTATTCCAGGCTTCAGTCTGAATGTAGAAAACCAAGTCGCGCCAATCAGAATAAACCAGCACCGATCTAATATCTGAAACACAACCAAATACCTTTTATGAGAATGCCAAGACAAACTCTTTGTATGCTTGCATACTTGGCTAATAAAACAGATTCAGATGGTGGTTTAACGGCAACACCACTTGAGTAGATTAGTGTGCTCTTTGGGACATGTGACAATTTCAAGTATAAATCTTAAACCTTTTCAAGTCCGAATCAAGTCTCAAGTGAGTAGAAACCAAATCAGCCAAGTCTTCAGTACAACATAACTGTGACTCGACACCAAGCAGCTATCAATATCAGACACTTTAAACTAATTAGACTATTCTGATGCTGAAATATCAAAACAAACTGAATCCTGTGAAGCTGTGCCGTAAAGTGTAGCCTAACATTACCGTCCATGTGTGTGTGTGGGAGCATGTCCACTGGGTACATGGGAAAAGTGTTAAAGTGTGGAAAAGAAATAGAGTTAACAGGTATTCCCCTCCTCCACCCCCAGCTGACAGATAGAGGAGGGGGGGGGGGAGTGATGAGAGAGGGAGGGAGGCGAGGGAGAAAGAGAGAAAAGAGAGGGAGAGGCAGGAAGAGGGAGGATATCCTGCGAGGAAAGGCTGTGATATATGAGCAGGCCACTTCAAACAAGCAGGGGGAGGGGGACACTCCTTCGCCAATAAAACCAGGGGAGGCAGAAGGAAGAGAAGAAAAGAGTCGGACAGAGAGACAGATTTAAAGAGAGAGGTACAGTACAATACTGTAGAGGAAGGTTGGTTTGTAAAGGAGCTTGATAAATCAGAGTGGATGGATGTGAATGAGAGCGGGATGCCCCTCCTATAGAAGCACAATAAAACCCCCAAAAGTAGAAAAGGCCAGACCCATAGTTAAGTTACGTATGGACGAAAACCCACACAAGGGAAACTTTAATGCTGATATAAAGCCTGAACTAGAAATGACTGGGAGAAAAGAGCTTCAAACTAATGCTGAAACATAAATCCCATTAAATCAGAGAGCCAATCAAACCAAAATTGATTATGTTGACTGATTTGAGTCATTTATAGTGAAAATATGGAACATTTGCCAGTGATAGTGATGATGCTAAGAGAAGCTTGTGTTTCCCTGTTTCATAACAGTAGAAAACAACACTTAAGGCTAAAAACTGGTGAGAAGACATGACGTATAGGACAAGGTTGAACTTGGGCTCTTGTAACTTCTCATGAGAATTTTTTATTTTCAAAATTTCACGCACTATAAATTTATTTATCACTAAGGCTGAACAGTTTCATTTTTTGTGAACTTTCCCTGCAAAATAACCAGATTTTTTTAAAAGGGCAACTGGTTTCAACGGATTCTTAGATTTTATATCCTCACACATCCAAAAGTTGTTGTGGTTCTTGCTGATAATATTCTAGCAGTTTACAGCAAACAGAATCTAGTCAGAAAATACTTCTGATGAGGAAGGGGAGAAAATGCAGATGATTTATTGATTACTACTCACGATAATTCCTCAAATGGTAAAGATTATTTCTATCATTGATTAATCTGTCAATTATTTTTTCAATAGTTGCTTGGTCTGAAATGTCCAAAAATGTCCAAAATGGCAAAAAATGATGATCACTGTTTCCCAAAGCCCAAGATGACCTCCTCAAATGTCTTGTTTTCAGTTTGATATCAGAGAAGACTAAAGAAAGCAGAAAATATTCACAACTGAGAAGCTGGAATTAGAGAATTTGGACAATATTTTCTTAAAGGTATACTATGCTGGATCGTGAGTGAGCAGCGCTAATGAGAACAAAGCCATGAATCAGATAAATAAAACATTATTTTCTGATTGTTTCACGACAGTTACGTTCTAAAGCACAAATAAACACACCCACACCTCCACACAACCGTGCAGGGAGGTGCCGCCTTGCTGGATTTTGTGTGAATGCAGAGCTTCATCCTGTCCGCTGTGGCCTCTCTGCTCTGCGTGTGTGTAGCTCAGCCCTCGGTCAAGCAGACACACAGACCTGCTGCTCTTTATACATCCATGACACACAGACAGAGAACAGCAGAGCAGAGCAGAGGAGAGAGACGGAGACAGCGATGTGACCTGGTTGCTATGCTACGAGTCCCGACCTCACACCCTGCATGCTGTTATTGGCTGGAGGCTACTCACTCACTGCCCAAAGGTTGACGCCCAGAAGCGTCCTGAACACAGCAAAATAATATGAAAATACAGGCAGAGGGCAGAGTTTCTGTAGATAAATACACCACCACACACTTCTAGTGGGTCATAAGTGATGATTGAGAGAGATTACTTTTGTATGAGTCTATACATTTTTTTGTTTTTTTTAGGAAAATCCTGCATATTCCACCTTTAAAGAATGACTCTAAATGATTAATCAATTATCAAAATAGTTGGCAACTAATTGACTTAATCGACTAATCGTTGCAGCTCTAGTTAAAATGTTTGACCTGCAAGTGAGATTTTTAAAAGCATTCATCCCAATATTTGAATATTGATTGATATAATAATTGATTCTTTAAACTAAGATTTTTACCTGTTTTCAATATTCAAAATGAACACCAGATTTTCCAGATTAAAAAAAAAACAAACTAATGAGCTCAATCTGTCAATTAACAAAATAAGTTGCAGCCCTACTTGAAGTCAAGCAAATAACAAAGACATTCCAATTCACACACACACACACACACACACAAACGTAAACACACGTGGACACACACAGCCATGTCCGTGTCCTTACAAGAAGTGATTGATGATTTCAGGAAGGGGCTCTTGGGCAGAGGAAGTCCAGTCTGGGTCAGACCTCATCTACACACAGTCAGGCATGGGCACCATCTGCATGCACTCACGAGTCCCCCCCCCCCCCCCCACACACACACACCCTTACACACACACACACACACACACACACACACACACAGGAACATACGCTTCTATACTCATTTTGACATGTGATACTTTTCCTCTCATTCTGTTTACTATATAATGTCTTTCCTCTGCTGTCAGACAGAAGTGGTGTAAGTGAGCGAGACGGAGGAGGGGGGAGGCTCAGAGTCAAGGTGAGCGGAGTGGGTCGGGCACGGCTGCACAGCGCACACTCTACAGTTTTAGGCTCGGTGTGCCATTGCGGGGCCAGCATGGGGCTGTTTTTGACAGCAGCCATTACAACAAATAATTGAACAGCAAATGAAGACAAATGATATGATTGCAGAGCGCGTCCCAGCAGTCAATCCGCTATCTAGGTGGTTCCCATTCAAAGGCATTGATCAGCTTTACAACCTAAGTAGCTGGCCAGGAAACTAAATGGTGGCGATCAATGCTATTTAACAGATTATTGACTGCTGACTGGTTGCCTGAGATCAAAATAGAGAGGGGGATGAAGAAATAAGCAAATAGAGGAATGGAATGAAAACACATGAAATTGGAATCGGTTCCTTTGCTTCAGTGATGATAAATGGGAAAGAAAAACACTGAGACAGCAGAGAGCGGGGAGAAGGAGAGAGGTTGCATTTTTTTGGTGTGCGCGACTGAATGTGCATGATCATGTGCATTTAATGAAGAAAGCAAGCAAGAAAGACAGAAAGAAAACAAATAAAAGAAGCTAGAAAAAAAAAGAAAGCAAGCTCAGTCTGCATACAGTCAGAATCTCACTTGCACTTAAGGTTGTTTCAGGCTACCTTAGTGTGGTCTATGTGTCTCTGTGTTCATACATGAAGGCTGCACACCTGAAAACTCCACACATTAGTCGTGCTTGTAGGGGAAAAAAAAAAAATCAGGGCCAGAGAGAAGAAGCTCACCAGAATCAGCCGGTAGTTTCTGCTCCTCTTTGTTCAGCCAATCCTTGATGGAGCTTTCAAGTGGTGCACAAGCTGGCACATGACAACAGCCGCTTGCACCGCAATTACAACCTTTTGACTGAGCGCTCCTTCACGTGTGTTTCTGCTGTCTATGTTTACAATGCGTGAGCCACCCTCTTGCTCATCAGGCCTCTCGTTTGGGATAGAGCTTTGTGTCTGTGCACCTGAGTGTCATGTGAGATCATTAATTAGTGAAAATAACTATTACTGTAGCAACGAGGCCGAGGCTGACATTAGCAGACTGATGTATGTGCCTGTAAATAAGAGTGTGTGTGTGTGTGTGTGTGTGTGTGTGTGTGTGTGTGTGCGTCTGTGAGGATGGGGTTGGAGGTGTTTAACAACCTTCAACAGTCCCCCAACCACGCAAGAGTTTAATACACACAGCAGTGTGTTACCATGGTGACTAGGCCCAGCTCTGGGGCCCGACTCATGAGGCTGCATGTTTGAGTGTAAGTGTGTTATTTTCATTTGTGTGTATGTGTGTGTGTGTGTGTGTGTGTGTGTGTGTGTGTGTTTTGTGCACTATAAAGCCAGCACTTAAGAGTGTACCAGCTGCATGTAGATTTTGTTGGGCCTCAGATTCAGATTCAGTTTCATTTGTGATTACTGTCCCAAATCTGTATCTCTATTTACATTTCCTGAGATTTACTTTAAAACAAAAAAAAACGTTTGTGTTTATGAAACAGCAAAATTGACCAAGCTTCAGCAAATCGCTGTGTGCATATAAGAGTGTGAATACAGACTTAAATATGGCTATAGAGGATATGTGCCTGTGAGAATGTGTGTGTCTGTGTCTTCTTGCTTGTGTGTGTGTGTGTGTGTGTGTGTGTGTGTGTGTGTGTGTGTGTGTGTGTGTGTGTGTACACACACTCCCCTTGCCTTTTCTCAGTTCAGCAGAACCTCATTAATTCAGCAGGAATGGAAATCATTTCTGCACAGAGTGCACAGGAGACAGAAAGAGATGGAGAGGAAGACGCGTGGAAGGGTGGGGTGTGTGTGTGTGTGTGAGAGAGCGTGAGTGTGTGTGTGTGTGTGTGTGTGTGTGTGTGTGTGTAGGAAAGGGGAACAATGAATACTCACATTTCTTCATTTTTACTTAACTGAAAATCATTCTATTTTTTAATAATTTCATGTTCTGGATAAATACCACAATGAACGTATCATATTAGTCACAAAAGAAATTCTACACAATAAATGCAATATTTGAATACTATCTAATCATAATTATATTACACTGTGATTTAGTCATTTGTTTAACAACTCTTGGGAAATAACACATATGCCTAATCTCAGCCTGCATTTATCTAGATTACAAACTCATAAGGTTTATACTGTATGTCCTTAAACACAAACAAAGACTGGACAAACAACCAAATATAGCAAACGTCCAGATGGGTACATTAATAAAAAGGTAATCTTCCTTATGTAGCAGCAGATCAGTGCAGAGCCTCCTCCATCCCTCCCTCTCTCCCTCTCTCCCCTCCTCCTGCCATCTCTCCATCCTGCAGCCCGCCACCAGACAATATGGAGCAGACAGTAATCTGGCCATGCACTGAAGAGATTACAGCATCCAGCAAAACAGTTCAGCATTGAAGAGAGCAGCTCAATTCAGCACAACGCAGAGCAGCGAAGAGAGGAAGAGTAGGGGAAACTCAAAACGATCGTCCAAACCAACTCAACACAAAGCAGAAGTGAGCAACATATACAAAACGTCCAGCCAAACTGAACTGGTCCAAACATTTAGAAGAAACCTCTCTCTCTCTCATCTCTCTAGCACTAACAGCGTTTTGTAGACTGCAGAGCGACGGCTGGTCGCACACACTCCTTCAGTGAAAGCTGACCTTTTCAGGGTGCAACAGAGTGCAGTGCAGTGTAGTGGATCTCTCTATTCCAAATGTCACTTTTTACAGAAAAGATCTGAAGTGATAAGAACAGATCAGACAGCGCCAACGGGACACATAAGAGGAATGACACATGTACTGTATGCAAGCATGCGCAGACACACACACACAGTGTCACTTTTTAAATTATTTTTTTATGCATGCATGAACACACACTAGAGCTTAAATAAGTCCAAACATTCAAGCAATAATGAAACAGATGTGCTGCCCTATTTATCCACTGAACTTAATCATCATAGATATAAATAACTGATCTGAAGGCTTACATCCAGACAGCAGACTCGAGGTTGGAAGTTCACACGTTGCAGTTGTTGTTAAGTACATGATGTGGATTTTTGGATTTTCTGAGCCCTCTCGGAAGAATTAACCTTAAACGGCAGCAGGGGCAGCCTCTGACCCGGCGCTGACCTTAAGGCTGGCTAATAGCTGCAGTCCAGCTTGCTCAGGGGGAAACATCAGCAACAACAACATTCACATACACACATGAACACACAAATGCACTAATATATAAACACGTCTATTTATAGTTCTATCGTCTTTACTGTGCAAAAGATAAGCTGTAACCCTGAAGCTTGAACATCAGTATGTGCAGAAAAAAGTCTTTTTTAATAACAAACTCCTTGTTATTCATTCTTTATGACACAATAAATGTCTGTAAATTACATTAATAATGTACCAAGTCAGTGCTGAGTTCCATTCCTATCTCATTTTTGGTATAATACAATGTTTGGTGACAACTACCTGTTGTCTGGAGTCATAAGCATCAGCGTCTGGACAAACAGAGGTTTAGAATAATGAGTGCAGGCTGTATGACATATACATGTGCGTCAAAGTGTTGTGTAATTCAAATCTAAAATTATTCCACTAAATATTGACTCATTAGTCCTTCTAAACAATTTCAGGGTTGTCACCAGCCAACAGTTTGGACATGGACTCAGTTAAATTATAAATGTTCCATTATTATCATAACAGAAGGTCACTATAAATGACAAACCCCATTAGACCCGTTACTCTTAATTAAGTCTAAAAATCTAACTTGCAACTTGGTAAATGCTTGAAATGTAACTACAATAAAAGATTGTCCATAAGTAATGATTAATGTTAAGAACTAGAGCAACTCTAGTAAGCTGCTTACCTATTCTGAGTCAGAAAAAAGGGAAAGTTTGAAAAGAGAAAGTCCGAGGGTGGATAATAGAGGAAACAAGGGAACGGGACTGGCAGAAAGAGGAAGAGAACAGCAGCTAACAGCAAAACTCAAGTTGAGAGGAATGAGAGGAATTCAGTAAAATGGAGCAAAGGAGGGGGAGATACTGATTTATAAGATCAGACTTTCCTCATAAAGATGGACAAAACTTGAGAAGCAGAACATAAATACATGTTTGACTTGAGACAGGGGAATAGAGACAGGAAGAAAAAGATATTAAACTGGGTGGTTCATCTTCCTTTTGAACACATCATGATCCATTTACATGTTGTTCTGTTTTAACGCCATTTATTGCCCACAAAGCGATTATAAATGTAGCAGTATTTCCTCTTGTGATAGTCACTTCTTTAAACCAAGTAGACAAACGGACAGAATTCAGATAAAAAGAAGGGGAACTACGAGATTTAGTAGGAGAGTGGAAATGTAGCTGAAGATTAACTTGAATGTGAGGTGGACTAATACCAAAAAAAACTTCAGCAACAAGTTTTCCGGGTAACTGTAGCTTGCAGAGGTCCATAGAGGAGCATAACTACAAACCCCAAAATGTCAACTACACACTGCATATATTTTAAATCATGTGAATTTAACACTGCTGAACAGGAAAGGATATACAGTAGCAATTGAGTAGGACCACAGAACTACAACGAAAAAGTCAAAGATGGCAATGATTTCTTAATTTCTTGTGCATTCAGGTTTTAAATATGTCACCATTTCGCAAACACTCGAACAATATCTGCAAGTTTTCTCTTCAACATCTGTGCAAACCTCTGCAAAAACTTTCCTAGACTCATAGATGCAGTAGCGGGAACGCCATGAAGCTGACAAGGTTGGCGCGTTGAAGTCATAGCACTAATTTAGGAGGAGAGGTGGAAGAGTAAAGGTGTAATGGTAGAGGGAAAAAAAAAACAGACTCAGAGACACAGATGTGAATATGATGAAGGTGTTGTTGGCGGAGAAAGAGACCAGAGAAAATGAAGGTGTAGCTTATAGTTGAATTTAGACGGCGGGGTAATGGTATGCTGATAAAGAGGGAGGGAGAAACAGATGAAGGTGTAGTAATAAAAGGAGGAAGGGCTGAAGGTGTGATGGTGGAGAGAGAGAGAGAGAGAGGGGAGAGCTGAAGGAGCCAGGTGTGGCAGCAGCCACAGAGGTAATCATTGAGCCAATGGGGAGTCATTCCACTCAAAGCGAACGGGCTGCCGAAGTACCTGGAATAAAAATAATCATTACACTGCATTAATGTCACTGTCTGTATATACACCCTGGGCAGCAGTAAAGCACGCTGACTGTGGGTCCCCACCATGAGGACACTTGCACACCTTAACGCGCACACACACGTGAATATGTAAATACAAACGCATGCAAATAACACGAAATGCAAATATTTCCGAGAACGCGGAGTTAGTCTCTCTGCACAAACGGTGTGAAAATCAGCGACTCCCCTGCTGATTCTGTGCATTCACCCTGTCATCACAAAGACGAGCTTTTAGCAGAAACAAACTGTTCTCCAAATATAACTCAGCCAGCTCAAAGCACATTCATTATCCCTCCCTATAACTTATAAGTGTTATTTTAGCAACTGAAACCCCGACAGAGGCTTGAATTGGATCTCTCTCACACATTTATTCTGCCTCTCAGTATTGCTGCCTTTGGAAAATGAGGATTAAGTCTGCATTTAGGAGAATTTAAATTGCAAATAAGGCTTTGGAATTGTTTTAGTCTTTAATCCTAGCAGGGAGGGCCTCAGTGTAATGCAAAGTTGAGACAGGCGAACATCTCAGGCATTCATCAAGGACTGTGTTTGTTTCACCACTCGGTTCAACGAGACTTAATAAGCAGGGTGTCCGATCAGCACCTCACACACACACACAGACACTCACACACACACACGTAGACATGTACATACGCGCGCACACACAAACACACTTCTGCACACGCGCCTCCACCCATGGGCTCATTGATAGAGCGGCCAGTTTATTTTGGTTGTGAGTTTGGGTGTCCAGCTGGTACTTGAGACTGGTGGACTGGCAGAGCTGTGCAGCAGACAGCAGACGTGCACACACACACACACACACACACACACACACAGACACACAGACACACAGACACACACACGCTGTGCCAGGGACACACTGTGCCAGGCTGCAACGTCTGCCAGCTACAAGCCTGTCCACTGCCACAAAGAGAGGCAGAGGCAAAGGAGAAAGGGCAAGACAGAGAGTGTGCGAGTGAGTGTGTAAGAGAGAGAGAGAGAGAGAAAGATTGCGAGAGTGGACAAAAAATGAGGAAGATAAGAAAAAGTGTTGTTTTAGTGGATTTAAGTGAAACTCAGCAAAAGCAGGAGGGTTGAGCAGACGAGTGGCTCTCTGCACTGAGAGAGGAAGTGAAGCTGAAGTCACCTGTTCACTCAGGAGACGCTCATTATGACCACTTAATTTCTCAAGGAAATTTGATTCTGCTGCATTTTCATTTGGACATAAAACTCTGTGTTTGCTGAGGTCAGTACTGTACTGTATTATATTGAAGAGCGACATTATTCAGTCCCACTTGCACCAATTTTCTAGACTTTATTGCCCCTTGCAAAGAAAACCTCAATTCAAAGCTCAACCCTGGTTTAACGCTACCACTCATGCAGTTAGGCAGGAGATACACTCCAAGAGTCCTACCAGCATCTCAGATATTGTCTGGCTAATTACCAACAGAGTGTCAAGGCAGAGAGAGCTAAATATGTTACACCCACATAGACCCAAAGTAAATTGTTCTGAAGCAACACCTGATACCTTAGTAGATTCTTTACCGACAAAGTTCACACTATACAATAACAGATCGCACCTTTTCCTACAATCCATCATAGTTTACCTGCTCAGTTGATGCTCCTCAACTTTGACACGATGAATGAATGAAAACTAGTACATGTCCTTCAGATATTATTCCCTCACAGCTATTTAAGTACGAAAAGTTGCAAACAAACCCGCCATAACATATGGCAACAGGAAATCAGCTTACACAACTCTAAATGTTGCGTTGGTATTGAAAAGGGGTCATTTTTTGTGTTGTGTGGAATAAAACTTGGAAGTTAAAAAGATGACAACAGTCAAAAGCAGCGATTACACAAGCAGTGATTTGTGGTGGCGGCAGCAGTGTAAGGCAATACCTCAAATCTATACAACTGCTGCAAGTATCACCACAAAATACTGTGTGAGGAAGCTCTGAAATCTACAAAGACTCAAACACAAACCATCTCGCCACAATTCACAAACATCCATATTGTGTTTAATGTGTCCCTGTACCCAACGAGATCCTTGAGATAGACAGATAATACAGAAATACAGAATGTCACATTTTTCTTCTAACTTGGGTTATATTATGTAGTCGTGAATTGCGAATTAAACACGTATTGCACGTAATGTTACATGAAATACATACAGGCTGAGTTTTTTGAAGTGAAAATCTGTGATTCCCATTTCATCCATAGTCTTACAGCCTTTTAAGTGTCCTCACACACTTTCACGGTTTGACAAACACTACTGTTCATTCCTCAGTGGACGGTTAATGTGCACTCCTGGACCTGTACACCAGCAAGCAATCAAACTTAAATCAAACTTTTCTCATATTATGTCCACTACGGCAATTCCGGTGTGAGTTGAGTCATTTAGGGGCTTGGCGTAAAGAAGAAATAGCTTGTCAAACACCCCGAGTAAACCAACAGGACTGTATGTTTAAAGATAGGTTTCACTCCCTGGGACCGGCCTGACAATCCTTGTAACTATCGTCAATGTTTTAGACCTAATGAGGAACGGCAGTAATGCAGTGCAACTCCAAGCCTTCCTCCACGAAAAAAGAGAGAGAGAGCAGGGAGCTCCACAGCTGGAAAAAATTGGCTTGAGAAGAGCAGTGTCTCCAAATTTGCAGTTCACAGTTACCTTGCGTTGGTGTAATCGCATGCCAGACTCTTCTCGCCTCTCCTCTCAGACGCAAAGTTATAAAAACGTGAACTCAGCACAGGCTGCCAAAGCAAAGTTCAAACTAAGCAGAAGCAAACCCAGCAGAAGCATCATAATTGCATTAATTTATGCCATTTTGTACAGGACAGGGTCTTTTTACACAATGGATAAATGGATAAGTGGATGTGGTTAGGGACTCACCAGTGCTGGGTAACTTCAAAGATGGTGAGTGTGTGTGTGTGTGTGTGTGTGTTTGTGTGTACAGAGTACAGTCAGGAGATGCAAGCTTGGCAACAGAAACACCACAGACACCTCCTGCACGGAAGGTCGCCCTCGAACTTCCAACCCCTTGACAAATTGTTCACTCCAACTCTCCACAGTAAACTGGTTACAGTCGAGACAAACAAGTGATGAATGTTGCTTTTTTTAAATTATTGGACCGTAATTTATTTCCTGAAAATGACTAAACCGAAACAGAATTGGCAGCATTCACCCTAGTTTCACTGGGAGAGATAAACAAATGCCCCGAGGAGTTTCCACTATTTCCCAGAATGGAGTATTCATTTAAAGCATTCGTTTAAATTTTATGGATGATGATGTTGCAACTAAGAGGGCATTCATGGGTAACTGGGTTAGGGAAATTAAATGGGACTCGGTTGAAAATCTGCATGCAGGGAAGGAAAGTAAACGCTGCAGGGTTTGGCTTCTACAATAACTTTGCTCAGGCAGACTTGTGGCATTTACGCCGCTCTGGCTAGCAGGATGCAATGCATATAGCTAGTACCAAACTCAGATAAACTATGAAAAACGCAGACTTCAAAGAGAGTCCCCAGTGTCTTCAGACACCTCTTTCTTCCTGCACACTCTTACATCTCCCTCTCACCTTCTCTAACTCCCTCCCGCTTTCTGTCTCTGCTTCTCTTCTCCCTCTGTCACTTGTCTTTCTGTCCGTCCCGGGTTTGTTGCCTCCCATCTGTCCGTCTCTATGTCTGTCTCTGTCAAACACAGATCCAGGAGCCCATGCTTGCGCACTCGCAGAGTCAAGATCAAATACTAAACCACAGCACAGTTTAAGCTTGCCCGGAATGAACCTACGAGGAAGGGAATCATAAACAATATTTGATCTTCTGCTTCTGTCACTTCCAGACCTCCAGCCGAACACACACACACACAGCTTGAGGGCAGCACTTTCAGGCTTTGTTGCTTCCCTCAGATAGGGAAAGGTATACACAGACAGAGGAGCCGACTGGCCTTTTTCATTTAGACGGTAACAACAGTAAACAACGGCACACAAAGACAGCGTCCTCTCGCTCAACGCCCGTTTGCCTGCAGCCCGCACTCCACGCACTGTTTGATATTAAAAGACGACACAGGCGCAAACTGAGGATGTGGGGGGGGGGGAGAAAGATAGAAAGACAGATAGAGACAGACAGAAATGGAGACACAATGTTGTGGCATGCCATTTGTGTGTAGGCTATATTTAAAGCGAACGCGGCCAGGAGAATCTGAAGAAGATATCGCTGTGCCAACGCCGACTCCATTCCTCTGCTCTCTCTCTTTCTCCTCCTCATCCCTCCATCCATACCTACTCTGCCTATATTATGGATGTTATTATTATTCCTGCATGTCGTCATGTCGCCCCCGCTTCTCTCCTTCCCCCGAGCAAGAAAGCGGGCACTGCTGGCACCCAGCCAGATTACCCAATCAATCTCCTCTGAGAGAGGGGGAGGGCGGCGGGAAGAGAGGTGGAGGGAGGGAGGCAAAAGGAGAGAGGGGGAGGAATAAGAAAGAGAGCGTGGAACAGAGAGTAAAGAAAAGAAAGAGCGGCAGGAGGGGGTTGGAGGATAGTGAAGGGGGTGTTGGCGGAGAGGAATTGAAGCAAGAAAAACAGTGCAGGATGAGTAAATTCTATCTTTGAAAAAGAAGGACAGAGACAAAGACAGAGATGGCTATGAAAGGGAAGGAAGGGTTTCAGCAGACATGTGGCGTTAAAAATAGGCGAGCGAGCACCTGGTACAGCAACACGGGGAGTTGTGGAGATAGAAAGCACACACGAAATCACACACAGCCAGTCCAGACAAAGGCTTGGCCATCAACGGTTGTTTACAGAGCGCAACTCCTCCCCTTGTGCCACCTGTTACTGTGGTCCAGCCTAACAAATGTTTAACCCTCTCAAAGAATCTCCAGGCAACAGCCGACACTGCACCTCTATCTATCTGCAGCCTGCAGGTTAGGCCTGCGAGAACACCTACTTTCATTACCTTGTTATCAAGATTCATCAATTTAGAGCTGAATGAATCAGTTAATCAATGAACAGATAATTCTTTGGCTAAAATGTTGATAATCGATTCATCTTTCGAGTAGTATCTCAAGCGAGAATAACAAATATTTGCTTGTTCGAGCTTCTCAAATGTGAGGATGTGATATGTTTTGTTGTCTTATATTGTATGATTGTGAACTGAATATCTTTGGGTTTCAGACTGGGAAACCATGTCTGGCTTATTTCACTATTTTCTACAATTTTGTGGACAAAATGATAATCAAGAAAAAAATTGGCAGATTACTAGATAATGAAAATAATCGTTTGTTGCAGCTCTAAATCGAATAACCACTTCAGAAAGTAGTGACAAATTCTTTCTCAAACGGCTTGTTTAGTCTAAAAATGGTTATATTCAATATATAAATATTCAATTTACAATAATATAAAAGAGGAAAAAAGGCAGTAAATCCTCACATTTGAGAAACTGGAACCAAGGAAGTTTTGCTGGACCTCAGCAACTCATTTATCATAGTTGCTACCCATAAATTTCCTTGAATAATCAATTAATAGATCAATCGTTTCAGCACTAGATCAAATTCACAAACTCATACACGCTGCTTTTTCTATATTTCGTCTATTTATGAACAATGTGCAACTTGACATATTTGACTCCTCCATCTAAACCTTCATCATGACAGTTCTCATCAGTAAGCCGAGAGCTGAGTGGAGTCAGTGAAGCACTGCGATGTGAATGACGCACTTGTGGCACTAAATCTGTGACACTCCGCAGGCAGTGAACCCGGATTGGCATGAATCGCAGATGTTCGGGGTTACGACCTCTGGCTGGGGCAAAGCAAAATGTCTGCAACAACAAGGCCGAGTGTATCACTTCCTGAAAGACTGTTTGTCTGTGATTGCAAGTGTGTGCGTGTGTGTGTCAGAGCAGAGAAAACAGAGACTCATTCTTCTTCCTGCTTTAATGTGAGCAAGAATGTGTGTGTGTGTGTGTGCATGCATGAGAACAAGTGCGCCTGCCCGCTCGTCAATATGTATGCTTTCTTCATCACAAAGCTCCCGTTCCTTTAATCATTCATATTGAGTTACTAAAGACGTGCCATGTTCTCATAATCAAACACGTTTCCTCAACAAAGTGCTCTTTTGAGGAACATCCAAATTCCAGCCGAAAAGAGGACTATAAGACGAGCCGATCTCTTTTAGGAAATAAACATGATTAAAAGGCAATGTGAAGAGGAAGGACAGAAACACAATTCCAACAATTAAGACGACAAGAGAGAACACTTAAATTACTTTACAGAGGTACAAGACTTCAGACTGTTCCAGCTCTTTATGATACAGTATCATCTCGCTTACTTTGAGTGCGAGCGTTCATTTGCATACCAGTGTGAGTGTGTGATATGCACACAAGCGTGCCTGCGTGTGTGAGCGTTTTGCGCGTGAGCTCGAGTGGCTATGATAGCAGATTCACCATCCAGGGGTGAAGCCAACCAGCGATCCAGCTAGTCAGAGGCCTCCAGTTCTGGGAGTGTGGCCAGGGCTCCAATCCCACCACATTCCCCTGGATTAGCTGTCAACCAGTCCCCAGATCTGAGGATTAGCACATTATATTCCATTATCTTTCCCAAACTGAAGAGTCCACAAAGTCTACATCATCGCTCACAATGGGGGCCAATAGGACAGGGTTGAGTAAGAGGTGCCTTCAAACCGGGCCAAATTGAGCCAAACTGAGCTGAGCCAAACCAAATCTGTAACTAAGACCGTACTCTGGCTCAAAGTTGCCTAGCAACCAAATTAGTTCCAGGAAACAAATAAGCAAACTGTCTTTCTAAATATTATTTTATATATTTTCTCATTGTCGTCCACAATAAACTGACAGGGAGGCTACCAGAGAAGACCATAAATTTAAAAAAAGAACAAAACATAATACAACATAAAACACAAGCACACACACAAAGACATAAAAACAAACCAATCCTGGTTTATCTTGCACACATTCCTGTCTCACTATTCCTGCTGAGCGACACACAGAGCGGAGTGTGTGCGACTCCTGGGAGCTGTGTTGTTTTTCACTCTGTGATCCGGGGGGACTCGGGGGAATGAGGGAGCCGTTATCAGCAAGGGGCCGTGATAGAGACTTGATCAGGCCGTCGGTCTGCGGGGACCACGGAGCCAGAGTTAATCAGAGACAGACAGACCCCTCATCACCCTAGGGATTCACACGCTTCGACCCCGAGACTCTCTTTCTCTGTCACACAAAACGCACAAAGACACACACACACACACACAAATGGCAACAGTCACAATAGCACATGTGCTCACTCACACCTATTCTTGCATTTTAGTGTTGTCGGAGCCTCTGCCACACCCTCAGTGCACACACACTTTACGGTCTCGTTTTGGGCTAAAAGTTCCAGCATTCACCAAAAGAGAGAGAGTTTTTAATATTCCTGTATTATAAAATTGGATAATATAGTGCAGCCATGGAATATTTCACTTAGCTTAAGAGCTGGATCAAGCTGTTTAAGTGTCCATACATGATGACATGAAATCACTTTCCAACCTAACAGATACATGAAGGGAAATAAAAGTGCTAAACTGTGTGTTAGGGGGTTAAAGGCTAACAGTTAATTCTTACATTCATAATGTTTGACACCAACAAATCAGCCCACTCTGTCAGACAGCTCGCTCACTCTGACCTTTTGAACTTGAGCCAGGTCAAAGGTCAAGCAATACTGTCTGAATCCTTGAACTACAACAAACTTATGTGTTTCAAAATGAGCACACGGGACCTTGTAGCCTCAATTCATTCGACTCTTAAACTGCTGTTTCAGTCTATGTTTCATGTTTTCACTCTACAGTCAAATACGCAGCAGCAGAAGTGATCCTGACTGATTTACGTGGCCAGACGCTGAAACACGGAGAGTTTTGAAATGTGTCTTTTACGGCACCCCAATTTGAAGCTTGAAGTTCGGCTATATATTGACCAGGCCTGTCAAACCGCAGCCGTTAAAGAGCTGACATGCAGGTATCCAGCTGGCCTACCTCTGGAGAAAGGTGTAGGAAATTATATGGCATTTAGATTAATTAGACACAGTTGTCAGATTTAATTAACTACTAGGTTTAATTAACCATGTAATTAATCTTATGGTGGTCCAACACATGCATGCACAGACAGGCACAGAGACACACACATCAGCTCGTAACCCCCCGCACACACACACACACACACACACACATGCATAGTACATGCACAACAAATGTAATCTGTTCAGCTGACAAGTGCACACACTTTTGCTGTCAAACCTCATAAGAGAGTTCAACTGAATGGGCGACTGGCTACAGGCTAAAACAGCCTGAATGAATCGTGTATGGTAAGAATAGCACCTTTAATCCATTTCAGGTTTCACTTCTGCCCAGGTGAAACGATAATCTAGTAGCTAAAGCAGTCTGTCCGGTCAACATCCTAACACCCGTGTAATCCTTATTCAAACACATTTCAGGCAACATACTGCAAATATTTCATACGGTGTGGACAAGTGAAAAAAAAAAAGGCATTGAAAGTAAAGTGTAGAAATCCATTTTAAAACCCAAACTGACAGAAAGTGAGAAGGTTAAGCCTGCGAGGGCCACAGTCACATCAGAACGGTCATTTGCAATAATGAGAGCTGAAGCAACAAAGACTTTCAGTTGTAGTCGATTCACTCATACATCAACCAGCTCTTCAAAAAACCGTGTGTGAGTGTTGGATAGGTTACTGATCGACTGCTCCAACTCTTCAGAAGATAAGAGGGTCAAGGAGGCCGAGGACCCTGACCTTTCATCACCCTGTCCAGCCCCTGCAGCCACAACTAGCATAGCCTGGCCAGCTCTAAATGAGCCCTGTGTGTGTGTATATGCATTGTGTGTGTGTGTGTTAATGTGCTTGTGTTCTCAGCCAGCTGCTTTATGTGCTTTGACCTTTACTGAAGCCGTGAGTGGACCAATAAATAGCCAGGCAGTGCTGTGACCTTTCACCTCAGACCGACAGTTTGGCTGAGACCTGAGGGGTCAGGGGTCAGCGTTTGAGGAAGTGCGGGCAGCAGCTGAGGTACAGCGTTACGCTGCTTGGGCAGATGTTAAAAAACTGATACCTAATCAAAGCGGATAATGTGAAATGCGACAAAATGGTATGAAGACTCTCTATTAGACTTTAAAAATTCAAAGATGGAATTTCCCATAAAATATAGAAGTGGTGTTCATAGGTGCTGCATTTTTAAAAGCGTGCTATTTCAGACATCTGGCTCAGAGTCTGTCCCATCCAGAACAGAGGCTGCAGCAGAGCAGACACACCAGACACACAGACATGTCAAAACAGGAACCAGCAGCATTATCACAGAAAGAATAATCTGTTCTCTCTGATACACACTCTGCATGTGCTCGTATGTCCTCACAAGCACGTGTGGTGGATGAGTGTATATTTGTGCCCCAAATTGCCTCATACACAACTGGAGGGTTGGTTAAGTTCACTCACATAGTCATGGAAAGCCTTGGCCTCGCTGGAATGTTCGCATGTCTCCCTCCGGTCCGGGGCAGCGCAGTACAGATCCCAGAATACACTGTGCACAGGACAAGAGAGCGACAGCAGTTAGACACTTTACTCTGTGATCCAAAGACATATTATGTTGCTGATTGGTGTGTGTCTGTTGTGGATATGGTTGCAAATCTCTAATGGAGGCGAGTTTGTGTGCAGTGCTGAATGCAAGTGGATGAAGTGAACTTATGGAGGTGCTAAGACAATTAAAAAGTAAGGCTGGGTTTTTGATACATTACTTGGATTCATTTAGACCCTATTTTTCTCAACTTTTTTGTTCATTTGACAGAAAAAAATAACAAACTTCTCAAGTGCAGCAGTGCTTGACAAAGTAGGGTGTCTTCATACTCGGCAACTGCAAAGCTCACATTTTGGGAGCTGGAAGCAGGAATCATATAACGACAAAAACAAAAGCAAATCATTGCACATTACGTGTCAATATTATTCGTTGGTTCTTTATCAAATCATAAGTGCAGCTGTGACGGCAGTGTTTAATGCTGTCTTTACACACGCAGGCACACAAGCACTTTGCTGAAATAAAATTGTATTGAGGAAGGTCAGCAGGGACTGAAACATTAGTTTAATGTACCGATTCAATAAATATCTTAAATGACGAGCAGCGTGCAGGAATCGTATCTTTTACTTAATAAAATGGTACAAATTGGCAAAGTTATGATATAAATCAGTAAATTTCAAAGCATTTTGCTGCTAACTTTCAGTGATGGACAGTTTTCAACACTCATACTGTATACAAAAGTATTGAGGTACGATACTCAGCTCTATTAAAAAGCAGTTTCCACTATAGACGCCATTTCCCAACACGAAGTCCTACATTCAGCTGTAGAGAGCTTCCACCCAGGAAGGAGGGGTCGCCAAATGTTCCTCTCTGCCTGCCCTGGCGACCTGTAGGTTACTGACCAATCAGCTGTGATTATGTTACTTACTGCCCAATCAGCCGTACTCATATTAGTTAATTAGACCAATCCCACTCCTCTAGGGCAGCAGGGGCCACCAGGTCCCTCTCCAAATGGGCCCTTAATTACTTCACTGAAATTAAGTACCTGCTAAGCCGGTCCACATTAAGGCTTTCTCCTTCTTCAAGATATTGATTTCATGGACAGTGAATAAAAAAAGAAACCGCTGAACTCATGAAAGGAATTTCTTCCTGTCATTTAAAGGTACAAATAAACTGTTACACGCATTCTTTGCGCTGATGTTAGGAACAGCCGTGACACTTGATATGACAGACTGCGAGATGGAGCAGAAAATACTAGCTGATCACCCATAACTGTCAGAGAATCACTCACTAGCACCCTGCCACATGTTTCACATGTACCATTTTTCAGTGTACAAGATTTTTATCCTGGACCTTTTGAGTTTGATGTTTGAGGATTATTATCTCTTCAGTGCAGTTAAAATAAAACATTGCTTATCATTGATCTACCCTTTCCTTTATGTTCTTTTAATTTTCTACTTGTTATTTAAGGGCATCGAGAACACAAGAGTGCAAACAATAGGTGTCCTAAAAATAAATAAGAACAATAAACAATAAATTTCAACCCTGCGGCACCCAGTACCAACCACTCAAAGGATATGAACTAAAATAGAGAAGTGTTATTAAAGTATTTAAAGATTAAAAGACAGAGTCGGTGCCCTGAGGCGTTCAGCGAGCACTGGGGTCCCCTCTAGACAAGGAGGGCACTGAAGAACAGAGAGGGACAGCGGTGAACACATATGGTGTGTGTGTGTGTGCTTTTGTGTATCAGGGGCGGTTGTGCTGCCCTTCTGTCACTTGACAATAAAGCCAGTGTACATTATCATATCTATCGGTTGGTGTTAAAGAGATTGCTGCTCCGTCAGAAACGAGCCGCGGCGAGAAGGCGCAACCATCGCAAATCCAATCAGCTCTCAGGGAAATGAAATGGGATGCAGTTTACAGTTTGTTACTGAAAAAGACACAACCTGCTTCAGACACAGGGGTAAGGGCAAGGTGATCTAACATCTCCTGGCCTGTGAAGTCTGAAATATATTGCGATTTGAACAGCTGACCTGCGTCTGTATGAGCCACGCGGGGAAATCTCATTCTCTGCATAATCTGAAGCTGGATCGCTGGTGGACAAGACTAAACGTAGAAAACCAAGGCTTTCATTATTCTGATATTATTTTTAGGTGGTTGACATAGGCAGTGTTTAGAGTTGAAAAGGGAAGGTGGACGGAGCCATTAGGTGTAAAGACGTGCTAGATTAGGAAGCAAAATTACTCTAATGTTGAACTAATGAAATGCAGATTTTCAGCTTCAGGGTGCATGAGGGGGAGGTCTGTTTTCATCTACTGTACCATCTCATCTATCACTAGGGATGAATCCAGGCAACATCTGGATGTGACCAGTGTAAGCTCTGATTTGACAATCCCACCCACATTTAGAGGAAAAGCCCATGTCATAGTTGTTGTCGCCTCCTTTTCACTGACATTAATCTTTAGAAATGATCTGGGAAGTCAACATTCACAGTTAATTAGCACCAGCAATCTGCAAGAAATCTTGTACTCTGCACACCCTCATAATAGTAAAATTTCTATCCAATTATCTAATCATTTCAATCTAATCATCTAATCATGGGAAGCTCTTTATGGTATTATGGGTAGCAACTGGCGGTGTTTGAGCCACACAACTCTGTGCGGAGGATTTCAGACCAAAACTTTGGAGTGTTCTTACTTTGAAGAGTCACAGGAGAGATTTTAACGGCAGCTCGAGGTCATGCAAACTGTTTTTTTTTTTTTAATTCATTCAAATGAGAAACAAGGCTCAAAAATATGAGCCGGCACTGTCAGCACACACTTTGTATCCAGAACAGAGAAGGAAAGGATTAGCGTCCAGCCGTCCAGAAGAAGACAATTACTAAAATTAAATGCCATCACGATAGTTATTTGCAATTAACTGTGGTCTGACAAAGCCAGTGGTTACAAAGTGCTTTTTCCATTATAATAAGGAGAGTAAACAAAGACACAGAAAAGACAGACGCACAGGCTTCTTGGTGGCAGGTCTACTTGATAATCCTGCGTGTGTCTTTGGCCAGCTATCTAACCAGACATTCAAGCAGCCGGTCAGTCAGTCAGCCAGGAGAGAGAGAGAGAGAAATAGAAACAGGAATTAAGATGGAGATGGAGACAGATGGAGATAAGGAGGCAGAGAGAGCATGAGTGAAAGAAGCAGAGAGTCTAAAAAGTAAAGTTACAGACATCCGACCACGCTTTCTGCTTCTCCTCTTATCACAACAGGCTCTTCTTAATGGGGCAATCAAAGAGAGGAGGCGGGGAAACACAAGCCTTCCAGTTGTCTTTATTACCTTGACTCAAACTCCAGCTAGTCTCCTGGTGGCAACAATGCATTCAGTCAGCAGGAGGAAACAACAACATCACTGTGCCATGTAAATCAACAACACTCCCTTTGGACCCAGTGGCTAATAAATACACTGCAAGAAGACTGACGGCTTATGAAATGAAGTCATGTCTGCGACGCGGGTCTAACGTGCGTTCGATCCATGTTGGACACACTCATGTGGGACAGCTGTCGCAGGCTGCAGAGACACAAGTCTGCAGTGCAGAACTGCACAGAAATTCATTAAAGTAATTACCAACTAAAAGTTTCAGTTTCATTTTTCTCCTTCTGTCCATCAAACCATCCGTCTCTCGCGCGCTCCAGCCCACACATGAACTTTCTATTTCTCTCTCTAAATTTTTTATCTCTTTTTTTTCTTTCTCTCTCTAACTCTTTTGAGGGAGTCGGTTGAATACTGCTTCAACCTCTACATCATTAAATTAAAACTAACAAAAATACTTCATCATCCAAGCCAGGGCGTATCTGACATGCATTCAGCTCTGGTAGGGAGGCGGATGGGCGTTGACCCATTCAGATAGACCACAAACACGAGTTTGACCCACGTTATGGTGTCATCTGAACTGGATATACATTTCCTGTCACATCACAAACAATGAAATTCACTCATAAATATTGCGAAATACGTGATGCTGGAGACTGACTGTGGACCATGCTGCTTCTCTTCGGTGGAGGAGGGTTGTATATATTTGAATTGTCCCAGCTAATACGCAAGCTTCCTCCATTTTGGACTCTCCAGGTAGCCGTTGCCCGAAACATCAGTGTGTCAAGAGGGTTTGCAACTGGTTCACAATGAGAGGTTCATATATCAAAGTTCACCAAAGTTGAGCTGAAAGATCTGCGATCTACTCCTGCAAGCAAATCCACTGAAGCAAATGAATTAAAATGAATTGATTTTGATTTTTAAAATCAGCTGTTATAAATGGAAGTATGACCTTATTCTTCCAAACTGAACAACTATAAATTGTTTTGCAATCGCTTATTTCATATTTCAGAATTTCAAAGAAATTCACCAGTAAGTGGTCTACGACTTGCATCAACATATTTCTCCCTGACTATGATTGTATTTGGATATGCTACAATAGGAAAACCTCCCGTTACTCCCACTTGGAACCATCATTCTGAAATGGTTACCCCACCTTCTAGCTTTGTAGCCACACCAGATAAATAGCCTATATTAGCTATTTTTATCCTTTTACATATTTGTAGCGGTTCGTTAACAGATGAAACCAGATACAAACAAACTGTGTTAGCTCCTTTTGAATTGGCTGAATCAATTGTATTCGTCTTAATATTATGTTTTATTTAGATGTAGTGGCCAGTTTTGGTGGCTTTGCGGCCATTTTGCCAACAGTTTGTTGATTTTTCCGGGGTGCTTTTCATCAAGTGGGAGATAAAGAAGCTGCCAGAAATTCCTGATATCTTGTTTTTGTGGACTCATCTGCTCATATTTACAGTCTAAACGCTATGACGTGAACACGACAATAGAGAAGAAAGTTGAAGAAGACTGTCTGATACCTGTGTTTATAAAGAGAAGGCCAGACATTTGGGAGCAAAAGACGTCTGCTCTCATTCTGTTTTCTCTGCCCCTCACAAACAAGAATTTCAGCTAGGGGCTATTCACACACAGGATCCCTCTACATACTGTTGTTGTGCTGGGATTTTCATGTGCGTGTGTATGTTTTGTGTGTTTGAGGTGTGTGTGTGTGTGTGTGTGTGAGTGGGGGGTGTATTCAGGATTCGGCGGCCATCCAGTGAAAACTGGTTAAAGCAATCGATTTTGGGATAAGGAGGAGACAACTAGCTGCAGCCAATAGAGAGGGAGCTAATGACACAATCAACACCTGCAGCCCTCGCAGAGCCTTTTCTTTATCCTTCCACCCATAACAACAGATGTGGATGAGTGACCCCCCACCTCCAGCCTCCCTCTTCCTCCCCCAACATCACCCTCTTACAGCTCTAGTCTTATTCTGAAGCTTCCACCCCCCAACAACGCCGTCCTACAGGAAACAGCCACAGAGGCAGAGACAGGAGGGAAGAAAACCCCAGTGAGGTGCTGAGGAGGGGACAACGGGGGTGGGGCCAGGGTGGCGGTGGGGTCGGGGTCTTAGATTTGGCTGTTTAACACAAAAGAGGCTGGAATGCAAAGAGTTAATCCGTTCGGGGGTCTCTCTTCCGCAAACAAAGGACAGGCCTCCAGACAAAGGTTGAGGGAGGGGGAGCGAAGGGTGAGGGATGAGGGAGGTTGGTGGCTTTCCTACCATCTGGAGCTTTTGTTTTGGGGGAGGCTGAAGGTTGGGAGGGGTGGACAGGGGACTCTCCCCCCCCACCATCACCACCACCACCACCACCACTACCACCTTCCCCTCCTTTCCACCAAACGACCCCCGGACCCCACCCCCAGTGAGTCTCCATGTCCACGTGCTGCGTGGCCCAGACAGACGCCCCTCAGCTAGGTCATACAACACTGGAGCCCTGCCCTGCCCAGCCTGGCTAATCAGCAGCAGCCTACTCTCCAACTGCTCTCTGGCGCACACACACACACACACACACACACTAGGGCTGTCAATGAATATCTGAAATTCGATTATATAATCGAATTGTTAAAAAAAACGGACACTCAATTGTAAAAATTAATATTCGACCGTGAAAAAAGCAGCACTACCACGGCCGTCTGCCTCTCGAATTCTCGTGTGGGCCTGGGCCGCTGCACTGAATGCACTCCATGATGGACAGGAGTCACACAACGTCACTTTCATTGATTGAAAATGAAATGTAGGTCAAGCTGAAACGAGCGAATTATTCAACAACAACCATGTGGTAATGATGGCAGAGAATTCACAACCCAGCTCAGCCACAGAGAGAGTGATTTGCACTCCGAGCAATCTAAAAAAGCCCCGTTTGATAATGCTTTAGATTTTGGTAACCAGTATGAATACTACCTAACCTGTATAAAAATTAGGCTATCGAATAACATATCAATTACAAATTATTCATTTGATCCCAAGACACCAACCACGGCACAGACAGAGAGAGAGAGGTCTACGTTCATACGGCCAATTTTGACAGCCCATAACACACACACACACACACTCACACACTAGGTCATCTCCCACACTCCGAAATATATCAATACAGTCAGAACACACAATACAAGTGCTCTGTTTCCCTTTCTGTTTCCCGCTTTCACACACACACACACACACACACACACACACACTGGGCAAGTCCTCCTGAGCCCTCTTGAGCTCTCTTATAGGTTAGGGCAGAGGCGAGAGCAAACTTATGCTGCGCTGTATGTTTGTGTATGTCATTCTGTCAGTATTACTGGTAGCTGTCCAATCGAGAGCTGTCAGGTTGAGAGAAGCCAGGCTCTTTAAGGACCATTATGAGCTGTGTCAACAGGCTGCACAATTACAACACACTGGGGCCAGAGAGGATGAATGAATGAAGCTGCATGTCCGGGTTTATTACACAGGGCCAGCCGGGGGGCTTTGGGGATGAGCAGGATAGCATGAATGACAAACAAAGCAGGCCTGTCAAACCTCTTATTCCGGCTCTCTTTGCCCTCGTGCTCCCGTGCTGAGGATTCAGCCTCTCAACCTCCCTGACTGCTTGCCCGCCTGCCTCTTTGTCTGCACTCATTCCAGCTGCCCAGTTTCCTCCTTACAGCCCGCTTGCTCCCCTCTAGTTGGATTTTCTAGTTCTTGGCGTGGCAACAGGAAAGGGGAACCCTGCTTTTGGGTGTTCCCACTCCCTCTAATTCAGACAAACAGTTTACGTGTAAGGCTGTCAGCCCACTGACCCCCGCTCTTCCAGCCAGATAGAAAACACTGTCTTCTATTTATCAAGGATTAACAGATCTGACAGATTTGTTTAAAGAAGCTGAAAGAACAGAAGAACAACCCACGTCAGAGCCTTGTTCTGTCAGATGGAGAATCATGTTAAACAATATCTCAAAAGTTCCCTGCTTTGAAATCTTTAAAATAGAGGACTTGTAAATGACTTGACTTGACTTTTATTGGTCAGTTTGACTCTGGTTCAGATGTGCGGTTTAAAAAGAAAATGGCCCGGATTAAATAACAGAGTGAGGGAAGTTAGCTCACTTGTCAATCAGAGGGACGCCCAGAGTACAGCACTTAAACATGTGTGAGATGATGCACTTAGCATTCCCTGCAATTACTGTCCCTCTCCACCTCTGCACATTCTTTCAGACCGTCAAGAGTACGTCTACAGTATGAATGTGAGCTGTTGAAGAACGTGTGTGTGTGTGTGTGTGTGTGTGTGTGTGGTCAAGAAAGAGAGAGAAGATCAACGTATACATACCACCACCATGAGTGTAAAAATCCTGGAGGTTCCCCAAGTGTGATGTTCTTCTCCCATCGGATCTGAGAGGAAGAAAAAGAGAGTGATAGAGAAAGAAGATCGAGGGGAGAAGACAGAAGAGGGAAAAGAAAAATTAAGACACTGCAACATGTTTTATGCATAATATAATCATTTTGCTCAACTGTCCTCCCAACTTTGGACAGACAGAGCGATCGTCGGACAGAAAAATAGGCTGACGGGCAGCGCAGTGCAGTGTAGTGCGGAGTTTGTGGATAAGACACTGTGACTGTCTTGAAGCAGCAGCCCTCTCCACTGCCCTCACAAACCAGCAGAGCTCCTGCCTGTATCTGGACACTGAGATAAGATTCAGTGAGAGATAGCAGCCCCGCTGCCTGCTTCACACACTCCTACTGACATGACTCCGAGCACACAAACGCACAGATTCAGTGCATTCGTACAGTCTGAGAGATGATTCACCGGAGTGTGTGAGGACAGCATGACAGCGGCAAGATTTCTCTATTTTTCTTTATATATATATATAGAAAAACAGACACAAGCTTCAGATTTCTATTAAAGTGTCTATTCTATAGATTTCCCCAGTGCAGTTTATAGTTATGTGATGTGCCATATGTGGGTGTGGGCCTGTTGATTTAATGCTGCTAAAGAGCTGAGTGCTGCACTGTGTAGGAGAGCAGAGAGTGGCAAAGTCCTCTCGGGGACAGAAGTGTATTGTGTGTATACTATAAATGTGAGTGTGTGTGTGTGTGTGTGCATGTGTGTGTGTGTGTGTGTGTGTGTGTGCGCTCCCCGCAGAAGGAGGAACAGAGGCTAATTGAGGCAGGAGAGTCCAGGTGATAGCGCTCTCATTAGATGGCACTGAGCAGGTGTGTGTGTGTGTGTGCCTTTAGTTTACCTGCGAGGATAGAACTCCCTTATCTATTGAAACATTTGTGTGTGTGTTAAAAAAAGACTGATACAGAGGCCAAGAGAGCTCTAGACAATAGCTTTGAGACACAGATACATTGCATTTAGAAAGAAAAAAAAAAACACTGCTAATAAAATACACACGTATGGGGCATAAATAAACACACTAGCTAACAGAGACACGCAACAAATGGTACAAAACACACCAGAAGTATCTGGGGGACACTTGGCGTGATTTGCTGAAATAGGAAACCTGTCAATGGTGTTGTTAAATGACAATAACAACAATGTTAATTTTAGTTTTAAACCCATGAATCAGACATTATGGAAGATATTAGCCATATAGCTAGCATTAGCCTACTAATTACTGCGGTGCTCATTAGTTTTTAGTGTCCCCCAGAAACCTCTGTTGCGCTTTGACAAAAAAGCAAAAAATCTTAATTTGAGATACTTTTGAGTGTTTAACTGCATCTCTACTTTATACTACTGTTTTCAAGTCAAAAATGAACTTTGGCACTCGATTCTATTGTTTTATAACTGTGCTGATCTGTTTTGTTGAATGTGCAGCATGTCTTTATTTACTTGTGCTTTTCTGTGTTTGCAGTGTCTTTATTTATGCAACCGTGTGTTGTCAATGGTGAATGTCTTTCTCAGTTTTATTCTATTTTATTTGCAGCATTTTGTTTCTTAATGGGACGCGTGCATCGTTCAATGTTTTTATCATTTGCTTGTGTTTTCGCTGGCGAGGAGGAAGAAGCAGGAGAATGAGAGAGAAACAAGAAGGTAATAAACAGCGAGGAGGTTTAGGAGGAGAACAAAATGAGGAACAGAAGTTTAAAAAGTGGGAGGATCAAAGAAACACTGGGATGAAATAAAAGCAGAGGGTGATCAGGTCTTGTGTGCTTCAAGAAGAGCTGGAGAACGATGAGTGAGCAGTAACATGGTAATTGAACATTGAGTGATGTAGATGAGTAGGCTTTAACAAATCTTGACTGTTTGCAGCCGTTTTTCTTATACTCGTGAGAAAACACTCACTTTAAAACCTACGGCTACAACCGCATGCAGGGGAAAAGGTGAAAGTTCAAGCTGCTGCGTTAGCTCTGAAGTACCCATTACTGTCAGTCTAATGCAAATACGCTCATTCTGACCATATAAGACAACTAAATAAAAACCATGCCATGGTTGTAATAAACAAATTCATTAAGCGATATACTCTTGCAGGCGCAACATTTGAGACAACTGGCGTCAAATTGACTTAGCAGTCTTAGCATGCATGCCTTGTGGACATGGACTGTTTATGTGTGTGTCTGCGTGAATGTTGCTTTAATCTCTTTCTGTCTGTTTTAATTCCTGTTTGATTGTGTGCTGGTTTGGGGGGGGGGGGGGTTGCGTGTACGCCTCCGGTTGCCTGCGACCCAGAACTTCACCCCTTTCCAGCAGCTCACCAATAACACTCAATCTCTGGGAGATGATTCACCCACAAGGGCTCTGAAATCTGCGAGACTCTCTGCAGCCCGACCACTTAATCTCTCTGTGCAGCTTCCCTATCTCTGCTTCATATTTTAGCCGTCCGCTTCAGGTTGTTGGCAGCTGGGCCGGCCTCCAGTCCTGCTCAACCCGCTGCCTGCCTGCCTGCACTATAAGCAAAGGCAACTGATTTCTGTCTGATTGCGTCTGATTGATACATCCACATACCAACAAGGGTATTTTTTTCTTTTTTTGGAGTTTTATCCATGAAAGAATCGAAACATTTCAACGCCACAGGAGGAGATATCACTTTTTTAACGAATAAAATGAGGGCATTATCATCCAACATTGATAGTGATAGTTCTTTCACAGCTTGTTTTGCTGTGCAGACCAAGTCAGAAGTGAAATAAATGGTTGTGTTTGAGAGCACTGACAAACCTCACAGAAGCAAGACTTCTCTAAAGGTGCAGCCTATTAAAGGAATGGTTTGACATTCACTGAAGAGTTAGATGATGAAAATCTAGCATCCAATCTACTGCTAGCATCCAGTTAGCTTAGCTTAGCACTAACATGGGGAAATCTCTGGAGCCTCTGCTGGTTTCCTGGCAACCTCATGTTGACGACAGGATGCCAGGAAGTCATTGAACCCAGCAAACAAATAATCAAACCCTACAACCCCCAATAAAACCACAACTTTTGGTTTTTACATTTTGGATTTTGTACTGATTAAACTAACAAGATATAACATGTTAATTAGTGAGCTTTAGAGATGCTGGAAGGCGGGTTTGTTACCGTTGGACAGAGCTAGTTTTTAGTCTTATTTTAGTCTTTTAGTTTTTAGTCTTTAAGCTAAGCTAAGCTAACCAGTTGCAAACTATAGCTTCATATTTAGAAGAAAGACAAAAAGTACGTTTCTCAAAATGTCAAATTATCAATTTAATCCAAAGTATAAGTTTGCTTTTCACAAAACCAAGAGAAAAGCTCATTTAAAACTGTTGAAGAGTTGAATTGCTCATCTAAACTGAGCTCATGCGGGTGCAACAGTATCTCTTTGTGGCTCTAACCTGAGCTCACCTGCTGAAATGACAGATAAATGATGTCAGCATTAAAGTTGAATGATGTAGACCTGCCTTTGCTTGCCATTAGAGCTCTCTCTGTGTTGGGGAGTGTATTAAGTGGAGCTGAATAAGATCAGTGGGCAGGAGAGGTGTTGTACAAGCACAAGGCCTGGACACGGGACCAGGAAGGATGTCCATTAAGGAAGAGGATGCAACACATTAGAGACCTTACCTCTTGGACAGCTCAGGAGCCTAATATGAGACTAATAAGTCTAGCAGACCTGGGACAAATGGTTATGCTTGGAATGGTTTCAAATACTCAACGTACACTCGATTTAACTTAACAGGGACTGGTTCAGCCTCTTAAATGTCACGCTTCTATGCTTACAATATGTCAAACTGCTCTAATTATATCATGTTTATGATTACAAATTGAATAATGAAGAGCAGGTAATGTCAAGTAGCCTAAACAATGCCATGTCCACATTTTCCCAAATTAATAAAGAGTCCAAAGAACATTGTTGTTGTTCAACAACTCTAAAGAACACATCTTGGTTTTCACTGTCCAGACCCTGACTTGTACTAAGATTACTCAACAGCTGCTTGAACCCAGAACAAGTTATAATGTTAATTCCATTCCTGGTTGCACAATAGAGGGGGAATCACACTCATGCTTTAGGTACAGGAAGTCAAAGTGAAAAAACTTCTTACCTCTGACAGGAAGGTCTGTGCTGATTTCTGTGCGCCGACATGCAGCAAATACTCATACACATATAAAGCTAACCTGGAACACAAAGACAGAGGGAAAAAAAGAGAGACGTTAGTGCTGAGGATCACATTCTTTACACTCCTCAAACACCCTCATTTCACTTTAAAAAAACATATAAAATATTATTTCATAATTAAAAACAAGCTCATCCTCTTTTCATCTGTATATGTGATTCAACGTATCCCTTCAGATAGGAAAGTACAACAAATGTGCACAATTGGCAGAAAATCATCACTGTGTTATCTGAGATGGAGCTTAGATAAACAAGATTTTACAGTATGAAGATCATATACACCATGGAGGGGTTGTAAATGTGTGATGTAAAGCGCCACAGCTTTGAGCTAAAGAGACTCTGTGGCACTCTGCCATATTCCTGTGGTTTTAGGAAGTATGCTGTTGAGGCATAGAGGCTGAAAACAAAACAGTGTAGACACTGAGGGCAACATGGACAGAGAAGACCAAAAATATCCTCAGACGTGGTTGAAGTTTGACTCTCGGATATCACCACACTGCTTTCTGGGTGTCAGACACATGTTGATGCAGCCTGATGCACCAGATGTAAGACTGGAAAAATGGCCAAACAACAATCTGTAAATAATTTCTGATGATGAATGACTCTTAAACAAACTCACAGAAACACAGCCCTCATATACTATTGGCTTATCAAGTTGTTACAGATGATGTGTTAGCAAACAATTCCATGCATATCCAGCAGAGACCGAGCAACATGAGCACCCCAATGGAGTAGACTCCTACTTCCTTACAAATGTTCAGTCCAAAAATCACTCACACTTTAGCTCTAGTTTAGTCCATTAAACCCAGAGAAAAATACACACACTTTCTCACAGCTTGTGTAAGATTGTTTGCTATAATTCAAATACAGGGGGAAAAAAAGAGCTGAAGAGTTGGTTGTTGATTCTCAGTGGGTTTGGCTCTACTAACATGCCTTTCACATTACAAGGATTCATTTGATTTAGTGTTAATAGCAAAATATGTTTATCATGCTTTAAATCTTTTGGCTCTAAAGAATATGACATTTGTGTTGATATCTATGCTGAAATGGCTAACAACACAGAGCCTTTATTATACACACAAAGTAATGGTAGAAACTGTGGCTGAAAGGAAAAATATGGCAGCTGTGCTCTAGTCCAGCAGGTTGAGCAATTTAGTCATGAGGGAACAAATAATATTTATCTAAAACTAATAATAATAAACTCATTTACCTATTATACAATTTAAATAATTTTGATGAATCTTGTTCATTTTGTTTCAAATTTGGACCAACTAGTGCAGTGACCAAGAATAAAACTCATATTTTCACAAATCAGAAAACACATTCAGTTTGTGTTGATCCGACAGCAGGGAAAAGTCTGGTTGCCTGGCAACCTCACGGCAACAACAAGATGCCAAAAAGTCAATGCTCCCAACCACAAAATAGTGCAACACATAACTCCCCATAAAAGCAAATTGTGTCATTTTTACACTTCAGTTTTTGCACGAGATATAACATGTTGAGTAGCTAAACTATACTAAGCTAAGCTAACTGACTGCAGGGGTAACTTCATATTTACTATACAAACAGAAGAGTGGTATCAATCTTCTCAGCGAACTCTTGACAAGAAAGCTTTTATATCCAAAATCTTGAACTATTCCTCAGACTGAATGACAGTCTGTTTTTAACTGAGGGAGCAAAAAGGCAGAAATTTTACAAAAGATTGTGGCTTGTTCTGAATCCGATCTATTAAAATCAAACCATCTCCTTATCACCCATCATTCATAAGACAAGAAGGGATCAAGACTACTGCAGCTGGCCCAGGCATCAGAAAACATCTCAGACACTCAATATATAGCCCTGCAGACAGACACACATGGATCCCTCACTCTAACCATGTCACGACAAAATCGACCTTTGCCCCATCGCAAGAACAAAGGAGCGACTCAATATTTTTATCACAATGCAGAAAGCCTAGACAGACACCACAGAATCTGTATGCAATCGTCTCCAGGTCTGAAATGGAGTAGAGGGGAGCTGCTGCACTTTTGTGTATGGTAGCCAACTGTTTTTATGCTGATCACATGCGTCAAGGCCGGAGCAAACACAGAGTTATGATGTTTGGGTTGATGCTGCTGGATGATACTGATTGAATCAATAATGAGCTGGGCTACGGTTGAACAACCTGATTCTTTATCTCCTCAAAGATATCATAGAATTTCACCGCAACGTCTTGACAACCATCTGCTACAAGAAAATTATCTGCTACAGCTGGTCCAAACCAGTTACAACTAGTACTAGACACTAGATGTTATTGCCTCCCATATTTCTCATTCTTACATCAGATATGACTGTATCAACACCCATTTCAGATACATAGTGTAAACACGCTGTTTAAAAAGACGAAGTAAACAGGAAGTGGCGACACGTGACGACACCCAGCCGACTTCACTCAGTCACTCAGTCAGCGTTTTTGGGGTGGTCCCTGCAGTCCAGCCAAAAAAAAAAATTTAGTTTTCATTAGAGTTTTTCATCTAGTGCGTGTGCATCTTGTTTTTGTTTGTGTGGATGTGGTTACAGCAGGGAGGTCAGTATTTGGCTCTCTAAAGAAGCAGATTGTGAGAGGCATGAGTCACACGTAAGAGCAAACTGATTATTATAAATGTTTAATATTGATATTGAATGGAGCGATTGTCTTGGTACCGTCAAGTGAAACTGATGAGTGTTGTGTTTAGGAATGTGGAAGTTCGCCACGTTTAATTAGGTGTTGTCTGGAAATGTATGCGAAAAGTTATTTGTTCACCTCAGAGGTTTTTATTTGTATCTAGTATAGGTATTACGCTACCTGAATTGTGTACTGTAATGCAGACAAAACCATTTAACTTTCTGCTTGATCAGCCTGTGTAATTCAGGGGACGTTTAAATTCCACAGGTTCTGGGCTAAAGAAAAAGAGGGCTTCTTTGCAGTGTGAAATACCCAGCAGCAGGAATCATCTCCTATACACCTCGTCCGCACTGTACAGGATCGAACAGAGATTCCCATGAGCACTGCGCCAATGAAATTTTCATGGCAGAGCCTGGTGTGATCTGAGGTTCCCTTTCGGTCGGTACACTCGGTACAACACATCAGTATGGGGACTGCGTCCTCAAGAGACCAACCTGAAGAACCTTTCTCAAAATGCCTGTCAAGGCCATTGAACTGCCTGCTTGGAGGTGAGCTAGTTCCCTACCCAAGAGGTTGCTACCAAGGCTCTCTACACAGCACTTGTTTAGCTCGTTAACTAGCTGCTTTGCCACGTTTAGCCCAGCTAACATGCACTTGTTAAGCCTTGCTAACAGAACCACTTTCCACACCTGTTTAGCAAGCTAACAATTTGTTTAGCAAGCTAACTCACAAAGTGGAATGGCATTTGACAAAAAGAAAAGCTCTTCCAGTGGGTTTAGCAAAGCTGTGAAGGTGAAAAATCACCTGAAAAATCAACCTCCAGTGCTTGCAGGTTTTCTCTCTCCGAGATGGATACCCACGAAGCCTTCCTGGTGTTGCATGCTAAAGCAGCACGTACTGGGGCTGGAGATCTTCTGACCAAGACTGATGGCACCACCCCGGCTTGTGCGGATTGACTTGTGCCACCGGACAGCTGAGCACCTTGAAGTCCTGTGGTCGGCTCCACCTCCTCACTAACAGCTAACTTGGCTTGCACGAAATTATTTTCTTCTGCAGCAATGAGACAAATTGTCTGTTTTCCCCAACTTTGGGGCATTGCAGTACCAAGAATGCCTGGAAGACATGAGGCTATAAGCAGGGTCCTCATGAATGAAGCTTAAGGGTGGATTTTACAGCTGTTAACTTTGTGTGGTACCGAAAAAGGATGGAGGTCTCCATCCTATTTTGGACCTGAGGGTACTAAACAAAAATCTGAGAAAGTTCAAGTTAAAATTTGCTGACATTACACCAGGTAATGCAGTCGATTCAACTGGGGGACTGATTCACTATGGTGGACCTAAAAGATACCCATTTTCACATGCCAATATTACCAAGTCACAGACAATTTCTGTGCTTTGCCTACAACAGCACAAAACACAAATACCAAGTTCTGCTATTCAGCTTATTACTCGCTCCTTGCAATTTCACCAAATGCCTCGAAGCAGTGCTGGCACCGATCAGAGGCCAGGGATTCAAACCCTCAACTACCTGGACAATATTCTGATTCTGTCGGACTTGGCGTATCAGGCTGATACCCACACGTCCCAGCTGGTGACTCACCTACAGTTTCTGGGATTTGTCATAAACCAGAAAAAGAGCTCCCTGTCAGAAAATTTGTTCTCAGTCTAGATTTGGATTCTATAGACAACCGGTTATCATCCCTGTGAGTGACTGCTTTCAACCGATGTCTGTCTCTGTTCCAGGGACATCACATTGTGTGTCTCCATCGGTGCCAGCACCTGCTGGGACTGATGTCCTCTATGATTCCAGTGGTGCATCTGGGCTCGCTGATGATGAGAAAATTCCAATGCTGGGTTCAGGCCAGACAGGTGTTCTCCTCTCATCGGAGAGAGGAGAGGATGTGGTTACACAACATGCCTAAGGGCTCTGCTCCCATGGAGAGATCCAGCGTATTGAGCGAGGGAGACCCTCTGGGCCAGGTTCTCTCACACATTCTGGTCACCACCAATGCATCCAAATGGCCTCTGCAGGAATGCACATGTGAATGGGACCTGGACAGATGATGAGAGGTCATGGCATATCAATCTGTCGGAGCTCTACGATGTGTATCTCTCACAAAGACAATTTTACAGTATGGGTCTGCTGTCGGGACAGCATTTCTATTATGCAGTGGCAATATGTGCGTAATTGCGCACATAAACAAACAGGGAGGGACGTGCTCTCTTCCTCTCTCTCTGTCTCACAACCTACTGTCATGCAGCAGCATTCACCTCCTGTCTCTCAGAGCGACGCACATCCCGGGAATACTGAACGGCAGGGTAGACCTTCTCTCCAGGGGTTTTTCACTGGCAAGAGAGTAGAGACGGCGCCTCAATGTAGTGGAACAGAATGGGGTCAGTTTGGCAGAGCCACCACCATTCTGTTCGCCTCGAGAGAAGACATGCATTGTCTTGCGTTCTTCTCGCTGCAGGAAGGGAGCGCACCACTCGGATTAGATGTGCTGGCTCCTCAGTGACCTCAGACACTCCTATACACATTTCCTCCGGTGGCGCTGATCCAGACCAGACTGGAGTGTGTGCGCATAGGGAGATTAACTATGATTCTGATCACCCAGTATTGGCCCAACAAACTAGGGTTTGCAGAGATCATTTCTCTTCTGAACGGGAGACTGTGTTGTCTTCCTGTGCACAGAGACCTACTGTCGCAGGCCTAGGACCAGATTTGGCACCCATGCCCTGAAATCTGGGATCTGTTGGCCTGGCCCCTGAAAGGTGAAACTGACAGCGATGGTGTTACCTGCTAATGTTATTGACACAACAGTGCCAGAGCAGTGTCCACGCAGGGGTTATATATGCTCAAGTGGCGGTGTTGGTGTCACAAAAGGAATATTATTCAGTTCCAAAGCTCTGTGGTGGACATTTTGACATTTCTCCAAAAATTATTGGAAAGAGGCCTTTCCTTTTGCACTATTGAAATCTATCTCTCAGCTATCTCTGCCTGCCATGTGGGATTTGACGGAAAATCCCCTGGCTCCCACCCTCTGGTGATGCATTTCATGAAGGGTGTACAGCATAAAAGGCCAATGCGCAAAATCATGATTCCCCAGTGGGACCTTGCTCAGGCTCTAGATACCATGTGTAACACCTTTTGAGCTATTACAGTCTGTGGGCATTGATATGCTTTTGTATAAGACAGCGTTCTTATTGGCCCTGTGCTCAGCGAAACATGTGGGAGACATCCGTGCGCTCTGTGTTCATCCTCCATGTTTACAGTATCGTTGGACAGCTCTATGGTGATACTAAGTTTTAATCCCATATACATCCCTCATGTCATACAGTGCATGAACTGACATCCGTTTCACCGCCCCCATCTGCATTAACCAAGCAAGGGAGTCTGCATAATCTATGTCCAGTGTGTGCGTTGCACGTGTATGTTGAGCGAATGTGGGACATATGCACAATTGACCAGCTTTTTGTCTGTCTTGCTAACCCAGTTATAGAGAAGACACTTTCCAAGCAACACCTTTCTTATTGGATAGTAGAGGCCATCTTGCGTGCTTATACCTGCAAGGGTGCACAGATGCCTGGTAGTGTGCACATGCACGCCACCAGGGGTATGGCCCCATCTTGGGCTCTTTTTAAAGAGATTTCAGTGGAGGATGTGTGCACCGGTGCGAGATGGGCTTCTCCACATACATTCATGACGTTTTACTGCCTGGATGTGACAGCCAAGGATGTCATTCAGTCTGTGCTCTCAGCAGGAAGGTGATGTAGCTGTGTGCTAGTGTGTTGCCATATCCCCATACTGATGTATTGCACCCTGTGTGCCGACCAAACACGAATTGGAGGTATTGCATATAACCAATGTTCCCTAGAGGAGGGAATCAAGGTACAACACAAGTTAGCCCCTCACCACCTATTGGCTCGGTGAAGTGCAGTTTCGATTGAGGAGCAGAGACTGTGCAGGGTCTTTTGTAGCCCCAGGGGAAGGCGGGACTCCACCTGCCTGCGACACTCTCATTGGCTTTGACAGGCGTTTTAAGAATGGTTCTTCAGGTTAGTCTTGCGAGGACGCAATCCCCATACTGATGTGTTGTACCTCGTTTCCCTCCCTCAGGGAACATTGGTTACATGCATAACCTCCGGGTCTCTATGCCCTAGAGATGGGCACCTGCCCCGACTTTAATACATTATTTAAAAACACTCATTCAATCCAGGCTTCAGGGGACACCTTTTGTTACTCTGTCAGAAGCAGTATATGTAACTTGGCTTAGGAGAAGACTTTTTGTGAGCTGATGGAGCAGAGCCCGAGGAAAGCCAGGTAGATAAAGGAGACATGGGGTTGGGGGTGGGGGGTACTGTACAGGGGCGCTGTGTCAGAGGAACACTGAAGGTCAGGGCCTCAACTTTTCCTCTGTGGATACTGTAAAACTGAATTCATTCCCTCTGAACTCGGCACTAGTTACACATGTCACTCAGGAATAAAAGATGAGATGCTTACAAGACAAACCGCAAGTAGTCCACTCCACATCTCGCGTTTCTGCTACTTCACATTTCACTCTCTCTCTCTCTCTCTCTCTCTCTCTCTCTCTCTCCTTCCTCAGCTAAAGATGTCCATAGATGAAATTTAACAACAACGTATGTGGATGCAAATTACATGATGAGAAGTAGAAGATCAGTCTGAGCGTGAGGAATAACGTTTGACCCGTGCTTTGACTCGATATCAAGGTTCATGATATAAAGCTGGTGTGTGAGTTAACATTAAAATGAGCCATAAAGCCAAGCGGTGCATCTGTTATCTGTTTCTCACGCTCCCTCTGTTAAGCTACAAGATCATTCGCACCATATAGCATCTTGGTGGGAGTGGAGTTGAAGAAACAAAAGAAAATCTACACCACCATTTCTGATTTTTTTTTCCTTTCTAACCTACCTCACCTCATGCAGACTAACTAGTACTTTGCTCCACGTCCACACATCAAGGAGATTTCTCCCACTGTCTCGTCCCCAGGAAACACACCTGACATTTAGCCCCAGGCTGCCCCATCCAGCATTCCCTTTCCTTCAATTGCCTCCAGAGACAAGGGCATCTCAGCTGAGTTTAGCCAGCTAAAGCACCGACAGTTAGCAAATTAACTTTCATGTCTTCATTTCAATAATTCAACAGCGAGAGCAGGGGCACGGTGAGGTAAGGTATGCATGGAGGAAGTGATGGAGCAGGATTAAGCAGGCCTGCTACCACATCTGTTTTCATATATAATCTACATCTTTCAGAAAAGAATACTGACGTAGGATGCATAATTTATATATTCAGTGGCATACTGAATGCAATACAAAGGGTAACTGGATAAAACACAAAATATTATTTACTAAATATTAAATATTTATAAACATCATATAAAAGCAGTATAGATCTGAGTGTGTGGTAGCAAATGTAGCGATGTATCACTTGAAGGTTAATGAGAGACTGAATGCTTGTTTGAGACACCTGTGATACTGTGAAGCTGTTTCACTAAAGCTTATTCCCACTGCACACACTGTTTATATTTGCTTGGCTTTGTTATGGCAGTTCCTTTGTCAAAACAAATCAGTGTCAATAAGTGTGTTAACACACATGGCTCTAGCCATGGGTTAATCCACATACTGTCACACACACACAGGCGCATACATGCATCTGCGCACAGACACACACAAAGAAATAAATATAGTCCTCTCACTCTTCTACCGGCAACCGGGGTTCACTCTTTTAAGGTTACCTATCGACACACTCACCTGCAAATGTCCTCCAACCTCAGAGTTTTACTGTCTGACAACTTGTTCATTTTCACCAAAGTTTGATTGTCACTTACAAAAACTCATGAGAAAGGGCAGAGAAGAAAGATTTATAATGATTTGCGAGAGAGATTATATTGACGTAGCTGACATAGTTTTGTTATCACCAAACCCTCCTCCCACAGCAGTCGGTGAGGACAACAGTCCTAACTAACTTACCAAGAAGAAAATTATTCAAAACTTTTGAAAGAGTCATTTGTTTTCTATGTCAATAGAGACTTTATGTTTAAGGAACACATAAAGTCTTATTGACCTGTCCTCTGTTCAGATACATGCTGCTTTTCTCTCTATGCTAATTAAAGACATACCCACGCTCTTAAGGTCTGTGTGCACTGTTGCCAAACTGATTAACAACTTCAGGCACGTAGCCTCAATATTTATACTGTCTCCTTTATTTCAAGAGAGAAAACTAACAAATTTGTGCAGATGCACCCAAAGCAGCTGACGAAAGGCAGCATTAATTGACTGTTGACATATCTGAATGAAAGCACAGTCAGCCAAAGGGTGCCGAGGGTAAATCAAGGGTTTCTTTACTTTTAGTGCAGTGTTTCTGCCTATGTTAGTGCGCAGCTCTTTATGCTTCCCTCAAAAGGCTAAAATGCAGATGGCAGAGCCATCTGTGTAGAATCAAAACCATGCATTCAAACCTGAAGATCCCCATTAAACTGCATGTAAATACGTGGGAGGAGCCAGAGGAGGAGTGGAGGATGTAAAGAAACCCATGTTCAAAACAAACTGATTAACTTTACACTTGAAGTTCTTTTCCCAAACACTCCAAATCACACAAAAAAATGCCTGTAAACAAACGCAGAGTATTAAAAAACAAGCAGAATTCTTTTGGAAACTAAGGGCATACTTTTAAAAAAATGAGTTAGTTTGATCAACCTATTAAATATTTTTGTGCATGGCACCTTTAATTAAGATGTCTGATTCATCAGTGCACATTTCAAAGAGGTTCCAGTTACTAAATAATAAGGTCACATTAATATTGAAGCTGTTGTATTACCCCTGTTCAAATTAAATTAAATAAAACACCAAAAAAAAAACATGTGGAGAGTAATTAATTTCTTTGGTCGCAAGGGCGCCAGTTCTTCCTCTACCTTTATTATTATTAGCGTGCTTTCTTTTTTACTGAATGTCTGATCACAATAATGTTTCTCAAGGGTGGCCAAAAAAAAAAACAAAAACAAAAAAAAAAAACACTTCACTCCTCCTCGTGCCTGCTACCTGTGATCTCAAGACAGTGAGTCCTGGCAGCTGAATTCCACTTGTATGGCGAGGCCTTGGCTGTGTGGAGGAATCCAAGTGTGAAATGTATGTGTGAGTGTTTGTTTTATGTTGTATTTCTGAACAAACGGGTTAGATTCAAGGCTTGGTTTCAAGGCTTTAAGGGACATAAAAAAACACACACACACACACTGTACACACACGGCTTTGTGCACAATGCCGCAAACACACTTGAGCTTGTATACTGGAACATTTTGTATGCCAAACCTGAGAACTACTGTATCCTATTCAAGTGGCTGATAACTGAAGTGTTCAGCAATGTAAACACAGGAGGAGCAAACCATGCAATAGAGAAGCATTTGCTTTGCTTATTAACCTTTTTAGAGCCTGCCGCTGCACACCTGTACACACCAGGTCACTCGCAGCATGGCACACACTGTAACAAACCTCACAGGCCTGTTAAGATAATTCACTTGTTGCTTGAAATTAAAAGAGACAGTGGTGTAAAAAATGATTATGATTATGTTTCTCTTGGCTGTTCCATATCTTCCCAAGTTTTGTTAATCCATACTTTTTATTCAACAGCTTCAGCTGCTGGCCGTCACTCAAAATGACACCATGTTGCCAAGAAAAACAAATAAGTGTGGTGTTAGAAAAATACGCGTCCCCCTCTCTGAAATATGTGTAAATACGTACAGGAAAAATTCAGGGAATTTTAATGAGACAACGAGTCATTGCAACCACATGAGAAATCTAAATACTCGCATCAATAAATATTCTCCTCTGCAACTTTCTTCCGTTGTAGCTCTAACGGCTTCAGAGTAACTCACGTCCTGCCGAAACCCTTGTGTTGTCTGACTGCTTTCAACTGTGCAAGGAAAACACCACTGTGGACAAAATTGCATTTATCTTTAGTCTCAACAATCAACAAGTTTCATGCTCTCCATCTAACTTCAGTTTAGTGTCAGAGTTTAAATTAAAAAGACTGGCACACATACAAAAGCTATTTTGTATAACAGAGGGAGAATAACCATTCATTTATTTGATTAGAGCTGATTTACAGAAGCAGCTCAAGTGTGTATTTATTAAGTTTGGAGTTTATCTATTTCCATAAATGTACGTATGACTCGGAAATCAATCCTCTGAACTGCAGCTGTGATGTCACACTGAGTCTGCCTTAATCAGATACAAGTCCATCCGGGGTGCCCTCTTTTCAATATCTGAATATGTAAAGACTCATATGAATATGTAAATATGAATATGAGTCTAATTCAGCGCTGCATTGAGGCAGCTGTTGTGAGCTCCACATTTACAAGGAAACATGTGTTGGCCCTGCGGGGCAGGTTAGGGTGACAAGACAGGTGAGGGGAGAGGGCAAGCATTGTCCATTATGTCTGGACAATACCTATAGGCCTGTGACTCACACACACACACACACACACACACACACACACACACACACACACACAATAAAATAAATATATACAAAAATTTAAAGAATATATTTACTGTGGAGTTTCTGATGTATGGGGAGTGAAAAATAAATGCATATAAACACTAAAATAAAACAAATCCAGTCATTTTGTTATTCACAAGCAGCCTTTACACAGAAGTATTCATCATTTCCAGTTCTCAAAAGACTTGTATTTCTTATGAGTTAAATTATTAATCCTCCTCCTACACTATCATTTGAAATACATGCTGCCTCTGCACTGATTTCACTCCCAATAACACATGGAACATAATCTGCACTGCTTGAACAAGCAAGTGCAACTAAAAACTGCACGGAAACAGTATTTTAATCATCCTTGAATCAATCTATTGCGGATAAATAAAACAGAGGCACACAAACAGGTGTAAAAGCAGCATAGCATCTGCTGATGGTTCATATGCAACATTAAAGCATCATATGCTGGTTCAAAGGTCACTCTGCCTGCTGTTCATGAAGCCACATGGGACTGTTTTCATTTAGGGATTCACTCCTCCGACTCCACACAGACACAAACACACACAGAGCTACTCAATATTCCGATAAAGTGACGTGAATTCAGAGCAAAATTAAACGCTTGTGGCACTGGACATGCACAAAGTCGCATTCAAGGAAGCTTACACTAAGCACATAAGCAAGCCACATCTCTAGAAAGCTCATCAAAAGCTAGTCAATCCAATATGACAAGGCAACGCATCAAAAATTACAAGAGAGTCTCTAAAGAAATTCTGTTTCTATTGCAGATGTTTGAGGTTCTGTGTAGCAGCACAGCCTCTCAGGACCTGACAGTGTTTTTAGATTACAATTGCAGCTCAGCGGGGATCCCTGCTCACGCCTGTAACCTCGGACTGTTTAGTGCTTAAAAATAGCTAATGATGATAAAAGATCACACTGATCAAAAGTGCTGTGATGCAAAGAGGGTCCAACTCTTTCGATGGTCCCATACAGAAATATTCGAGACAGCATTGATTGTAAGAACAGGCATGAGGAGCAGTGCAGGCTTTAGTCTAAAAGTTGCATTAGCTTAATTCAAAAGTATGGATGCATGCACTGACAAATGTGCTTTTTTAAAAAAAAAAAAAAAAAAAAAAAGAAGAAGAAAATTTAACACTAACATAAAATCTAGCCCCCCCCAAAAAACATGATGTAACTGCATTGTCTTTTAAAAACCACACCACAGGGATTTTTGTAACATTTCCAGACATAATAACCAAAAAGAATCACGTGCTGATCACACATCCATCAATAAAGCTCTTCTTTTATAATAATACAGCTCAATTCGTGGCAGCATGACTGACTCTCCTTCATGTGAGTGGATGCTAAAAAGTTTACCACCGCTGTATGACTGCTGAATGGGACAAAACTTTTCCCTTCATCATCGCCAGGTTTTTGTTTGTTTGTTTTTTTTTTTAAAAATATTGCACCCGGCGTTTTCACCTCAAAATAAAACAGCAAACATCCCGATCAAGCTGCCCGTTTCTCCTTCTAAATAAACCCCACACAAAATAATTCAACCATCCGGCTGCCTCTTCTCCTAAACTTCACCAGAGACGACCGAGCGGTGCAGAGGGAGACGAGCACACATATAAACCCCCCTCATCCAAAAACATGTTTCACCACGAAATGAAATGAAAATGCGCTTCAGTGCTGCAGAAGCGCGCAGTCCCCAACAACAATGCATCATTAAAATAAATGCATTGCTCTCTCTCTCACAGAAAGGTTGAACTTACTAGGGAGAAGCGTGCGCGCCATGCACAAACACACAATATTACTTAATATCCTGTGCATAAGTGCAAAACAAGAGGGTTAAAAAAAAAATAAAAAAATCTTAAAAGTTTAAGAGGCGCACCTCTAAGGTGGTCGGAGGGGAGGGGAGGGGAGGGGGGCGCATGGAGGAGCGCACTTTAGTACAGTACGCTCCTTTTAAATTACAGTAGGCTACCTAGTTTAGAAAGTTGGACTCCCCTCCTCTGCCCCCCTTCGCCTGTATGATAAGCAGGTAAACTCTTAGATATAAGCGCATAATTCACTTACTTTTCTCTCGCTTGGCTATCGGAAGGGACGACAGCTCCTTTACCTTTGGCGTACATGCTGGATTCTGTTTTAAGACTTTTGCCCCACTCAACACCTGTCAAAGAAAGCAGCCAGGAAAACGCTCCATCTCCATAGCTACCCCTTTAGTGTTTTTCCTCCCCCCCCTCCCCCTTCTCCTCCTCCTCCTCCTCCTCCTCCTCCCCCCACCTCCCTCCTCCTTCTCTCTCCTCTCCCTCCCTCTCTTTCTCTCTCTCTCTCTCTCTCTCTTTTTTTTTTTTTTTTTTTTTTTACATCTCCAACATTGGCCACAAATCAGGCACAGTTTCTATTGGGGGGACTTGAAACCGTCCTCTGTTGGATTTTTTTCCCTCCTCAGCCGCTGTTCCGCAGGCCTGCTCCTCCTCCCTCCGCTGTGCAAGCGGTGGGGGCTCCTTAAAGGGAAACACACACTTCTTGTTTACTGACCTCAGAAACATGAGGAGAGAAAGGGGGGGTGGAGGGGGGAGAAGATGGGGGAAAGGCCTGCCGGGTATAGGCTCTGGTGTTCGGGCCAAGCTCCTTTTGGGAGGCTGGCAGTAGTTGTTCATGTTTCTTTCCCCACAAGACATTCCAGAGGTTTGACTCCAATTGGATTTTAGGAATTTCACTCACACTAATGAGGACACTACACACATTTTCAGACTGTTTGCACAGATTGTTAACTATGGAAGTAATTATTTCCCATGTTTTGTTACAGTGTGATGTGTTGTTGAAGTAAGGTGTTGTTTGACATGATCACAAAATATTTATGGCCCTTTATAAGCTCAGGAAACTGTTATTTTATGTCAATCGTCCAATTATTTTTTGGTATAATTTGACCATAGGAAATATTAATCAGCTGGCAGGTGAACTATAAAAGGATACCTCTAATGATGTTTTCAAAGTAAATTTTCTCCTCATATTATTAATGCAAATTTGACCACTGGAGTGCTTTCAGCCCAGTGTCCCAGGAGTTACGTTAATCAAGCAGTGGCTACCACAGCTTGAGAATGAAGCCAATATAGAAGTACCTTAAAGTGCCATATCCCACTGATGGCGGCTAGATGCTGGCTCCAAAAAATCCCTGGCTCTAGTTGACTCTCATGACTCACATTCTCTATTTCTCTCTCTTTTTAGCTAGTCATTATGGTCTCAATTGCTAAATTCAGGCCCTCTAATAAGTGTGCTGGTGGTCATTTGATTCACAAGATTTGAAGACTTATAGTGGGCGTTGATTGACAGCTGTGATTGACAGTTCGTCAATCACAGCTCATTTGGCACTGAGTTGGATTATTGTTGTAATAGGCTATTTCAGTAAGTTTAAGCACTATGATAACTGCCCTGTTAGCATGATTTAGCTAAAGTAGCTAACATCAGTCCAAGTCTGCGCCACTCGGTGTTTCCAGTAAGCTAGTGTTTGGTTCAGTCAGTGGTAGTGGGGCGCGTTTCCAGAGCAAGAAAGACAACTCCCCGCACTCCTTATTTAGAACATCCTGGCTCCAAACAGAAAAGATGCCGCTGACCGTAAGCCGCAACTCTGGTCTTCAAATAGGCTACAACACAAACCAATGGGTGACGTCACACCTCGCTACGTCCATCTTTATATACAGACTATGGTTAATATTGGATGATTCCACACTTTATGATTCATGTCCAGTGGCAATCACTGTGCCGGTGCAGGAAGTAATGTACCCTTTACATAGCTAGCTAAAAGGTAAAGGTGTGAAGGTTGTAGTGGTGAAAGGACGTTGCGTCCAGCTTTAATTCGGGAGACTAGAATTCCTGCAATGAAAATTTGTTTTTTTCTTCGCCGTAATCATGATTTTTTCATTGTAACCATAAGTTTAAGTTTACCGTAGCATATTTGCCTTATCCACATTTTCTGTCAAAACCTTGTAGAAAGAATTTCAAAAACATGGTCACATCAATCAAACATAGCATTAATTTGCAGAATCCGCCAATATTAACGTTCGTGTCTGGCAGATCGTTTCTTAGCTCAGCCAATGTACCCACTGCTCAGATGTTAGCCAAGGTTTTTGCCCTCATTTGCTTTAAAATCCACTCCAGACAGGTTTTAAGATATAGAAAAAAAAATACTCTGTTTGGAATGATAATTTGTATTTGTATGTGTTTTCCACAAAAAGCTCTGTTAACTAATTAAAAATTTATAAAACATCTACTCCTTTCTCCTCGTTAAAAATTAGGAATCTATATATATGCAAATATTTTGTACAAGATGTCTCTTACTTCACTGTTAAGTCCTTTCTCAGCGTATGTGCACTGAAGACTTACATTTTCAACATCACACTTCTGTAACTTGCATACTGGGCCACCATTGGCTCCAAACTCATTGTGATGTCATAAATCTTGCTCATAGGCCCCCCCGTCAAACTCAGAGGTTTGGTGAGTACAGAGAAACGTTCCCCCCTCAGCAGATTCATGTGAAAACAGCCTTCTAGTGTCAGTCAGATGACAATAAGAAATACACATTTTTGAGTGGAGGGACACTTTAAACATTTTCAACTATTGACCCATCCCTTTTTTCATGCCGCTGGTCAGTCCTGCGTCACCCGGAATCCCACAAGTCCTTGCAAAGTGATTTATTCATGTCCCAATAGAAAATGAAGAGGCTAACTTCGCGTCATGCTGCATTGAGTGTGTCTTCACGGTTATAGACTGCAAGTAGCCACAGCAACAATATTTCATCATGATTGATTTTAAATTTAACAAATTTGAACACAGCCTCTCTGCTAACTGGTAATGCAACAGCACTGTGTTTCACATCATGGAGATTTATTCTGGCATGCTTTTTCATCATGGGGTTCCTCATCTCACCACACCCATTAGTTTTAAATATCAGAACAGCTCACTGTGTATCACTGCTTGTGAATTTAGCTTCTCATAACACTAGATTCCATTTAGTTTGGTATGAAGATCGATTTGGCAACCAACCCTTCATTTCCCAACACACGGACAATCTGTGTTGGAGCCTTTGAAACCAGGCCTGATGACCCATGATATCCCTGCATCAAGAAACCTTCCACAAGACATATGGGATTGTAACAGGGTCAGGTGGTGCGACACATTGTTTTCTACTCAGTGGTCAGCCTGTTATCACTCGTCCCATCAAACCTCTTTATCAAGCAACCCATATTACACACTTGGCTCAGACGCTGATCTTGCTGTGGGTCATCTATACAGGTCACTGGACACAGGTAAACACTTTTTCACCAGTTCTTGACCTATTCTTACTGTGAAAGGAGCAGACGTTTATAACGAGTTGGGAAATGTTTACAATATACATCATATTGTCAAACTGGTATGAGTATTGAGCCTTTAAAAGAAAAAAGCCCTTATTGATTTTTACTTATACTGGTGGGTGTTTGCCTGATAATAATCACTGACTGAGGTCATAGTTTCTGCACCTTTTTATTCACTATTATTTAACTCAAACCAAGAAGTAATCATTGTTGTGTTCTGGTCAGAATAAAACACAAGCAGCTCTGAGGTTTACTTCACCGAAACTGCTTTCCGAGCAGCAAAGGAAACATGATCTTTTGTTATTCCGATGATTAAAAAATCAAAAATGAACGGGTAGGATATGAATCCAGAAGCGATGAGTTAATCAAGGGCGTTCTAAGTTATCACAAGGGAGGCTTAAGCAGCAGTCTCCTGTGCCAAGTCGTACTCGTTGTTCTGCATAGAGAGAGATCGCCCCACAGTCGGAGCACAGCTTCCACTGTACGTTTCACATTTTGCACAAGGCCACAGTCTTGATGAGATCTTAAGCTGATTTCTTGTTAGCTAAAAGGGGATTGGTTATTATTATTCATTCCAACTCTGACACCCCAATGACCTGACGGCAACCCACTTTCCCTGGCACTCTTACACCTCCGACTCCAATTACAAAGCAGCTGTAGGGAGGTGACACTGGTTGTTCCATATCACCGAATGTGACCAGCTCTGTATAATAGCATCTATGATTAGCTTCTAGATCCTTAAAGTAAGACATGTATGTGGTATTTGTCAGTCAGGCCTAAAGGCACAATGTGCTCTTTAACTTTTAATATCCTATAGCAGGCTGACTTATCAGGGTAGTTTACTGCTCACAGATATCAGTGTATGAGAGAGTAAGAGACACATGGCAGGAATCAGATCTGAAGTATACAGAGAATTAAAGGGTAACTATAAATGATATTTCTGCTCTTTATTTGTACTTAACACTTGTGAGTATTAAAAAGCAAAAAGTTAAATGGGATTCAACATCATAAAACAATAAAACATGAAAAAGAGGTAGATAGAGTAGAGTAGTATTAGATAGAGTTTCATGAAATTTGATGACAAGTTCATGTTCCCTCAGGAGGAAATGTGATAACTTTGGTGATTCTTAACTTTCCATCAATTGCCATCATCGAGTATTTGGTTTATGACCAAAAACCTGCAAAACTAATGATGCTGTACTTTGTGTTTAGTGCTACTTAGTAAGTGTGAGTATGCTAACATGCAAAGCTACGATGTTGAACATTATACCTGCTAAACATCAGCGTATTAGTGTAGTCATTGTGAGCATGGTAATATTGTGACATTAGCCTTTAGCTTAAAGCTTTACAGACCCACTAGTGAGGCTTTAGACTGGGAATCCACATCAAAGGTGAGATGTGAGTGGCACGTAAGAACGACTGAAGCGTCCATCCAGCCTCTGTTCAGTCCAATTAAGTTGGCTCCATGAGGATTATACAGGAAGAAAATAACACTGCTTTTATTTACTGATTCACTCATTTTATTCATTATGCCATTGTGACCCAGGGTGCTTTTCCAATCATTACCATTAATAAGTTCACAACATACAAACAACAGGAGTTTTGTGTGATTTTAACAGTTGCCTATTGAGATTACACTTCACTAATCGCAGCAATGCAAAAAACATTAAGTGTGAAAAAAGGCATGCACGGTTGGGGGGGGCTGTAGTGATGCGTATGTCTGGGAGTCAGTGTGAATCGTTACATTTGAAACATGGAAGCAAATATATTGCATGAGTCGGGCAATAGGTCTTATTTGGATGTTGATTGTTAAAAACATAAAATCAGCATGAGTTTTCTGGTAAATACACATCAACTTAGGTCCTGGTCATCACATGTTTTGAAAAGCTTCAGTTATTTTATCAGTTATTGTTTCACTGAAGATTTGACCGCACCTTTTCCGGCAACTAACTTCTTTTGGAAAATATTAAGTGTGCTGAAACATTTATTTTTTTTGAACATGACATCAGGGTAAGTACCTTTGTCAAGATAACTGACCAAGAAATAAAGGATAATTTTCCAGACTGGTGTCACACAATATGCTTGAGGTGAAAGGTAAAAAACAGTCAGTCCATCCGATTAAGTAATACATGTTTGACGTCAAAGGTCAAAATGAATAATAGTGATGATATAATAACTGTAAAAGAATCTAATTTCAAGTAATAGAGACCACACCTTGCAGAAATATATCTTTCACAGGCGTTTATTTACACTAGGTCAGCATAACAAAGGAATGAATGTGAAACATGTATGAGAGAAAGCCAAGATTACATATCACTATTTGGGCAACCTGTATCAATTTTGGGAGTAACCTAGAAGTAAACTAGTGCTGTCTTTTCATTTTTTTCCTTTTTTTCTCTTTTGGGTGGCCTTCTACTCACTCAGGCAAACAATGTAGTTGCAAAGCCAGGAACCACTAAGCCATCTCTAGCCTCACTGACGTTCTTTACCCTGAAATCTGTGTAAAGTCCTCATTTCTGTGCTCCAGTCTGCAGAGCACACTTCTTCCCATTAAAACCTTCATGTTATGCAACAGCTCCGGCAGTGAGGGTCCACGTTAGACAAACAGGCATCCAGTACCCCTGTTAGGTCTCTGCTCCGCCCCGACATCAGCCTGCACGGGAAGGAAAAACACAATAAGTTGCAGTCCAGACCAACAGAGGAATTCCCCCAGCCCCTGCCTTTGTGAGGCCAAATTATAATTAATCACAGGTTGAATAATTCAGTGCCGAGTGAATGGATGCCTTTCTCAGCCCATTCCTCGGCACCTGCCTCATGAGGCGTCCCCAGATCCTGTATGTGTGTGTGTGTGTGTAGGTTATGTTTGTATATGTGTGTATGTGTGGTAGAGGAGCTTCTCTAGGGCCAATAAAAAGAGAAACACACAACCCCAAAACAACCAAACACAAGGCAGCAGTGAAACCTCCGCCCTACAGTCCCTATGAGTCAGCCTTGACTCACAGTGGCCCCTCGATCCGCCTCTTCTCTTCCCTTCACACTCGGTCCATCTCTCCTCTCCTCCTCCTTGACATCTTGACTTAAAGAAGAGAAATGGCACTTTTAAAGGCATTATAGAGAACAGGATTCCTGAAGGGAGCTGGTTCGACTCAAATACCTCTTTGCCCTCTTTATGTCACCGACTGGGTCAAAGTCCTCAACAAGTTGGAGGAAATCTACGAGTGTGTGCATGTAACAGAGAGATAGCAGAGGACAATGGGGGGCCGGGCTCATATGGCAAAATCATTTTTACGTGTAAGCATGAAATTTACACAGGAAACTGCACAGAGATCAATATATAAATCGTTCAGCCATTGTTAATACCTAACATGCATTCAACTCTTCTGTCAGTCTGAATTAAACCCAGCAAACCAGCAAAGACCACACAAAACACTGAGCATGAAAGGAAATTGTATACAACACTAAAAAATCCATCCGCACAGCCTAGCTTGGAAAAACATCTACTTCTGTTGAAAGATTTTTGAAGCTTTGCTTACATAACTTGAAGCGCTCTGTTATCCCAAATATGAACCTGTCTGTCTGCTGCTCTGTCTGACTGTGTGCCTACCTACCAGCTGTTATGTCTGTCCGCCTGCCTTCCTGTCTGTTTGTCTGTTTTGATTTGCATCATTCCACTTGGTCACCAAGTTCGTCTGTGCCATTCCCAACCGCCCGGCACCCTCCCCACCACCCCCTTCGCTCCACTTCATCCATCTGACACCCAGCGGCTACTGTGGGCCTCTGCTGTGATGAAGAAAGACTCTGTGCTCTTCAGTGCTCCCATAATTAGAGACAAAGAAAGAAAGCTTTGGCACTCGTTGCATTTTTGCGCCTCCTCTGCAGATACAGGTTGCACTTGAAAGAAATAATAATAAAATCAATCTCATATATCTTTCTAGGCAGCCTTGTAAAAGTGTTCAAAGTCGTTGCAAACTCTGAAAACACTATTCAGCTTATTGCATTTGACAACAAAAAAGCTGAAATGTCTGGAACACATCTGTGTTACATTTTCTTTTTTTTCTTTTTAACCTGTATACACCATAACTTCAGATTTACCAGCAGCTAAAACGACCTTGCCATCAATCTAACCTTAACCCAGGGAAGATGAGGCCTTACCAGACTGAAAACAGCCACAAAAGGCCACATTGGTTGTGGTGTGTAGTTTCAAGTAACAGTGAGACAATAAAATATGATCCAGGAAGGCCAGTGTGAGTGACTAATCCATGAGTTTAAAGGCTCAACAAACGCCAAATCAGTTATCGAATTATCACAAGTTATCACATTGACAATCCTTTTATCAGCCATCGCGACAATCACCAGATAAACAGAAGAATGACCCCCTCACTGTTACAAAGTATTGTACCTGGATTTGCACTTGCAAGTATTTATTTGGCCAACATAGTGTATTGGAATGCCAAAAATGTTTAGCCCATTTCAACTTTTTTACCGGAGCTCTCATGTAATGACCTTACTGAAATGAATGAGGGTGGTGTGTTCATCCACATGCTGCTATGTCTGTATGGACACAGCCTTAAGGCCCATATATGGGTGCTACTGGGCTGTTGCAGACAAAAAGTGACAGATATATGGTAGAATCTTTGGTCGTCAGCCTAAAAGACACATCCATCCACACAGGATTTAGGGCTTTGACGACCAAAGGCAGCTTGAGTCTGACAGTGTCCGAAATTTATGAACAAATCTTTACAATGTACCTTTCCTTACCTTACATTTTACAATGTATCTTTACGACCCACTACTACAAATAAACCAACAGGAATACGACATGGAATGACACAAAATATAGATGCCAACACAACACTGTAAGCACCATTTCTGAGTAAAGTATGTATGATGTACAACATATGACGGTATTGCAGGATTACTGACATGATTCTGCTTGCATATTGTAGCACCACAATTCACCAGGCATCCATCACACAATCTGACATGACTCAAAATTCATAATGACACAGATTTTATCAGACCTATTAGATTGCTGTTAATGCACAGTGTGTAGAGGCCTTTTCTTACATTACAGAACATAATGAATACAGAATAGTGAATCCATTCACCTAATCTGCAACATGCAAATTGCAACCTCCAACATGAGATTATTTCCTTTTGTAGTAATTTTGACGTGATTCTGTCGTGTTGACATGTATCTGCAGTTTGTGAGAGATAATGATTTGTGAAACGGGGCACTGGCACCATTTGGAATCTGCGTGTAAGCATACTCGCACGTCACTTTTGTGAAATGAGCCCCTGCTTATAAGTTGTGTTGCTTGAAAACAAATTTTAACATGGTCTGTTGAGGTGCTGAGAGCAACAAATATTGTGGTCCAGCAAAATACGTAGTCATTTGGCAAAAAGATTGACTCAGACTCAATATTTACTGTTGTGCAATGTGACGTCATCTGATGGATTACTTTGTAATGTGAATAAAGCTTCATGTTACAAAGTAAATTCCTGCTGTTTGCCCTGCAATCGTCGCATTTAAAGATAAAGTAGTGCAGCATTTTGCCACCTGAGAGGCCTTCAAATTCACAGATTTTGACTTCCTGGATCGTATTTCATTTCTCACTGGTATCTGAAGCAACACGCCCCCACCAACGCAGCCCCCTGCTTTGTTTTGATGCAGGGTTGTTTTCAGTCTGAATGCCCGCTTATGATAATTGTCTTCCTCCTCTCTGCCCAATTACTTTGTCCATGTACCTTTAAGAACCAGAAGAAGAGAAGGGGAGGGGGTGAGAGAGGCTGGGGAGAAGTGCAGTGGCAGAGAGAGAGAGAGGCGGTAATGTTCTCATGTGTTTTCTTTCTGTGGGAAGTGGCACAGCCCCACCGCAGCATAAAGACACACATGCACATGCATGAACACACGTCTGCTCGTGTACTCATACACACACACACACACACACAGGAAAGCAACACATTTTTCTATGTGTGAGTGGGGGTCCCTATCCTCTCACAGTCAGGGGAAGACAGAGTCCTGTTGACAACCATATTCCACAGCTGTGATCCCATCGCACTCTGCAGCAATGGAAGAGGAAGGGATAGCACAGATAGGAAGTGAGACATTGAGAGACAGACAGCACTGGATGTTTACTTGGGTGAAAAATATGCTCGACAGAATGAACGAGAAGGAAAGAAAGGGATGGGGCTTTTTTTGAGTAGTGAAAATATTAGTATTTCTCCCACTAGAGGAATTTCCTTTGTCACTGATCACATCACAACTGATACAATACAGACGAACATGGCTGTAATGTCACCACCAGCAGATTCCACGTTATTGCTGGGTGATAACTGTGAGGAAGAATTGCTCTTGTGCGGCTTCCTGCTTAGTTTTCAATGGGGACCACAAACAGCCAGGCCCAACCCGAAAGAGCCACACTGTAACATGTGGTTTCATCCTATGCCTGCTCACTTTCTGCCTCCATTATCCATTATCCGCCATGCTCCACCCTGCCATCCTCTGCCTCCTTCTCTACTTCCCCACCACCACAATATATTGGCTTTGCTTTCCTCAGACAGAGAGTCAAATTACCATGACAGTGCTGAGGAAGACAGCGGGCCACAGTTGGCCTGAAGTGAGTGAGAAGTGAGAGTGGCAGCTAGCTGTTTCTGTAAAAGGCTTTGTGGTACCCTGATCCCCTAAGCTGGACCTGGAGGGCCATGGCGAACCGCAGTCACAGTCTGATAAGGTCCAGCCTGGCGGTGGCAGAGGAACATGCGTTACTGGCAGGCAGGGGATGAAATTGCATCATCAGCGTGAAGGCAGCCACCACGCCAAAAACACGCCTCGGTGCAAGCCGCGAAAACATGCCGTGCCAAGTCACTCCTCCTCCTCCTCCTCCTCCTCCTCCTCCTCTACCATCCCTGCTCTCCATTTAGCAACTTCTCTCTAATACCACCCCTCATCTCCCTCCCCCCTATGTCACATTTTTAAATTCTCAGTTCCAAAACATGCACATGAGCACGCCTGCCAGCATGCGTGCCCACACTAGTGCGTGCATACATGTACACTCTCTGTCACAGTTTGTCTCTGCTGCATGTCTCCCACGCGCCTTCGTACACCACTGCCAGCCAGCACAGAGCGCTGTGACCTCCCACTGCCCTGAGGGCCTATGTGTGTGTGTGTGTGTGTGTGTGTGTGTGTGTGTGTGGCAGGGGGATGGGGTTTAAGCAGACGGGTAATGGGGGTTGTCACACCAGGGAGTCAGGGATAGACGGTTGTCTGCTCCTCTGTGCCCTACAGGGGAGTACTGGTGTCGTTCTGAACATCATTCACTCCCCGAGCTTCACAACACAAGCCTTCAGTGGACACAAGCCTTCACACAGAGAAGAAAACGGAACCTAGAACTTATACAGCCATTACACTTTCATCACTGTGAGTCAACTCCTACTGATGCCTGTGATTCATTTTTTTCCAAACATATAATCTTTTCAGTTTGAACACCTGAAAAAAAAACATCACAAATACATCACATCAATATGGAAACGGTATGATTGGTATTAATGAAAATGCTGTGATGGGTTGATGGAGACAGTAGAGTGAGCCTAATGTGTTGTCAGCCGCGTTTTGTTCCAGGGGACTTGTCAGCTGCTTGTACATTCGACTAACTTGGCTAAACTGCGTGTGATGCAAAGACAGGGTCACCAAAGGGACAGAAGCTGACACGATAGCTGGAGGTGTGTGTCATGCGGGGGATGGGGGGGAGGGGGGGAGTGGCGTGCAGTCTGGATTGTGATCCTGTCAGCGTACAGAGGATGGGTAGGGGGCGGCGGAGGTCTCAATGATATGAATAATGCCACACACAGAAAGTAAACAGCCATTCTTAACGTTCTCAACACCTACACCAGCCGACTAGCAGATAGAGATGGTGGGCGGGAGGGAGGGAAAGAGAGAGACAGAAACAAACAGAGAGAAGGAGATCAGGAGACACTTCTGTATGAAGTTTGTCTAATTTTTTAAGCTCCCGAAATAGCCACAGTGGGATGATGAATTTAGAGTTGCCTGTGTTGTCAGGAGAGTAGGATGGAGGTATTATTTGGCTCTCTTCTCCTCCCTCCCCCTTCTCTACACACTGAAACATCCCGATAGATAGACCCACGGGAGCCTGTCTCCTGCAAGAACCCTGCTCCTGCTTTAAGTTGCACTGTAAAAATCTTGAAGTCTAAAAGAAGGCAGCGGGGACGGCACACTGAAGCTTTTGTCTCAGCGCGCACCACTGTGAAGAGTAAAATCAAAACAGAGCCAACGCCACGGGATGCCTGGGGAATGCCACCGCAGGTTCCACACTGAGGTGGAAGCTCGGTGAGATGCTCACTGGGGCTTTTGGGTTATATGAGAAAAGCATCCCGGTGAGTGTGCGCATGTGTATATTTGTGCGTGTGTGTGTGTGTGTGTGTGTGTGTGTATGTGTGAGAGAGAGTGTGTGTGTGTGTCAGGAATGTAGCATCCCTCCCTCCTCACTCTTTTTCCCTCTACCTCAGCTTCACTCAAAGTGGCTCAAACTAAAAACGGGTGTTTTAAGAAGTGAGGAGGGATTTTGCTGTGACTGTATTTGTGTGTGTGTATGTGTGTGTGTGTGTGTGTGTGTGTTTTGCATGTGTGCTTGCGTGCTTCAGTGGATGTGTGTATGTTACATGGAAGGGGGTGTAAGCCTTGCAGAAAATAGGTTGACGTGACCTACATATCCATGTGGCTTCTTATTAGCATATACCCATATTTCAAATAGACACACTTTTGAACACTGACACACACACACGCCAGATAACAGTGACTTGTGTCATAGAGACAGCCCACAAGAAGGCTATTTACATTATTTGCATTGTGTCCTTTGTTTGCCTTTAACCGTCTCAACACCAGAGCAGATGGCACTCTCACACACACTTACACATAACACACACACACACACACACACACACATGGTAGATAGTAGATGGACATCATGAATTAATGTGTGCGCAACCCTTTCCATTTTGAGGATTGCATGACAAACAATTTACATGATAAAGCTCATACTCTAATGAACATGGTCATACAGGACTGACACCATAGTTACACATTAATTCATCACAACATAACTACGTGTAGATATTAAATTTAGGGTTAAACCAATATATTTATAGAATTTAAAATATTAAAAGAGGAACAGGAAATTGACTGAAAAAAAGCTACTGAATTGTTTTACCAAATAAGTGTTGAAAAAAATGTAATTGCCTGGATTACTGTATGTTCACTGGCAACATAGCTTCCAGTCCAGGAAGTGCTATATGTTACAAAGTGGAGGACACTGGCACCAGAGACTACGATTTGGCTCCGAAGTCAAACATGTGCTGTCTCAATCTGCACTGAGGTAACATAAACAAAGTGCTTTGATTTGCCTAAACATAACCATAAAAACATTAATTATGCTTTAGTTTCCACCAGCAGATATTGAAGGTAAAACCAACAAAATATTTTGTCAGTAAATGTTTTGTAGATATGTTCCGTATGAGCGTTTTTGTGACTTTGCAGATATGTTCATTTAAAGCGTTTCCTCATGATGTTGAGTAGAAAAAAAAGGTAATCCAGGCAGCCAATAACAGCATATTGGCTGTTGCAGATTTCTTGGAGGATGGGGTTCCTTGTGGCAAGGACTGTTGTCTCTTAGAAGATGAAATAGAAATTATGTTGTTATAACGCTGCAAAACCTGTTCAGGAGGTGGTTGGAGTGGTTGGATGGGTCAACAAAGGGTATGATTTCAACACGGGAGATGTTCGTTTGTTTACTACTGACAGTCAATCTTCTTTTCTTTTAACCATGACCGTGATCCTTCCTGACCTTTGTAGTAGTCCTTCTTTTAAACATGAATGGGCCCTAACCTTCAATTAGTAGTTTTTGTAACTAAATGTAACCCCAAATCTCAACCATAGCGATGACAGGTCAGAAAACGGTCATATGAATCATTTTTCTAATGGTCAATTTTAATGTTTTTTGAAACAATATATCCTATTTAAACCTTTTTTTTTTAAAAGAAGAAAGGCGAAAAAAAAAACCTACAAAACTGCCAAACAACACAATTAACTATGGTTTGTCATTCTACCAACAATGACACCATCCTTTTGTCAGGCTTTATTCATAAACCCTTTTTAACACACAATTGCAACACAACAGGAGACATTCAGAAATCTCTGAGCTCAGTTCTCTGTTTTAACTGTTTCAGACCCCTGAGCAGGAGGAGTTTTTCTCTCTCCCCCTCCTCTCTTTCTTTCTCCACTGCTGTTTTCTGCTTTCTCTCTCTCTCTCTCTCTCTCTCTCTCTCTCTCTCTCTCTCCATTCCCTCTCATCCCTCACTTCATCTCTTTCTCTCTCTCTCTCTCTCTCTTTGCAGAGCAGCCATCCCCAGGACAACTATTAATCAGAGGCAGAAATGATAGATGTTTTGCTCACCAGCAATGCCATCTATTTTGCCTAAGTACAAACAGTAGATGTGCTGTGCATATTTATTTTTTAAAAACCCGTGGCTCAAAAGAACACACACGTATTTTGCACATTTACAAATGCACACACACACACACACACACACACACACACACACTCTTGTCCTTTGTAAACAGCCTCTGCCACAGTGACGCAGAATCCAGACTTAAATATAACAATTCTGCTCTCTGCATTTTTGGTCTCTGCTTGTGTTTGAGAGTCTGGGTGGTATTGTGTGTGTCATGGCACCTTGCAGCTCCTTCAACGCGCTGATGATTAAGCAGCACAATGAACACTGTGGTCACTGCTTGGCGTAGGATCTCTTAAAAAGACTTTAACTAGAGGCATCGGTGAGTCAGAGGACTGTAACACTAGTTTATATATAGTGCGCTCCCCAAGACTCGAACCTATTGATATGAATCATTCACTGTCTGCAGTATCATGCAGATTGATTGATTCTCAGCCTTTCTGTCACAGTGAACTTGGCATTTATCTGACAGCCAAAATGAAGCAACCTACCAGAAATGTAGGAGCAATTATCATCTTACTTCATACACTTAAGCACAATTTAGAAGTACTTCATGTTCTTTTCTCCTGCCAGAAGTGTTTTAAGGATATTTGAAAAATACTTATTCTTAGATTTCAGATAACTTCTTAAGTTGTGGCCCCAAGCTATACTGTAGACCTTTCACCTTGCAATGAGCTCACAGCCTCAGATCATCGGGCAGGGTCTGGGTGGCAGCTCAGAACTCTAAAGTTAAACGTTAAACTACATGTATCCACTTTTTTTGTTTCCAGCGCCCCTAGACTTTGGACTGACCTGCCCGAAGAGCTTGCTGGCACAATCTGCCTCGCCTTTGAAATCACCTCTTAAAACCTATTTTTATAGACTTGCTTTTATGTGACAGCTTATTACGACAGAAAGCCAAGCAACGGCGTGTTGCCTAGTTCGATCAGCTGAGGCCATGCCCACACATATGCTGGTAAAAACTGAATATGCCTTTTAAAAAATAGTTCTAAGAGATATTTTCTAGAGAGTTCATCCTCTGAATCGTCAAAACAATTTTTTTCTTTATTTTTTGGTCGCTAAACAGCATTTTGTATTACTGCTCAAAGGTTTGAAGGATAGAACATTTCGACAGACGTGGACAGACTCTGATGTTAATGTGCCAATTCAGGATGTTTTACATCCACAATTTTATTGTAAACATTCTGTGTATTTTGCTCATGTTTTATATTCACCTAACATGGACATTCACTGCATGCATGGCGACACTTGAAGGAGGATTTCTGTGGTGCTCCTCTCAAGGTTTCCTCTACTTTTTTATTCTTGAGATTTTCACTGGACTTTTTCTTATTCTCATAAGGCCACAACACACAAAGCCACTCACTGCTTTTTCAGTGTGTCCCACACTTTTCGCCTCTTATGGCTCTTGGTCGTTTGGCCAGATGAGAATGTTGAAGCAGAAGCGAATCAATGATTTCACCCTGTTTCCCTATATTATTCACCTCCTCTCCTGTTTTGTCTTCCACAGGTGCCCACAGTTGCAGAACAAAGCAAAAACTTGTTGGTTTTGTCAGACATATTGTCAATTCTTGTTCCGAGCATTTAATGAGGCAGTGTAAACAGATTCACTGTTGCATGAAAATAGGCTTGTGTGTGTTGTTTTATATTCTTTAGAGTACAAATTGAGACTGACTAGTTATTTTCTCTTAATGTGTATGAGGAGAACATACGTACATGTTTGCAGTCAATATGTTGAAGCGCAGCTTTTAACAGAAGACAAGAGGCAGCACAATGTCTCTCTTTGACTCCTTGAGGAGGACTGTGTATCTTGCGTCAGGGAACATATAGGGTCTAAAGTAACTTATAATAATAATGTATATAATATATGATAATAATATAACAATAATGGAGGTGTTTAGATGTCCCTTTACACTGTAACTGTGAATAAAGGTTTGACACATAAACTGGATTTAAATCACTTTATGTGGATGATGTTTGCTTTTATTTTAATGTTTAAAATTGTATTAACTGGAAACATATTTGTTGGATATCATTACGTCACTGAATATTGTACAATATGCGGTGGTGGGTTTGATAGTGTCACACACTTCCACCTCTCAACTAAAACTCTATGGCGGCTTGTTTTGTTTCTTGCCCCATAGTAATTATGTGATTGTTTCAAAGTAACTGAATCACATGAGGTGGGATGTTGGATGGGTTGCAACAGTGTGTGTGGGTGTGTATGTGTGCTTCAGTTTGGCATGACTGATGAGGATTTAGTTGGAACAAAGAGGCGTATCAGAGCCACAGTGTTGGCTACGAGGGAGACACAGTCGTAGCTACAAGATGCGTCCACCAGTGATTGGCCGAGGCAACACGGGGCTCTCCTGAAGAATGTTTCCTCTCTGGCTGCCTGCCTCACTGGCAGGCTGGGTGACTAGCTGCCTGCCTGGGAATTAATTGAATGGGCCACTCCATGTACAAGAATATGACACATGCTCTGTGTGTCGAGCACTGTCAATTTACCATTGGGGGGATGGGTGGAGCTGGAGGTAGAGGAGAGGGGTGTGGATGGAGGAGAAAGGGAGGGTGTGTGGGGTGAGGAGCAGCATGGAGAAGGAGGAAGATGATCTGCTGGTTTATAATAGATAAATAGTAAAGGATGGGGAACGATGTTTAGTGATTTGAGGGTTTTTGGTGGGAGATAATTGTCACAAATGTACCACATAATGCCATTAATGGTGCTTCTATTCAGAAAAATAGAAACACCTACAATACAAATGTGTTTCTTATATTTTGTTCCTTCATGTGAAGTAAAATATAATATTGATGAACAAAACTTGATGAGTCTGATCTGTTTTCAGCTGATTCAAAATTCTGGCTCATACTTTCAGAATTAAAAAAAATTCACACACAATATCACTTATATAATACATCTTTTGTCTTTTCTTTGAGTGGCAGTGGAATAAGGACACCCTGTGTTTTAGCTGCATGCGTGTATACCAGTAATAATCCTTACCATCATTTGATTATAAAGTATATGCACACACTACTGTTACACAACACCACACTGAACAGATGACTAAAGAGCTACTCAATAAATCACCATCAGCTTTCTTATACACCATCAGCTCCCTCCACCACCCCAACCTCCATATAATAATATTTTTATTATTTTGTTGATTTAACTAAGAATTAATGTTCATGTATGTTTATTAGGGGACTAGCTCTCTCAGCTGAATCCTTGTTGATGCTCAGTTTCTTTGAGATCTCCCTCAAAGAGGCTTTTCATCCAGGTCTAACTAACTGTATAACTATTTGCTATAAATGGTCAGTTCCTTGACGTAAGTGTGACTAACTGAAAAGAAATGGAAAAGATTGTGTATTGTTTATTTGTGTATTGTTTATTTAAAAGGGACAATGCACAATACTTTTATTGTACCAGATATTGCTAATAGCTAATTTCCATCTGAAGTCCCTGGGCGGACGCCACCAGTGATGCACAAGTTGAAGTAAGAGCTAACAGTCTGCTGTGGTGAATTAAAACATTACTCTTTGAAAACAGACAGTACAAACATCAGTGGTGTGCAGCTCACAGAATGAAAGAAATAAAGTTATACATTCATGGAAACACTGTTTGTCAGTGGTTGTAAAGCCTTCAGATGAAACTGTGTGACTGTTTGTTGTTTGTTTTTGCCCGATTTGCATCATTGCCTGTAAGTACAAGAAGTTAATTGTATAACTGTGCAATACACAGTATATTTTATGGTATTAGTATATAGTGCACACAAAAAATACTACATATAATAGGTGTATCTATTGTATATGAAGCTATGATGGAAAGTTACCCGTAGACACCAATTGCCACAACTGTTTCAGAGCACAATATGACACATAGGAAGATGCAGGAATTGGATTTGTTTGCCTCATATTTAAACAGGCTGTAAATCAGTGTGTGAGATGTTGTATGGATTCTCATCAAGTTTTGCAACTGTAAAATGTTGTTGAGTCAGTACTCAACAATACCATCTTAACCCTGTGAGCTATTTGAGCTCTTCTGGTTGTGTTCCCTTGTTAACACAGGGACCTTGTTCAATGTGGCTGATGTTGAGATGAGTCAATAATAATACAGTGTTAGTTTGGGTTTTTTTCCAGTTTGTTTTCCTGTAATTTCAAAGTTCTTATGTAGCTGGTCAATATGATGAATGACATAATGATAACAAGGAGCAAGCTAATAACTTTACCTGCAACCCAGAAGTGTTTATTTATTACTTTATTGTTTGCTCTTTTAACAGGCAACCTGCACCTGGCACCATAGATATTTGACAATTTTAACAAGCCATAGATCAGTTTTTCCAGATGTTTAAGGGCTGCTGTGCATCAACACACACACTCAGCAGATTGATTTCAGCATCATAGCTGATCTACAAAGGACAATTATGTTTATTTCTAAGACAAAATCAGGCCAGCTTCCTCTTCTTTAATGACTTACTCACCCATGAACTCATTTACATGACTGAAAATAATGCTTCTCAAAATCAGTCATGCAGTAGACCTCAAGACCCAACTGGACATCTTGGCAAAGCTTGAAGTAAGCCAACAGTATTGAGAGTATCAATAATGAGGACACAAACCTCTACTAGACTCTGGAGCCCTGCTCAGTATGCCAGGATTTGTCCAAGTAGATAAATCAGAAATAATTGCCCAGTTCCCCTACATTTCCTGGCCACACTGAATGGAGATGAGGGGACACAACACAATACAATCAGACATCAGTCACTTCCCAGCCTTCACGGGTCAGTGGCTAAAACAATAGGGAACATAGGGTAATTGTTTACCATATTTTTGGACAAAGCAGAGTGTTTTTCATTTTCTTTTTGTCCAAATCAAGTTCTCAATTTGGCCCGCTGAAAAACGGAGATAATATGGATCTCTTCGTCCTACTTATCAGGTTTTCTTTCTTGGCTGATCATGGCTCACCTGCAGTATCAGCCACTTCATACATATGGCTGTCAAACTGTAATAATGACACGTAAAAAAGTTTGGAAACCGCTGGGATCTGGGTCCGCATCAATAACATAATGTCAGTCATTGGCTGCAAACAAGACACCGGTAGCAGACACAGTGCGGCTGTTTGTTCTCTACAACTTATCAAACTGTCAAAAGATTTCAAAATGTCACTAAAGTTACAGCAAAGTCTCTCAGAAACCAAACCAGAATAAACTAGTTTAAGTGACAGTTGCATAACACAACTGATCAAAAATATGGGAGTGTTTGTGCATGCTTTTTTTCTGTAGAAACCTAAGGAAAAATGAAAAATAGCTTTTCCTTGTATAAACACAGAGGAGACTGGATGAGGGGAGCAGGATAAATGGTGTACGGAGGGTTGAAAAAGAGTGATTGACCTTTTACAGGGTCCTGCTTCACTGCTCCTGGGTGATTGAACAGATCAGCTGGGTTCAGCTTGACACAGTGAAAGAAACAACGAGAGAGAAAGGAAAGAAAGATTTATCAGTATACAGAGATGGTATCCTCCTACTGTATGTTGCCAATTTAGTAAATAGTGTGTGAACACCTTCAGGGTAAAAGGTTGGGTTTACCAACACTGCCAAGGTGACAGAAAAACCTCTAACAACACATCGTCACGATCTGTCTCAACAGATGGGAACACAAGACGGTTGGAGGTTAATTCAGGTTCTGAGCACAAAACAAAAACTGCAAAATTCAGGAAATAAAAAAAAAACACCTTTATAACCTTGCTTATTTGTAAATTGTTTAAAATATGAGATTTGTTACTGTGACTCAACAGGTGCCTTTAAAAATGTCACCTTAATATGTAAAAAATCATTACAAACAGGTGACTAAAATAATTTATATTTTCTTTTAAAATATCTTTTAAAATATTTTAAAAGATAATTCTTTCTTGCATGACAAGTCAATTGAAAAAAGTCAGATTTATTGTTGTAGGCAAAGGTATTTCATTGCTGTCCTACATGTTTCTAACAAAAAAGAAAGATAAAGATGCAAGTCTAAAGGAAAATGATTGTATTGCATGTTATTGTAATGTTTTATAAACCTTAGGTTTTACCTACATGTATATCCAGATACATATTTTTTATATTTGAGAATGAGTATCCCAATTCTAAATGGTTCTGTACTTAAAATGGTGTAATGATGTCAGTAGAAATGACATACAGCAAGGTTTTCATACAACATGTAAATTAAAAAAACAAACAACACTCGCAACAAAAGTGTAAGCTAGTTTTGGGCATAGTTGAGACTCATTTTCATATTGGATTGTTAAGAGGAAAATTTGGAAAGATATTGAAAATATATGTATGTGTGTATGCATATATGTTTTTTTCAGATTTAAACATTATTGCAATATCACAACTGATGTCCTCTGGCTTTTTATCAGCTTCTTGTAGAGTTTGCGTGCTCTGCGATGCCTGAATATATATTTTACATTATAAAATGCATATTTTAACATCCTGTATTACATCAATGGATTACATTACCATTACGGTTCAATTTACATTTGGTTTTAAGCATTTGGTTTTAATCACTAATAAAAGTCAGAACAGTTATAATAAAGTAAAATCTGCCACATTTTGAATAATTTTATGTGTATTTTACGTTCCATATCACCAGATGCCAGGACATGAAAGCTTTTAAATGTGCTTTTCTCAACACTCAAGTAGCTCTGAGGAAAAATTCATCACTGAGTGATGTTTTTGTCATTGGTAGCAAATACTTATAATATTCACATAGGGAAGAACTGGGATGAAAGTAACACTTTTCAGATAAACATAATTTTAAAAGATAATGTTACAGACAGAAACGAATTTTCATATGTGTGTTCTATCAATACCAGGTGCTATTTTGTACAAATGTGGAACAACTTTCATATAATTTGACCTTGAACAGAAGTTGCGCCTTTTTACTTTCGACCCCATCAGTCAGGATGAAAGTAACACACAGGTGGGTCAAAAGTAACACAACGGTATAAACTTGAATTGTTTATATTATTCTTGTTTTTATTAAAAATGTCTGATAATGTCCTTGTTAATATGTAATTACAAACATATTCTGTTGTAATAAAAACTTATTAAATTTCATTTTTAGAACATAGGACCTTAAAGTCAATGATGCGCATCCAGATTTTTTTTTCAGTCCTTTTTTTTCAGACCGCATTTCCTTAAATTCCTGCTACAAATCATTGTGAGTGATTTACAGTTAAATATAATTCATTTTAAGATGAGGTCAACCAATCAAAGAAACACTTGTTGTTACTGTAAAAGGATGAAAGAAACACCTGTTACAATTGTCCCGAAAACGACTCCTGACAGTTAAAACTGACTTGCTTCTATACTGAAAAACCCTGACTTGGCAAACTTCAAGATGTGTTAAAGTGCTAAATAATCTGTCAAATGATCATGACTATGACACATGAATCAATAAACACAACCTATTATTCAAAAACATTTACTGCTTGAGTGAATTTTCTTACTGTGACCGAAAACAGTTTTTCAGGTAAAACTCTGCAAAAGCAATGACGTATCCATGTGATTTTTCACAGCTCTGCTAAATGTTGCATCCTGTATGTGCTGACACAGTTAAGCTTCATTTATACTCCTGAGCGGACACGTTCACAGACAGCTGCGGACACCACGGACAGGTAGATGTTCTGTTTATACTACCTTCTGGGGTCCGCTCGGAGGACGCGTTCCACACATGGCATCTACAGGAACGCAGCCTTGTGACTGACAGACTGGTGGGGACAGTTCTGTGTGGACACAACAAATTGCAGGTATGCGGATGTCCACACAGAGCCTATGCACACATCCTCTGATGATGAAATTTATGTCATGTGGACCCTAGCAGACCATTGCGGACTCGTGAACACAGAAACTATCATTTCAGCTTTAGGCTCATCAGACTTGCATGGGCTCGGAGAAAACTGTCATGTTACTTTTGACTCAGTTCTCCTCTATATCTGTTATCTTTTCAACGAGATGGCCCTTTAAATACTGTACTCAATGTACAATACATGTGCACACAATTAATGTTTTTATTTATCTGTGCCATAAAACGCAGATACTGGCTACCATTAAAACAAATTAAGCTAAGCGAAAGTTCAGTCAGGAAGACTTTCTTTTTGTATGCTCAGGCCTGTAGTTTTATTGCCCTGTCATCCTCATCTCTCACACATGCTCACTCTATTTCCTGGCTGTCAATGCCTGGGGGCATAGATTGAGTTTCAGCTGTCATCAGCTGTTCACCTCTATCCAATAGCACAGCAACACACCTTCATTGTTAGCCTATCATCTGGTTACTGTCTTTTTAAATATGTCTCTCTCTCTCTCTGCATTAGTCCGGCATGCAGCTGTTATGCACGCTCCTCCACCTCCCCATCTCCGCCCAGTCTCTGCAGGATCATCAGTTTCATCAGTTCATCAGCCTCAGTCTCATCCGAAGTCATGAGCCACCACCACCACCAGTGTCTGGACTCCACGGGGGGATCTATCTCGTAGCTGCTCAGGGATGAAGTCCCTGTGGAGTCCAAACACTAAAGACTTTTATGACTAACATTTCTATCTGTCTAATAAATATTATCTTTTCTCCATTCACTTGTCTCTCCTGATTGAACTGGCTCTATGTTTTGCCACTTTTCTTAAACTTATTTGTGGACATCTCTTATTTCCATGCCTGTTTGTTGATTCTGATGAAAATGTCACTCGACCTGCTGTTCAGCAGTGTGAATTCGCATAATGTGTTATTCATGCATGTTCATGGTTCAGTATACACCCACACATACAGTATGTGTACACATTGACACACACATTGAACACTCAGTGACTGTTTGATGTAGACCTGTCAGTGGGTGTATTTTCAGTAGTTCATTTTAACATTCATTTGTTTCATTTAGAATGCGCTACAAGTCCAACCTGTTCTTCATTGTACCATTGTGTGTTTGACTGTTTTGTGTATTGTATGCGTCTGTGAAACGACTGCGGACAGTTTCGCTGGTATGTTCTCATACTGTGAGCACAAGACTCCTGTATCAACACATCAGACTCTATTGTTCCCACACTGATGATGCCACATGTTGCTTCGAGATAGAATGAATCACTGCAAGTGCTCCAAGCTCTCATCCCAAACACACTGTGTGCAGCAATTTAATTTGTACATTTCAATAGCAAAAACAAAAACAAAAGCAACTTGGTGATTCAGTCTCGGCTACTGGTAAATGATAATCTGCAAATAAAATCTGCAGCATGTGCAAAGATGCGACAGGTGTCTGTTTATTTGGATACATTTGGATCAACCCTCAGATCAGTGTTGTGGTCATTAATTGAAAAACTAATGTATTACATGTCAATGGTAATCATAAAAAAATTAATTTTGTTGATATCTGTGCAATATTTCCACTAAAATTGGTTTAATCTCTTAGTTCCCTGTATTTCTTTATAGTTGAACAAAACTATTGATGACCATTATCTAATCTTGATTTTTTTCCTATCATTTCTCATCCAAATTATCATTTACTTTTCCAGTATTGGGTGAAACATACTTAGTTTTAATTAATTCATCTTCTGCCTGATTTTTAGATGGATTAATAGCAGAGCAACTTCATTTATGATTGCTACAATGATTTCTGAAATTGAAAAGGTAATCTTTTGCAGTGGTCGTTACCGGGGATAGATGGGGAGTATGTGATACTGAGTAATAATCCATTCATGCCATTGTTCCAGCTGTGTTTTTTGGACTTCATCATGAGTTGTAGCAGCTGAGATGAACTATTGCTACCTCTGGCGACTCGTTAGTGCTAAGCTAATTACTGGTGCTTTGGTGGAGGGGGGTTAGGATGTGAGGGGAGGAGCCAGGCTAATGAAGGATTAGACAGAGGTTGTTACCCTGTTTCCCTTTGATGGGATTACTGCGCTTAGGGCTATATACTGGCTGGCTTCTAATGATGGTCGTTCTGGTGTCACTGGAAACAACACTAACTATAAAAGTGGCCTTGGGCATGAGAGGAGTGGAAAGGAAAGGAAAAAGGAAAGGAAAGGGAAGGAAAGGAAAGGAGATATACAGTGACACTGTGAGGTTTAGTTAATTAACCCTCATTCTGCACCGCGGCTGCTCTCTGCTATCACCTCACTCTGAGACACACGTAGCATTAAAGGGTTGTTTCACTGAAAACACTGCTGTAAGAATGCTAGAATTTCACAATGCTACAAATCCAGAGCTTGTGTAAAATGTTGATGTGCTCCCCACCAACAACATGTAAAATGAAATGAGTGAAAAGGTATACATGTTGTGAAAAATATTCATATCATCGGGAGTTGTCATGGTAGCTCAGTTCTCATTGATATGCATACCAGCCTATAATTTCATTGCTGGTGATTCTCAGAACAGAATGAGTCACACCTACCCAACCTCAGCTTCTCAGAGCTGGCTTGTGAGAACTTGAGACTGAATTAATCTAAATTTGGAAGACAAATGTAGCTATTTACTTACATAATATTGTTTGTGCTTCTAAATTCAATTTTGCCACATTTCATTGTTTTCAACATTAAATGCTTGCATGGGCAAAAAATTCATAAACCAACCAGACAAGGCTCCACAAATTAATATTTTTTATATTAACAATGGATCAAATGAAAATGTCTAACAGGTCTTGATGGCCACAGAACAGAGAATTATCACCGTACTCTGCAGTTCCCCTCAGCTCAGGGTATTTTAGCCTCTTTTAGCTCATCGTTTTGGTTTTACAGCTTGCTTCAAAACACTGCATGCAGCTGCTTTCAGCTGAAAAGCTCAGATAAACCCACTGTAGGCTACCTGCCTGGCACCAAACAGCACACAAAGTTAGCGACTAGCTGGTAGTTCATGGTGTCCATTGCTCCTAGTGAAGCATTTAGCAGCTAAAGAGACAGATTACAATTAACTTTCATGAACTGAAAACACACTGAAATAGTGATGGCTACAGGTACATATACTATACTCTGTGCATCTAGGGTTACGTCATGTTTACGTTACCTGACCAACATTGTTGCCGTGGTAGCAATTTGTCAATCACAGCATAGCCAAATTTAAATTAAATGGGACCATAATTTACAAAATGAACATCATGCTGTATTGAAGAAGACTTGAAACTAGCGATTGAGACCATAAATTCATTAGGAAACTGTTTACTGAGGTAATAAATCAAGTGAGAAGTACGGTCATTTTCTCATAGACTTTCATACAATCAGACTTCTTTTTGGAGCCAGTGGAGTCGCCCCTGATGGCCATCAGAGAGAATGCAAGTTTAAGGCACTTCCGCATTGGCTTCACTTTTCAGACCTGGAACTACCCGCTTGGTTCACATCAGCATGTTAACATGCTTACAGTGATAATGCTAGCATGTTGATGTTTATTAGGTTTTTTTTTACCATCTTGGTTTAATGTGTTACCATGATAAAATTGCTAATTAAACACAAAGTACAGGTGATAATTGGTCATAAATCAAAGTACTGGGCAAATGGATATTTTTTACCTGATGATGATCAAAGGTCAAGAGATTTAAAGTTTTGAGATATTTCAATAAAACCCAAAATATGTCAACCTTATAATGGTGCTAGAGGAAAAGTCAAGGGATTACCAAAGTCTATAGGATTCGTCATCTGGGGACCATGAATGTCTGTACAAAATTTGGTGTCAATCCATCAAGAGATATTTCAGTAAATGAACTTTGACCTGTTGGTGGCACTGAAAGAAAAGTCAGAAAATCACCAAAATCATTGTAATTGATCATCTGGGGTATTGGAATATCTGTCACACAGTTCATGGCAATCCACTGAACAGTTGTTGAAGCATTTCACTCTCTCATAAATGTGAACCACATGGTGGCGCCAGACGTAAAGTCAGGGGATCACCAAAAACAGTGGGATTCACCCTCTGGGGACCATGAATGTCTGTATAAAATTTCATGGCAATCCATCTCATATTGTTGAGATATTTCAGCTTAGTCTTATGAAATTCCCTCAGACATAACAACTCATGCTCTATTACTAACTGAGCAATGACATAAATTATAATTATGTTACAGCACCTAGCTAGCATATACACAACACAGTGTAAGAAATATAGAGGTATGCCTCCATTAGAGCTGGATACAAATGAAGAGGTCTGATCTAAATATGCACTGAAAATACAATCATGAGCATACATGACGTGTGTGGTTGGACTAATATGGTAAAATGCATCATGGTGGTGCCATAGCAACCAAGACAGGCTCCTCCCCGTCAGGGTCGAGAGCAAAGAGATGAGGATGCTGCCTGCGTGAACGAAACTGACTCAACAACATGATAAACGTCACTTGTCAATATTTGAATTATAGATGTTGCCTGTAGCTTTGTATGTATAACACTCATCTGCTTCTCTCTTTCTCGCTCTCACACACACTCTGTTGTGTGCATCAGTGACAAACTCGTCCAGGGAGTAAATTTGCCCTCTTTGTTTTGTTTTGGGGGGCTTTAATTTTGCTGCTGTTGGAAAATTACCCATAATTGCAGCCTGCAAATGCTTATCCCTCTCTTTCTCCTCTCCAGCTACTCTCTTGTGTACACTAGCTGTACACGCCAACATACACACACACATACACACACACACACACACACACACATACATACACACACACACACACACGCAGACTGCTACCCTCTGTAGATAAAATGGTTGCTGCTGAAGGATAGACCTACATTTTCTCACTGTCATACTTGGACACATTGGCACATTGAGACACACACGCACACACAGAGACGTCCACCCTGAGGTTGATAATGAGACTGGGGAAACATGATTCATGTTTCATAGTGCAATCTAATTGATTACACAGAATATTTGGCCACAAACTTGTCCAGCCAGCAGCCATGCTGTTTGTTTTCATCTCTGAGTTACATTACGTGTTTCTGGAAAGCTGTGATCAATGAATTTTATGGCCAATAAATCATTCAGGATCTCTTCCTAAAGCTGAGTTTGTGCTCCGCAAAACACACATGAGAATTCCTCTATACTGATGGTAACATTTGTCCCGGTAGTAAAGTATATGCCAGTGTAGTCAGTTAGTCAATATGTGTGATGCAATGTGTTTTCGTGCAGATGGTCTACATTGTGAAATTTCACATATGCTCATGATAATATGTAATATACACTGCATATTGCATGCATACTTCTCTATATTGCTCATCCTCGCTCTACTACTGCACATAAACATACAGCATTTATATATAGTGACCACAGATTAAGAAAGCAGACATCATGGAGGTTTTTGCAGGAGTATATTTCAACATTCTCTTTGATACAGTGTCCTTTGGCCCAGATATAGATTAGTTGACCTGTCTTACCCAAGCTTAGTGTAAACTGTGATTTTATTCCTGTGGTTTTATCTCTCGTTCCCTAACAGTAAAACTCAGTGGATGTTGGTCAGTTAGTAGGTCTGGTTTATTCTGAGCAACACATAATAAACAAATAATAAAACTTTATTTGTATAGCATTTTTTTCTTAACGTCACAAAGTGCTGTACAAAGAAGACAAACTCTGGAATTACACATGTATTTTGATTGGAGTAGTTTCTGCATTTCATGGAAAATAAACTAATATAATCTAAATTGAGTTGGATTACTCTTGGATCACATGCCCCTTTTTTATGACATTGAATCCAGACCTCCGCAACCGCAAAAAGGAATAAGTGTGCAAAGAAATGAATGAAATAAAGAAAAACACGACCTCAAACATTGTTTAGAGCTACATTAGCGTATGGGAACAACAACCTACCGTAAACTAAATTTCAGACTCTAATTTTAGCTATGTTTTTTCAAGTCATATGTTGTTTTAGCTGCCTATATACATAAACATAGGAATACAGATGAAAGGTATCTCGATACTAAAATCAGAGTACTCCCTTCCAGTAATGTAGTATTGTTCTCACATGACGTTGGGGTACTTAGAGAGACAGATTACTAAAAATTGTCGATATTCAAGAGGGAGAGGGTCACATACAATGATCTAACTTTTAGTCCCTAGTATTGGTCACGCTCCAAAGAAACAGATCCTACATTTCCCATATTAATGCAACTTGATAGTATCTTTCATTAGACCCTCCACAACCCCAGTGTGAAATTTGGGCTTTTTGTTCAAGAAATTTGTAGTCTCCTGACTCAAGCTGAGATAACCCTGATGATATCATCATAACATCACCATCAGGATTATTTTCTCAGCTTTTCCAGAGCCACAAGAAACATTATATGACTCTTTTAACAAGCTGATCAGTTCTAATTGTGATGAGCAAACTGATCTTTGTCTGTAAAATTAGCGATTTGCCCCTTTAAGCTTTATTGGGAGAGCAGTATATCCAAGTATATAAAAAATGGAGGTCAAAATTTAAAGAACACAACAAACAGCAAATATCTTGTGCAGGATTTACTGTAAACCCACAACTCTACAAGTGCATTGCATGTACTTTTTTTTCCTACTCATCCCACAGCACTATTTTCATCAATTTCACTATCCTTTTTATGGTTGCTGGTACCCGTCTATATATTGACCTGGCTTTAGATGCTGTTATGAAAAGTCTCTTTGCCATGTAGAGACACTAGGCGCTGAGAGTAGGTGACTAAGATGGCCGTAGCACAGAAAAGGGAAAATAAATTTTGTACGAGGGGGGTGAGGAAAAAAGAAAAAGACTGAGAAAAGGAAAAAGGGAAATACAAGGAGCGCGGGACTTGTGAAGTTTAGAGGTACAGCGGGACCTTATAAAGTGCGCAAAAGAGTGTGAAGATAGAGCACATAAAAAGGGAACGGGGGGTAGGGAAGATTGGAAAAGAGAGCAAAGCCAAATAGAAGACAGATTGGTCTGCAGAAAAGTAGAGAGCAGGGGAGATGAGAAGGAGCGGGTGCAGGAAGGAAAGGGAGAGGATAGAGAACAGTGCAGAGAAGAGAAAAAGAGCGAGAGAGACAGAAAGGGAAAGAGAAAGAAAAAGAGAGGCAGAGTAAAGAGGTCATGGAGTGGTTATGAAACCAACTCTGACCTAATCTGGCGTGTTTATGACTGTGTTTTCCTTTTTTTCCAGGCTCTGAGATGCAGGCTGGAATTAGACTGGGCGGTGGCTTAGGATGAGCTCAAATAGAAGAGAGAGACAGAGAAATGGGAGCATATTGTACTGTCCTTTTTAGTTAGAGATACAGCTTTATATGTGTGCATGTATGTGTGTGTGTGTGTGTATGTGTGTGGAAGGGGGTTGGAGGTGGAGAGGTCAGGGAGGGTCACAAACAGCTTCATTCAGATGCACCCAGCAGCACATGAGCCCATTCACTGAGGTCCTGTAATCATTAACCAGTGAAATCAGTACAAACAATAGAAAGGTGTTGAGGTAAGTTTCCATTATATATGTCCAGACATGAAAAGGATGCCAGGGAGGGAAACCCAGTAGTTTTTTTAAAGAGTAACAAATCTGCATTTTTTGAGTAAGTAAATTATTATGTTTACAGTCACTTTATAATGCTATTAATTTATTCTGGTCCCAGTCTGTAGTGTTCATTTAAAAAACAGCAATTATTTCCTTTTTTGAGGGAAAAACAAATAGTAATGTCAAAGCTCAGGAGACCAGGGTTCGTTGTTTTTGTTAAATGTTAATAAAATAAACATGTCATCTCTCATGCTTCGAGATAGTGTTAACACTATATTTAACCAGTATTTTACAGTTACCTTAAGTAGCATTTCACCCTTGAGTATTGTTGAGATTGCTTTTGCTTCTTCATTGTTTGGGGTCCCACAGACATCCTGTATGTGTGAAAATAATAATAATAATTGCAGTTTTCCTCATTAAAGGAGTGACGCCTCCCTGGGTTTGCATATTTGATAAAGGTAATAACATAAATAAATGACCATAAAGTATCGTTCTTACATGATAAGGAAACATTTCATATTTTACATGTTATATGGACTGATCATGAACAAATATGTTTTGTTTGTTTTTTTCTAAAAAGTCAGTAACAGACAAAGAATGATACAGTGTGTTATCCTATAATGACGTTACTTACTGTATATCTGGTCTAACTCCTATTAGCAAACTTATACCAATAAAAGAAATTCAAATAGATTTATTTGGGATTTGAGAGGGGTAGGACTGCATAATAATCACCTTTATCACAAATATAGAGCAGCTTTGTTATTTAACGTTGTTATAAAGCTGGTGGTCTCTCTTTGGAGGCCCCAAACAGAAGTAATGCATTATTTTCTGTGGCAGGCTTCTGTAACATTAGATGTTGTTAATGTCATCAGTTCAAAGTCATGATCAAAAGCAATTCTCGTAAAATTAGGAAAAGCATGAAAAATATGGTGATAAAACAATGTCAGGTTTGTTTTTGAGCTGTTAAAGAGGGGCCGGGGTCCCCAGGAGAGTAAAACATACTGTTAAGTTCATAATTTTTCCCTAACCTTAACTTAAGTGCTGTGAGTCCCTTAACAGAACTGAAAAAAACACTAATCATGCATTTGTTGCTACAATATTGTAGGGAAAACAAATAACATACATTGCAAAGCCTTTTGAGTTAAATGTGTGATTTGTGACTTTGGACTATCTAAAATAATCAACTTGACTCTTTACATGAATATATAATAGATTTTTCATATGTTTCTCTCTTGCACTCTTTTGCTTGCACCTTTTTTCTTTGTCTAAAGCTCTCATCTATTATACTTCTGCTATGCTTTACACTGAATTATAGATTTGACATCACATTCCAGTTGACCTGCTGCCACCACACTTGGGTAGTAAGAAGTGCTGCTTTTCTGCTGGATTGTTGTTGCATATTGTATGGATTGTACAGAGGAGTGAGTGATCTTCTTCTCATGGTAACTAAACCAAAGACAATGTGACACTAATACTCATTTAATATGCAAATCCACCTAAACGTGTGGATATAAACAACAACTCTGTCTGAAAGCTAGAATGTGACAAAAGATTATGTTAATCTGTGATGTTAGAGATCTCTGGAGATCTTTGGAGTTTGTCCACTTACAATTTAATAACACCTGTGAAATCTGCTGTGAATCCCATTACAGAGACTAAGTAGACTTCTTTGAAATTATTGGCTATGCCAAATACATGCATAGACTATGTGTGCTTTGTATGTACGTACACACCATAGACTGCATATAAAGATGGATGTAGAGAGGTGTGTCGTCACTCATTGGTTTGCATTGGAGCCAGGTGGAAGCCCAGAGTTGCAGCTTTTGGAGCACAATTATTAGAGGGCTCAAATTTAGCAGTTGAGACGTTAATAGATGTTAGTGGACTCAGGGACTTTTTGGAGCCTGCATATAGTGGCTGTCAGTGGCATTGCATTTTAAGGTACTTGGCTTTGGCTTCAGCCTCAAACCATGGTAGTTGCCACTTGGTACATACCAGAGGAACAGACCCTAGAGAGAGAGAAGGCTTGAGCTATCTTTTCACCAGCAATTGTCAGGCTAATCCAAATTGAACACGTTAGCAAGCTTCAGCTGAAGTGCTCAGTCAAGCCAGCATTTTAACTGTTGTTATAACAGCAATATTTATGACTGGAATCAGTTTACTTCAATTAAATTACCACAATAAGTGGATTCGCGAAGTAAATTCACTGTACTCCATGTAAAGTTCAAGTTTGGTGAAGTTTGACATGTGAATTTGTGCGGTTGACCAATTGCAATCCGTCTTGACTGTGCTGACTTTTGGGGGAACAGAGCAACCTATTATTGTACCAACCAGTGTTACATGACAGAGCCTTCCTCTTTGTTTCCATTTTGCCACAAACAAAAGTAGCAACAACCAATTGTAACCACTGCACAATGGCTACCTCTTTACCATGATGAGGGAATCCAAATAAAATGTAGATGCCCTGAATGAAACATAGATTTTTCTAGTTGATGCACAGCTTTACCATGGGGGTTGTATTTCCTTTGCCCCATTTGACACCAATTTTAAAGGAGTTAATCAGTAAGATAAAACTTGCTCAAGTCAGGTCACTCAATCAAGGGGCAACTATGAAAAACTACAGTCTGCAAACTTATGTACTCCTCCACAAAACCACAATGTTTTCAAAAGCAAATTCTATATTCAGATGTCACTTAACAATTTCACACCTGAGATTGCATATCATAACAATTTTGATCTCCCCAAACTTTCTAAATTTTACACAAGTATCCACTTTTTCATATAACCCAAAATGACTCTGGTAAGGTCTTGTTCTATTTCTTAAGCCAACAGCTTTAGTTAAAAGCTTACAGTCTGTCTGATCGGAGCTTTCAAGTGGTCAATACAAATGATCCAGCGTTTTCCTCAGACTGGATACCCGATAAAATCAATTTATTTGAGTGCTTCCACCCAGATTTAGCTGATCTCATCATAGCTTCATATGTTTTAGATGACATAAACCAGTTAAATCACTGGAAAATCACCCTGGCAAATGGCACAGCGTCTAGTCACTGTTGGCCCAGTCACAGGTAATGAACCAGATCCAGGACATGTTTCTTGATAACATCACAGACTGCAGCCCTAGCTGTCTTAGGACTTGTTTTACAATCATGTAGAATAAACTGTTTAATTAAGCTGTACACTCAAATAGAAAAGAACAGAATAAAATAAATGCTATAGTAGCATGCTAAGCATTTTTGCCATGACTGCAAAGTCATCATAACATCATGGTAAGTGGGTTATCGTAACAGTGACATATTTTGGAGAGGCACCAAATGTTCTCTGTTCATGTGTCATCACAACCTCTCATCACATTGTGATTATATCAGCTGAGGGATCATGCCAAGCCGGTGTAATATAAACCCTGCGTTATGCCTTGTTCAAGAGCTGCAATTCATTAATGAACTTGATAGTAGGAGTGTGTGTGCGAATTTGTGTGTGTGTGTATGTGTGTGTGTGCGTGCGTGCGTGTATAATGATTTCTGGGAAGCAGCAGTGAGGCTCACCAAGTCCGCAGACTGTCTGGGAAAAGGCATAAACAGTGGTGTTTTAATGCTTCTCTCTGTCCTTCTCTGCCCGCATAGGATTGCAAAACAGCATTGCTCACAGGCATGTGTGTCTGCCTCACTTTCTTGGGAACAAAGCCAAAAACAGACAACCCTTCTGCAGCTGGATTTATTCTGATAAAACAGAACAACATATGATAAATAAAGCCTAATTCAGATCTGTATTGAATATTTTTCATTTTGAATAATATTAACATTCTACCTTCAGTAGAGATTGATTAAATGTTTATCATAAAATGTGAATACATGTCGCAATAGGCTGGTCTGGATTCATATTCATGTGTGTCATGTGCTGTTTACTGCAGGGAAAAGGCCAACTAACCACCTTCACGTTTTCTGTCTTCTCCCTTACAGGGCCTCTTCAACCCCCACCCCCTGTTCTTGCACACAAACGCACCAAATATCTCTCTCTCTCTCTGAAACACACACACACACACACACACACACACACACACACACACACACACACACAAAGATGCACTAACATATTACTGTGCACACAATGTGTAAGTTTAAGCTCACACACACTCACAAAGACACATGAGAACACATAGAAATGCTCTCTCTCTCTCTCACACACACACACACACACACACACAAACACACACAGACACACATTCCTACCCGCTCGGCTGAGACGGTATGTGAACAAACCACAGACAGGGAGAGGTAGAAAGGGCCAGGCCTCCACTCTTACTGATTACTGCAGGAGAGACGAGGAGAGAGGAAGCTGCTGCCAGCTCCTCTCACAATGACCTGCACACACACATACACACACCAAATACACATTAACGCACACACATACACACAAAGAGAAACAATAAATCTCTCTGCTGTCTGCTACACTACTGTATATACAAATGCAGACAACAGAACACGCACTTTACCACACATAAAAAAAAAATGAGATGCTCACTCACAGAGATAAAATCAGGGGAACTGTTGACGCATCTGAACATCCTCTCAGACCACACACACACATACAGTACATGTGCACCTTTTGGTTTTAAAACACACAACATACATTAATGCTTTTACAGCTTTTACAGCAGACAAACATTTACACTGACTCCCCCAGGCCTGGGGGGTCCTAGCTATAGAGAATGGGATCGTGACATGAGCAGAGTGAGCAATGCAAAGCATTGTAGTATTTTAGGCCACAGAAGCTACGGTAGAGACCGAGTAGTGGTAGTAGTGGAGGTAGACATTGCGGTGGTATTTATATCTTATCCAACTTAAAAACATGGTGGAATGGTGAACGCTTGCTGTATTATCAACTGCCATAACCTTTCTCACGACCGGGGTGGGAAACGGATCGCTAATGGAGTGCGATTTTTCAGCTTTCCAGCTTGGAAGTAAAGCAATGGAACTCAGGTTGCCGAGTTAACAAAGAGGTGTCGCATGGGATATTTAGCAGCTGTACGATGAACAAACATCACCTTTGGCAACATGTCCCGACATGTTTGTGTTTTCACTGCATTTTCACACAGATAAGTTATAATCAAAACACATTTAACTGTTGTGTGTTTACCGCTAGCTCCGCATCATGGTGTAGAGCAGCCGATATGTGTAGTTTGTTGTTGGGTTGTTGCAACACAGCTAACTTTGCACAACTAGTTGGCCGCATAGCTACATAATCAATCAAAGAAATTTTATGTGTTTTTCAGACAAACCAGCCTATGAAATGCTACAATGTCACCGTCATTACACCTCAAGCACACAGAAGTCAAAGCAACACACACTGAACGCTTTAACTGGAGGACAAAAAGACAGCAAGCTCTCACAGGAAACAACACTGCAACTGCAGCACAAACACCATACGATGTAGCTGCACAGAGGTCACAGGTGGATAAAGCTGCACCAAAGGACAACACTGGAGACCAGCAGGAATGCAGTTTTTGTGTGCCAAAATTAGCCACTTGTTGGAGAACCTCTTGAAAGATGATGACGTGATGGTCAAGTACTACACTGGGCTTCCATGTTTTGCTGTTGTGATGGGTGTGCTGATGCAGCTTCTTCCCTGCATACCACAGACAGGCCGAAAAATGTTGTCCTTTTCAGATGCTCCTTTTAACTCTGAAGCACCTGAGGCTGAAACTGCCAATCCAGCACATTGCACACCTCTTCTTCATAGACTGAAAAACTTTGTCCACCATGTTCAGAGACACCACAGGTGCACTATTTACACACCTCAACCCTTTTGGTGCACTGGCCAGAGAGACATTGCTTGCCAGGCAGTATGCCACATCTGTGCGTGGAGGCTTTTGGCAATCACGTAGCGGTTAATGTGGACTGCTTTGAAATTTACATTGAGAGTCCATCAAATCTGAATGCTACACACAGACACAGACATTTTCCCTACTACAAACACAAGCACACCATAAAGTGTCTCATTCGCATTACACCACAGGGAGCTATCTCTTCCATTTCCAAAGGGTAGGGAGGTCGTGCCAGTGACAAGCATGTGATTGAGAAGAGTGGCCTTCTTCATAAACTATTGCCTGGAGACTTGGTGTTGGTGGATCGTGGATTTGACATCAGGGACAGTGTCAGACTAATGTGTGCAGAAGTGAAAATCCCTGCATTCACAAGAGGACGCTGCCAGCTGGAAGCAAAAGATGTGGAGGAGACACGGCAGATAGCTCACCTCAGGGTCCATGTGGAGAGGGTGATTGGATATGTACGCACCAAGTACACCATACTAAGTGAGACCATACCAGTCAGCATGGTACTCCCATGTGAAGGCCAGGACATGATTTTCCTTGACAAGACTGTTTCTGTGCTGTGCCTTGTCTAATATGTGCCCTAGTGTTGTTATGAAACCACCTAGTTAAACGGTATACTTTTGACATAAACCCCCTTGTGATGTAGACTGCATTAACAGTGTTATTCATATGTTGCATATCATGTGTTACCATAATAAATGATGGAAAATTCATCCCATTCTGAATCTCCATTTGTGTAACATAATATTGACTAGTACAATGCTGAAGTAAATATGTGTAAAGATCAAAATACCAATATAGTGCAAATACAACAGTAAAGTGGCAGTGTAACCTTCAAGTACTAACATTTCAAGTAAAACTGAGATTTTAAAAAAGGCAAATATAAAAATATCAAGATAAAAACTTGACATAAAAATTATTGCTCTGAAAAGTCCAGATAGCGACTGCTTGTCTTCTGCTTAAAGGTGCAGTGTGTAGAACTTGGGCAGAAATGGAATATAATATTCATAAGTATGTTTTCATTTGTGTATAATCAAATGAAAATAAGAATCATTGTGTTTTTATTATCTTAGAATGAGCCCTTTATATCTACATATGGAGTAGATCCCCTTTCATGGAGGCTGCCATGTTGCAAAGCCATGTTTCTACAGTAGCTCAGAATGGATATAATAGAATGGATAATATATATATATATATATATATATATATATATATATACACGTACATACTGTATATAAAGATAAAAACTGAACAGAAAACACGAAATTCGGACTTTGCACTGAAAAGTCCGAATTGCGTGTTTTCTGTGTAGTGTGCAACATGTTAATTAAAATAAAAAAGACAAATATAAAAAAACAATGTAAAGATACAAATTAAAGACACAAACTATTGAACAAAAAAGTGCCTGTGTTCAGCAACATATAAAGGAGACATAAATATAAAAACACGCTTGTGCTCCACTGTTTCAGTTCATCTGTGTGCATGTGGCGCAGAGCCACGGCTCACTTGCTGAAGATGCCTGACTGAGTCCCACACATCCGATGTGGAACCACTGGATTGCACAGTTTTCGTTGTCACAAGCCACCATGTCGTCCTGGTCTTCAGGCCCTCTGCAAAGGAACCACAGTTTGTTTATGTTCTCTAGTGACCATTTTCTTGGCCTTCTTGTGCGAAATGGCAATAACTCGGTTGAAGGCTTAGCATGCGGTGTTGTGGAGGCTGTTCGTTTGTAGTAACAAGCCACAAGCTCCGGTAGAGAAACCCTGAGGAAAAACTCCTGTGTCTTTGTCAAAAGTCTTGTCCAGAAGTCCACATCCAGTATGATCCAATCCACAACACAATCTTTCTGCATCCACACTACAAAGTCCCAAAACTCTGACCCAGTCACAAAGATCCGTGTTTGTGCTTGGCTTTAGTGCTTGTGTGTCCGCTTCAAGTTTAATGTCCCATCAGTTAGCTGGAGACAAAGGTTGCTGTCATCTGCACAGGCCTGCAGGATGGAGTTGTTGCGGTACTTAAATGTGCATTTGACTTCCAGACAGCCTTTCCCTCAACATGTGCAATGAATGAGCCCAATCAGGTGATGCGCCAACTTCTGGGATTGATGGATTTACTATAAACCCACATTGCTCCACTTTCTGGTTCCCGTGCTGGGATGCTGACAATGTGACGTAGGTCTGCCTTGCTTCTTCCTCATGGTTTATCCCCCATCTGATGGCAGCTGTGGTTGCTGTTTTTGGGGTAGCACACCCTCCTCACAGTTGACATAGCTGGTCTTGCAACACTGGTGGACACAACGGCATGGATATTGGAAACTGTTATTCTTCCTGCTCATGATGTGTACCAGGCAGGGGAACGATATTGCTGTCTCGTCTGAGTTTCCAACACAGCTGCCTGTCTCTCTGTTACCACTACCACATGTGTGAGGCCTTCACAGTGCTGGTGCAGGACAGACAGTTTGCATCTATCCTTTCCTAGGTAACGAAGGTGCTGCAGGGACTTTGGCACTACATGTGGCTTAACAGGATCTGCGTAATGATGGTAGTAGTCCATTCGAGAAAGACAAACAGCCTTATCAGTGTGCAAAATCTGAAGTAGGGGTGACAACCACTGAAAATGTGGTTTTTGGGGTCACGCTGCAGCCAACATGAGTCCATATCTCTGACATTCGTCTCTCTCCACTGATGCACTTGTCGAGCGCCTTCTTCTTAGCTGCACCAGCGGAGAAATCAATCTTGTAGCCCACCTCCGCTTGGACCTTGTCCACACTAGTGGGCATCATCCAGTAGGCTGGAACGTCAGTGACTGTCTTGGTGCCCCATATCTGCATTGCTACTTTAACTTTAAATAGGAGAGCCCCAACATGTGTGCAAGACTCTGCTACGCCAGCCAGCCAGTCACTGGAACTGAGGATCAACCCTGGCTCAAGGTTCATTGAGGCATTGAGAGTGCAAAACCTAAGACATAAATAACATTGAAATAAGTATAAAATTAGTGATTAAAAAAACAACCAAAATGGCACACAGCTTCACATTTACAGGTAATCTCCATTACAGAAACTAGACCGAAACAGCGCAGACTCAACAGCAACAATAACAGTGATTTGGCTGGAGAGCACACTTAGTGAAAGTAAACAACTTAACCAAAATTTGGCCAACGTGAAAGGCAAACTGAAATGACTAAATGTGATGCAGTGTAGGCCTTGGAAAAAGAAGTTGTTTTGTTCAGTTTAGGTGGGTGACACAGAGAGGTTTGTGTGTGGTGAGTGGCAATTATCTATCTTTGTGAAAATGACGGTTTTCTGGTCATTGACTCTGAAAATCTGCAGGTCCTCCACCCATCCATTTGTAAACTAAAGGTGGGCCTTGAAAGATTTATAATTTCGGAACTGCTTGACTGTATAAGTGCTTACACCACAAACAAGGTAGGAAAACATGTCTGGAAATGTTACCTACGGGAGCTCGTTGAGATCACCTGACCACTCTTGGTGTTCATACAGATCAAGCCAATTAATTTCCTTTCTTTTGTTGAAGTAGCGCTCTTTTGCTTCCTTGTTCAGCTTCTCTCAGTAAGGAATCTTGCACTTGTTCTTTGCCCAGTCCATTTGTGTTTTTTTTCTCTGTTGATTTGTCTTTGTTGTTGCTGTGTGCTCGCGGTTGCTGTAAGCAAAATTAATGTAAACAAAGAGGTGTATCCTAAATAATGCACTACCCAAAATGCAAGGCACCATCAGGTGGATGCCTATTCTCTATAGGTGACTAGAGGCCGGTACTACGAAGCAGGATTTGGGGTTAGTGAGGTAACTTCAGGTTTTTAACTCTGGGTTTTCAGGGTTACGACGGTGGTTCACTTCTTACTGGGGTACATCGCCATAGCAACTTATGCTGAATTGCTAAACTGCTTCGGAGCAGGTTAACTTCAGAGGATCGTATCAGAATCTGTCAACCCCCCATCCACTGACCAATCAGATCACCGGAAAAAAAGGAGTTCCATTCCTACAGGATCCCGACTAGGGATGCCACGATGAGGAAATTTTCCCACTGACTAATAAACTCGTGACAACATCGGTGTTACTGGTTACACCAGACATTTTACAAATTATGATATTAGTCAATGATGCTCATCCATAGAGAGCTTACTTTGATCTTTAACATTAGATTTTTAGTTTAGATCTTCTCTTTATTTCAGAGAGTTAGTGACGGTGGGCTTCAGGCTGCTGCCAGTGGGTCGTGCTCCATGTGCAGGCGGGCTGCAGCGCACACAGATGGGGATGAGTCAGAGGACAATTGCCGATTAGAACCAGAACCGGAGCAACTCGCCTGCCATCAGGAAAGAGACACACAGAGAGCAGGCAGAGAGCGGAAGAGTTGCTGCCGAAAACAAGCACCGAGACCCGAGGAGACATGAGACCAGCTGCTTGCTTACAGCTAGCGTTACTTTTGTTTACGGCAGCAAGACGGAGAACAGACGTCTCACTTGGCTACTTTTTGCTGCGACTCTGCTGCTGCTGCAGACACTCCCGGAGGAGACACTGTCAGTTTATAATTGTAGCGTCCGTCGTCCGACTAAGTATTGATAACATGCTTGATACTTAACAAATTGGAGTTTTTTTATTTGATGAACATGGGTGCTGACACGTGAAAATGAAATAAATGGGTTTGCTTCTATAGAAAAAAGCAAAACTACAGTATGGGCGGTGTACAAGTAATGTAATCGGTGTATGTCCCAACACCGTGTAACACCGGTAACACCGACTACAGTGGCAAGCCTAATCCCGACATGGACAAAAGTCCTGAGTTTAGAATAAAGTGACAAGTAAAGAAGAGCAAGATATATTTTTATCAGTAGACACATTTTATTGTTCCAGGCTTTCTATTTCCACTCTGGTTTTAAAACACTAAACACATAATGATGATGTTCACTGTATTTTAATTGTTCAAAGTTCATTTTATCCCCGGAGTGATAGCTGACATTGTGGATGATTTTACACTGTGACTCCATCACTTTAGCTCAGAATAACATCAGACAACTGTGTGATGATAACTGGAAATAAAAATGAAGGATTGTCTTTTATTAGAAAAATAATCCACACACTGTTAATTGGCTCCCATGATTATAAATGCAACATTTCATCAGTCATTAACTACTTTTCCACTCTTTGTTTTGGTAGCAGAAACAGTCTGGCATTACTTTAAGTTTTTTTATGTGACATATTCAGAAGGGTTTTTGCTGTTTCTCTGCAGGTACTTGGTATCACCGTTTCATCTCATATCATATGAAGTATTTAATTCATGGTTTTGATGATGTTGCTCATAATTAACAACCATACCTCTTTCACATCAACACGCTCGTAGCTGTACAGGAAAACCCAGAGTTGACTGAGCTAGTTGATAGCCAGTTTCGTCGTACTGGTTATCTGGAAAGCCAATTTTGGGCTCAGTGAAGCCAGCTAACAAAAAGATTTACTGAGCGTGTTGAACTTGCTTCATAGTACAGGCCCTAGGACTCCCAAAACCTTGGTATTTCACCCAGATGGGCGTGGTTTTGCAGGACAGAGCAGTGCGCACTTCGGCGAGCTCCGTGACCGTTTCAGCCCGTGGTCTGAGTGCACGTTCATGAGTTAGTTTTGTAAAAATAGTGTAGGTTACTACTTTTAATTTGCACTATCCAGTCATGATAACATTAGAATGTCGTAACGTGCTCCATATCATGCGCCATGAAAATATTGGATGAAATTTACTGGCTAGTGTACGTTAGCTAACTTCACATTAACAGTTTTCCTTTGTAAACAAGCTTTGTGTGCAGAGTGCTTGGTAACATTTGCCCCATGGAGCTATAAAAAATGAGGTCACCCTAGTCTATTGTTAACATTAAATTGGTTAACCCCAACGTTAAATTATATGACCCTAACGTCACCAGTTTGTCAACAAATTTAAAGTGAATTGTACCTTATCATTAGCTGTTCAATTTACAATCAGCAAGTGAGTGTATGAGAGTTATGTGTGCGTGATTGAGAGTGAGAGAGTCAACCTGCCCTTTTGCCTTTGCGTTTCTTTATTCAATTAATGGATTGTATTTTTGTTTTATCTCTCACAGATGGGTTCAATGCTGCAGCAGCATGAGAGAGACATGCATGTGATTACACACACACACACACACACACACACACACACACACACACAGTGAAATCTTCATATAGGCAGGGTGGAAAATATGGGGAGTCTCGGGGGGGTATCAGACAAACTACACTGAATAATACATGCATTCAATATGAGATAGGTTATTTGTGCAGATGTATGTTGTTTATGAACGTATACATAATATTCTATTAAAGTATTCCTATAATTTGTATATTTGGTCTTGCATCTTTGTACATGGAAATAATTCTTGTGTAAGATAGGCCCTTGGTTACTGTTAATGACATGTTTTGACAAACACAATAATATCTAAATTAAGGAGTTGCAACATGCACTGCCTCTGGTGATTGCACCAACTGAAATGTAGTTTGGTGAGGAGTTCCCAAACTTTTCCATGCCAAGGACAACAGAAACAGAAACCTTTTAGTATAAAATCCTATGCTATGTCTGCTGTGAAGAGGTATCCTACCCCTGGCAATAGAAGTAGGTAAGTGAGGAAGGTAGAGTGTATTTGGTCTGTGACCTGGGAGATGATTAAAATAAATTGCACTTAGTTTTATTGTAGGCTACTTTTGTTTGATGCAAATGAGTGGCAATGTTGGACTGAGTGGCAAAGTATGGGCTAGTTTTATTTCTAAAGCTTGGAAAATTAGGCAAACTAGACTGAATAATATATGCATACAATATGGATTGGTCATACATGTCAAGTATGAAGGCATATGTTTTCTTCTCATTTGTATATTTGGTCTCACACCTATGTACATGGAAGTTGATAGTCTGCCTTGTAAGCCCATTTGGCTTGGGCATCCATTGATGCAAAATACTACATTGATATCAGAATACAGACACCCCCCCCCCCCCCCCCCCCCATCTGATTAGATTTATGTCATTGGACATAATTTAATCCATCTAAATGTCAATATATTTAAGCATTATGTAGTTGTACATATTCCAGTATATCATTATGATGGTCAATCTGAGAATTTATCAACAGTCAGGTATTTGAAAATCTGCAGGGAAGTCTAGTCGCGATTGCAGTCAAGTGCAAGGTGCAAAAATCTAAGTGTATCTTTGTTAATCGATGATCACAAAAACATTAAAAAAATAATCTGTTTGAAATAACACTTAGACATGAAGTCTCCTGTAGGTTTAATCTTGGGGTTAAAGCAAAGATTAGGTTAATAAACAACTTTTTAGGTTTTGCTAACTTATCCAAAAAGTGACGAGACAACCCAATGCGAGTCAATGAGAATGCACATCAGGTACACAACACTGTGTGATGCAGGATGTAAGGCACCGTCCCTGGGTGAAATAAAAAATTTTAGGGAGTCCCATAGGTGACCTAGGCAACCACCTAGGGCGCCATCTAATGGGGGGCGCGGATGTAACAAGCTAATTTGCGCTGGAATGAGCTGCAGTTAACATGCTCCCAGCACGCCTATCTAATGCACTGGTATCCTTCATGGCGCCTGCACATGGATTTGCTGGATGTTTCCATTAGCTGAGATTATAAAATTTGGGCAGGAGTTGTGTTAAAAATTGATGAGCAACCCATTTTGCATAACACACATTTTGTTTTTTCACATTGTGTTGCACTAAAACTGACCACTGAATTACATTATTTTTGAGATTACATCTGTAGTATAGAAAGAAGTGCCAGAGGTAGAAAAGCAGCTGTTAGTAGTTAGAATCAGGAGATATTATGAACAGGAAAAAATGCAATTAATGTACATTACCTCATTTAAATTTTATTTTAAACATAAAAACAAAATGGCACAGGTTAGGAAACTACAGCACACCAGCTGTAATAAGTTCGAACTTAGCCTAGTTATAACCAAAGTTTTTACGGTAACACTTTACTTTAAGCCCCCCTATTTAACATACATCAGCAGTATATAAAAAAAATTTAAAAATGGTTTACAACACACTAGAATGTACTTATAAGCAAATATGAGGAGCTTTTTAAGTGGTAAGCAATGTACAGTATTTGTCAAATTATAACTTCTCATATGAAGACATACCTTATATCATTACAACTGTGTTTTACTTTATTATCATCAATTATCTCTCTAAATACCAGAATCCAAACTTTTGACTGGTACTGTATATCTGCCTACAACAACATTACAGGGTGTAATAAACCATTTATTAACTGTTTATATACTGCTTATAAATGCTAAATAAGGGGACTTAAAGTGTTACCAATAAGTTGTGACTAAATTTTTACACCCATTAACTGGGTAAATGTTCAGATTTACAGATAAATAATTTTACTCAAAATAAACAATGAATAAAATTAAATACATTAATATGTTAAATGTATTGCTTTCATTTTCTTCAATTAAAAGTAGCTTAAAAACTGACTCATGCCTTTGTACTCTCACGGTTAGATTATTGCAACGCACTGTATACTGGTTTGCAAAAAAAAACTATTGATTGACTGCAACTCGTCCAAAACTCTGCAGCAAGAATTCTAACAAAAACCAGTAAAAGAGTTCACATTACTCCTGTGTTAGCATCTTTACACTAGCATTGAGGATAGATTTTAAAATTCTTTTACTTGTTTTTAAAGCTCTGAATGGGCTAGCACCCTCTTACCTGTCAGATTGCCTGTCGGAGTATGTTCCAAATCGCATGGTGCTGGTCTGCTGAAGGTGCCACTGACGAACAGCAAGAGGTATGGCGATGCTGCCTTCAGTTGTTATGCACCGAGGATTTGGAACATGCTCCCCCCTCATATCAGACAGGCCACCTCGGTTGACAGTTTTAAGAAGCAACTCAAAACCTACTTCTATGACCTTGCCTTTTATTGATTTTGTTTTACCCCTATGATTTTATCCCTTCTCTAGAATTTGTCTTTTACTCTTTTACTATGTCTTAACTGATATTTATCCTGTTTAATATGTATATGTGTGTGTGTATATGTATGTTTATGTTTCTGTATGTATGCATATATATACGCATGCATATGTATATGTATATATATGTACGTGTGTGTGTGTGTATCTATGTGCTTGTGCATATGTATATGTATATATATGTACGTGTGTGTGTGTGTATCTATGTGCTTGTGCATATGTATATATCTGTATCTATGTTTTACATTTCTTTTGTAAAGCACTTTGAGCTGCATTTTATGTCATGAAAGGTGCTCTATAAATAAAGTTCATTATTATTATTATTATTATACTTAAGATGTGCAAGGAAAAACAAACAAATAAACAAAACCCCCCAAAAGGCTGCAGGTATTTTAATGGGACATGTAAGCTGCTGTTGATGTGTAGAAAGAGAACAACCTGCAGGTCTGACTCTACTGACAGGATGTCTCTTGTCTTGTTTTCATGTTTACCAGCCATCAGAGGGCCACATAACACAAATATGAATGTGCATGGACATTGATTGATATCCGTTTTCCACAAGCAGCCAAAACCTGTCTGTCAACCTGTTAGCCGAGTAGTTTTGCCAGTCGGCTCAGTGTGTTGAGATCTTTTGGCTTTTCTTTGAGCTGTTTTTTTGGGTCAAATCTTTCCATCACTGCTCTGACGCTCACTTGTTTTCTGACTGCTTAGCTCCTGCAATACTCCCGAGCTGGAAAAGCGCGTTGTGTTGCTATGGCAACCGGCAACCGTGAGTTGCCATGTCAACTATGACTACCTGCAAGTTTTTAATGTGGTGGTTTTGATATTCATTACTTATATATTCAGTTTTGATATGTTCGAAAACCTAATACCTAGTTAAAGGTACAGTATGTAGTATTTAGTGGCATCTAGCGGATAAGACTTGGCAGAAATGGAATATAATATTCATATTTTTTAAATTAGTGTATAATCATCTGAAAATAAGAATTGTTGTGCTTGTTTTACCTTAGAATGAACCCTTTATATCTACATAGGGAGCGGGTCCTCTTCCACAGAGTCTGCCAGGTTGCAGCGCCATGTTTCTACAGAAGCCCAGAACAGACAATTCAAACACTAGCTTTCATGTTTTTCGCATGTTTTCCGCCCACCATAGTTTCTCTTACACGCTTGGAAGTGGAGGGCAAGGGGAGGGGTATTCAGCTGGTTGCAATCTGCAACCTCACCACTAGATGCCTCTAAATCCTACACACTGGTCCTTTAATGTAAATGTCGGCGATTTTTTTTATGTGGTGAAATGTTACAACACACACAATAAATGAACAATAATGACCTTGGCCGATCCTCGGCGCCCACTTTGGGAACCACTAGCAGGCTATAGAGTGAGGGGTAAAAGAGATAATATGGGGCATATGTATATAATATACACACACACACACACACACACATATATATATATATATATGTGTGTGTGTGTGTGTGTGTGTGTGTGTGTGTGTGTATATCATCAATTGTTCTGTTTTTAGCGGCCTTTAACGAGCCCCATTTACCAAGAGGTGAGCCCATTGGCGAGATGAGGGTGCCCAAGGTTAGTTCAGACATGTCTGAAATGACAGCAGGGCAGAGAGGACTGAACTGCGCAGATGTTTTGAACAGCAGAGATTACAACTGAAGAGTTAGAGCAGATGAGAATGTTTGTGAATACTTTGGATATGAACGCAACTAAGTTAGGAGTTTGAGAATAAAAACGTGAAGGTTTCAACTTCTAAAAGCAAATGCTGTTGTGGAACCAACTGTCCTAGGCTATGGAAAGTAAGCCCCAGGAACACGCTTTAGTTTTTCAGGAAGACCGATGAAAGAAATGTTAAATGAGAGCTTGCTTTGAGTTATAGAAGCTAGTGGAACAGAGACTAGCGCAGATCTGATGCCATGCCTTCGGCTCTCTATAACAAAAGGTTATGCAAATAATGTTAGACTGAATGACCACAATAATGACAGTTAGTTAAGCTCATAAGATCAGATATTTCCACCTCACTCTAAACTGAATGAATACTGTTAACTAACACAATTTTATATGTAAATAAATAAAATAAAAGCTTCTTATTAGCTTCTGATAAACTTTGGAATATATTTTTACACAAAATGAGGTCTGTGGATTTTGTCCGCCATCACTTACATTGAAAACACATTAAGTAGGGATCTTTTAATGGCCAGTATGAACAGGAGGAATGATTACATCAAGAAAAACCTGTTTCAATGTTCATGTTGTGCACCTGACTGTTGTTTCAGACAGACTTAGGAATTGTGAACTAATCCTTTAACAGAAAAGTGACAATTCAGATTTTAATTCCCTCAGAACTTAAAAAGTCTCAAACTTAGTACGTAGCATCTGTCCTGTAAAGCAATGCTATTACGTAAGCACATAAAGTTCTACTTCACATTTGATAAATCATGTGCGTGTAAATTAATACACTGCATACGCCAGGTCGTGTCAAAACACAATACACATACACTATATATGTACTTCCATGCTTGTGAGGACCTCCACTCACTCCTTTAATCTTTAATCATCTCAACTACATCATCAAACCCAATTTAACCTTAACTTAAAACCAAGTCTTGAAGCCCTGAAATTAAAAGAAATAAATTAAAGATATTATGACCTGGACAAAATGTTTGCGCTTTCCAAACATTTCCTCTCTGTCAAGGTCTAAACTCATATCGGTCCCCGCAAAGATTGTAGTACAAGAGTACACACACACACACACACACACACATGCTAGGACATATTTCTCTTGTTGCTGGCCAAGTTCTTTGATGTAAAATGGTCAGCAAAATGTTCTCTCAAGCGTTCATATGTCTCAACAAAACATCTGTTCCAGACAGGTATCCCTCCATCGGCACTCAAAAGCTGAGCTCCCTCTCTTGGGGCTTTACAGTACGTCTCCCTGGGTTTTCCGCGTCTCTGTTGGAGCTCCTTTGTAGCTGTTTGAGCTGTGCGCCAAAATCAAAGCCAGGTCCCCCTTCCTACAGGCACCAGGATCTGTCTCTCTGTCTGTCTCTCTGTTTTACTCTCTTTCCAGCCCTAAATTTCATGATATCTCTTTTCCCATTCCTGGTTGTTGTAAAAAAAAAAAGAATTTAATTGTCTATTAAAATAAGTCTTTAAACACAAGACATGACTTCACTTTTCTATAGTCTTGAATGCAGTTTTGGGTGCAGAGATGAAAGGTTGTTGGAAGTCAGATTTGTGTGATTGACGGGAGGAAAAAATACTAAATTAAAGAGTTAAATGTCCAGTGTCGTCTGCAGCTCTGTGTGTTGTGTGATGACGGCTGGAGGTAGGCTGAAGCCTGGCATCGTTCAGGGTAATGTGGCTCTGAGAAAAGAAAAAAAAAACGATGCTCATTGCTTTCCTATCGCTCATGCATGCCGCCATTTGCATGTATATTGCAGACACAGAAATGCATATGATTGAGAGCTTTCTAAAGTCCCAAACCACCATCTCTCTCCTTTCTTCCCCTTTCTCTCACTCCACTCCACATCGCCTCACCCAACCATCTCAAAATATTTGCAAAATCTCTGCCACCATTTTGTCTGATATCTTTTTTTTCCCCTTTTGTCTGAAATATATTAACATACTCCTCTCTCCTCCTCCTCTGATGTCTGTCTTTTTCTTTCTAGCTTTCTCAATTTTTTTTCTTTTGCTCCCTTAATGCAGCTTTTATCGTGAGTCCTGTTCTTTTTTATTAGCAGTCCAGAAAGCGTGACATTTATGTGAACTGCTCTTGGAGTTTCTCCTCCCTATTGTCTATCAGTGAAGCTTCAGACCCCCCAGCACCATGGCTCCATACAGAGTCAGCTCTTGCCCTCTGTCACCATTCATAATTCTCATATCAGCCAGCAATGAAACTTAATATCTTCATATCTTCATATCAACCATCCCTGCCTTTTAATAATACGGGAAATTGCTGGTCTAGGTAGCTGCTTGAAATGAATATTCTGGATCTACATCAGTTGCATTCATTAAATCAGAAGAAATAAAGGGAGGAAAATATCTGGTTAACTATTGTTTTATGAAAATATTACATTTGTCATTTACAAGTGACAGTGATCATTTATCCAGATGTGCAACATGTGCAACACAGTGATGATGAGTGTACCAAAGCCTCTAATGACCACAGAACATTTCCCCTCCCACTGTTAAGTCCTCTCATGAGAGCAACCTGGAAACTGAACCTGTGTGTACGTGTGTACATGTCTCTCTATGTGTGTGTGCTGGGCACATGCGCACATGCTCGCATTAACAGACGCAGTTCCTGACTGATCTGTTTAAAGACACACCAGCCACTCTGATTACCGTCTCCATAGCCAGCCATAAATAATGAGATTTAGCTCAATTAGGATCCTCTTGAGGTGTAAAATAAGTGGAGAGGCTACAGTTAGCCTCCAGTAATCCACACAGCTCCTGCTCGGCTTGCTAGTGGATTACAACCCCGGGGTCACTGTTTATCCTTTACGTAAACTAGCTGCTGTGTGCAGTGCTCACGCTGCAGAGCCGAGCAGAGCAGAGCAGACACCTCCTGGCCTGATAGCATCTGATCTCTCAGCTACTTGACGAACAACAGGACACTCCGGCTTCAACCTTCCCCCAGCAGCAGTACCATCACCGCCAATGCTCCATCCATCTTCCAGCTCTTACTCTGGATCTCTATCTCCACTGTTCAGACATGGGGACTGGAAGGGCAATTCAATCTCTGTTATATCTGCTGAGAAATGGTGATGCTGCCGCCGCCTGATACAGTGGGTGGTGAGCCACAGACTACATGTGTGTAATGCCACACAGGAAGTCCGACACAAGAAAGAAAATCTTTAAGATTCGAATGTGCTGTGAAGAGCTTTCTGCAGATTACAGTTATATACAAGCAAACTACATTCAAATTTCCAGTTTAATGTACAGGATCTCAGATTTGTCTTCTCTCCAAATCTAAAAATCAAACAATATAATTGTGACGTCTCCGACTAGTCTGAGACTCAGTCAGGTTACAACTCACAAGTTATTTGAATCTTAACATCCAAACTGACCAGGCTGACATGCCCTATTTTCTGCAGATCTGATTAAACAGATGTTGCACGATAATCATGAAGATGAGTGTTATTTTGACGGGAGGTCGGCTCGCTCGCTCAAGTCTTTATTTGGTTTGTTTTTCTCATAATTGTTTTTACATTTGAATATGTTTGCATTGATTACATTTAAATCACAGAGATAAGACAAATCTAATTAGAGGTGAAAGAATAAAGAAACGTGGCAGATTTATTACCCAACTTAACCGTGTTTTCCCCATTGCTGTTGAGAGTTTTACTGATTTTTTTCAAGGACAGTTGTGCTTCTTCTCTGGTTACCTTCTTACAGTACAAGTGGACACGTTAGCAAGGCTACTGAATAGTAGCCTGCTGACGGTTTCTGCTGTCTTCATTTGTCATGTGACCCTCGCCTTGCAGGTTGTAGTGGTCCCTCAAGAGTCTCCCATTTTCTGCAGATAAGTTTAGACCCTCCACAATGCTAAAAAATCAATCGTCATATAATAGGCCTTTGTATTGGCATGCTTTCTATTGCACAGTGTAATGTAGCTTCATAGTCTAACCATGCAGCGTTATTTTGTTCATTGGCAAAAGAGAAGCGTGTTAGATAAGTTTACCACAATTATCACCACAACTCTATGTTCAGTACAGAAAGTCTGTGTACTCAGGCGGGGAAGACAATGCAATAAACAAGAGTATCAGATGACTTCGGAGAATGACAGAACTACAGAGAGAAGTTTTTATAAATGACGTGCTGAACCGTCATGCAATTCCACAAATTGCTTGCCAGTCAGACCGATGTGCATCTCACTCTTCTCTGAGTGACAGAAAAGGCTGCAAATTTCACCTCAGAGGTTTGACGACACCTCAACCAGTATGTGACAGAAACTGTAGTTTTGCAGAAGGAGAAAGGAATGTCTCCCAGAGAGGTGTGGTCTGTCTCTCTGTCTCTCTGCATGTCTGTTGGTCTTCTGGGCTTCCATTTTATGGCGTGTTGGTGAGGCCGACACAGATATGGTTTCACTCCCCTTGGCAGAGCCAGGCCCCGCTGCTGACAGCAGGTTTTATTTGATGTGGACGTCCCGTGTTGGGTTTCAGCACTGGCTTCAACATATGATCTCCATTATGACCAGAGGAGGAACGCATGCTGGTGGATGACTGGTGACTCTGGGCAGACAAGGAGAGGTGGTGGTGGTGGTGGGGAGGGGTGGGGGGGCAACAGACGGAGAGTGGCGTACAGGGAGGGAGAAATTTAGATGTAGAGAGAGACAAATGGATCAGGTGGATGAGACAAGATGAGAAGATGAAACGGAAGAACGGATGGAAGACATGAACAGAATTAAAAACAGAAAGATATGAAGGAATAAGTGAGGAGAGTGAACAGAGTTTGGTGTTAATATAAACCAGTTTAACTCCTTCATATCGTTAGCATTTAGACAGTTAAGCCTGTCATAAAACACAAAAGAGCATTTATATACATTTTGTCCCTTACAACAAAGATAAAGTCCTGCAGAAAACATTTCCACTGATTTTTACACTGTCCACTTTTTTAAAAATGTACAATGCATTGTCAGTGGTTTGGATTGGCTTACATTTAACACACAGCAGTGATGACAATGAGGACATGTATGTTTTCTTTTGGTTGCCACAGATATGCAGATTAGAAGTTTGCATCTTCCCACATGGGCATCATATACCATCTGTTTATTTATGGTACAAAAGGCAGCACTGTTAATGCTATTGGTGTTATTCATGTTTGTCAGTGTCATGTCTTTGAAAAATATGTAGCCCTGTACGTTATCATTCAACTTATTTAACCTTGTAATGGAATTTTCCCATTTTAATGAAGTCATTTAGTCCATAAATGTGATGATGTAAACATAGTAATGTACATATGAGTAAAGTTAAGCGTAATGAAGTTGTCTTATCAGTAAAATAATACAATTCAGTACTTAACTGGGTTACAATTATCTGTCTAGTTATCAATATCCCACTGCACAGTTCCACTGATGCAGGAACTCAATGGCGCACAGTCAGTCTTCACAACATTGGGTTTTACATTTTACAAATCTATATCTATGATATATGCCAGGCCTATTTTTAATCAAAATGTCAACATATTTTGTCTCTCAGCAAACTTTATGAACCACATTCAACATTAGTTCCACAGTCCTGAAAATGAGGAGGATGTAATACATCCATCTGCAAACAAAGCTGAAATGAAAACGACTACTAGCTGAGGATATAAATTGCTAATCTGATACAGCATGTACAATGGCTCATGAAACTTAATTATATGTTGGCACAATATACGTGGATGTTACCTAACTAGGTGCCTCTGAGTGCAGTCCTTTAAAATCTGGAATATGTTCAACTAATAGATTCAAGGTGTTAGACGGCATTTGTTTAAAGCGAGAAGAATTAATTACACAGAAAGTCTTACATAGCACCTGCTGTGAAAGGTCAAAAAGATAAGTGACTGAGCAAACAAAGGTTTTGTTCGACAAATTTATAAATTCTGTGTAAGGGTGTCTAATAGGTAAGAGAGCAGAAAAATGACTAAAGAAATATACACGCAGGCGCTGCACAAAGACTACCATCATTGTAATGAATTCACATCATATATCAAATTATTGTCAAACTCCAACTAAGTGAAGTGATAATTGACACAAATGGAGCCTATGATGACAGTAATATAGGCAAAACAGTATTATCATCAGTTTTAACAATTAGGAATGAAACCTCAGACAGATGATATTCTGCATGACCTTCATAGGCCTCTTTTTTTCACATCATTATGTCTGCATTTACATCATTTCTAAAACAGGCTGTTGTTCCCAACCCCATATAGAACAACCTTGCAAATGTAATTCTTAAATAATGGGAGTAAGTTGCTTATGGTATAGCTTCCCATCTTCCCTTGTGTTGGTGATAACTTGGCCTAACTCTAGCACCAATGTGTTTAATAATTTGATGGAGAGGGAGGGGGGGGGGCATATTTATTGGATTTAACTGTTTTGGGGGCTCTCTCTCCGTCAAATTGAGCCTGCACACCATTCTATAATTCCTTCTTATCGGCCAGAGGCTTTAGTTATTTACTTTAAAATGGACTAATTTCTTATTCCAGCGGAGGGGGGACCGGCCGCTGACTTGAACAGCTGCTTCATGACCCAAAAAACTGTCAGTCTTTCCCTGGAATAAATTGTGGAATGTTCCATTCCGCGGCGCGGGGGTGGTCGACGTTAGACAAGACCACGAATCCTCTTTGAAAATCTGCTTCCATCTCGTTTTAGTGAAACAAACACAATCATATGTATGTTTTGAGCTACATGGTTCTATTCGTGAGAGATCCAGTGAGGTTTCGAACCGATGTGGAGTAGACGTTTTCTACCGCTCACCCCCGCCTCTGAGAGCAGAGATTCGTGTAGGCTCATAGTAGAATCAATTCACAGAGAGGGCAGCTTGAAACCGGCCGCTCATGCCTGTGCGCTTAGTTTGGAGAGAGTGGCGTGTCGGGCAGCTTGGAGTTTAATAGTCCGGGTAGCATCCGTGCTGTATGTACATGTCTGTCTCTCCCCATGTGTACGTGCATGGCTGTTACGGCTGTAAAAGACTCAGAGACCGAGAGAGAAAAAGAGAGAGAGAGAAATGTGCTCGGAATTTAGATTTGACATGTTGTTAAATATGTGATTGAATCTTTGTTTAGGCGCAGCGGAGGTTTATGACAGATGTGGTGAAATAAAGTTTCAACCAAGTCCGCTTCTCTCTCTCTCTCTCTCTCTCTCTCTCTCTCTCTCTCTCTCTCTCTCTCTCTCTCTGTTCCTCTGTGTGTGTGTGTGTGTGTGTGTGTGTGTGTGTGTGTGTGTGTGTGTGTGTGTGAAATACAGCGACTGACACGGAGATGAAGAGTATGTGCGAGCATTTTTCCTTCCCACCCCCCCCCCACCCCAAAAAATCTCTCAAACTTTTCACCGTGTCAAAACAGATCTGACACAGAAACACATTCATTTTGACACTTGTCACACACAGTTGGCGTGACTCAGATGGCTACAAAGTTGACAGGCTTCGTGCCCAGCTATACCTCTGTTATTTGTTCATGTGCACAAAGACACACGAGTGAGAAACATCTGATCCATCAGCACATTCAAAATTAAAGATTTGTCAGATTAAACCACCCAAATATTCACGATACTTCCAGTGGGAGGTTTAATAACAAGATGGCCCAATATTTTTGTGTAAGGTGCAACATAAACATTTAAGTGTCACTTAATTCTTGCTATAATATTAGAAAATTTAAAGGCCAATTTACACATTCCCATTAAGGCGATTTCTCTTGCTTCTTGTGCAGTTTTATTTAACTTCTCATCCTCACCTCACATGTTCATCATTTTCTCTGAATTTAATCTTTGAGATAAATTATTCACAGATATACAGTACAATAGAGTGTCCAATCAATCCTCCTGATGAACTCTCCTTCTCCTTCTCTTAACTGTCTCTCCTCTCACATTATTCTGTTCATTTCCACAGTCAGACACGTGTGTGTGTGTGTGTGTGTGTGTGTGTGTGTGTGTGTGTGTGTGTGTGTGTGTGTGTGTGTGTCAGTGGTGGTGGCTTGTTTAATGCACTGCAGGTTGGCTCCTGCAGCAGGTCTGGCCAGATAAGAGCAGCACACAGCTTTCTGCTGGGAGGGAGAGAGAGGAAGAGAGAGAGAGAGAGAGAGAGAGAGAGAGAGAGAGAGAGAGAGAGAGGGAAAGAGAGAGAGAGGAACATTGCCTCTTCACACACACATAAACCATTAAATTGTAATAATGGGGCCACCAGCACTCAAACTTGGATCCATAGCGCCCCCTGTGGGTGATTAATGGAGCCACAGCCAAAAGTGACAGTTTCCCTGTTGTGTTTGTGCACCCAGGCAGATTCAGCAACTCTCTTCTTTTACAGTGTGTGCAGGTGAAGGTCAGCAGGGCAGGAAGAGAGAGGAAAAGCACAAAAAGAAAGAGAGGGGATAAGAAAAAGGGCTGTAGGGAAAGGAAATTACCTGGAGCCACGGACATAGTAGTATTGTGGATACATAATTTTACATTTACATTTTTGTCATGTGGCAGACGCTTTTATCCTAAGTCACTTACAAGCGAGGCAAGACAGAAAGAGCCGTGGTACAAATTCTCAAGCACTGGACAGAAGTTGTTTTTTTTTTTTAAATGATCATTAAAGTAAGAAACAATTGGAAGCAGACAAGTGCATAAGAACCATAAACAAAGAGAAAGTAGTGCAACAATCAACAAATTGCTAAAAGGTTAAAACTACCTATTCCTCTAACTGCCTGAGGATGAGTTTACACTCTACAATTACACAGATTTTACATGATGGCTTTTTAAAGGCTGATTCTGATATATTTTTTTAACTCAACATGTTTAAATGAGCCTTTTTCTGACAATAAATAAAACTTCAATCAAAAAAAAGCATTTCATATTTCTCCTGAGAGCATGGGTGAGGACTTGTAACAACATTAAGATTATGATATGAGGAGATAACATTTTTTAATAGCTAGTCAAATGTTTTTAGGGTGGGTGGGGTTTCCCTGGGGGATCTCAGTATTTCTAAAATTATGACTACAACCCTGCTTGGAGCTGCCGTTGTGTGGCAGACACCCTTTGATGTAAAGGCTTCCTCCCAGCAACAGTGCCACACACTCCTGGCTGCAGGAAAACTGGATTAAACCAAGAATTGCTGAATGGTGTCCACGCACCGTTGTGTTCAAAGTGCGGCCTGAGCTCCCATCAGGTCATACAGAACATATCAGCTCATGTGATGTGCGTATGTTCTTTGAGCCTGTGCCTGCAAGGACCATAAAATCTCAGTTTATCTTCCCCTGCGTCAACAGAGAAAGACTGATTGAGGAAGACAGTGAAAAAGTGAGAGAACAAGGCCACATTTGCATTAAATGAGTCAATGTGTCAGCGTGAAAAGTACAATCCCTTCCTACTCCCTTTATTTTTTTTACACACACACACATGTATCATCTATTTTTAGCAAGACCAGGTAGAGACAAGCACGAGAAACCCCCTACCTCTCTTTGCATCTCTCTAGCTTGTTATCAATGGGAAGCCAGCCGCTGCCAAACTCATTCACTGCACATGGAGCGAAGGCCGGCCCAGTCAAGTTACTGAAGTGGCACTACAGTCCGCAATTTTTCTCTCTTTACCTAAAGTGTCTGAATGTATGGCAGACAATCAGAGCTATGATAAGCCCTCCACACCTCCTGTGTGGTGGGTGAATAGGAAGTGAAACACACACAAAAAGCTTAAAGGAATCAACCTGGTGTGAGAAAACAACAGAAAGTCTGAAGATATTGTTCCAAAAAGTTTGTCTGTGCCAATTTCTCTCGATCCCGGTTGTCCAGAGAAGGAGGTTCCTTAAAATTGCACTACTAAATTGAACTGAAGACTTGTATTATCGGCCATCATCTGTCCACACATACTTCATTATTAATGGAAAGTGTCGGTGCTGCCTTCACTGGCAACCGGCAGCATCACACCTTCCGCACTTCACTTGAACTTTTTCTTGCCGCAGCATCACACGGTGATGTAAGGTAACAATCTTTTTGTAGAGAAACTTCTTTTCTTTGATTATGTGACACATCTGACAACAAGGAGGCATGTTTTGATATTTCTTTCTGTCTCTCTGTCTGTCTTTCACACAGCCAACCAGCATGTTATGCTAATTGGACACATGTACTTCAAGCTCTGTTGCAGTGCCCCCGTTCTGTGGTGTTTGATTATATATTCATTGTATCTGACCTGTTTCTGATGCCATGACGGAGAAGCCAAATTTTCCATCTGTGTTTCTTTTCTTTTCTTTTCTCTTCTCTGACTCAGTTTAACAACTTCATCACATTTTTTTGTCTCCTGCAGGTTAGAGCTGGTAGGTGCTTCATTTATTCTCCCAGCAGCAACATTTGCTCTCACTTGATGCTGAAGCTCTCATCTATCTTATTTTTTTGTGCCCATTTTTCATTCCATTTTTCTTTTGGCTTAATTTATTTTGTGGTAACAAATGTCAACCATTCTTTTTCTTGACTATTTTGTCCATATCAGCTCATTCTGTAGTCTGTCATGGTACAATTGTAGTAAGAAGCAGATGTCTCTTGAATGAGCACAGTGAACATCAATCAGCAACACAACTGTCATGTTTGTCCAAGAGAACTTTCTCTTATTGATATTAAATTATATAAATGCACTTTGATGCAAAAACATGATTGTAAAGGTTAGGGTTAGGTGAACTCAACACAAGGCTCATAATAAACTTCCTGTTGTGGTAGTTGGAGAATCTCTAAAACTATGCTGCCACCAAGTGGACCAAAGCATTTATTGCACATTTAGGATTTTAGTTTAGCAGCAAGGCGGGATAAAGCATTAGGAAAGAAATTTCTCTGGTAGTATTTTAATAATTGATTTCTTTTAATAACAACTGCTAAATGTAACAAGATATACTGAATGACTTGTACTATATGACCAAAAGTATATGGCCACTCGTCTACATACTTTTGTGTATGTTTCGTCCCCTTAGGTTCAGTGTAGGGAAATCTTAACGCTACAGCATACGATGATATTTTAGAGGTTTTTGTGGCACACCTGTGGCTGAATAGGAGCCTTGCAACCAGTTTCTAAAATCTTTTGGATAGCAGAAGAGTGGAGGCTCTTATAGCAATATCATAATGGTTTTGGAATGAGGTGTTCAACAATCACATATGATGTCATTTTCAGCTGTCTGTTTCTTTATTCTTATGCTTAATTAATTCTTATAAGACTGAACACACACACACAAATGCACACTTATTAGCATGTTTTTAATAAAAAACACTTCAGTCTCTCTTTATTTACAATGAAAACACTTTATTCATTATGTTGTAAGTATCATTTCATTGAAAATAAACAGACCAGTAAAAAGGAAACAATACAGTTTGAAATTCATATCATATTCCTTGTGATATACCTTCAGTTTGAACCAGCACAGATATGGATTGAATGGCTTTTTTATGATTCAGAGTCCTTTCTGTAAATCATGAGGATATTGTCATTCATTATTACACATTCTATCAATGCTTACAGTAAATAGTAACACAAAAAACCACAAGTCTACAGTAGAGTCGTGCCATACTGGCATGGGCGGTTAAGATAAACTATCGAAGCGTCACTTGCATGCACGGTTTATTGTCTACATAGCCTGGATTAAAAGAGAGCGTTACAGGACATCAAAAGCACTGAGAGGAAAACAGAAAATCTTCTCTAAGACTGTGCAACTCTGTTCAATAACAAAGATTTAAACGCTTTGCATTTCACATTGTTACAGAGGTTATCCTTCAGTATGTGCTCCTGGGACATACAAAATAGTCAGCTATTTGAAAGCACATGGCACATTTAACAGCTAAGAACTTTAAGTGATATAAGAGCAATAATATGATAATAACAATAATAATAATACAGTAATAGGTGCAATCTCCCCTCTATGTGTCTCTTTCCAATCTGTGTTACAATGTATTTTACAGACAGATCAATTACATTTGTTTGATGAATTGACTGTACATGGCACTTCAATAACATAATTTGCTAACTTGTGTCGAAAATTCTGAATAAATAAAGAATGAAATAATGTTTAATTCTTGCTCATTCTAAGACAGAGCGTCCAGTTTTGACTCCTTTACTGGGTTTTCAATATGTTCCTCATAAATGAATGTATGCTGTTTGTAGATGCAGACGTGCACACAGACACACAGAGGAATACGGTGACACTGTTTTAGTTTTTTTGAGAAAGTATGTTTTTCTGAACTTAGTGAGAATGGGTAGCTCACCTGAGAATTATTTCACAGTGTGAAACCTGATTCTCAATTTCTAGACCACTTTTGCAGACAGTATTACTAAACAGATGACAATGCAGGATATGTAAACTTGAGCTTAAGTATCTTTTCCCTGCAGCGCTCACAAGAGTGCTCTCAAAGTGTTTTGCTCATCTTTCATTCATCTTCCTTTCCTCTCTGACTTTTCTTCGCTCTCAGCCATTAATTAATCCAAACTCTCTGTGAGAATGAGGAAAATTTCATCTAAAATGAATCTCAGCTTCTTTTGTGCACATTAGACATGAAAAATTATGTGAAAGCTGTAATCCATCCTCTCTCCTTGTCTCTCACCGATGTGGCTCTGAGACAGAAGCACTAAGTTACAACTGTCTTATCAATTAGCAATGTGCAGGCTGATCAATAAGGATACATTTGTATCTGAGGATGGACTTTAAGAAATCTGAACTGTACAAGCAAATGAAACGCATGACAGGCGTCGCTAACTGAGAAGCCCGTCTGATCAACACAGGCTAGATGTTTCAGTAAGATAATTTTTAATGACGGGACCATGCTCTTAAAAATATGTTTTTAAAAATTCTGGTGACTGAGTGAGTCGGTTGATGTGTTTGTTTCATCTCTTTCACTGACGGGCCACAGATTTTTAGACAAAGTTAGCCTGGGAAACAAGACAGCTGCTCTCCCACCGGTACCTTCTAAACACAAGTTTTGTTGAGGTCAACTTTCACCGGCAGCGGCCCCGCCTCCTGGCTCTCCTCTGACTGTTTGACGGCGACGGCAATCACAGGACTCAGATGGTATGGGTTGACTTTGTGGGCATTATCCAGAAACTCTTTATCTCCATTGATACTCAGCTGGAAAGACACAAGACAGAAGAAAAGTAATAACAGTGAGGAAATAGGAACCAAGTTCACTCACACATACTGTACCTCAACCTGCAGTACCTCACTCCACCTTGTCTCGACATTCATTCAGCAACGACAGAGTCAACAGTCAGTTTAAACCTTTATACGGTTGCATAAACAGACAGTTCCCATCATGATTTTATGTAGTGTTGTAATTTCAAAGTCCCTTCTCTCAGACCAGTTGGAATTAATAGGATGTGCATGTTGCCATGGTAACCCAGAGTCTTTGATACAAGTATACAATCAATAAATCAATCGATCAAGTTTATTTGTCACATGTAATCTTATAAGGTACAATCACAGTGAAATGTAATCCCACCAGTTCCTTCAATTTGTGCTTTAAAAATAGTTTAAATAGAATAAGAATAGTAATAAATATATGTGTATGATTGGGGGGGCAGTCTTAGGAAGTGACCTCATTTAGGATCCTAGGGGCCTGACGGTAGAAGCTCTTCCTGAGCCTCTCAGTGCTGGCCCGGTGTATCCGGTACCTTCTTCCTGACTGCAGCAGGGAGAAAAGGCTGTTATCCGGGTGGTTGGGTTCCTTGATGATTCTCCAAGCCTTATTCTCACAGTGCCTCTAGGCAGGGTAGAGCACCGCCTATTGTCTGTTCAGCCAAATGAACCACTCGTTGCAGGGCCTTGTGGTCCTGTTTGGTGCTGTTTCCGTACCAGGTAGTGATGTTCCCTGTCAGGACACTCTTGATGGGGCAGGAGTAGAAATTCCTCAGTATTTGAGGGGATACCCAGAATTTCCTTAAGCTTCTGAGGTAAAGCAGTCTCTGCCTTACCTTTCTCAAAACTGAGTCAGTATGCAGCACCCAGATCAGGCCGTTGGTGATGTGGACTCGAAGCTGTCTACCCTCTCCACTGACGACCTGTTGATATTAAGGGGGGAGTAGCTCTTTCCCTGCTTCTTTCCAAAGTCCACTATCAGCTCCTTAGTCTTGCTGACATTCAGGAGTAGGTTGTTGTCCTGACACCAGTGGGTCAGGTCCTCTAATTCTTTCAGGGAGGCCTTTTCATTGTTATCTGTTATCAGGCCCATCACAGCTGTGTCGTCAGCAAACTTGATGATGGTGTTGGAGTTGATTGTTGGAGGGAACTATGGTGTTAAACGCTGAACTGTAGTCAATGAACAGTAATCTCACAAAGCTCCCTTTCTTGTCCAGGTGAGATAGGGTGGTGTGGAGGATGTGTGCTATGGTGTCTTCCATTGATCGGTTGGGACAGCAGGTAAACTGTAGTGGGTCCAGTGTGCTGAGTAGTGAGGAGCAGATGTAATCCTTGACCAACCGTTCAAAGCACTTCCTCACCACAGAGGTGAGTGCAACTGGGTGATAGTCATTCAGTTCACTTTTTTTCTTGGGCACAGGAATGATGGTGGACTTCTTGAAGCTCGTGGGTATGACAGCAAAGCCAGGAACAGGTTGAATATTTTTGTGAACACTGGTTGGTGCTAGTTGGTCAGCACAAAGTTTGAGGACCCACCCACTGATACTGTCTGGTCATACTGTTTCCTTAGTGATAGTTGTCAAAGAGGATAGATAGGAACAGACAGTACTGAGTGGTTTCAGTGATGTGAAGAGGAGACAGAAGTTTTATTTGTATCACAATTTTTCATGGATCTGTGGGAACTGAGTAGAAGAAGCTGAGTAGAATATTGCACTGAAACCAACTGATGTGCACAGCAGCACTTCGAAATGTCATGGAAATTTTACTATGGCCTGGTGCTGCAGCATAAGATCTAGACGAGGTCATTATAATGAATCTGGGGAGCCATAACTGGTGTTTGATGTGTGTCATTCAAATGAGAGATGGAAAATATCTTCAAATGGTTGTAAAGGGACTCAATAAACTGAGAGAACAGACCTTCATATAGCATGCTTGTTGATGTGCATCAAGATCCTGAGAAGAAACAGATATCAATCATTACTCTGAATCCCTCGCAGAATAAAAGTGGATTTCTTTCTGTACATTTAGTTGTATGGAGTAATTAAAGCAAGTAAAACATGAATAAAAAGTTAAAAGGTTTGTGTTGTTCTGGAAAAATCCATAAAACAAAAACACGGGTGCACAAAATCAACACCACACTGACAGATTTAAGCTGACAGACCTGAATCTAAGTTCCTCTTCTCCTCTAAGTCATCGCTTCTGTCATATGTGCATTTGTGTGCATTTGTGCGCATTTGTGTGTGTGCTTTTCTGTGTGTGTACCTGCGTCTTGATGTGCTGCTCTGGTGCAGTGACAAGGCTGGCACAGCTGAGCCACAACATGACCATAATGGACAGGAAGAGACAGGCCGCTAAAATCCACCGCGGGAGACCTGAACGTCTGGAAAAACAGATGAGCAGAGGAAAGAGACAACAAGGTGGATGAAATTGAATCATTAGGTGGTCATTAAATATAACTTCCTTGAATCTAAATAGAGGTGTGAACAACACATTGCACACAATCACTTTACAACAAGATTTAAATGAAGTTTTAAGAGCCAAACCAGAGTTTTTGCATGTTGTTACCTATTTACTGCACATTCCACCTACTTTTACTTCTTTTTCTAATGCATGCAATAATGTTTTAGATCCCCGATTGTGTTTTTCCTTCCAACCAGACAGATGTTAGTTTCCTTTACGTCAGTATGGTAATAAAATCAGCTTTCAGAGACATGAAACTCCACTGAGTAAGATGATTCATTTCAATGAATATCATGTCTAACTTTGTTTTTGTCAGAGTTACAATGCAGATTGATTTGAAAAGCATGCATTGCACAGTGATATTATAACTCTGACAGTAATAAAAGCAGACATGATGATCACGGTGATGGATCACCTATCTCCATTAAGTTTCAGGTCTCGGCAAGTTGATTTTCATAATGACTTTAAACTGCCTGGAAGGAAAGAAATCAGACTAAGAACATGTGTTTTTTTTTAGAAAATGATTGACAGTAATATAAAGTACAGTACCAGTCAAAAGTTTGGACATGTTTTCTCATTTGAGTGGTTCTACCTTTTATATTTATTTTTATATTTATTTATACTGATTAATACTCTCTGCAGGGTAACTCCAGCTCACCTTGACATGCAGCCTAGAAAGTCGTGCTCAGCTGTGGGGTCGTCTGTGCGCTGGACAGGATGCTTCCCTTTACCTCCTGCTTTGGATGCTCCCTTCTCGCCATGTCCTCTCACACCTGTTAATTGTGTTTTTTCATTGAATAAAACAGATTTTAGTTGAATGATTATCAGTTTTATTGCAGCACTTGACAACAAAGAATCTCAGGATAATGAGCATACGTGTGCTGCCATAGTTATACCCATATAAATGTGTGCATGCACAGTAGTATGTGTGTTGTGTATACAGTATGTTCTCACCATGAGGTCTCTGGGTGTGAGAGTGAACCTGAGGCCAGGGTTTGTCAGCCACGTTGGATCGAGGGGCCTGCAGCTCGGGCAGAGAGTACTCCATCTCTGGCTGGCTCTGAGGAGAAAACACAACAAAGACACTCAGTGATCCCATCATGGAAGCAATTATAGCGCAGTAGTTCACCAGCAGAACAGACAGGTAAGAGTCTGTTTAACACTGTGAGATCAGATCACAGAGGAGCTCCAACTAAGATTAGTTGAGTGGGAACAAAAAGAAACATCAGGAGATGAATCAGCGCAAAAAATGAAAGAGAGAGAAATGAAAGAGAGACAAACAGAAGATTTCTGTTTTACATTTCCAAATGGAGCACAACTAACCTGCATTAAAGGAATAGATTGACATTTTGGGAAATATACTTATTTGCTTTCTTGCCGAGAATGAAGATCGATACCACTCCAATGCATTAACAATGGGGCTGGTGCTGGAGCCTGTTTTAGCATAAACACTAGCAGCAGGAGGAAGAAGCTAGCCAAAAAACAAAATGTAAAAAGCACAAGTTGTGGTTGAGGTTTGTGTATGTATTAAACAAATAAGATATATTATGTTAATTAGTGAGTTTTAGAAGTGCCAGTAGACCATTGCACAGAGCTAGGCTAGCTTTTGCCCCCTGTTTCCAGTCTTTGTGCTAAGCTAAGCTAACCAGCTGGTGGCTGTAGCTTCATTTTTACTGTACAAATATGAGATTAGTATGGTTTTCTCATCTAACTCTTAAACTTAAATAAGCATATTTCTCAACAATTCCTTTAACACCACATGATTTGTAAAAAATCAACTGATAGACTGATAATAAGTAGTATTTTCGTCACATTTGATTTAAGCATTGACTTCGATTACACCTAAAAGTGAGAGTTGTTGAGTAAAGTAGCTGATATTCACTTTATGTTACAATAAAGTCAGCATTAAAACCGGAGTTTAGTTGACTTTAAGTAAAGCATTAACACTCAGTTGACACTTAGTTCTTTATTAACCTTTCTAAATCGAACTCAGGAAACCAGGAATTCTCTTTTTGTTTGCTCTGCTCCACAGAGAGGTCAGAGGTCAGGATCACCTAAACATGTATGACCCTGGAACTGGTAGGAATTCAGACTTTAACTCATGGATAATTCAGCCAAGTAACACAAGTTTTTGAGTCTGAGTCATTCCATGTACAGTTTGCCAAATGGCAACACAACAAGGAACTAAATGTCTCACAATTAATACTGTGAACAGTAGCGAAAGGATAACTGTTCTGTCTAATTTGAAGTATTAAATATTGTAGCATAATTTCAACAAATTGCCTTGAAACAAGTGATTCTGATCCTTGTTTTTAGCCCGCTCAATATGTCTGAGTGTCTTTCTCACCCACCCAAATCAGTTAAATGAAACAAAAACCCTTGAACTGGGACGGCACCTCTGAAAAATGGCTTTTAAAACAACTGCAACACACACACACACACACACACATACGCACACACACACACACACACACAGCCTGCTGTCAGTATTTGCACTGTTTTGTGTTTCATTATGTGCGCCGTGTTTTTGGCTCCCCTGGAGAATTCATTAAAAGAGGATTTTGGTTCCTCACTGCTGACCCTTCCTCCACTACAACAGCGGCTGTAGTCAGTTGTAACAATACTATTGCTGGCCTCAGCAACAACACACACACACAGACACACACACACACGCCTATTTAGCACAGTAAAGTATATCCCACTGCAGTAGTGTCAACCTCCCAGTATTTATCGACTCTGACACTAGATAAATGGACCTGGAAATCTCTTGCTGTGTCCCACACTTTAATGTGAAACCAGCTAAATTCATTCTCAGTTTCATTCATTCTCATTACTTTACTTAGGAAGTGATTGATCTCTTTGCTACTGAATGATTTAAATTGCTTGTCCAGCATAACAAAACACTGCAACACAATGTAGTTGACTCTGGACACAAGGCTTGCTGGTTGGTTAGTTTGCTTCCAAAAAACACTTACAATCCTCCAAACCTCTGCTGTTGAAAAAGTGATTTCACAACCGGGTTTATTACCCCTTGCAGGCGATGATTTCTGACAGAGTGCATTGAAACCAGATGCAGCGCCAGTGTGAAGGTTTTGGGGGACGAGGGCACATATGGGGGGGGGGGGGGGGGTTTCATTGGCTGCAGACCGAAGAGATCTAACCATCAGAATGAGCAGAGCCTGATGTGCATCTGTCATGCATTATGAGAGGGAACGCAAAAAGGTGCTCTGGTTCACAGAAAGAAAGCAGAGGAGAAAGAAAAGAGGGTGTTCAGACCACATCTCAGCCATAAAGAGAGAGAAAGTTTCAGGTGGAGGAATGGTGGATGCAATTAGACAGAATCTTACGACCCTTATTTGGTTTTGGAGCTGGCCACAGTCTGTTTGTGTTGCTTTTAGGAAGATCACAGGGTGGAGACAAATTAATGTGCGCACCTAACAGAAAAGAACTGTACTCAGTGTTAATCACCATTGCAAACACTGACACATGGGGTTAATGGGTCAAAAGGTATATCTGAAGCTCCTTTTAATTGTTAATTTTGGTTCAAACACACAAAAGCTGCAGGCAGACCAGTATGTTGTAGACACACCTATTTATGGCAATGTATAAGAAATGTCAGCTGGTGTGGGAAAAAGGCTTAAAATCTGAACTTTAATCACAGCACCCCCATGTGGGCAATTAAGACCAAATCACATGAGGACATTCATTATATTTTACATTTCTAGTAAGTGCAATGTTATAGGAAATTGACAAAAATAATAATAAAAATGCTTCAGCTTAAACTAGAGTAAGTTGAAAACACGCTGACTCACATTTCAGTGTAGCATCATAAGTCAAAGTCACATTCCCTTCAAACACTGTTTGTATTGCTGGTTATCTCTGCTCTTTTTGGGGGGTTCCTTGTTTCTTTAAAATTCATTCCGGCAGAATGACTAATGCAATTGTCAAGAAGAAGCAGGCTGAGGTAGAGACTTTTCTCTCGGTATTCAGTCTTACACTAAGTTCAATTTGTTCTGCAGGCTAGCTCGCTAACACTTCACAGCTCGGTCTTTAATTGACTCACTTTTGTTCGGGACACTCTCACGCTGTTGCATTATCATGGGCTGATTTGTGAAAATAACAAGATGGTGGTGAGACATGGAAAGACTGAGGCAAAAGGCTGTGTTGCACCAGTATTTTCTCAAGATTACAAGTTTTCTATGTTTTTCCCTCCTTGGGGAAAAACCTCAGTCATGACCTAAAAGCAACTTACTCCACCCTTATAATCTGAACTAACTGCTGCCCCTGACTGGTGACTGGTAGCTCCATGATTGTTTTTATGATGCGTTAGGCTGCACACAACTAATAAATCTCACAACTTGAGGTCACACAAGCACACATATGGGTGCATATAGCCAGTCAGCTCATTGTGGATATCCACATAATTTGTATTGGAGGCAGCGTTGGCTTGTCCCCCCACCCCCCACCCCCTCTGCTGTCCCTCAATTTAGCTGGACTTTTTCTGTTGTTTCAACACTTTGAGAGTCAATCTGTCAAGTTGGTGGAGGCTTGCCAGCTGCCCACTAAACACAGGCCTGATAGTCCTCACACAGCCGCGTGGAGCCCAGCTTCCCCTTGCTGCTTCAGCCTGCCTGTCACTGCCATAAAGAGCAAACATCCATCACCGAGTCCAGAAGAAATGTTGGTAATTTCACGTTCTGTGGCTGCTGCATCTCTATATGAGGTGGCGCTTCCAAGCCTGAACACGGCTTCTTATACCTGGTGACGCATTTCAGCATATAAAAGAGTCCTCTGTTACACAGAAGCCCTTCTGTATGGGTTAGGGTGCATAAATACTGTAATTTCCCACAGAGCCCTTTAATTATGTAGCTAAAAATGCCATCAAAGTCACGTTGTCCAAACGGGAAAACCCCTGACAGGGATGCAGATTTTTGACCAGTTTTTGAATTTGGAGGATATGGTTGGGCAGTCTGTTGGTTAGACAGACCAAACCTTATTATAGCTTTAATGTATAGGTGGTTTACGGTATTGACTTTAGCAATACGTTCATAAATTCAACTAGGAAGCTCTCTGTAAGCGCATACTTCTGCCAAACCTCATAATTTGGTATTTCAATAATAGAAAATGTGAAGAAATGTTTAACTGCATTTGGATCCAGATCTGGATCAAAGTGACAGATAGTGAAGAAGTTCAAATAGTTCATGAGAGAGTTGTGAAAATGTTGCAAAAAACTAAAATCCTAAATAAACACAGCAAAAAAAATAAAAAAAAATCTCTGACACAACTTTCAACTAAATTTCACTAAAATCAGTTCACAGTTTTTGAGTTATTAAACACAAACTTCAGGGGTCAAAAGGCCACGACATGAACTAGTCTGTCAGGTCCATTCAGTTCATCTTCTCAAAATCCAAAAACTACTTCTGGATATTTATTTGCCATAACTTTTTTCTCCAGTGCTGTCCACTCTCTTTTAAATCTTGCAGTGCGTTTCCGTTCCTTAGGCGAGCTCGCCATAGCTAGCCCTGCCGGTTATCAAATATGCATGGTGCTGGGGGTAGTGACATAATTTAAAAGGACATTTATAAACCATTAAAGTGCTGGGGAAAAAAACATGTTTGCGGTGCTCTGAATTCAACCACCGTGTCCGCAGCCTGCTGTGCGCCCTTGCTCACTCAACCTTCACAGATGCACTGACTCTAAAATGGGCAGTGAGATGTTTTGGCGGCGACCCAAGCTCTATGGAACCATATAGCAGAGGATATATTTCACAATCTTAACAGGATGGAGTTGCTGTTGGCTAAACTAATAATCTATAACAATCTACTGGCTTGGTTTTAACCTCCCATTAAAAACACAAGACATGAAACACACTGTAGATATCAATTTTATCATTTTGCATTATCAGGACTCAGCGGGCCATAATATATTGTACGTGTAAAGCAATTTCAGTGTTTCAGTGTCCCTTTACTGCAGAGCACTTATACTCTCAGAGCAACATCTGACTCACTGCTGATATTCAGAAGGATGAGGTGAAATGAGGTGAAAAAATGTCTGCAGTTATACAGCTAAATTGGCCCCACATGTAAAAGATGTGCCACAACATTTTATCCTCTAATGAATTTAACAATATCATATAACAGCTATTTAAAACCAACTAGATTTACACAATTGTGTTGTAAATGGATCTTTGGGTTTATTGCATTTGTTCACTGTTAAGATTTCTCACTTTGAAATGATTTACATGTTTGTAAAGACAAAAAAAAGCTATAAATAGGTAAATTTCTGTTTTATTTTTTGGCAACAATTGTGTACAGAAGTCAACGCTTCTGTGTTACTGCGCTGTACTTCCCAGAGATCAGTTCTCAGCCTATTTTCATGATTTTTGTGATTGAGGTTTGGTTGAATGTAGGTGGAATTCTTTTGGTTTTGGTTTCAACCCTTTCTGCTCATCCCAAATACACAGTTTTTCTTATATATATCATTACAAACAAACTGCTGCCAGAAACATTACAACACATCACATCCAGCTAATTAAAAAGCTTTCAAACATTGTTCAGTTTGATTCACAATCAGGTTAAATAAATTGTCAAAAGGGAGCTAGAGAACTAACATTTGTATGAACATTTTGCAGCTTTTAACTTGAACCATCTTACGTTTTTGTCAAAGACAACTATTCAAAGTCCCTGCATGTTCTGGACAAACACTTAGTCAGGTCTTACCTGAAAAACCACAACCTTGCCATCATCCGCCTGCAGGTAGAAGGTCCAGGTGGAGGAGATGAAGCTCTGGGCAGAGCTGACGATGTCATTGCACCAACTGGACACGGCCTCCATCACAGAGGGGGGCTTGGGGCGGAGAGTCATGGCCCTGAGCTACAGAGGGGAGAGCACCATGTGTTCTTAATAGTTTTATTGGTATCTAAACAACAAGTCACTTTGGCTCTTATACCTCCATTTAATTGTGTGTGCAGTCACACAAATGACTGCAGAGTAGCATCTCTCACCTTCCTCCTCTTGATCTCAGGTTCAGAGGGTTGGCTGGCACAACCGGTGCTGCAGGCCTCCTGCTCCAGCAGCTTAATATATGCCTCCTGGCAGGCTGGAGAGAGAGAGATTGGAGGGGGGGACAGTTGTGTAGCATGATGGAAAAGAGCGCAAAGAGGAAGAAGAAGAACAAAATGGAGTGGGCATAGAGCTCTACAGTCCAAGTAGAAAGAAAGAAAGAAAACAGGTGCAGGCTGTTTATGTGGGAAGACATATAAAGATGCAAGGGAGAAAGTGTATCTGTTGGCCCCTGCGGAGACAATTCACTCCATGCTGCCGTTATTGAAACAGGGGGCAACGGGGCATCTGCTGTCTGGACGGCAAATCACATCATTGATTTCCAATACAGCAGTCTAAACTGGGCGAACAGCCTCAAACACCCAGAAAATACCAACTGAGTCTGCCAGTTCTCCTTGATATCAGTGAGAAGAAAGGAAAATGTTTAGCAGAGCTGCTGTGCTCAACAGTTTGATGTTGAAGTACTGGAGATCCGTGGGAAAACAATCGAACATCTAAATATCCTTTTTGATTTAATCTAAAATAATGTTTTGCTTCAATGTATTCAGTCCTAAGCAAAGGTTTTTAAAGGAGTGGAAATATTTATGAATGAAATTTATTTAATGTCTTATCGACGACCTGCACCTTCAAGGTTTAAAGACACCATCCAAGTAGAAATTACTGGGATAAGAAGTTGAACCTGCACATCATGTTGCACTTAAGTTGTAATTCATGATATTTGACTTCATGTAGATTTTACTTTTATGAGGATTCAGCCCATTGATTGAGGCCTCAGCAGCTTGACCTTTGGCCTCAGCCACCTCAGCAGCAAGACTGTAAGACCACAAAACTCATTTAAACAAACAAAGAGTGTAACAGACAGATCGGGAGACTGACTCACCTCCCTGACACTCCTCCCTGCTGGTGTTGAAGCCGGCGTTGCCATTGACGAACTGACAGATGGAGTAGAGGCGACAACCACGGTGACAGGCGTTCATTATGGAGTCCTAACAGCCAGCCAGGCCAGAGAGAGAAGAGGGAGGAAGAGACAAGGAAAAGAAAGTGGTGGGGGGGAAGGGATAAAAAAATTAGAGATGTCTCCTACACTCTCGGATAAACTCAAGATAACCTTGTTTGAAAATATTACACAGATGGGTTACGGCATCTCTTAATGACACAGTGCAGCTGTTATATTACAGCCTGTCATAAACAGTTGATAAGAAGCTTTCATTTACTGCAAAGAAGGAAAAACAAGCTGCATCAAACTTGTGCAAGAAAATGTGGTAGTGAGAGAGAAAAGTGAACATTACTGCACTTCCTCTTGTCACAATGCCTCAATTCTCACAGCAAAATAAGGAAACAGCGCCCTCTGGTGCCTTCTCCTGGAACAGGAGACACAAAGAGATTCCCCTGACCGCGACCATGAAGGGTTTATTACAGCTCTGTGCTTGTCATCGTCTTTACTGCGCTTCCCTGTTGACTTACAGGGAGGAGAGAGAGAGGTGTTTATCCCAAACCATGACACGATACCTTATAGTTTGAAGGCTGTTGTTTATACGACATTTGCATGCAGTTATTCTCCAGTATAACAGGTCTAAACATACAGTAAGCCGCTAGTTTTCAATCACAGTCTTCACCAGTGTGTTAAAGCAGGTGACTGTGATCCGCTTTGCAGCAAAGCTCTCTGCTCCTACTGCCCTGCAGGATGTCTGAACCACACCTGAAGGCAGCAGAGCAGCAGCAGGAGGAGGAGGAGGAGGAGGAGGTGAAGGTGGTGGTGGGAGGAAAAACATCCGATGCTGGAAATCTATAGCAACTGGGCTCTAAGCCACAGTTAAATTCACACATCTACCGTCCATCCTGGCCTTGTCTGAGCAGGAAGATGCTGCACACTTGTCCAAAAACATCATTGTTTCATGTTTCACAATATTCTCCCTGATCATCCACAGTCTGCGTTACGCCTGGCTTTAATTGTGAATTAAATTATCAGCATTTGGTGCTTCTTTTTTTTTTTTTTACAAGTGCATCTCGAGCTGAGCTGAAAGCAGTTCACTTCTTGGACGAGTCTTAAGGTGAAAAAGAAATTGAGCTGCATCCATTTTTTCGGCCTAATTGTGTGCCGTAGCATCCGAAAGGATGCAGCGAAAAATAGGAGCCAGCATGGTGCCTGTCATTACGCACAGATCTGAACACATTTCATTTTAAAACAGAGGCTTTTTTTCGATGCGGAATACATCGTGTTGTCACTGTGCATTTCTTTGCATGCGCTGAAATGTCGGATAGCAGGATAGCTGTCAGCTGGTTGCTGATAATGCGCTTCCTGCAGACAGCCTACGTTACAGTAAGAGAGAAACAACTTACTTTAGCGGGGCTTTTGTTTTTGATGGTGAGCTGGCATTGCTTTTTGCAGTAATTGATGTCGCCCAGTTGGTTGTCAAACAGATCCGAGGACGCCGCCGCGAGCCCAGCGAGAAGCACCGAGAGCAGGGCCGAGAAGCCGCACATCCTGCCGCAGAGCCGGAGCATCTCAAACCCTGAAGAGAGGAGCGGAGAGTCGAGCTTCAACCAGCACTGAGCTCCCTTTGTGGCGGCGCTGCTGCTGCTGCTGCTGCTGCTGCGGCTGCTGGTGGTGGTGCTGGTGCTGGTGCTGCTGCTGGTGGAAGTGGTGGTGGTGGTGGTGGTGGTGGTGTGGATGCTGCTGCTGCCTCAGCCCGGGTCCTGTCTGCTCCGCTCATCCGCTTCTGATCGTGGCGTCACGCGCATCATCATCATCATCACGCACCGCACACACACACACACTGCCCCCCCTTCAAACACACACACACACACACACACACACACACACACACACACACACACACACACACACACACAACTTGCAGGCTTCACTGCAGCGCATAATGTAGATGTGATGACATTCATAAAAATGTAGCAGATAGTTGGCCGAGCAGCGGATGGCAGATGTCCAACTCGGAACAGGCAGATGGGCCATTTGTTGCGGTATTGATAGTTCATGAGCAATCAATTATCAGTTGAATGTAAAGATCCTGCTGGAACACATGTAGGCCACAACTGCTGCTGTGGAGAAACGAGCCAATAACTGATTAAAAACCACTTTATGAAGAGTGTTTATGAACACTTACTTTGTCATTGTTTAATTGTTTGTTTGTGATGCAGTCTAACTTTGCTTGGAAAAGTGCCACACACACTTTTAACGTGATGACAGTGATTATTAATATTATGAACACATAATCAGGAACAACATATGGTGTATCAAGAACTGAATTCCTTTCTTTCAGACAGCTGCCAGTATAGCTCAGAGTTGAACAACAGAAGCTGCATCATATGTACAATGTTATCAATGGAAATGTTCCTCAATGTGTGATCATGTAAAGTCCCTCGAGTAAATGTTCCTCTTTTAACACTGTGTTCCAGTTGTTAAAAATGAAAGAGGCTTATAGAAGTGAGGTCAGGACTTATTTATGGAATAGAGTCTCAGATTTATAATAAAATCTTCAGTGACATTTTAACTTCAGCTTTTAAATTGCCTTCGTTGTACCCAGGAATTTTGATGTGGGTGTATTTTTATTATTTAAACCGTGGTGATGTGTTTTGGGATTTTTAGTTTTATGTTAAATGTCTTGTGCTTCTTCATGTTTCTTTGTCTTTTTAACATCTTGGGACCACATTGGAGAAAAAAAGTGTTTTCAGTTTGATATGTTATCCTTTCAATTTTGTTTTTGTGACTGTAATCCATAAGTAAATCATATATATTCACTTAAGAAAAAGCAGTTATACTGTAGACAACAACAGTTTAGAAATACTCAGTTACAAGTCAAAGTAAATAATTCTAAATTTTACTTATAGCTTAAGTAAGAGTGTGTCAGTATCAGATAAGTTCAGTATTAAAATGATGACTGCTCCCATTCAGATTGTTGTGTTATCATTTACATATATTCTAGGCTATTGATACATTATCAATAATAATAATAATTTTATTTAACTTTGTAGCTCTATTCATTTTCATGTAAATCTAGTTCATGTACTCTTGGACTGTTTAACATATATTAACAATATATAACATCACATTTGATTTAATCACGTTTTATATGTAAAATCTCAATCTGGAGGGTAACTGTTGACTACAGCTGTTAAATAATGAGTGTAGTGAAGTATAAAGTACCATTAAATGGAAATACAAGTATTAAAGTACACTCAAGTACAATTCAGTAAATGTACTTAGTTACATTCCACCATATGATATATGATATTATATTGTGTTTCATAAAGTATTAGTGTGTGTACCTGAAAGTTTTACTCAAAGTGTCACTTAACCTGCGGCAACTTTCCTCTATAATTGGTAGAACAATTAACAGTACAGAAAGTGTGTAGTGCTGTTTTCATTTCTGACACTGTGTTTCTCTCTCGCTCTGTGTGTGTGTGTGTGTGTGTGTGTGTGTGTGTGTGTGTGTGTGTGTGTGTGTGTGTGTTAATGACATGTGGCTGTGTGGGAGAACAAGGGAGGAGCAAACAGTATGAACCTGAGTGTTGTAGCTGCCTGCTGCAGCTCCAGAGCCGCACTGACTTTAACTGCAGGAAGCAAACCTCGTGTCTCCTGCAACAGCCTGCAGTCAGTTTGGTGTCCTGACTTTCACTGGAAGAACCAACATTTGGTCTGAAAACAGCCGCTGGAGAGTGAAGCTGCGCAGTAACTCTTCCTAACTTCACCTCTGTCTGCTCCTCGCGTCTTTGGAAAGTCGGAAAGGACAGACAGGGAGGAAAAGAGCAGGAAAAACAGCTCTAAAAAAAGCATGTTTACCTTCATGTGTCTCCTCCTTCTTCCACATGTGTTGCTCTCCTCGACAAGTAAGTACCAAACTTTAGTTACCTGACAGACTGACACAACATAGCGCACTAATTACCACGTTTGTGTCGGTTCAGATCGCAGCAGGAGGAGGTACGATATAAATGTATCACCTCCTGTATTTAGACTGACAGCAGCTGTCTTAAAAACTAGGTGTTAAGTTATAAAGTAAAGCTTAAGTTTTAAATCAGTTTTTTCACATAATCCACAGTATTTCACATCGAAATCAGCGTAAGGAGGAAAGAAACAAGGCGACTAGTTGGTTCACAGGTTTCACCATACCAGCTGTTATTATCGCCCCATCTATAATGATTATAATAGATATGCAGCTGAACACTGATAAGTAACCACAGAAATTTCAACTATGTTCCAATTTTAGTAAGCAATATGAATAAAACCCTCTATCACCGTATATGTCATTTATATCACAATATTGATATATTTTATAATATGGTATTATTTCTGGAAAATCAATTTAGATACTGTTTATGGATAAAATAACCAGACAATTACAAGATTTTTTTTTCTAATTCAGTGAATAGAATACCTACAAGTAAAGAAACTTGATCAAATTGATGCAAAAATCATAAAAATCCAATATTGCCCACAATCACCTAAAACATCCAGAAATGTTAAAAGGGATAACTATCAAACTATGACAGTAGACAGATTTATATTTTCTCATCACCAAACCCTTATGCTTATTTATTTGAGGAACCTTGTTGAATATTCTGAAAAAGTTGGTGAAACTTTTGATTGGATCAGACTCTGACCAACTAATGAAATGGTGTCAACAAAAACTCAAATTATAGTTTAACTGTAGCGTTTTCACTGAAATAAATCCAAATGCAGTGACACCACAGCAATCATTAGGTGTGATTTTGCACCTAATGTTGGATTGAAGTGAGATGGTGATGAAGCTGATGAGACAAATTGAAATAAACAGTGTTCATCCGTGCTGTCGCGTGAAGGAAATGTGAGAAAGATACTCCAAGTTATTACCGTGCACAGACTGGGAGACTGATCTGCAGGTAGCTTCTTCATGTGTGTATGTTGGTTATTATTCTTATTTACATATATTTCATACTTAACATTATGTTTTACAGTGAATCTCACTCACTTCGGCCCAAAGGTCAATCCTCATGTGTCTTACAGGCAGATGTCACATCGCATTAGATGCTACTGAATCCGCTGAGGCTGGAAACAACGTAGCGGCACATATGTTAGAAAGCTTGTCCACCGCCCACCTGCAGCACGGTTAATAAAACTCTACACATTAACCCTCGTATCTCTGTGAAGGAGCCCAGTGGTAACATTCAAACACACAGCAGAGAGTTATTTGCTCATGGGCATCAGTCATAAAGGCAAACTTTTAAACTCTAAGAGGGGGACTAGTATGGAAAAGCATTCAAGGATTTTACCGACAAACCAGGGTGACCTTTCTAAGTGATCCTACTAAGGCTCCATAAATCCACTTCATTACTGGGTCATAAATATGTGTTGCTACTCCTCCTCACACACAAACACAAAAAAGTTTCCATGCAGTTGGCAAGAGATTTGGAATCAAATGATTTCTTGTAGGAAACTTTGCCATTTCACCTCTAGGTCCACTGCTAGTGTGTTGTTCTCAGTGTTGAACCAAATGCAGACAAACGGCTTCCCAGGATCTAATACGTGATATTATTGAGAAAAGTCTAATCAATGAAAGTTAAAGGATGAGAGGAAGCTAAAAACCTAAAATGTAAATAAAAATGCACCATGGTGTTGTTAGAAAAAGTTACTTTTTGGCTTTAATGACCTTTAGATTTTTGTTAATAGTATCTTCAAAATTATATATAATGAAAACCTGATATACAGGTAAATTGGAGAATGAAATTTTAAAAAAGTACTCCGTGTGCAGTAATTTTATTAAAGAAGCAATGTTTCAGCATAGACAATCATCAGGCATAAATATACACAATACAACAGAAACACAGGCTGCAAAAAACAACAACTTTACAGTCAAAAAAATGGTCAAATTAGTATATAAACAGTTAGTTGTCAATCTGTATAATTTTTTAGCAAAAATCAAGCAAAAATGCTAAAATATTTTCAGGATCCAGCCTCTTAAAGGTCTTAGGATTTTGGACATTTGGTCAGACAAAACAAGTGACTTCAAACTTTACTTTAACTAATGGAATTCACTGGAAGCCTGACGAGAAAGTAAAGGCACATTAGAAGAGGAAGAAGGGCTTTTTGATGTTGGCATGGCTTAAAAGAGAGAGTGTGTGTGTGTGTGTGTGTGTGTGTGTGTGTGTGTGTGTGTATGTGTGTGTGTCCATCACCCAGAGGTGGCAGTGATCTCTCCGCAGGATCCCGTCCTGCGTATCGGCTCCAGCCTGACAGCCAGGTGTGCGCTGAGCCCTGAACTCGGCCTCCACGCCAGCACGTTGTACTGGACGCTGAACGGGATGCGTCTGTCCAGCAGCACCTACAGCGTGGTGAGCTCTGACATCTTGAGCGTCACCCTTCACAGCCTCAACGGCTCCCAGCAGCAGTCTGGAGACAACCTGGTGTGTCACGGAGCAGATGGACACGTCCTGGCCGGTTCTTGTCTCTATGTGGGCAGTAAGTGGAGGCTTTTCTGTCTGTGCAGAGTCCTATAATTTACTGGTTATTATAGTATTATATTACTGGTTCAGTAGTGTTTTTACTGCCAGTGGAATTACCATTGTTGAAAACTTTTTAAACGTATCATGTGCTTTTAAAAATAAAAAAGGTTTTAAAAAGTATTTATCGGTCAATATGCTTGGAAAATGAAAAGATATGTATTTTTAGCTTTAAATTTATCTATTGTTTGAAAATGTAATAGTTGTAGTTTCTTAAACATACTGCAAAGAAGCATGCTGCCTTTCCTTTTTTGTCCCTTCTCATCCCCACAGTCATCATGAGCACATCACTCACAACTATAACATTAAATTTAGTTAACCCAAAACCCAGATGATATCAACTTTCTAACTCAAAGTCTGAGGTAAGATCAAGGTAAATGTACAAGGACACACATACACAGCCTGTGAATGACTGGGCTGAAATTATGCTATTGAGGATCTATAAGTTAACAAAAATAAAGATGAGTTAATATCTCAATTATTTCAGTCTATTATAATCATTTAAATCAAGAAATGTAAAAAATTATGCTTCCAACTGTTATTGCCCTCATTATAGTAACAAATATGCAATTCCATACTGAGATTAAAATGAAAGTTATTTCAACTTTCTATTTGACTTCTCTTTACATGTCACTGCATTCAAATTCAATATGTGGACGCCAATTATTTGAAAAGCTTTTTGTCTCTTTTAAAATTAGTTTTTTCATATGGTTTTTGTTTTGTTTTGGTTTTTCTTTTCTCTCTCTCTCTAACCAGTGCCTCCAGAAAAGCCGGTCAATTTAACGTGTTGGTCGCGCAACACAAAGGACTTGAGCTGCAAGTGGAGCCCGGGGGGGCGGGGTGAGACCCACATCCGAACCAAGTACACCCTCAAGTACAAATTGAGGTGAGCGCCCCAGACCTGCTGCAGCTCACAGGTGATCACCTCGTCCAACACCAATCAGGTAGACTAGCAGCTAATGTGCAGCATAAAGTTCACCATCTGCAACACATGCTACACTCAGAGGCTGCAGTATGCTGTTATGTTTTGGTACTGACTGTTAAAAAATTAAAAAGAATAGTTAGTCTGCCTTTTTGGAAAACAAACAAACATCAAAAGTCTATTATGGTCATGGTGCTTGCTATGCTTTCTGTCCAGGTGGTATGGGAGAGAAAAGGAGTGTGAAAATTACAGCACAGGGAAGCAGCGTAACTCCTGCTACATCCCCCACAACCTCGCCCTCTTCACCCCATATGAGGTCTGGGTGGAGGCAGCCAATCAGCTGGGCTCCGCCACCTCTGACATCACCACCCTGGACATCCTAGATGTAGGTGAGTAAGTTTGATGACATTTTTCCTTATATTGACTCCTGGAGGTTAATTAACAAAATCTCATAGTGTCTCGTCTCCTCTCTTCTATTTGTTTGTCTGCAGATCTCCTGCATATGGCTAACACACTCCTTTGGGGGAGGGGGGATTTATTTTTATGATCTGCTCCCTCCACCCACCACTGTAACAGCATTATGAGTTCAGGCTGCAACTCTCAAAGATAAAATGTTTCATTGTAAAAGTTAACATCACAGCAGATGCCTCTTAGGTAATGCCTTCACAAGTTTCACAGCAAGAAATTCAGGTTGTGATGTACGAGCAATAACAGGTAATCTTTATAGTGTCTCCAGCCCTAATGTAATAGCGTAGGCTTGTGGCCTCCAGAGCGCCACATTTTGAAAGCAATGTTCATTGTCTGTGACTGAGCATCCTCTCCCTCCATTCATCGTCACTGCGCACTGGAGTAGCAGATAAGTTGGAGGCTGTGAGTGAGTTGGAGGAGAAGGAGGAGCGATGCCATATGTATGATGCATTACGCTGCCTCAACAAGAGAAACAATAAGCTCAGTGAATACTTTTCCTGGCTTGATTTTCTCATCTCCTTCGAGCGGAACTCAGTAGAGCAAATAAAGTACATCAGCTGACAAACGGTGTCACACACCAGCAGTAAAAGCAGTGACGGTTAAAAGCATTTACAAGACATTTTATTAACTTCTCTTCCTTCCTTTGTCTGTCACGCCACTTTATCTCTCCCTTTATCTTTTTCTCCGTCAAAGCACTTGATTTGTTTGCAGCCTTTATTGCAGTGGGTAAAAGTTTTATTTAATGCTGACTGCTGGTACAACGTGCTCTCAACAGGAAGTAGAGAATGACCTGGACAAAAGCCTTTCACTCTGCTGAAGGGGAGAGGGACACACAACTTAATGAAAGTTAGCCAACAGTTTTAATTTGTCGAGTGAATATCTCTATATTGAAATCAAAATGCTTAAAGCTAGCTTGCTTGGGTGGCCTATTGGTTAAAAAATCCACAAAAAAATAAAAAAATAAAAATCTATATTATATTTAAATGTCCCAGTCACTCATTTACAGCAAAAAATACATGGTGCATAAAATTCTGGGAGGCTGCGTTGGTAAGGATTGGATCATATGTGTAATGACATATGTGGGGTCTTTCTAGGATGGGGGGATTTGGGTAGAAGTACCTATTTATTTTATAACATTTATTCTCTTATGCACATATGTACTTAACAGAATTTTGCCTTTTGTTTATTGACTTTTTGTGTTTCTTTCATGTACAGTTAGCAAGTATTTGTGTCATGTTTGAGTGTCTGAGGTCTGAGAAAGCTTTTAAATATGCTCTGCTTACAGGATCACTTAAGAGATTTTTTCTTTGGGAAGACAGGTGAAGGTACATGATTCATGCATGGAGTAGTTTCTCACACCAGAGGGGTTGCTAATTAGCAGCCAGTTGTAAGGCTAGTGAAACTAGATGGTGGCGGTACAACAGATCAGGCCATGACATTCAAATGAAACTGCCTATTAGGCCAATGGGGCCAACTATTGTAGCTTAGCCTCAGCAGATACAAGATGTAAGGCTTGATTAAGCAGCTGAGTATCTGCAACTAGTGGAGCTACATAAGCAGGGATGGTGGCTGGACTACTGAGTGTCAGTCAAATGAAACTGCCTGTCAAGCCAATGGGGCCAGCAATTATAGCTTAGCTGAAGCAAATACAATGTAGATACAAGGCTGAGTCAAGCTGCTTAGTATCTGCTCTTTGCTTGTGTGTGTGTGTGATTCAAAGGCAATTTAAAGGTATGTTAGAGGACGTTGTCACCTGTCAGAGGCCTCAGTAGATTCCTGTGGAGCCTAATCTCAGGAAAAATTTAACATCAAAACTGAGCTGCCATAGAAATGCTCACCCAACCTTTGGCACATTTCATTACGTGTAGCGATAACTAACTACTGAAAATATTTGAAATAGATGCTGATTGTTTTTTTGTCACATTAAATCTGGGTAAAGTCCAAATAAACCTTTGGCACAGAATGAATGAGCCTTAGGTATGATAGAAACAATAATTACTGTACAGTACTAGAAAAAATGTCCATATGTGTAGTATGTGCTTGTATGTAACCCATTACATGTGTCATTGAAAGATCCAGTTCCTCTATAATTACTGTGTCCATGTCAACACAAGTACTTTAACCATAATGAATGTACTTGACCAGCCCAAAAGCAAGTATTTTAATGAACTGTGTCCCTTTTTCTGTTTTAAGTTATAAAACAATAAATAATTTATTGCAAAAAAGTTCACTACTAAATACCATCTTGACTAAAATTATATACAGTATTATCACAATTAAGTTTTAATGTTGTTCTGAAATACAATATTTCTGTTATTTTCATCATAAATTCTAACTGACCTCTCTATGTTTTCAAATAAGAGAGAAGCATTGATTAAACAAATATAATAGCAAGACAAAACAAAAGAGTAATCTTCAAAGTAACAGAAACCAAGAACTGATAATACAGATGAATGTTGACTTTCTTCCCTTCAAAAATGGACATAAAAAAATGACCTTGTACACAAAACAGACAGCTGTTAGTTGGTGCAGCACTGATCATCCTCACCATGTTTTATTGAAGAAGAATGATGCGGGATGATGTTTGTCTGCACAATATTCACCGAGTTTCATCTCTAGAGGTCACTCGGGCCTCCTGAATCCTCACTTTATATACTTTACATCTGCTGTACACAAACTGTAAATGCTTGTCCTTTCCAGTGACCACAGACCCTCCTGCCAACGTGCAGGCGAGTCGTGTTGGCGACCTCGAGGACCAGCTGACGGTCCGCTGGGCCAGCCCCCCCGAACTCAAGGACATCCTGTTCCAGGCCAAATATCAGATTCGCTACAGACTGGAAGACAGCACCGAATGGAAGGTGGTCCGCACACACACTTCCACACAAAGCCCACACACACTCTTCTGTGGGAATATTTGCAGCACAGATTTATCCATTACACGATGATCATAAAACGTTTCTCCTACTCTATCTGCTGCTTCTTCATTGTGCTTTCAATGCAAATCTTAATCATGAGTAAAAAACCCTGACTGCTTGTTACTCATTGCTGGTAAATCTTGAAACCAAATTTTGATCCAAAAGTGCAGCAGCAGAGCTTTTAGAAACAGTTTCTTTGAAGTTTTCTGGCCACAGCTTCTTTATATTTGTTCTCTGGCATGTATATACATGCAGTATGTGGTATATGCAGTATGTGTATTCACTATTGAATGAAAAGATAAGGGAAATGATATTGAAACACATTTAAATCATTGAAGCTGCTCTTATCCAGACTACATTCAAAATGAAAGCTGAACAAAGTTAGAAAAAGTGATTATAAAAACGAAAAAATAAAAACATTGAGAATAGATGCAGCAAATATCTCTGTTCAGTAGGTGTAGAGGAGGATTTTGATTCTACTACTACAACATAGAAGCACCATTTCAGTACATCCTCTTTTTCATTTTGTTCCCTCTCCCAGGTGGTGGATGATGTTGGTAACCAAACGTCATGTCGTCTGGCAGGCCTTCGTTCCGGGACTGTCTATTTTGTCCAGGTGAGGTGTAACCCAGTGGGCATCTATGGCTCCAGGAAGGCTGGCATCTGGAGTGACTGGAGCCACCCGACCGCTGCCTCCACACCCAGCAGTGGTAAGTACATTGCAGAGGACAACACATTAGAAATTTCTTGGTATACCTTAAGATGAGTCACCCTTTTCGGGTAAGATTTACAGGATTTTGCTATATGGGTTCAAGGCAAATGCAAATAATCACTGAAATTTTAATTCAACTAAACAATGCCTGTCTTCTGGGCAGCTGAGACTAAATCCACCGAATGTTTAAAAGTATACTGAAGTCTTTCCTTTCAAAGACTGTCTCATGGCTTAAATGGCTTTTAAATGCTTCCCGCACATCACAAATCTTGACCATCCGTTCCTTTCTAATAATCAACCTTTCATTGCCAATTAAAGCCAGAAAAACAATGTCCTTATCCTTGATTCAACATCCTGAACAAGCAGATCCAAACCGCATGTGACCCAAGAGAAGCCAAAACATCAGTACGCTAGATACCTTGATAGAGATCTCTCAGCAGAGGATTAGAAGGAACTGCAAAGAGCCAGGGGGACATTTGATAGATTTTTGTCGTTGGCTTCAAAGATTGATCAAGTTAGAAAGCTGGTGCCGTGCCACAAACAGGGCCTATAAAGCTTGAGTGGAAGCAGGTTTGGGACCAGGAGGAGCAGATAATGAGTTACATAGGTTATGTGGTATTTACTCCCTAGAGGGAGGAAGTCGTTATCAGGCTCTGTTGTTTGCCATAAAGAATTGATTGTGGCAGACTTATGACTTTCAATAGCCTCCCCTTACCCAGAAAGCCAAGTATGGTATATCACTTCCACAGTTTAGGACATTAAACTGAGAAATATCTCTCTTTATATGACACTGTTGCCCAGTTTACATCTCGTTTTGGGAAATTAAGCAACATGAATCATCATAAATGTTCAATGAATGCAACTGAATGTTTCCTAGAAGCCTTCGTATGAAGAGACATGCCGAATATTTCTATATTAAATTACTTTTTAATAGTACGCCAGAGCATTATTTTAGTGCGAGAAAACCAATTTTAGGAGGAGACACTAGAAAAATGTCCCACTATCTGTGCCACTAAAACACTTTGAGCTCTGGTAAGTTGTGATAGGTGTTTCTCATTATTTGTAATATTTCATAGGATAAGTAATTATTGGATTCATGCTAGCAGCTCTGTGAAGCTGTACTTATGGGCACAGTGATGCTTTGAGGTTAAAGCATGTTAACATGGTGAAGTTTAGCAGGTAGAGTGTTCACCATTTTCGCCATCTTAGTTTAGCACGTTAGTATGCTAACACTTGCTAATTAGCAATAAACACACAGCAGCTGAGGCTGTGGAAGAGCAGTTAAAACAAAACAATACAGTAGTTTTATCACACTAAATATGAGCACCAATTTTCAAAACGATAATACTTTAAAGTTAAGAAAGAATGACAAAGAATGTTGTGAGGGACTTAATACACAGGAGGAGTTAAATCAAGCCATTAGCTCTTTTGAAAAAGGTGAAAGTCTGGGAGCTGATGGCTTTTATCAAACCTCCTATGAGTCTGTTAAAACACTTAATATCTTAAAATGGTCATATAGAAAAAATAGTCTCACTATTGTTAAAACAAGATTCATGTGGAAGGTATAAGGATCCAACTATATTAAAGAATTGGAGGCCAATTACACGACAATGTAACGATGCAAAAATATTAGCTAATGTCTTGCAAACAGATTTTAAAGAGTACTACCAAATATTATTCATCCAGATTCTTACAAGGACATTCTATCAGTGACAATATCAGACAAATAGTCAAAATAATTGAATATTATGGTTTAATGAAAAGGCCAGCTTTCATTTTTTTTCACTGACTTTGAAATAGCATTTGATCAAGTACGTTTGGATTTCATTTATAAATGTTTAGGACATTTTATCTTCAGAGATTCATTAAGTTGGATAAAAGTTAATGTATAGTAACTTTTGCTGTTGCTGTTTTTCTGAAACAATTATGCAGTACAGAGGTCTAAAACAAGGATGTCCACTTTATGTATATCTATTTATTATAGCAATAGAAATTCTTGCTCAAAAAGTAAGACTGAATAACAAACCAAAAAGTTTGAGAATAAATAGTTTGGAATCAAAAATTTCAATGTATATGGATGATGTAAATTTTCAAATTCAGCCAAATGATGCATCTTTTACTGCATTAGTTAAAGTGCTAAATAACTTTTCAGTTATTTCCGGACTGAAACCTAACTGTGATAAATGTACTGTGTTGTGAATTGTGTCTCCGAAGGAAACAAATTTTGAGCTCTGTGGTGATCTGACATTAAAATGGTCGGATGGCCCAATAGATGTCCCAGATATACATATCCCTAAAAACATGGAACACATTACAAATAAAAAACTTTGATAGAAAGCTACATATAGTTGACAGAAAATTAAAAGTTTGGAGACTGACTAATTTAACTTTATATGGAAAAATAAGAGTGATAAATTATTTAGTAATTCCTCAGTTTATCATGTCATGTCATTACCATTGACTGAAGAGCTGTTTAAAAATTATGAACGGATCATGTTCAGTTGTTTATGGGGTGGTAAACCGAACAATATTAAAGAAAGAAAGTTTGTCTATACAATAATTACAAACATGGTGGATTTAAATCGTTAAATCTTAAAGCACTCAACTTTGCATTACAAACATCTCTTATACCTAAATGTATTTGTAGTCCACAGTGGTTCTCAGCAAAGTTATTGATGTCCATTCATCCTCTGTTCTATAAAGAACTTGATCATTACCTTCAGTTAACTGCTTTCACTTTATTATATTAAAGAAAAAGTTATTTCCACAATTATCAGGTTTTTTGGAAGAGGTCATAGCTGGTTTCAATACCAATATCATCGACCAGAATCCTGTTATGAAATCCAAAGCCAAGTGTTATGATACAATAGAAATATATAGTTTAAGGATGAGCCTTTGTTTATCGATTTTAATGTTTGAAAAAGAAACATTAGAAATATTATTTATAAATGATCTCTTGAACAGTGAGGGTGAAATCCTGTTTTATGATGATCTTATAGTAGTACACAGTAATATTTGTGACATTCTTACATATAATCAACTGTGAGCAGCTATACCACAGACCTGGAAAAGGAAACTATCATTATGTATAAAACAAATGGCATATTGCCCCTGTATTAAGAATACAACATGGATGAACAAAAGAAAACTAAACAAAAAACATGTCAGTTATACATGCATCTCAAAAAAAAATCTGCTGCACCAGTAGCTATTCAGTCAAAATGGGAGGATTTGTTAGACATCGGAGGAAGTTTTTTCAGGCATTTACACAACTAATTTGATGTCTCCACTAGAATTTTACAACTAATCTACAGATGCTTGACTTATGTAGATCAGATCAGGAGTCTGATCTTCATTTATTTGGGTTTTCAAATTTTAACCACAATGTTTGGTGATTTAAGGGATTAAGAAGAAGGAAGAGCAATTAAACACTCAAAACGTTTCAAAATGTTTCAGAAGTATCAGTGGGTTCTCGAAAAGGATGTTAATAGGAATAAAGAACAGAATTTAATTTTTAAATGTAGGTGGGATGCTTTGAGTCAGGGTGAAAGCTGAAGTCAAAGAAAAAGAAAAAAATAGTATGTGGATATGTATATGAATATTTGTGCATGTATATATGTGAAGTGTATATGTTTGTGTGTCTATATGGGTTCAGTTGTATATATATGGATATGAATCTGTTGCTGTTTGACCCAGTGTATAATAATAATAATAATAATAATAATAATAATAATAAAAGCAACTGAGGTTGAGGGGAACGTCATTAGTCTGGCAGTTATTTTGTCATAAAACCAAAGTATTGGACAAATTGAGATTTAGATGAAAAGTCAGGGGATCAACAAAGTGATTCAAATTCATCCTGAGGGAGACATGAATGTGTCAACAAGATTTCATGGCAGTTCCTCTAATACTTGTTGAGACATTTCACTCAAAATCACAAATGTAAACCTCATGGTGGCGCCACATGAAAAGTCAGAGGATCACCAGAGTCATTAGACTTTATTCTCTGTGGACCATGAATTTACAACATTTCATGGCAGTCATCAAGTATTTGTTGAGCTACTTCAGTCTGACTGACTAACCAACGTTGGCATCCATCTATTCACACTTCTAGCACAGCTAAAAACAGCTTAGTTTGCTGTATTTCACCAGGATAATCCTCTCAGTATCAATACTGCTTTCCAAGAAGTCCTGGGCACATACTGTATTTTGAAAATGAACAATAAGACAATTAAAACATACAAAAAACAATAATAACAAACTGCACAGCCAAATAGATTAATCAGAACCTAAAAGAAGGGAAATCACTTGCATTTATTAAAAGAGTGAAGGTTTCTTCTACTGTACTTCTATTGTTTTTAGGGGTTTGTGTCTATTTTTCTTTAAATGTTATTTTCAGTGTTTACAAAATGCTGACTGTATTTATTCAGTTATTGGAAAAAGTGCCAGAAAAAGAAAAGAAATATGTCAACCACATCTATGCTGCCACATTACCTGGTAAGCAGCCTTTGTGTGCTTGCACCCCTCAATGTACTGACACTTGTCCTAACTGTAACCTTGGCGCTGTCTTCTCTTCCTCCCTCCCCTCCTCTCTCCCTCCTTTGTCTCTCCTCCCCTCCACCCTCCTTTTCTTCTCCCAGAGCGGCTGCAGAGTGGCTCATGTGATCCTAAGCCCGGTGAGCAGAACTCCACCCTGCGGCGGGAACTCAAGCAGTTCTTCGGCTGGGTCCGCAAGCACGCGTCTGGCTGCAGCGGCATGTCAATCAAACTGTACGATCAGTGGAGGGTGTGGCTGCAGAAATCGCACAGAACGCGCAACCAGGTAGGTAAGCAGAACCTCTCTCTTATTTCATTATCTCTGCTGAGCCCGTCTCAGAAATACACACACACACACACACACACACACACACACACACACAGAAACATCACAAGCAGCCACTGCTGCATCAATGTCCTGAACTGAATTTCTGACCCTGCCTTTGTTATGCCATGTGGTCAACATTTTTACAAACACAAAGAGGACAGATTTCTCTTGAGCTGGCTGGCTCTGTGAAGTTTCAGTCCGTACTTTATGATCAGGTAAAATATGCGGTTTTGACTTTACTGGCCCAGAAGTGGAAGCATAAAATATGCTCTCAGTCATGCACTCAGATTTTATTACATATTTTGACTTCTGCTCTTCAGCCGATGACCACAACAAAGAGAAATGAACATGTAAATGTAATTAACAGCCCACTGTAATGTTTTCCTTTCATATTTTGTTTTGTCTCGGCATGAGTGGGCCCTTTCACAAAAATAACTTCAAATGGCCAAATGGCACGCAGAGCCCCGCCATCTTCTGTGTGTTTATGTGACTTTGTGAAGAGTTCAGATCCTTGCTGCTCTCAGTCCTTGAACTCACAGAAACCTGCAGCACTCTACCTGACTCAATTAGCTCAGCAGTCTCCTTTTTCTTTTTTTTTCTTTTTTTTTTTTGCTTAATAGGGCACATGCTGTCACCTGAATAATGTCTTTGCTCACGAAGCGTGACAGGTTCCCATTGATTACCTTGAGAGAGAGAGAGGTAGCAGGGGGCTGGGAGAGATACACAGAGAATAAGAAAGAGATGATGCAAAGAGAGAAAAGTGCCTGCCAGACAGAGCAATTAACATCTTTATGCTGATTATGCATTACATAGTTGTAGTTTTTTTCATTGAATTGTCCCAGTGTCAACCATCTGGTTTTGCCTTTTTTTCAGATTCTACCAGACGATAATTCATAGCGCAGCCACCCGGCACCTGTGTGGTGTTTTAATTCATGGATAACTGGCCATAATGGTCCCAGTCGTGTGAGAGGTCTAACGCCCTGGCTGACGTTTGATCATGCAGTCTTAACTTGAGTTTAAAGGACCCAGGTGGAAGATAACTGTGAGTGAGACAATGCAGCCTTTTACTGTCATTTCCACTGACCAGACGTGTTCGATCTGTTTGCACAAACACAAATATTAAAGCCCACAGTAACTGCACTTTTATTCTTTTATTCTTATTAAAAGTTATGGTAACAGTTTAGACTTAAGAGAAGATAAGTAAATATCAAAATGGCAACAAAGAATTATGCAGGCATCAGAAAAAATATAGTGTATTTCAGTGACAGTGGGAGTTTGAAAGATATCTTTCAAGGTATTTTTGTAAAGCAATCATTGCCTTTTATACTCTTTTAAAACTCTAAGAAAATGTATCAATATCCCCACTTATATTATTGTTATAAACACATTACTGTCAGCAAACAGTTCAGAGAGAAGTAAATGAATCACTGATGAGCAGCTTAGACAGTAATCAGACATCACGTGGTCTAAAAATGTTATTATGTATCATCCAGTTAGTAAAATTGAGATATTTCTAGACTGCAGAACTACTTTGGTTGGATCACTGATTGAATCCCCACAACATAAAGTCTCACTATATGTAAAATGTACATAATTTCCTGTATCTATTTGTTTTAAGACAATTTGATACTGTTTATATTTTTGTAACTGCATATTTAAGGAACATTGATTTCTCTAAGTTATATTCTTTGACTATCAATAATGTCTGAAAAATACTGTGTCTTGTGTATAGAGCAGTAAAGAGTGAAAAAATGTCTTGGAAAGTGTCTTTATTATTTAAAAAATACAATGTATCATGTAAACAAAGATCGCTGGATGAGCTTCTTAGATATTTACACATTTTATCATCATAATTCATTACAACAAAAGCAGCGTTTTGTTTCGTTTTTTTGCTGAGGCATGCATTTACACAAACACATGACTACAGATAAAACACACACACACACACACACACAGCCAGAATGTGAAAAGCCCCCCTGGGTGGAATAAGACTGCAGCAGCGAGCAGGGTGGAGCCAGAGGGGGGATCGATAAGTGCAGCTGAAGAGTCCAAGATGGAAGTTGCAGCAGAGCTGAGTCGATCTGTCAGCCCCGCTGTCTGCTGATGTGAGAGGGCGGCTGCAGGCCTCCCGGGACCCGCCTGTCAGTCACACTCCTCAGAGTCATACTTAAAGTCCTGCATGATCTCACTCAGAGCCTCTTTGTTCTTGATGATGCTGAACGGGATGGGGAGGGGGGAGGGGGGAGCACAAAAAACACAGAACTGCATTAGTTATTGTGGTACAGAAACATCTTTGACAGTTTATTTTCCAACCAAATAAAATTACAATGGTAACAAAGAGAAGTCTGTTCATTTAGAAAGACACAGGAGGCGTATAAGCCCCCCGAGTGGTTCTGCAGCCGGCAGCGGGTTGATGGTGAGTGAGTGAATGGGTCAGTGGGGAGCTAACGCAGTAAACGGAGGGGTGGTAATAGCTGCTCTTACTCGTGCTTGATCTCCTGAATCTTTTCTTGACAGCCTTCGTCCTCCGGGTGATCCTGGGCCCGCTGCCTGGCCAGCTGCAGCTTGGCTGTCTGTTAAGAAGGCACGTCAGATAAGATTTATGCAAACCATTCATCAGCAGAGGATGGAGGAGAGACAGGGGATGAACTCTTGAGATAATAGAAGCTTTGTAACATTACTGGCAGAGAGGAGGCTGAGTTAATATTACAGAAGAGTTTAAAATTACAGTGTAATGTGACTGTTCAAGAATGTGGGGAGCCGAAGCTGTAACATTTTAAAACCAGTCTGACCGGATCAAACACGACGAGAGTCACACACACACACACAGCTTTTAAGTCACAAACATTTGAGCATCGCTGAAGTGAATAAGAGGTTTCTGCCTAATCTGCACAAAAGACTAAGAATATTAAGAGTATTACAAAAGAGTTTTAACAATATTACTTATCAGAGGCGTAATACAGTTCTACTGCTGGAGTCGTATGAATAAAAAGTGTATTACAGTTACAGTCAAAAGTGACTGCAGTTTTCCAGCCTGAGTATATTTGCTGCCCTGTCCTGTCCTGTGAAGAAATTATGCAATATTTTGAATAATAATTCTGCCTCCTTGTGGTGAAATTGTAGAACTGTATAAAAGTAGAAATATCATAACCTGTATGTAAACTTTGATTATATGAAAGTAATTTTAAAAATCACATGTAATGTGGATCTTTTAAAAATCTCAGGTATGGAGGCTTGGAGATTGCAAATGTGTATAAAGCAATTAATTGATATTTAATAATGCAATAAACTAATTTATTAATTCATTTACAAATGAAAATAATTATGTGGATATTAAGCTAATTATTTCGTTTATAGACTGCAATCAAATCAATTCACAAAGTCCACATTTTTTTATAATAAATAATGTATTTGATTAACCTATTTGATCTGATTGTTTTACTCAGTTATTTATAGTTCCTTTTGAAATTGACCTCTTATTGGTGGATTAATATATTCATAATATGTAAAATCTTAACTATTAAACTTCATATCAATCAACTAATTGCTTCACAACTGTGTGCAAGTCACTGAAGTTTCTCTGTACTAATATATTTGTGTGTATCAGTAGACTCTATTTAATATCTGCCAATAACATCACCTTGACATCTATATTCATGACAATCAGTATAAACACTTCAATAAAGGTGTCAGAGCAGCTATGATACTATGTCCACCATCCTGCATCAGATGCTATGTGCTGCTGAATCAAAAGTAATGTCACACATTTATTATTATATGTAATGTTTCGATCAAAAGTAGTAGCTGCCGTCTCTTGTTTACTAGTTTCCTCCTCAGCTTCAAGACCTAATAGAAGAAAAAAAACATACAAATAAAGTTTTTTTTGTACCAGTTCGAGCTTTTGCTTCTCTTTGTTCTGTAGCTTTTCAATGTGCTCTGAGAGGTCTGGCCTGTCAAACTCGTGGTGCAGCTTCCCCTTGATCTCCAGCACTTCCTTGGAGATGCCGCAGAAGGCCTGCGTTATCTCATGGACCAGCTGCCTGTAGTGGTCGAAGTCATAATGGGGCCCTGTCCTCAAGTAGGCCTCATGTCCTCTGGAAGATAGTCGGCATCCAAGAACAGCACCAATTTAAAAAAAAAAAGAAAAAAAAAAAAAAAGAGCAGAAATGTAAAAGGCCCAAAATTCAGATTTCTATCTCTATGCTTTCAACCAGATCAATGATCCCTGGAAACAGTTTGTATGTATTTGCAATAACAGAAGCATGATACAGTAAGTCAGCACTAATATACACAAACTTACTCTTCAAAGAGCTGATACGTCTCTACCCGCTCTGACTGAAGGTGATAAAACCTCTGGATCAGAGTTTTAAAGTCTGTGGGGACCTACAGGGAGGAATCACATTAAAGAAAGTTATAAAAACATGCATATTATTAGGTATAAATAACTCATTTGTTTTAGTCCAGTAGTAATAAACATTGTCTGGTTACAGCTTGACACTCTTTTTCTATTCTATTATGAATAGTATTGAATAGTATATAAACAAAACATGTTAGTTTGTTCATTTATTTTTTGGCTGTTTGCCTCATTAAGTGAGCAATTTTTTTAAGGTTTCACATTGAGATTTTGGGCATTTCTCATTATTTTGACAATTTAAAGTTATACTGATCTTTAAAAAGGAATTGTTAATGATACATTAGTTTAAGCCTGACTGGCTCTAATCAGTTTTTATGGGGAAAATAAGCAGGTCTGTTATCAGTCTCATTTGCTTTACAATAACGTTAGAGGAAGCTGTAAACAGTAACTACTGTAGTTTCCAACTAACCCTGACCATAACAGTTGAAGTTACCATTAGCTTAGCTTAAGTTAGCACGTGGGCCAGTTTTGAGCCTCTCAGACAGTTAATTAGTTATCTGCTGTATAAAATATCATATTCTTACCATCATAGCCTGCCGGAAAATACTGCCGATAAGTTTCCAGAGCTTATAATGTTGACATGTTTATTCTACAAGTTCAACACGCTGTTGTCTTCCTCAATGTGAATCAGCAGCAGGCTGCATCGTCTCACACCCGGAAATGACGACACAGCACGTTTTACAGGAGTCGGCTTCGAAATAAAAGCTCCCATACAACAACTACAACATGACATCAGTGCTCTCCACATCCACAGGACGAACGGGCACGTTTCATGACATTAGTTTAAACTTTGGGTTTATTATCAGTCTTAGTAAGATATGTACATTTTCTTCTGTGTGAATTGATTGATTGATTGATTGATTGATTGATTGATTGATTGATTGATTGATTGATTGATTGATTGATCGACAAAATCAAATATTACAATGTTTTTGACCAAGTACCTCAATATCATAAATGTGACAATATTGTAGGGATGACTATTGGTGCTTTCACAAAATATTTACATAATGAGATTTTTGATAAATAATCATCAGTAATTTGGATATAATGACTAAGTGGCTAAAGGCAAATAATAAAACAGCTAGAACAGTCTGGTGAGTTCAGAAAATGACATCACTTTACTGTAATGCAGCCTTTAAAACCAGGAAAAGACAACATTTATGCCATATCATGACATTACAATATCCAAAATCTAAGATGATATCTACTCTCATATCACAATATGGATATAATATCGATATATTGCCCAACCCTATGTGTGACGGTTTTGCAGATTAACCCAGAGCAGCTGGAGTCTTAAAAACCTTTATACAAATCAATAAAGAGACTGTATTCACAATATGGTCAAACCATAGCCGGATTAACATGCCAGGGGGTCCTGTGAGAAAAATAAGATGCTGGGTCCCACTGCAGTTGTTCTATGCTGGAATATTACAAGTTTTTGTAGGCCTATTGTAATTTGAATACAAATGAATTTAGGACTATGCACCATGTAAACACAGTATCATCTTAAAACTTGATTTTGACATATAGGGCACCTCTTCAAGCCCCAATATCAGGTACAATAATAAAGCAGGACCCAACTTAATGCACTTATGCCAGCTAATGTTGTGCTTTAATAATGCATGTACCTTATCTCCAAACAAAATAAACCTGGGGCTTATGGGGCCCCAAGGCAGGCGCCTGTTGGTAATCTAGTCTTAAGTCCAAACGCCTTGCCAGTAAAGAGGACTTCTCTGTGTCTCTAGAGTATTTAATAAATGCAACTGTGGCTAAATGTTGCTTTTGCATCTAAACTAGGCTCCCAGCTTGCCATAGGTACCCAAAAATAATGCAGAGTGCAAACTTTAAAACAGCTGGTAGTGCTATATTTGTGCCATTAAGTCAAATAGTAGTAAATATCTCACACTTTAGAGGTAAAGTGTGATGTCAGTACCCTTCAGATATTTCAATTAAAAAAAACCTATAAAAGCATTTTAAGGTAATCAGTAATATATTGTTAGGATTTTTTGAGTGCTATAATTATAACCTGTAAGGGGGAGGGGGAGGGGGGTAGAAAGTTTGTGCCAGTTTTATTTTGAAATTGTCATAATAACCCATCAAAGGATCCTCTACAAGATTAAGAACACACTATTTCTTACTATTTGATTACAGAATGTGTAATATTAAAATGTATACATAATATACCATGGAGTGATGTTTTATAAGCACATCATTTGGGCCAAATAACCTCAAAGATCATTCCTGATATGTGTCAAACTCTACCTGTTGCTTCTTATCTTGCAGCCCCATTAAAAGGATTTACACCTCAGCCACTGCATGGGGGCTTGTAATCTGCTGCTTGTCTGCTTTGTGTTTATGCGATTAGAAAGCATTATTCCAATATGGAGGAAGGAGGTCGCAAAGCTACTACTGTGCAGACGCGGGCACTCCTACGCCTTCAGTCTCCCTCCGCCGTTCATTGGTCCATTCAGCAGCTTCAGCACCACGCAGACTGAACAGCGACACTCGGCCGTGCAGCTTTCACCGAATGAGGATGCCGCGCGGCGTACGCTGCGCTTCACGGTTACTACACTGTTTATCTGATTTTTTAGCCCTACTGCCATCCTTATATCAGTCTATGACAGATGTTTACACTCGGTGTCTTTGCAGGTCGTTATTTCCCTCGTTTTGATCGTGAACAACCCGCCTGTGTCGTCTAACTCTGCGAGAGGAAGCTGTTTTTCCGCGTCCCAGATGCTCGGACTCGCTGGTTTTGTTTGTTTCACCGGGTTTCCTTCCCGTAGAGTCGGCAGGCATGACGGACTGTGAAGCCGCCGCTCAGGTTATAGGCAGCAGCAGCAGCAGCAGCAGCATCTCATGTACAGTGCCGCATCAACAAGCACCGCCGCCCGACCACCGGGTCCCCCTGCCGGCGCCCCGGTGTCCGCCGGTCCCCCGACGCCTGTTGTGACATGACAGCTCGGGGAAGAAAGAAGAGGATCAAAGGTTACGGGCAGCAGGCGCGTGGGTTCAAGCAGGAGCGCAGACCGGTCGGATCCTCCAGGAGAGGGCACACCGACACAGACAGTCTGAAGGAGAGGATAAAATCATCAAAAATTCATGTGATACTTTATTAATCCCCGGCAGGGTGTTTCTCTTCTGGCGCGCAGCCTCCAGAGGGGTCAGAGCACTGGGTCAACCACTGGTCGATGTGCTCACATTTCAGCAGGGCGGGTGCCAGCTGACACAGAGGTCCTGGATCCTGGTCTCACTGGACCCAGCTGCCCCCCCCCCCTCTCGCACTCCTCCTGTTACTCCACTGAAGCCTTATTTTGATTCTGATTTGGGGCCTGGAGCGTGGTAGCACCCACCTTTGCCTTACAGTGTCATCTGATGCACGGCCTCATAGTGTTGATACTGGTCGAGTCCCAGTCAGCAGTGCTGTTTCCCAGGCCTGTCAGGCTCACTTGGCTCCTCCTGACCATCACCTTCACCTGCACAGCCATGGGCTGCATCCAGAGCATAGCCTGTAACAAGTCACGCATCAAACGGGAGAACATCGTTGTGTACGACCTGTCCGCCACCATAGACCACTGCCCGACTGTCATTGAGGAGAACTCGCCCATAGTGCTTCGCTACAAGACTCCTTATTTCAAAGCCTCGGCGCGGATTGTGATGCCCCCCATTCCGCGCAATGAGACATGGGTGGTGGGCTGGATCCAGGCGTGCACCCAGATGGAATTTTACAACACTTATGGAGACGTCGGCATGTGAGTTCACACCTCTGTCACCTGGGTCCCCATTAAACCCCCTGTGACGTGCTTTCAGATACAAACATTGGTTGTGCGTGCGGGTTTGCATGCACCTTATAGCCTGTAAGGGGTCCTTGCTTGTACATCACTCTTGTGTGTTTCACAGAGGAGCATTTGTGCACGCAGCAGGTTAACTGTGCTTGTCAGCCTCCTTCATTCAAACGCCCACCGACAGATTCTGTTCCTGTGACTTTGGCACCTAAATAGAAAAGCTGCTATTAGAGGAGCTAAACAACAGTTGCTGCTCTCACACTCAAATTGTGCCCACGGAGACATGTCCTCCCCCACACCCCCAACACACACACACACACACACACACACACACACACACACACACACACACACACACACACGCACGCACGCACACATACACACACACACACACACACACACACACACACACACACACACACACACACACACACACACACACACCACACACACACACACACACACACACAATCTGGAAGGCATAGAGGGGGTGTTTTAATCCTGCTGGGTTTAGGAGGTGGGTGGGTGTAGGGGTGAGAGGATGGGGCCTGGGGTGGGCTGTCATCAGATTGGTCATGAAAGCACAACAAATAGATGGAAAGGGGCCACCAGATGACAAAACTGTTGGGCACAACAAAGAGATGATGACAATCCGCTGACATACTGAACCACTAGAAAGCATTTACAGGCTGCTGTTGTGTTGTCACTGCAAGCTTGTGTTTGGATAAGAATGTCAAGCATTTCACAATAGTTTCCTTTTGTTACTTCTGTGATTTTTCTAGTAAGGAAAAAAAACTTTTTTATAGCTTAGAGACACATATACGCTGTATATGCCAGCCATCAAAAAAGTCACCCTACTACCAAAATACGAAATAGAAGAACTGCTACCGCTCTCAGATTGACTGCAGGTCAGATATTAATGTTCTCTGATGCTATAATAGTTTGCAGATACTGTCCCATCTCAAGGTGTCCAAGGTGACATCTTCAAATGATGGTCGATTTGGTCGACCAACAGTCCAAAACCCGGAAAAGTATTAAATTAAATTAAATTTACAATGTTATAAAAGATAAAAACAGCTGCTGCTTACAGGTGTGTAGCAGGAATCAGTAAATGTTTGGTATTCTTGCTTGATAAATAACTGAAACAGTTAATAGATCATTGTAATAACTTGTAATTGTAAAAATCATAAATTGTTGTGAATTAATAGTCTGGTGATTTACTGATCAGGTAATCAACTAATTGCTTCTGCATGTGTCAAGATTTGTGTATATCAGGAGTTAATATTTTAATGATGATCAGGTAAGAAAATCACAAAATGCATATTTTTAAATAAATAAATCAAATTTTTCAATCATGTATAAGAATATACAGTACCGGCAGTTTATTTGGGTAAAAATGACTAATTTGGGCCTTTAAAAAGTAACCTCATAGCAGCTGAAAATCTTGTTTTTGCTGACCTCCACTAGTTTAACTTCTCATCTTGCGGTGTATTTCAGGGTGTGTCAGTACACCGTGACATCACTGTTGGATGCAGTTACATGTACAACAGAGTACCTAAAACTTTCAACCAAAGACGGCTTTAAAACACTGCTTTGCAGTCTGGTATGATGTTTCTCGTTATAAAAGGACAAAGCGGTAATATTCTATATTTTTGCTACTGTCAACAAATCCTGTGAAAAGACCAAAACCAGCAAGGCATTCATCCGTCTCTCAATACTTTCCCACTCTCACAGATTTTCTGTGGTACTGAACCCCAAACCATTTTTTCCTACTAAAGATATAAATCCTTAAAAAAAAGAAAGAATATATAGTTTCATTTTTAAAAGAGGCCAGTTTCCTTAAACAGGTGGGTACTGTAGTTTTTCACAAACATTACTCAAACAGGAGTAAATAATGAATGTCATGGTAACTAATCTCCACTGTGGATTGATATTAGTATAGCTCACAGTAATAGAGGTCACCCGGTGCAAGGATGTGGTTCATTGATGTGTTTTTAATAGTTTCTGGAGGACAATGAAGGTCTATGGTAGAGACAATACTCCATTCATTTCATGTGATTTGTTGACACTAAGAAAAATATAGAATATAAACAGCACACAGTTATTTGGTATCTCTCTGATTCCAGTCTTACACTTTCTGTCTCCGTCCAGGTCGAGCTGGGAGCTGCCTCAGCTGCGAGAAGGCCTGGTGAGGGCCATCAGCGACTCGGACGGTGTGAGCTACCCCTGGTACGGAAACACAACAGAGACTGTCACCATAGTAGGCCCCACCTCCAAGCCATCCCGTTTCATCGTTAGTATGAATGACAATTTTTACCCAAGTGTCACCTGGGCTGTGCCGGTCAGTGAATCCAACACGCCCTTACTGACTAACATCAAAAGGGACCAGAGCTTCACCACCTGGCTGGTGGCGCTCAACACCACGTCCAGGGAAAAGATCTTGCTCCACACCATCAAGTGGAGGATGAGGGTTGATATCGCGGTGGATCCGTCCCTGCCTCTGGGCTCCAGGGCCAGGTTGGTGGGCCGGGTGCACCAGGACCAGCCGCGGGTGCTGACCCGCATGGAGCCCATCCCCACTAACGCCATGGGGAGGCCCAATGCCAACGACGCCCAGGTTCTGATGTGGAGGCCGAGGAGAGGGCCTCCGCTTGTAGTCATACCACCCAAGTAGAGCATTCACACCATCTGATTGGCCGTTTGGAATATTACATCATAGTGAGCCACTTTCACGGGGAAACGGCGAACAGAAAAATCAGATGAAAAGACAAAAGCAGATTTATGAGCAGACTTGTACGAACTGTCGATGGCACAAGATCAGAGTTGCAGTCTTTTGCGCGTAATATCATTGAGGGGACAAATGCCTTAATTCCCCACCGCTGCCTTTGATGATCCAGAAAGTATGTTGGTCTCTACTTCTGGTGCTGTTGAGCTATTGAGTGTTCAGGCCTTTACTCCAGCCCAGCACAACTGAGCAAAATGTTGTTTAACTTTGAAAAAACGCCATCAGTGCTGGGATGTAACGCAAACCTGTGCTGTAGCTACTCAGGCCCAGAGAAAAAAAAAGATCAAGCCTAAATAGAGACCCTGTTTTAAAAAGGTTCTTCAGCCTTAATGATGATATAATACCGGCCTGCTCTGTACTGTACAGTGAAGTGCTGTGTAAGAGTGCAAACAAGGAAAGCTGACGGTGTTTGTGTGTCATGCAGGTCCGAGGAGGACGACACTGCTTCGGGGTTTATTCTTCACAGACGGAGATGACTATAATATCAACTGAAATGTTACTGGATGATGTGCTTTTAGAGATGATGTGAGTGTGGGTGTGCAGGTGTGTATGTGTTTGTGGTTGTGTGTTTTCTATAATGGAGCCCCCGGGTCGGGTCCAGGCTTGCTGCTTTGTCACACTAGACTGCCTCACACACACAGACAGACGGGGGGCCTCGTTTGTGATTGTGATACATCGTAGGGTCGTTTTAAAGAATGATTTTTGAAAAAAAAAAAACGAAAAAAAAACATAGATATTCAACATACATGCATCCTCAGAGGTACTTTGCTTTTGACATATCACAGGAAATGTAGAAACCACTTGGATTTGGTCTTACAGTATGCACACACACTCACACATGAAGCCCTGCAGCAGCCTTTCTTTAAAAATCACAAACGGCCAGTTCATCCAGCTGCAGAGCTTCTCCCTCCCTGCCTTTTGAAAGCCAGTGATGCCTGTGTTAATGACAGCCTTCTATAGTAAAAAACAGGATTTTGTCTTTCCATCGTCCCATCTAATTGGAGTTGTGAGGTGAAGAAGCAGGGTTACTTTATTTTACGAGTAATAAAAGGAACCTGCCCTCCGTGGCTGTGACAGGACAAACAGAGCTACTTTATCCAGTCAGTATGTGTTGTTTAAGAACAAAGATTGTACTGAAAAAGGAGCTGTATTTGTGCTAGAAAACTTAAAGGATCAGTCCACCCAAATTACAAAAACATCATACTGTTTAACAGTATCCATATTGTGGGTTTTATTTGTCCGGCGTCTTTGCTGTCAGTGAGATTAATGTCTCCAACCCAATACAATGGAGGTGAATGAAATTTCTTTACTTACACAGCTTTGGAAAAACACATTTAAACAAGACTCTGATCTCCTCTGCAGTATGGTCCTGTATGTCACAGTTCAGGACAGTAAACTGAGAAACATTTCCCTTTACACAACATTCCCATCTTGTTTTGGAAAATTAAGCAACATCAATCATCATGAATGTTCACTGAGCAACTCTGTGTTTACTAGAAGCTTTTATAGTCTGAGATATGCAGAATTTCTCAACATTAAATTGCTTTTTAGTAATACACCAGAATTTTAGGAAACGACTGATATTAGAAAAACTGTCACTTCTCTCCTACTAAAAAACTTTGAACTCTGGTGGAGGAGTGCTGATGAGCATTTGTCAACATTTTTGACAATTTATAGGGTCAGCAATTACTGGATAAATAAAACTAAAAAACTAAGAGTCTACAGCCATTGTGAGGTTGTACTTAGCCAAATGCTAACATCAGCATGTCAACATGCTCATAGTGACAATGCTAACATGCTGATATCAAGTGTGTTTACCATGTTTACCATCTTAGTGTTACCATGCTAACAAAATCCAAAATATTGGACATATTAAAATTTGGATGGATGGATATATGCACCAAAATGAATGACAACCCAAGACATTTCGTGAAATATATCCATCCCTAGCGCCACGCCGCTGGGAATAGCTAAAATGTGTCTTTCCAGGAAGCAGTGTCCTTGTTACTGTAGATAATCCACAGACTTTATTATTAACAGTTTTTACACAGAGTATTTCTCCAGTAGAAAGTGTTTACAGTGAAAACTGTTTCTGGAAAGACGTTGATATTCATTCTTTTAACGTTAATCGCCAATGCTTTGAGCACAAGTAGCACCTCCATTGTACTGGGTTGCAGAAATCTCAGAGATATCTCAAAACCTGGTCAAATAAACCCAAAACAATCAGATGCTAGATGCCAGATACTGCTAAGCATGGTTAAAATGTATTAATTTTTGTAATTCTGGTGAACAGACCCTTTAAAGATTGGTGCATTATATGGTTCACACAGATATACAGTCTCTTGTGCCATTATGATATTTTATAAGAAAGTGTTTTATAAGGATTCCTGACTGAAAAGTAGAGTGCAGCTTACAGAATATGAACATTTCACATCATATTATGTTGCTCATTGTTTCACAGACAGGTCTATATGCTGTATTTATGTTCGTATACGCTCAGTGAGCCAGTGAATCAGGTCATGCTGAACTGCCGAGCTGGTCCAGATGAGACAGAGATGAAGAGAGACATAGGATGTAACCACATTATCTTACTCATGCTGCTCAATACTTTTGGTGCAAACCGAACGAGCCTTCACACACACACACACACACATACACACCTCATCTAGAACTGTACTAGAGCCATGATCACCGGGAGGACTGTCCTGCCTGTGTGCTGCAAGCCCTGCAACACACTCATCATACAAAAGTGTGGATACTGGATAATTTAAACAACACGCCTATTGTAGCCATGACACAGGAGCAGTTTGTGAGGCAAACGGCATCTGAGAACTCACGTTGACAATCAAGGGAAACATCTAGAGCAGCACTTTTAACCGGACAAAGGTGATCTTTACTGGTCAGTGATTTTATTCAGATAACTGGGGCTTTTATAGGGTGAAACAAAGCGGAAACTTCTCTCACGTTGCCCCAACCAAGATAACGTGTCAGTGAAAATACATTTATACTTGACCACGAGGTCACACAGTCCGCTGTGTGTATCAGGGCCTCAAGTGTCTTTTACAGTAACAGATGTGCCTGAGGACTCAAGGGCAGAGCGGTACACGGCCCTTTCATGAGGAGGCTTGACTCGTTACTTCCTACTTGTTCTGCTGATTGATTGCAGTTAAACGCAGTGATTGGTTTGAAATGACTGGCTAATGGTATTTTACAGTGTTATATATGAAGGACATGAAACTCTGCCGTGTTACAGTCCTTTCTCTCAGACTGTCTGGCTTTTGCATGCAGTGTTTTTAAACTCATTAAAATAAATGCCAAAAATATCAAAGTGTGAATTTATTCATGTTATGTCATCTGCAGTTCTAAGGTGACATGTTAAGTATTAATTTAGGCAGGGTGGACTTGTAATTATGCAGAAATAGATCTGCAGGGGGGAGAAAAATGTGAATGACAGGCTACTGGCATGTTTTACTGCAATAAAATGTGTGTGTTGTAGAAAAGATCAACGATGAGACATATAATGAATGTGACACAATAACACATTCAGAAGAGTTAAAGGAAACACTTTTTCTTTTATAAAAGATCCACATATTGGTAATTAAAATAATACAGTTATTAATTATACCCGCGTTATCCCAACAAATAAAGTAGTTTCAGAAGAATAACACCAGTCAAATCTTATACAGTCCAAGGTTACTTCCCATATAATTCCTCACAGAGTGTCAGTGAGTTCAGCCTTAGCTGGGCCACATTCAGTAATGGTTTTAATGGCTTTTGCCACAAAAATCAACAGAATATAATTTACACAAGCACAGAACATAAAGAGCTGGATGTTGATCATCAGTGGCTTTGTTACGTAATGTAAACGTCTAATTAATGAATGAATAAGTTAAACAGAAAACTCATTTGGGATTGATAGATTACAATTTAAATGGTGCTATTATTTACACCCACGGTTAACATCATTTTCAAGTTGTACAAAATCATCTTCAGACATAATCAAACTGTCGTTTTCGATGAAAAAAAAAATCAATTATCTTCAAATAATCACCGCTGTTACAGCCTCAAACAGTGTTTCTGAGGTGTCAGGTAGCATTTTATTCTTACACCCAGATCCCTGACTCCTCCAGACTGACAGAAAAGAGTTAGAGAGTGAGACCGTTCTGTCACTGAGACACACTGTATATGTTATCAAAGACGCCCCAGTGACTATATGTTGCCTGGCAACAAAAAAAATGTTTCCAAAAATAGCGGAGCAAAATGCAACGTGAGAGCCATAATTTAGAAAACAATACTAGTTATGGTCACTGCAACTACTACAGTCTAAAGACTTGTAGCATAGTATTTTGTGTTTTCTGCCCCGAGTTTTGCCTCCCAGGCTGTGTACTTCAACTGCCTCCTTTGCTGGGATTACACACCCAACTGTTGCTACAATGCTAACCATGACCATCTGCAACCTAAAGCGTTTGACTGTTAGAGCTTGTTGCAGTATTGTGGATGTCGAGGAGGTTCATTTCAGAGCAAAAACAATCCTACATCTGCTTTTGTAGGGAACAGTGGGACAACTTAAGGCTGTCAAAGCCTTAAATACTGCGACTCTGAGGTGAACAAGCCAACAGTTTGGGCTTCAGTCACACTACATCTAAAAGATGTGATATTGGAATTCCTGCCTGTCTGCCTCTTTAATCCTTTACTGTGTAGGAATGATTGATGTGGCAGTAAAGGCGACAGGCAGTCAAACAGCTTAATGAACATGACAACCAGTCGGTCCTGTTGAGAATATCCTTACAGCTCTGGAGGTGCGGCAGCCAGGATTATCTCTACAGCGGTAGTTATAGGAAAAAAGAAAAACATGCAATCCTGTTTTGCCACAGTTTTCTTTTCTCATTGCTTACCCTTCCCACCTGAGGCACTTTTGGTGTGTGAGACCCATCACAGCATTGTGCTTGCTTTTTATTTTTTTTATTTTAACCTTCTCTTTCACTTTTCCTGTCCTTTATGTCCAACCTTCTTTCCTCCTCTCTTCCTCCTCTACTGCTCTGCGATCACAATATATGATAAAGACCTTTCCCCCTCTTTTTCTCCAGTCCTCTGTCCTCCTTTCCCCTCCATGTCTTGACGCTTCAACGGGACCTCCTCCTGCTGCTGTAGTGTCAGCCGTGAGTGTCCTTACGCCCTGCTGGGGTTGGGGGACGGCTTGCCTTCGTAGCCGTACAGGAAAGTGGCCACGATGACCAAAATGGCCCCCAAGAAGAACACGCTGTGGAAGACACCAGACAACGCTGTCAGCTAGAGAAATTGTGATGATGAGAAAGAAAAACAGAGAGATGGAGAAACAAATTGCGGAGACAGAGGGACAGATAGTGACTCTACCCGGTGGGGTCGAAGTCCTGCAGCCAGAAGTACGATATAAGAGTTGACAGGATGATGGAGAGCGATGTAGCAAAGCCCTTGAGGATGTTGTCTGCATACTTGATGACCGCTGCTATGACCAGACCACCCAGCGCCTGGAGAAACAACAAACACACAGACACAGATGGACAAAGGCATGACCTGCACGGGCCGACAGGGAGTCTGATCCATGAAATAAATAGTCCGTTAGCTCAGAGGCAAGACGATATATTTGACAACTGAATCACTGGAAGTGGAGTGAGAGTTACCTGCAGCGCTACGACCGTCCAGGTGATGGGGTTGTATCCCTGGAACATTCCTGACTCTTTCACCCTCTCCCCATCGTAGGCCAGCATCCCAAACAGGCCGAACACCAGGCCAAACATCCCTGAACACACACACATACACACACACACACACACACACACATCAGACTGAGCTGAACACCCGTTCAAACACGGCTGCAACCTATCATTATCTTTTTATTATCAATTAATCTTTCAACTATTTTTCTAATTAATGTAATTGTTAAATCTATAGATAAGAAAATGCTAAAAACTTGAAAAATGTGCATTAAAACTTCCCAGAGCCCGGGGTGACATCTATAATTTGCTTGTTTTGTCTGACAATCGGTTAAAAATTCATCCATTTACAACAATATACTGTAAACAGGGAGATCTTCACATTTGTGAAGTTGCAACAACATCATGTTTGGCAAATTTGGCAATAATCCATTACCAAAATCGCTGGTAATACATTTTCTCTTGATTGTTCAACTGATTAATCGATAAATCATTTCAGAACTAATTTCCAGTTTATTGAATTTTACATCTTCTTTAGGGCTGAACCATTAATTGAAATTCGCAGTATGGCCTTCTGCAATTTTCAAGGGGAGGCGCAACATTTGCTAAAGGCGAAATGTGTGTCAAAATAGCATTTTAAATTCAATATTATGCTGCAGAGATGTCCTGACCTACACATCATGTTCTTCAGACTGAAGAAAACATCTTTGTTTGATCCCTGCAAAAATCACAACATAATCATTTTAATGTTTTTCAATGAAAATGAGAACAATGATGTAAAAATGATCCTTCCCTCTAATATCGCAAATCATATCACAACTGCAGTATCAGTCAAAATAATTGCAATTAGATATCATTTCAAAATCTTTCAGCCCTGATCTTCTTCACTTTACCAACAACAAGCAAATAAATACACTCAGTTTTCTTCACTGCTCTTGCTGTAGATCTACAATAAGCTCCAACTCCAACATTTTAATGCAGGTGAAAAAGCTTTCGAGCTCACACCAGGAATCGCAGGAGACTCAACACATGCCTCACACGTTCCAGGGTAAAAATAAACTAGACAGGAACATTCATCTTAACAGAAATGTATTTGAGGTAAAAAGTCCAACTGGCTCTCTGTGCAGGGAAGAAAGGAAACTGTACACAAAAACAAGAGCTTGCTACAGAAACATTGTGCCGGTGCATCACATCACATTACTCCTGTGTTGATAGGCTTGTCTCAATCAAATGTCTCATGTTTATATTTTCACCACTTTATCATTCCAGTGTATTAAATTAGATGTGATATGTAAGAATAGCTGGTGTGCTGTTCGAGACTGACTGACAGTTGATTGATTTGATTTGACTGACTATCACAGACCTAGCTGGATGTTGCGGACCCAGACGCTCTGTTTGCTCTCCTTCAGGATCTTCTCAAAGTAGACGCCGGCGAAACCACTGGAGCAGCACGCCACCAGAACAGCCGTCACACCGACAAACTGTGAGCCCGCGGACGGGGCCTCCTTCTCCGGGTCCCCAGCAGACTCAGAGGGCCACTGCCAACATCAGAGAAACACTTGAGCTCAGACATACTAGTATAAATATTGAGCATCATTTTAAAGTCATTCTTGGTAACGGTGGTGTGACAAACATCTTGATTCAAGGTCCATTTATTAGCTTCATCTGAAGCTCTAAACCACATCCTGCAGTCTTCCTCAGCAGATGGAGACAGCTCAGTTGTCATCAAGTTTCACAAAATCATCTCCAAAGCAATATCCATGACAACGGAGCAAACTCCATCCGATGAGGAGGACTGCAAAATGTGGCTGAAAGCTCCGGAAAAAGTAAGTTGCTGGTAATTGGACCTGAATAAGTTTTTTTTGTCAAAATAATACACAAAGTGATGCACAAGTTGAGAAAATATATATTTATATATAACACTTTATAATAAGACTGTGAGGCTGTACCTTATGTTGCTTGTATTTAGGCTCAACAGTTCTCTGAGCTAAATCCTAACATGCTCACATTGAAAACATACAAACATGGTGATTTTTGTAAGTAATATTTACCATGTTCACCATTTATTTTATTGTGTTAGCATGCAAACATTTGCTGATTAGCACTGAACACAAAGTGAAGCTGAGGCTGACAGGACATTAGTTTTGCAGGTATTTAGTCATTAACCAGGATATTGGACAAACTGATATTTTGACTTGACTTGGTGCTTAAGGAAAAGTCAGGGGATTCCCAAAGTGATTCAAATTCATCCTGCAGGGTCCTTAAATGAATGTAGCAAATGTTATGGAAAACCATCCAACAGTTTTCAACTAAACTATAGATGTCAACCTCATGGTAGCGCTACAGGACAAGTCAGGGAATCACTATTTGGCCAAATCCTCTGGAAAACATGAATGTCTGAACAACATTTCAATCCATCCAGTAGTTGTTGAAATACTGAAGTCGGGACTAAAGTGGTGGATCAACCGATTGACTGAAAGACAGAAATTCCTATAACCATGATGCTCGCATGGCTAAAAAGTGGGTATAAAGGAAAAAATACTATAGATTTAAGTAAAGTTTAGTCAAATCTCTGTCTGAATGTCATGATGCTGGGGACCTGAAATTCATACAAAGACATCTTCACAACTTTGCAGAGTTGTAGAAATGCAGCAGAAAGATGCAAAAAAAGAAAGATGATGAGCTGAACAGAACAAGTCAGAGTCTTTCTTTAGTAAATTTCAATAAGTTAACACAAACCCTGCTGAGAGAGAAAAAACACCACAAATCTTCATACGAACAGTGAAAATTAGCTGCATTGAAACAAAAACAGGCCAATTATTTCTTAACAGATTCATGCTGGCTTTTTTATCTCGTCTTTGTTTGCTTGTGGGTGATATTGTTTGCAGAATAGGTGCTATGTCTGTGTCTTCGTGTCATATTGGATGTGATGATTTGTTATTCGAGCCTTCAGGAGGTGTCATGTTTGTGATTCGGGGATGAACTCGAGAGCAGTTTGCTTCCACATGTCTGATCCTGTAGATTTATGAAGACGTAGCTTCTTGTCCTCCTCTACTGCGCTTCTGTCCGAGCGCTCGGCCCAGATTAAGATCACAACCAGTGTAATACTAACTGACTGCCATTGTCTTTGTTTTTCCAAGAAGAAGAAGAAAAAGAAGAAGAAGAAGAAGAAGAAGAAGAAGAGGAAGGGGGAGGTGATATCCTAACAGTCTTTCCTTTTTTGACACTTCATCATTCATCAGCACATCCCTCATAACCACTGGCAGCCAATATTTACTCAGCGCTATAATAAAGGCCTCGTTATTTTGTTTTATTTATCTAACCTTTTCTTACCCAGTAACTCCCACTGAGATAAAGAGTTTCTCTTTTGTGCCTGGCCAGCCTCAGATACACTTCCAATACACGACTAAATATTTAAATAAACAAAGTCACACCTACAGAATTGGCCACATGCTTCTTAGATTTAAAAGCACTGACGAGATGGTTTTTTAAAAGTCTTTCAGTATGATTCCAGGCAGAGCATGAAAGTGTACAGATATAAAAAATAGCCTTTGAATGCAAAGAGGTAAGAAGGTAACACGGTGAGACTTTCCTTATAGATGAAAGTGAACAAGTGGAAAAGTCTGCAGGTGATGACATCAGGTAATGTACCAAAACTGCAGTGGTTAGTCAAAACATACTATTTAACTCTGGGGCGCCTTTTCTCTTTTGTGATACCTGCCTGGTGTAGAGTAGCAATAATCTAGTTTTGCTTGGCATTATAAACAAAGGTTGTGTCTTTTTTTTTGTTGTTTCTCTCACTGTTTCACTGTTTTTCTTTTCCCCTCACTTCCTTCTTTATTCATACTTATTTTTGGCAACAGTACTTTGTTGCTTCAGTGTTACTTTGGCCAGTTGCTGTACATGCAGTTTAAAAGTGAGGGAGGCATATTCTCCTCCTGGACGTAAGGATAAAATATCCCAAAAAAATGTGTCTTGGTTCATGCTCCACAGTCGGTAATCAGAAAGACATGTTCCACAAGGAGACTCTGGAAAAAACTCTGGAAAATGCAGTGAACACTTGGCTCTGTTATTGATTTACTGAGCTTTCTACTGACGCAACCGTTTTAGCAGAATCTACCACTGCTAGATCTGCTCAATAGATCATCTCCCACGAAACTAGTAAACATCGCCTGTTCAGTCATGGCTGATCGGAGGAAAGAAGCACAACTCGAAAAATTTGTAGAGAGCGTTCAAAAAGGAAAAACAAAGGAGCAGAGTGGAGCGTCTTCCCAAGAGAACATCGTTTACTTCACTTAAGCATTAAGAAAGAGTAAAGGAAGTGAAAAATATGCATATAATTTATTTATATCCTTAGAATTAAGTATAATATGTTTTAATCAATGCTGTCTTTTAAGTGTCTTTTAGATTCAGCCACTTCATTCAGATTGAGATGTTTATACAATCCTGTTAATTCTTACTGGACGGTAGTAAAGTAGCCTGAATGTTGACCTCTGAATCGTCACTCATGTCTATTTTTCTCTATGATTCGATGGCAATTTAGTCTGATTATAAGGCAAGTCTTGATTATGTGTTATTAGTTATCATGTAGCTATTAAGAAATGTATTATCGCTAAATATTGTGGTTGAATAACTTTGAACACTTTCTACCACTTTTCTGAATGATTCTTCTTTTTCTGCACTTGAGGCTGCATCTCTGCAACAAAGATGGTACACAAATAAAGTTATTATTTCTATAATTAATATTATATTCAGTCTTGGGCCTGACTTGTTAAAGCACAGACACATTGTTTAGATCTATGCATGGACAGCTGCTCTGTTGGTTTAATTTCCAAGGATTTGTTCCTTTGTCTTAATGTTGAACCTTGTACATAAATGGCAAATAACCTCAGCATCTAATCAAAATAAAGACTATTAACCATCCCAGAGCTCCATCATCATGCACCCTGGAGCAAATGCAAATCCTGTTTATCAAAACAAGCCCTACTTCATACCCACTGATTTTACACGGGCTTTTGTTCTGATTATAAGTGGAGCAGCTACTGATAAGAAGCTACTGATAGAAAACACCCACGTATTTCTTTGTTTGAACAAGAGACATAAAGGTGCACTGAACCTGCACAAGAGCCACTCCAGCCATGAGAATCAGCAATGAGAGCCACTGGTAGACGCCCAGCCTGCGGCCCAGCATGGACACTGAGAACAGAGCCGTGGTCAGGATCTTCAGCTGGTACGTCACCTGATGGAGACAAAGCGGGAAAGCTGTAAAACATCCATGAAGAAGGGCTGTGTGCCAACTGTTCAGAAAGGCGGCGTGCCCTCTGTTGTACCTGGTAGGTGGCTGCGTCCAGGTTGGACAGGGCGACGTACAGCAGGTTGTTCTGAAGTGTGTAGATCCCCGAAGGGATCGCGAGCTTCAGTGTTTCTATGGGTTTGTGAGCAATCTCCTGACGAAGGACACTGTTTAGAGCTCGCATGCTGTAACCTGAGGAATGGAAACTGACATGTTAAGAACGCCAGAAAGTATGGAAACTCAATTAGTGATTAATATCTGTCCGTTTGGCAGGACTGGAGTACTGAGGCCATTAGGGTGAGATCTGTACATGTCTGTAAGTTTATACAAAAGCTACGATAACAGAGTACTGCAGGCTTTGTGAAGTTGTTTCACTTTTCATTGTTTTTGATGCTGATAGCAAAGAAAAGAATAATTTCTGAAGTGGTTCACGGAGTTATCTGGATTACTTTGTTTATCTTATTGCATGAGTCCGTGTTCCAGATGTTGAAGGGCTTCCACATTTTACAGGTAATTCAATAAACAGCAGCAGCAGCAGCAGAACAAAGACATTTAAAACAAAAAGGAGTCCCTGCCCTGACTGAATGCTCCTAGTTTGGTTTTTGTTATTTCAAGGGAGGAGCAACCTGACCAACCTGATCCAGATGCAGATTAAGGAGAGCTTCTCTAATGACAGACTATTATGGGCTATTAGTTACTGGTAGGCTGAGTGTTAAAACTCAATACTTTGTTGGTACTGAAAAAGAGTCAGTAGCACAAAGTATCAAAAACAGTGAAGAACCAAAAGCTGATTCTGGATTTAAATAATAATTTGACCAATTTTAAACTGTTGCATTTAGAGAAAGTTGTTGGAGAACATGTATTGAACTCTACTGTGAAGTAGTTAACATGTATCAAAATCAAAACCATTTTTCATGGTTTCCATGAAATGTTTAGTTAATTCATTGATTGGTTGATTGACAGAAAATTAACAAACAACAATTTTGATAACCGATTAATCATTTTAAATCATATATAGAGCAAAAACACCGACTGTTCTTCAGTTCCAGCTTCTCACATGTGATGTTTTGCTGATTTTCTCTGTTTGATACCTTATAAATGTAAAACTTTGGGGGAGTGACAGACAGTTGGCCAGATGAAACAAGGAATTTGTGGATGTCACATTGGCCTCTAGGAATTATGATGGCCCCCTATCACCATTTTCTGACATTTTATAGACCCCAGAATTGATTAATTGATCAAAAAGTAATATAATAGAATGAAACTACTGGTGATTATGGTGATATAATGAGAGCAGTGTTGAATGCAAAAGACTGAACTAATGACCCAAACACATAATTCATTTTAAATGTCAGAGGGTGATTTGGTGATATGTTATTAACATGCTTTTCTCACATTTTATAGACCCCATAATTGACTGATTGATTAATTAATTTAAAAAAATAACAGAATGACAATACTGGTGATTAATGTGATGTGCATTGTGCCCCACTCACTGTGCTCTTTGAAGACAAGCAGCACACAGGTGAGGATCTTCATGACCTCGGCCACCACCACAGCAGAGGAGGCCAGGTACCGCGGGCCCTCGGCCTGCAGGGTGCGGGAGTACCGCATGGTGAGCACCAGGGAGGTGGTCTGGAACACCAGCACGCCCAGAGAGAGGTACTTCAGCCGGGATGAAGCCATGAGCACCGGTCGGTTAGAAGCTGGTCACAGAAAAAGAGGGAAAGATGACAATATAATAACGTAATGCTTGTTAAAGGATACACACAGAGCCACGGTGAGGACTGGAAGAAGACTTTTAGAGACATAAAGAAGTGATAGAGTTGCTCTCACCTTTCCTCCTTTCCTTCGATGACGCTTTAAAAGCAGCTTCACAAGACGGAGAAAAGCGTCTCTACATAAAACAAATCCCTCTCTGCGGTTTCAGCCTCGGTTCGTGTCTGTCCTGAGCAGCTCTGTCAGACAGAGCAGGTACTGGAGGTTTCAACCCAGCTGTCAAAACAGCAGCACTTCACGTCCTGACGTCCATTGACCCGCTCTGGATTTCTACCGTCCGCCGCAGACCGCGCATCATCTTATCAGCGTCTCTACGACGACAGACGTATAACTCGCTGCCATTGTGGTTTCACAAGCCGTCAGAAGAAACAGTGAACTGAACCGTGAAACGCTGCAAAAAAGTCAAAATCTCATACATGTAACATCCTGGAGGACTTCCGTGTACAGATTTCTTCCTCGTTTCTATCATAAGACTTCCTGTGAGACCGCGCGCCACCTGCTGGTCTGGCAACAAACGGCACTACTCACATTTAAGTAAACGATGGGTTCACGGTTTTTTCTTAGTCTTAAAATAACAGTCAGATGTTCAGATGAACACTGACACATGTTTTTCTTTCTGTAACCATCCCTCCTGTCCATACTGGCCAATACAAAAATGTACTTAAAAGTTTATCTGAAGTAAATATGAAGCTTCATAATGTTACAGTCTTTTTAGTGTCAAAGTCCCTCTTTTTGTTACTATTCTTCCTCCGCAGCTCAACAGGGAAACACAAAGAAGGAATTTGATGCTAAAAAGACTGTAAATGTGGCAGATATCCACTTAATATGACTAACTCAGACTGCTGAAGCCTCATATAAGCTTCAGATAAACTTTTAAACGCATTTTTGCACAAAATGACTGTGTGGACACACTGTGGATTTTGGCCTCCATCACTTGCACTAAAAGCACATTTGAAGGGGATCTTTAATGTCCAGTATGAACAGGAGGAATGATTACAGCGAGGAAAACCTCTTCCAGTGTTCATATGGACACCTGTAAAAAGAAGTGTGAATTGGTGATTTCAAGGTTCATCATCCGCTTTACAAAAATGAGGCGGGAATAACACTATAATAACTATAAATAATTGTATTTGTATTTGTTCACACACAGCAGAAAATAAGAACTTTCTATAATTAACATTGATAATTAGAAGAGCTGTTTTTAAGTTTTATGGATCAAGTCAAGTCTTAAGTGTTTGAGGCCTGACTTGCAAGTCCAAAAAGCCTTGTCAAAAAGTCTTTCCAGTCCATCAAGTGTGCCAATTACGATAGCCCCAACAGCCAAAAATCACACCAAATTCTTCTTTTTTTTAATGAAAGCATTGCATTGAACAATCAGTTTCAAGTAATGAATCAAAGCATCTCTATGTATCAAGTATTTCAAAGAGAACACTGAAAGATTTAAATATGTTTATTGGTATTAAGCCCTATTAATGTTTCTATACATTAATGTAGTAATATAATGTTTACAGTGTTATTAATTAGTAGTATTACTATTTTAAAATTGTACTGTAGAGTGCTATCCATGATGAGAGCGATGCTGAATGCAAAAGACTGAACCAAACATGACCATGACCACACATAATTCATTTTAAATGTCAGAGAGATACAGAATGATGAAAGATGAGAAACTTGTTTTTGACTTTGGTGATTTGTTATTAACATGCAAATTATTTCAGATCAGTGGGCACATATACAGTTGTGCTCATAAGTTGAGCACAAGTGCTTGCTCATGGGGGAATTGTTGGGTCTCTGTATATTAAAGAGTACAGTCTTGACCTGCTCTATGTGAAAAGTGCCCTGAGATGACTTTTGTTGTGATTTGGCGCTATATAAATAAAGATTGATTGATTGAAGTCTACATACCGTAGCAGAATTTGTGAAATATTGTCCATATTTTGGAAAATATGACTGATCATGCTGAAAACTTTTCTTTTATTTAGGGATAGTGGTCAAGTGAAGCCATTTATTTTCACATATTTGTGTTTGCCCTTTTTAAATCATAATGATGACTGAAATCGCCCAAATGACCCTGATCAAAAGTTTACATACCCTTGAATGTTTGGCCTGATAATATACACAAAAGTTGACACACACAGGTTTAAATGGCTACATCTGTGACTTGTTTGATTGTAATTAGTGTCTGTATATAAATAGTCAGTGAGTTTCTCAGCTCTTGAGAGACCCTGCACATTTAGTCCAGCGCTGCTCTGACTTTACTGGATACTGAGCCATGAGGAAAGCAAAATAACTGTCAAAGGACCTGCGAGAAAAGGTAGATGAACTTTTAAATCATGAAAAGGATGTAAAAAGATATCCAAAGATATGAAAATGTCAATCAGTAGTGTTCAAGCTCTGATAAAGAAGTGGAAAATTAGGGGTTCTGCTGATACCAAACAACGGTCAGGTAGACCAACAAAGATTTCAGCTACAGGAAAAACCCACATGCAACTTCAGCTGAAATACAGGCTTCTATGCAAAAACGTGGTGTGGCTGTTTCAAGATGTACACTAAAGGAACAAAAATCGGTTGCAAGGTCCAGTTGCCAGAAAAAGCTGTAACCGCCCCCAGCAACACAAAACAGCCCGTTTACAATATGCCAAACAGCACAAGCCTCAAAAATTCTGGAACAAAGTCATTAGGATTGATGAGACCAAAATTGAACTTAACGGTCACAACCATAAACAGTATGAATGGTCCACATCTTATTAATTCAGCCAGGGAATGTGAACTTATGAGCACAACTGTATTATTTATACTTTATATAGTCTATAAATAATATATACTGTAGGTCTATGGCCTATGTACAATGGAGGAAAAAAGTTATATTAGACATATGTTTTGGGTAAATCCAAGGCTCTGAAAAAGCAAATCATAATTAGTTCAATACTGGTGTCGTTTTTCCAGTAGAGCTGCAGATACTTTTCCAGTACACAATGGCACAATAAGATTTATTGAAGGAATTATTATACTTTCAATAAAATCCATGTCTGATCCTGTATGTCTGACTGAAGCAACAGACTCTGTTTATAATCCAGCACATGAACTGACTTACATTAAAAAAAAGACATAAATACACAAATCTATGAAGATCTGGGCTTTATTTAAGTAAGCACATTTGGTTGATCATGTTTTTTTTCTTTTCCAACGGAAAACTTATCATCAGTTTTAGTTCTTCTACCTTATACAAACATGGTGACAACTACTTCATATGGCATGAATATTATAGGCTATTTGGTTAACAGAGGAAAGTACAACATTTTATATACAGAACATAGACACACAGCATTGTCTACTGTATGTGCGGAAACTGACATGCTCAATTCATGATTAAAAAAAATAAAAAGTTCCATGGTGACTGACATGTCAGCGTACAGAACATGTGTTTTGTGAAACTGCAGGGACACCGATCATCAGTACAGAGAATAAGGCCCTGAAGTATCAGGTACTGGGAATATTTATCAAACATCAATAATTTGGCTTGTTCACACACTTACAGTAGTAATTCTAAACAAAACAACATTTCTTGGTATAAGATGTGTGTGCTGTATGTCTGACTTAAGTCTTTTATAGATCACAAGAACAATCGACAGAAATTTGGACATACATTTTTGGCTGAAAAAAAAGAATAATTTGGTCTTAAAGACATCGATGCTCCTTTTTTTAAGTTTTAAAAGTAAAACAGTGAATGATTGTCTGTGTTTACAGAGCAGTCACACAAAGCAATGCTCAACATCAACTTTAACAGGGAAGACTAAAAAAAACAAAAAAAATACTTTTATTAAACCTTGCTCACCTCCAGACTTGGTTTATGAACCATGGCAATTAAAAAAGGTGCACAGATACACTGATTGTAGTTAAGCAAAAAGGCAAAACTGGTTATATGATTTTGGAAGAGAAAACATTTTAAAAAAAAGAGGCAGTTTAAAGGGAACAAAAACATGCACCTCAGTAACATTCAGAATCATTCAAGAAGTGCGAACAGTATTCATATAAAAAAAACAGAAACACGTCTTTGCCAAGTAAATTACAAGCAAGAGTGTGCTGTAAGTCTATGTACATTTCAACATACTAAACCTGGTGACACAACGGTAACAATGAGTGTGACAAAACTAATGTATGTTTTTTTTGCATAAAGTTTGTCAAGCTTCTGAATGAATCCCTCAACAACACATGAAGTATAGTGGCACCATCTGTGACGACGTATCATTAGAGACACGACATGAAATCTGATTTCAGATCAACTCTGTATTTCTTTGACACTTAACTGCCTTTAAAATATGGGTAATACATTGGTTTCTGACTGTATTTACAGCCCGGCAAGTAACAACGGCATTTAAAGAACCTTCTCTACTGATGGGAAACACTAATGTATCAACTGTAATCAATGTACTAAAATACATTTAAGTTACATGAAGTGAAGAACCACATAGTAACAAGATTCTCTGAGTGAATTTCTTTCTAATCTGTAATTTTTCTAATCATGTTACAGTCTTTTATAAAAATCCTCCTTTTGCATGAATAAAAAAAAAAAACAATAGGGTAACAACTAGGTAGTTTTCTGCTTTAGAATAAAAGCATTAACTGAATGTGACCAGTCTTATCAAAACAACTAGAGTGAGTGGTTTCAACGAAAAGTTAGTATTGGCAGGCTTATCACATTAAACAACATAAGGATAGCATATAGCAGAAAGAAATAACAACGTCCTCCAACAATGTCAATGCAGAACGTCTTCGGTCCTGTCTCAGTGTCCATCTCAACAGTCTTTTTCTGATGCGATACCAGCCGACCGCCATCTGGTTGGCAGTTCCTTGATGACCCCTTCAATAAAAAGTTTGTGTTTGGGTGCCAAAGACCGAAAACAGGACTCTTGACTTGGCCAACAGAGAGCAGAGTAGCTTGGCTGGGATCGAAGGAACTACATGGAAAAAATGATTTTAGCTGGTGACAGACAGCTGACGCCACGCTTTTTGGTATTGAGAACATTTGATTTCTAGCTGAAAATACTCAATGACGTCTTAGAAACTATATTTTCTTAAGTGCAAAGAGGAAAAGAAAACATAAAAAGGGGAGGTGCGATTACTATAATGAAGAACAAATGATTAACAAGAGAAGTGAGAAAAGCATCTTACGAGTTACTATGTGTCAGAGTTTAACTACACAGAACCCCAAAGTCAGTCTGTTTATGCTTTCCTCCGGCTGGCCTACGCAAACACCTGCATGTTTCCGAGCTGAGGCTGTTGAGAGGCCTGCTGCATCTGTTGCGACTGCGGCTGCAGCTGCACCTGCTCTGGAATGTGTGTGTGGTGTGACGACGGCAGTGCGTGGTGGGGGTTACCCAGAGGGGTGGGGCTGGTGGTTACGTCAGACCAGTCCGAGTTGGAGTGCGGTGAAGAGGACGACCAGGGGTCTGGGGATTCAGGTGAAGGGGTGAGATACGGATGCTCGCTGGGTGGGTGGGCAGAGTGGCCGGGGGTGGTGCCCTCTGAGCCGGCGGTGGTGTAACTGTGCTGGGAGGGCGGTGTGGGGTACTTATCCACAGGGCTCTGCATGGGCGGATAGGAGGGCAGCGGCCGAGACTGGTTGTCGATCCCTCCGTGGCTGACGGTGTGGGGGTGCTGCAGGGTGTGGGAGAGCCCGTGCCCCATGCTCATCTGCTCGGGGATCTGGTACATCATACCCTGGGGGCAGTGGTGGTGGCCTGGCCCCTGCTGGGAGCGAGCCTGATTCTGGTTCTGTCCCTGGGACTGTGTGACCTGTACCTGCCGAGGCTGAGGCTGCTTCAGCATAGCTTGGCCTCCTCCTGGGGCCATCATCTGGAACGTGACGATGGGAGGCAGCTGCTCCCTGCTCATGGTGACATTCATGGGGGTCAGCATTGGGCCCTGGCCGTGGTGCTGGCCCATGCTGGTGTGGGAGCCCCCCATCTGGTGCGGGACGAGGCCAAACATGTGGCCGCTGTAGCCGTGCTTGGTCATGCCCACCCAGCTCTGCTGCTGTCCCAGCATGTGGCTGACGGGAGGCAGCATCGGTCTGGAGGTCGGGCTGCTCAGGAGGGGAGGGGAGTTTGCCGTGGTGGAGACGGCGCCGGACACATCGCCTGTGTATGAGTGTGGTGATTCCAGCGAGTCAACAGGTGACATGGTGACAGAGCTCTCTGGAAGTCCTCCTGCCGCCTTGACGCCATTTGCGCTCCCTCCTCCTGTACCTCCTCCACTTCCTCCCCCCACTCCACCATCCACACCTGGCGCGTCTCCTCCAGCAGGCTTCTTTCTTCGCTTCGCCTTCATGTCTTTCAGCTCCTTTGCTCCACCGCCAACACCTCCCACCTTCGCCCCGCCTCCACCCCTCCTGCTCTTCTTCCCCTGTGGCCCGGGACGCATGCCAATGAAGCCCGCTCCATTGGCCCCGCACATAACGGAGTTTCCTCCTCCACCCATGGGATTAGCCCCGTTGTGTGGACTGTGAACCAAATTGTACTGGTCCAGCAGGCGGACTATGTCATGATGCATACGCTCTTGAGCGGTATCTCTAGGCAGCCGATCCAGGTGATCAGTGATGTCACGATTGGAGTAGTGGTCCAGGAGTACCTGAGCCGCCTCAAAGCTGCCTTCTCTGGCTGCAAGAAACAGTGGGGTCTCCTCCTGTAGAAAACAGCAAATGACAGAAATGTTACTCTGTGTGATACATAACGTCATAAAATACAAATTCAATATTAACACACAGGAAAACTATTTAGTGTTTTACACAGACTATAAACTTTTTATAGTCACTATTTAAGCCTAAAATAATGGTTGAGTTAGTTTGGGTTGCAAATGTGTTGGGTGGAGTGTCACATTTCCAAACAAGATGTCTTTAATTGGTCTTTATCTTTCATTTTTATTACCATTACACCACTTATATTCATAATTAGCAAAAAAAAGAAAGAACAATGATTGGAAATGATTAAAATGGAAACAGATAAACACACCTTATTGTCTTGCATGTCACGATTGGCTCCATTCTTCAAAAGTACAAGAGTTGCCTCCACATTATTAACTGCTGCTGCCCAGTGTAGAGCGGATTTGCCTAGAATGGTAGGATAATCAAAAAAGACAAAAAAAAGCATGTTAACCAGAATTAGGTTTAATGTAATACATTTAGTGGTCATTTTTTGAATTACATTCCATTCATAACTACTTTTCTGCTATGATTTAGAGCTCTTCAAGCCCAAATTGTCACTATATAATCAAATCTTAAAGGACTAAAGTGAGAATTAGATTTACTTCTGCTGTAATTCATCCACCAGACATCTAGTATGATAATAAAATGTTCAACACAGGCAATAAATGAGAGAAATGTGGTTTCCTGACCGTGGTCGTCTACAGCATTGATGTCAGCATGGCAGTGGATCAGCTCTTCCACCATGCCCTCCACAGCTAGCCTGGCTGCCAGGATCAGTGGGGTGGTGCCATCATTCATACGGGCATCCAGTTCTGTTGCACGATTACGGATCAGAATCTGGGAGAGACACAGACACATGAGATATGATGAAGAATACATGTAAGCAAATGCAAATTTCAGAGTTATTGAGCTCCTCTGATTTAAAATTGTTCAGCTAAAATTAGTAAATTGGACAGTGTAAGTGATGTTGATGTTTTGGCTGACAATTTCAAGTTACACTTCAGTTTATATCTGCTTCTGATCATACAGTTGTCTCACCTGGAAGACTCCCTGTGCATCAGCTGCCACAGCAGCATGCAGGGGAGTTCTACCCATGTTGTCATGAGCGTTGGGATCAGCTCCAGCGTCCAGCAACCTCTTAGCAGCATCAGCCCTGGCATAGCGGGCAGCCAGATGGAGCGCTGTTTCTCCTGTGCGGTCAGTCTGAGCCATCAGTGAGGCACCCTGAGCGATCAGGTCTGAGATGACACTAGGTCCTGGTTCATCTCCTCCACTCTCCTCCTCCTCTTCTCCATGCAAGCTGCAGTCTGGGCCTCCGCCGTTACGCAGCGATGCCAACATCAGTGGGGTGAAGCCGTCTGCGAGAGGAGAAATTTATTATTAGAGAAATTAAGGAAAATGATGAGCTCTTGGTTCAATACAAAAACAAAGCGAAATGTTTTCTCACCAGGTCCCTTGACGTTAACATCCAGACAGTCAGTGTCGAGGTCGGCCTGTGGGGGAGTGAGACTGATGTCAGCAGCTTTGCGATGCTGCAGGGTCCACTCCCTTCGGTCGACACCTCCATCCATAGCGATGGGCAGCAAGGGTTTGTCTTCGGTCTATAAAAGGCAACATGAACTTACAATATACACAACAACCAAACGCATTTCCTCATGTTCTGAACATTTCTTAAGTGTTTAATCAATTTAACTTTAATCAACTCCAATCCATCTGCTCCATCTTCTCTTCTTAATCTTAATTTACTTACTCTTGGTTTCTTGGATGGAACCTCGTCCTCCAGCCACCTCTGACCTCCATCAATCATGGCTCCATCCTGTGTCTTGAAATTCCTGGTGTGAGAAAAAAACGTTTTGTTTTACTTTTATTTATCCAAGGAGTCATCACACAACGGATGTTTGTCATTCCTGTTGATCAGTGGAAGCTGGTCAGCACAACCACAATCTTCTACAGATGCTACTAAGCTGCTCGACTGAAGCAGCTGTTTAACGTTCAGTATCTTCTACGACGGCTTCTTAACAGTAGGAGGGATATTTGTATATTTTCTTTGCCCACACATCCCCTGGCTAATTTGAGAAACTCTTTGCTGCATTTTACTATGACATGAATTATCCCTCAGTAATTATTATCATATATCCACTCACTTCATGTCAAAGTCATCTTGTCCAACAGGCTCTCTCCTCTTGTCATTTTTACTGGCCAAGAAGCCATCAGGCAGCCACAGGACACCATGTTTATGCTTCCTCTTGGCTGCTAGCATTCCCAACACCAGAATAAGCAGGATGATTACCACCGCCACTCCCACCAGGTAAAACAAAGGTGGAATTCCAACCGGTGGAGTCGTCGGGTCACCTGTGGGAGACAAGCATGAATAAGAGGTGTTTTGTCTTGATTTATGTTTTTACCTGAAAATAATCCAGTTGAAGTCAACTGACTGCTGATTAACGAGTCTACTTACTCGTAACAGACACAAGAGGGTAAGGCAGGTCAGCCTTGATATGTGCTGCTGCGATGAAGGACGCAGCCTCATTAGTGTTGGAGAAACAAGACTCAGAGCTCTGGGAACATTCACGGTTGTCAATTTCAAGGTACACCACAGACCTGCACAGACAAACATGAAAATACAAAAACAGTTCATGAAGCACAGTTAACTGGTGATGAGTTTCAAGTTACTGAGTAATATATGAGAGCTAAAAAGCAGAGAGAGTATGTAGGAATCCCACCATCAACTATTCTTACCCAATAACCTCCTTGTCCAGCTCCCGCTTGATCCTGCTCTTCAGTTTGTGTTGTCCCTGCTCCTCCTCCCCATAGTACGGGTACACCATAGGCTTCTTATTTTCATCCAGCTTCACCTGCAAGTTGGTGTGTAGCAGGGCTCCCAGAGAGCGTAAGAAACCCTTCATGTCACCAATCAGCTCCTTAGGCTGCAGCCGCACCACGATAACCAGAGTGCCATCTATCACTTTGGATGGAGTGTCACCTGAGCAGTCCAGGCCGTCCCAGCCGCAGGCCTCCGTGTGGCAGCTCTGGTCACAGATACCATTACTGTAGTGGTCTGTGCAGTACTTGTCATACCTGAAGATAGATAGGACAGGGAGGATGAGTGTTTTGTGATCTGGCTTTAAAATAATTTGGTCTTAATAATTTTACTGCAACAACAATAGCCGTGTTTCCATCAGATTCGCGAGAGAATTTTAAGTGAACTTTTAAAATGTTGCAAAAAGAAAAATGCGAATTAGGTGCTTTTCCATCAAGTGGTGTGAAGCGAATAAACCAGGCTACACAATGTGTAGTTTTGTCAGAAGATGGCAGTATATGCTTAAATAATCTGCCAATAAACAGAGTAGAAGAAGTAGAGTTTGCCAACTAGAAACAAAACAAATAGTTACATTGCCTTGACAAGAGAAAAATAGAGGACCGTCTTCAGAATTTGTTTTACGATGGCAAGTTGTAATTGTTCTTTCATGTCAGCTAGTATTGGCAATGCTTCATGCTATCTGGAGATGCCGGAAGATGCCGAGAGTGGAAACAGCTAATCAATCATGTGAGTTAAATGTTTGCTATGCCATTATTTATTCGACAAATGCGTTTCCATTACCCATTTTGCGCATAAACTCTTTTTCCACATTTCCAAAATCCACCTCAAGTGAGCGTAAAAACGCATTTTGGTGTTTCCATTAAGCTTTTGTAACGCAACACTTCGAAATGTGCATAAAAATAGGCTAATGGAAACACGGTTAATGAAAAATACAAGAGGAGGGTTACATACTTGCAGGAGGTAGGTGGGGTGTCCTGGCACTCAAAGCTGTCAAAGAGGCAACCGGGGTTGTCGCACTCTTTATCACAACGTCCATTTTTAAAGAGATTCCAGCAGGGAATGCTGGCGGAGCAGTTAACCCAAGGCTGCTGCCAGTTGAGCGAGCAGTCTCCTCCATCCCACTCACATTCATAGTTGTTACACTGAGCGTCACACACTTTATCCCCTATATGAGGCTTACACTGCTCATAGGGGCAGGATGGGGTGACTTGTGATTTCTTCTCACAGTATCGTCCAGAGAAGTGCGTGGGGCAGCGGCAGGTGTACTGGAATGAGTTGGATGAGTCTTTGACACAGGTTCCTCCGTTTTGGCAGAGAAATGGACACCTCTGCTCATTCTCGCAGTGTGCCCCACTGAAGCCTGACTGGCACTGGCAGTACAGGTGGCCAACTGGTGACTCCACACAGCGCCCACCATTCTGGCAACGTAGCTTAGCACAGCTGTAGCCTTCTATTTCACCACAGTTGAACCCAGTGTAGCCCTAAAAAACATAACATGTTGTTGAAGTGTGATAGTGAGATAATCATTTTTGAAGTAAGGCTTGTATTCACATTTGGAAAATGCTAATAAAGTCTTGCAGTTGACGTTTAATAAAACAACCAACTATAACTAATGTACATCTAGGTTCTCCTTCAAATCTGCTGCTTGTTTACCATACCTGAGCCATGGTGTGGCCCTCTGAAGCAAGCATGAGAATAAGAGAGGGAGCAAGAGGTTAGTGGAGAGAAAAACAAGCATTTAGTGTGAAAAGGTTGAAGTTCCAGTAAGAGAGCAAAAGGAAGGAAAACACTGATGTAGCAATTTCAGCCACTGATCCTTTTCTATAATCCTCTGGAGTCACTCAGTATGTTTATATGAACATAATAACTGATCTACTGTGAGCAGACAGATTAATAGAAAAGCTTGATTATGATTGAGGTGATAGTTAAGCATCATATTTAGTTGGTTAGTTCATAGTAACCTGTGTTCCTCATTATCCAAAGTTAACATTCACTGTTTGATAGTCGAGTCTGGGGGGGATGTCTGGTAGGTTACAGACTGTTAATAACATATTTGAAAAATAGAGGAACTTCACTAGCACTGGTTGGTTTTTGGGTTGATAAATTGTAAAACAATCTCTGTCAGCCTGGCCAAAATGACTGTTTTGTCATTAAGAAACTTACAGGAACACAGGAGCAGGTGTAGCCATGGACTGAGCTCATGTTCATAGAGCAGACACCACCGTGATGACACGGCTTCGACAGACACAGATCCACCATGGACTCACAATGACGACCTGAAGAAACAAGGTGAGGGCAAAGACGAAGAAATGAACAACTGCAGTACTTTGCAGGCTTATTTACATCAACATTACTGACACACTGCATCAATGTAGACTGTTTTTTTTTGTAAAGCACTTTGTAATTTTATCTAGAAAAGTATTACAACACTAGGACACCAATGCTCTGTACCCGTGTATCCGAGGCGACAGCGACATTGGTAATCATTGACCAGCTGCACACAGTCAAGGCTGCCTTGGGGATTGCAGGGATGAGAAAGGCATTCATTGAGATCCCCCTCACAGTGTTCTCCAACGAATCCTGGAGGGCAGGAGCACGTGTAACGGCCCACACCGTCCACACACTGTCCTCCATTCAGACAGCGGGGCTCCCAAGAACCAGGCTTGGGGGCACAGTCATCCACGTTCACTTCACACTGAGGCCCTACACAGTAGAGAGCGGACAGATATCACTCCGTGTACTTAAATGAAATGGACAGAAGATCCATCTTCAATTCATGGGAGCATTTTTTCTTCCATACTTTTAAGTTCAAAGCCACTTTATAAATGCTCGAGCATTTATTTTTCTGAATCCTCCATGACATTACAACCTAGTGTGTGCGGACTTACCATGTGTCCCAGGTGGACAGGCGCAACTGAAGCGGTTGATGAGGTTTATACAGGTTCCTCCATGGAGGCAAGGCTTAGAGTGGCATTCATCAACATCATACTCGCAGTTCACACCCTGGTAGCCTGGCTTACACTGGAGCAGTGAAACAAAGGACAGATGTTAGCTCATTGTGTGTTTTAGAAATCTTGCTGCAAACATCTTATTCAGTTATTAACCAGAAACACAAAAACATGAAAACTTTCAAACCTGCACCCCTTGTACCTACACAGAGCTGAAAATGTACTTACTATACACTCGTACGTGCCCTGATAGTCCTTGCACGTAGCTCCATTGCGACACGGGTTTGACTGGCACTCATCCACCATCTCTTCACAGTAGTCGCCCATGTATCCTGGCTGACACTGACACTTGTGGGAATTGTCCACATTCATACACCGCCCAGCGTTCTTACACACGTTCTCCACTTCCACACCTACAGTAAATTGGAAAAGGAGTCGCATATGGTGAATAAAGAATATAACTTATACGATTACAACATATTTTAAATTTTTGTCTAATGAAACTGTATGAAAGAAACCAACAAATGATTTTTATCAGACTACAGGGAACCACATTTAAATGGTAAATTTTTTTAGCTACAATGCAACTTTTCTCTTGTGTTGACTTTAACTTTGTCAAACAGAAATACATCATTACTGTATATGTGATGATGTCTGCTCTTATTTATGAACAACGTGTTGTTGGTTTGTGAGACAACAGCAAGTAGTTCCTCACCCTTCGTGGCAGCAATGTCCTGGCAGGACACGCTAGGAACGTCACAGTAAAGTCCTGTCTTTCCCATTGGACAGTGACAGGTCCAGGAGGTCACTGTCTGAGCGCAGGTGCCGCCATTGTGACAGCGCACTTGGCTGCACAGGTTCACATAGTTCTGCGTACAAAGAAAGGAGAAGAAAGAAGATTTAGGGTTGGCTGTAAAGGCTGTTCAGACAGAGAGACTCTGCATCCAGCCACCTTCATTTTTTACATATTTTAGTTGAGCACAGCTGACCTGACCAACTGCCTTTTCAAGCCCTCTTCAATATATGAGAACACCGGATTATGAGTGAGGATCATTTCTTTTAATTTAGTAGGTGTAAATGTTAGCAAATATTAAATATTCTCTCACCTCTATTTGCTAAAAACATATACAACACAGCTCAGACACAGGACACGTTACCTGGCAGTTCTGTCCATTGTATGCCATGGGGCAGGTACAGCGGTAGGTACCCAGGCCGTCAGTGCAGGTGCCTCCATTCTTACAGGGCTGAGAGTCACACTCATTCTGCTCAAACTCGCAGAATGTCCCGTAAAAACCAGGACGGCAACGACACGAAAAGGTGTTGATGTCATCAATGCAAGTCCCATTATTCAGGCAGGAGCTGGAAAGGCAAGGACAAAAAGAGAAGTGATGAATGAAAATATGTTTCTGTCTGGCGACTGTTTTTTGGATAAAGTTATCATTACATCTGCTCAGGTCGCTGCAGGACAAAGAAATCATCTAGAAAGAATTAAATTGCGTTTTAATAAAATGCAGGTTTAATGGACCATGCATTAACTGAAGAGCCCACCTCTCAGTGCATTCTTGGATGTTGTGGTCACACAGGATTCCATCAAAACCTGGTCGGCACTCGCACACAAAGCTGTTGACATAGTCCCGGCAGACAGCACCGTTCCGGCAGGGCTGGCTGGCGCACTCATCTACCTCTGTCTCACAGCGATCCCCTTCAAAACCTGGGCGGCAGTCACAGGAGAAACTCCCAACATCGTCCACACAGGAACCTCCATTCAGGCATGGATCTGCAGAGTGAAGAGGAGAGAGTGAGGAAAGGGTTTGCATGTTTTAAAAAAAAAAAAAAAATCTCAATAGCAATAATCTAGTATACAATTAATGCAAATCATAAATAAACTTGGACTGAAATTCAGGGAGTTAAAAATTCTGTGGAGGCAGCGGCCCTTGTTTTAACAAGTTGTCTGTTTGTCTGAGAGAGACTTATATATTGTGCTTATACACATGTGTAACTAAATAACTCAGGGGACTTTCTATCCTACTTTCTACTGGGGGTTATTGGATATCTCCGGTCTCAAAGAATAAAACTGTCATTGATGCAAAAGTGCAGGTTCCCTGTAGTGTGTACAGCCACTAAAAAGGAGACTGATTTTCTCAAAGTGAAACTCACTTGGTGAGCAGTCGTCAATGTCTGTCTGACAGTTGTGTCCGCTGAATCCGAGTTGACATTTACACGTGTAGCTGCCTGGGCTGTTCATGCAACGACCACCATTTTTGCAAGGATTCTTTTTGCATTCATTCACATCCTCACTGCAGCGTGGACCTGCGTGAACAAAGAAATATTAATGTCACATAGCAATTTGTTAGATGTAATGTTAGATGTGATTTTGCTTTCAGACGCTTTCAGTCTCTCACATTCAACAAACTCAATCAGACAGACACAGTAGAATTCAGCATCTTGCAGATAGACACACATACCTTGCCACCCTGCGGGACAGCGACAGGTGTAAGAGGTGTAGTCCGCAGTGGGACGACACACTCCTCCCCTCTCACATGGATGAGAGGCACAGGGAACCAGCTCCTCCTCACAGTGTTTACCTATTTAGACATTGCACGCATTTTTAATGATAAAAATAAAAAATATTTTCATAATAAATCTGCCAATTATTCATTCACTTAATCAATCAGTATTTTTTATCTATGTAAGAAAACAGTGAAAATTGTTTAAATTCCCCAGAGCCCAAGCTGGCATCTTTAAATTTCTTGTTTTATCCAAGTTAGTATCATATATGACAAAGAAAAACAGAAAATGTTCACATCTGAGGAGCTGAAACCAGATTTGTTTGACATTTCTGCTGTAAAAATGACCGAAACAATTAATCAATCATCACGATACTTGGCAATGTATTTTCTGTCCATCGGCTCAATTAATAGTTTCAGCTCCAATAAAACAATAATCTTCACTAAAATGATATTCAAATGATGCTACATAAACTGCTACTGCATGCTATTGAGTGGATGTTGATATAGTGGAAATACGACATCACTAACCTGTGAATGGTGGACTACACTGGCAAGTGTAACTGTTGACTCCGTCAATACAAGTGCCCTGGTTCAGACAGGGACCGGATGCACATTCATCTATGTTCTTCTCACAGTTCACACCTAATCAGAGGATTGATGTAGATACTTCTCTTTAATATGGGGTCCTGCCTCAATTGATTGCTAAGTAATATATTTCAAAAACACTATGTTGAAATATCATCAATATCGTTACCTCTGAATCCTGGTTGGCACTGACAGGTGTAGCCGTTATGACGGTCCACACAGGTGCCACCGTTTTGGCATGGACTGGGCTGGCACTCATCCTTTTCCTGCTCACAATGTTGTCCTACCCAGCCAGCTTGACACTCACAACGGTATCTTTACACAAAGACAAGCATGAGTTTAAAATGTGAAATGTGAAAGAAACGTCATAGTAATAATAACAGCAGGTCGTACTTGGGCGAAGTCCAGCATCAGTTACTGCAGCTAAAGAATGGCTATTACTGGCATTATTATATTATTATATACAAGTTATTGTACTGAATAAAGTAAAGGGAAACACTGTTAGAATAAATTAATGGAGGGAAAATGATTTTGCTGTTGGCCATTTGTTACTTTACCTTAAAGATCTAAAAGAACAAGTATTATACAAGCGGTGTTCATTAGCCTATTTTCAAAGACTGTATTAGATAAGATCAGATAGAACTCAGAGTGGCAGTTTAAGGCATCGTACCCATGTTGCTGTTCAATACATTCTCCGTGCACACAAGGCTGATGTGCACAGTGGTCGGTCCCGGAGAGGCACAGAGGGCCGTGGGTGTTGGGTGGGCACTGGCAGTGGAACCCATTGATCTTGTCCTCGCAGGTTCCCCCACTCATACATGGGTTTGAGTTACACTCATTGATTTCCACTTCACATTTAATTCCTATTAGAGAATGATTTAGAGAGAAATCCTTGTATCAAACGTACATTCATGATTTTACTGACAGCATCCAAATCCTCAGCAGTTACAGAGCAATAAATGTTCAGTTATTATCACCCTGCATCATTTCTGAAACATTACACTGTTATCAAATTGAGTTTACTGGTGTGCATAGCAAAGCATACCTGTGTATCCTGGGGCGCACACACACTTGTACTCATTAATGCCATCCTGGCACTCTCCATACTCGCAGGGGTTGCTAGCACAGTCATCTTCATTGATCTCACAGTTCACTCCTGAGGAGAAAAAAATACAAAGACAACCTCAGACAGAGCGAGACTGGTCGGGCTGTGTACAACATCATTTTATCTGACTGTATAATGTTTGCTGAGATTTAAAAGCAGCACATGAGAGACACCTTCTAAAATCCCTTTTGGATGCACTGGATAGATGGAGTTGCATTAGGGTTGCTGTTAGAAAATATGATAGTTAACTAATTTACCTCCAGGGGGAGTCAGAGTCCATAAAAGGCATTGTTGGCAAGAAGTGAGAAAATATGAATAAAAACAGAGACAGAGCTGTTAATACAGAGGAGGCCTACCACAACTCGAGTATGACATAAAGTTTCAAAACTGAAGAGATAGTTAACATTAGAGGCACAATTGTTGAAGTGGGAGAGAGGAAAAGGAAGGGAAACAGAAAGAGAGAGAGACAAAGAGAAAACTAGACAGAAAGAACGAGGCCTATCAGGGGAGAGGAAGTGGAGGCATGAAACCTGAAAGTGAGACCTGACCGAGTGACCTGACACCAGTTTTGGTAAAGTGAGTACAGTACAGATACCAGTACCAGGCGTCAGGGTGGTACCAAGTACTGAACTGAATTTACTAATCCACAGAACAACGGGAGGCAGCACTGCTCGACCCGGACTTGTGACTGCTACACGCGCACGCACGCACACACACATGCACACACACTCTCGTAGAATGCTCTGAATACATCGAAAGCTACATAGGAAGCTTGCGATGTGGGGGATGGGGGTCTTTACGAATCTAGTTATTCTCTTAACAATTAACTTTCAAGGGCTACAAGAATCAATTGCAGGAAAACTCTCAGGATTGAGCTTGGCTACTAGTAGTATCTGGCAGCTGGTGATTATTTGTAAATTCTTTCAAATATTTAGTTCGTTTATTTATGACTTTGTGACACAATGTTTCGTGTTTAGTTCAACAAAGGTCTGTGTGGGATGAGTTTTGTTTAAATTCCACAAAAGAAATGGCTGCACAAACAATTTTGGAAGAGAATAGAGACAAGGAAAAAGATGAGACAGATGAGACAAACTGATGATCAAGTACATTTCCTGTTCTGATGACTGCATAGTACATCCATCACTACAGCACTTACATCAGTCTGGTGGAAGTTTCACCTGTCAGACTTCTCACTATACAAGCAATGATTGTTTATTGCATTGAGTACTAACCTGAAGTTCCCGGTGGGCAGTTACACTGGTAGGCATTAACCAGATCAATGCAGCGTCCTCGGTTCTGACAAGGGTTGCTGTGGCACTCCTGGACCTGGGCGTTACAGATCAGGCCTGTGTATCCAGGGTGGCACTCACAGGAGTAGGTGGCGATGCCATCCTTACACACGCCGTGGTGGCACGGCTCTGGCTTGCAGTCATTGATGTTTTCTTCACAAAGTAGACCACTGAAGCCTGTTGGGAGGACATTTTTTTCTTAAAATAATAACAAAGGCTTCTGCATTGTGTGGCTTTTGTATCGTTTATCTATTTTAGATTATTTTTTCAGTCAAGTAGGACATGGGGGTTATTCCCTTTTACCTTCAGCACATTCACAGTCGTATCCGTTGGGTCTGTCAATACACTTGGCCCCGTTTAAACAGGGTGTGCTCGAACACTCATCAATGTCTATCTGGCACATTTCACCGCTGAAGCCTGGAAACAGTAACAAACCCATAAATTAAAGAACAGTTTTAAAACAGGTAGGATTTTATAAGCCAATTAATTTTCACTGTGAATGGATGGAGATCAATAACAAAAATACACAAAACTTTTCTTTATGTGTACCAACCTGCTGGGCACTCGCAGACAAAGCGGCTGACCTGGTCCAGACATTTACCCTGGTTCAGGCAAGGTGAGCTCAGACACTCATTCACCTCTATCTCACAATGTGTCCCCTCAAATCCTGCATCAATGGAAAGAAAAGGTTTAGAATTTCTTCATCTCTTAAATGTTACCTCAGCTAAGGAGATTATGTTTTTACTGTGAGCTAATTTTTTTGCAGTTTCTAAGCATTTCATTTTAACCTAGTAGGCTGTTATTAACTTCAACAAGGAGGTTATGTGGCACATAAATGTCTATCACTCTGGATCTTCATATTCAGATGCAAATAACTGTTTTCTAATAAAACACTTGGATTGTGCAGCTTTGCTGGAGTTATGCCCTTTCTGAGCGCTTTCTAGTTATAAATAATGTATTATCATCCACTACTTGGATGACTTTTTCCTGACAGTAAAACACTGACAAATACTGGCAATGTCAGCAATTTTTTTTTTAAATTTCTCAAGAAGTGTACCGGGCATGCAGATACAAGTGTAGTCCCCAATGCGATCCAGACATGTGCCATCATTTTGGCAGGGATTTGAAGCGCACTCATTGACGTCTTGTTCACAGCGTGGCCCAGAGTAACCCCTAACACAGTTACAGGTGAAGGAACCATCAGTGTTCACACATTGGCCGCCATGCTCGCAAGGGTTGGTACCTGAGAATAAAGAGGAAAGGGTCATAGTGAGAAACCACAGTGGAACAGAGGAATGGCACAGATAAATGCTGAAAGTTATGTGTGAGTATAGAACTTCCTCTTTCTTTCATACCAATGCTGCATTCGTCTCTGTCGATGTTGCAGGTGTTGCCTACATATCCAGGTGGACAGTTACAGTTGAACATGCCACTGATGGGGTTGGTGTCACACTGAGAGCCCTCTCTACAGGGGTTGCTGATACAGGCGTCATCTCTATGGCAAAGTAAACCTGAAAGAAACACCGTGTTGAGAGAGGAAAAGTAATGTCTTCATCCTTTTGCACATCCCAGTTCTTGATGCAAACAAAACTTGTCTGTGCTGAGACAAAAACATCCCCAGAGAACCTCCAATACAGGTTTATGCCCAGTTCAGAGTAAAACAAACTCAATGCAAATTTTCTCATGAAATAAAGAAGAAGAATAAAGAAAATATGGTTTAATCTAATCTTAGAATATGTCAATTATCAGCAGAATGGAAGTTCAAATCTATTCTGTGGTGTAAATGGTGTATTTGACTGTCTGACATGGATCACATTCATCGCCTTTTCCTCAGGGGTAGACGACAAGATGTCAAAGCTATGATGAATATAGTGAAATCATCTGCTTAGAAACACATCAGTTCTGGTCTGTCAATACTCTTTTCATGGTAAGACCACTGCTGATTTATTATTCTGTGTATTTAACAGCTGTTTTTTGTTTCTCTTCTTTCAGTTGCAAACAGGAACAGAGACTCATAGCATTTCTGTTTTGTCCTTTATCAAAATTGCATGTTGATTTGCAGTTATTAGCTGACTGAATTTCTGGCTTTGGTATAAAAATATCGTGTGTGGTTTTCCACTACTGGCCCACCTGTCTTTCCGTGGGGGCAGAGACAGATAAAAGAGGCAACACGGTCAATGCATGTGGAGCCGGGGCTGCAGGAAGCTGTCGCACAGTCATCGATGTTTTCAGAACAGTCGGGTCCACTCCAGCCATTGACGCACACACAGACGTAGCTGCCGAAAAGGTTGTTGCAGGTCCCTCCATTCTGGCACGTGTTTGGCTGCAGACGACACTCGTCCACATCCTCTGTACAATGTTGACCTGTGGAGAAGCAGGGAGGGAGGAAAGTTAATACTCTATCCAACTTGTTACAATGCAAAGGGCAAGGGGTTTTCCTCGTGTTATTGTTTCAAATACCTAATATGAACAAAAACCTGCTGCAGACTTCCAAGTAGAGAAATAACAAATATTGCAAAAGGGCCAAGTATCAATTAAGTAATTTCATTCTTAAAAAAAAAAAAAAAAAGCTTACATTTGTAAAACCAGAGAATAATGTCCTCCATCTGCATTCATGATCAATTTTTATTAGACATTTTAGATGCTTACCATCTACTTTTGAGATGCAAATGTACTGTCTAATGAAACAATATTTATCCAGAGCAAATATTTTTAAATATCCTGCTGCATCATCACATTAGCTTTGCCTTCCCTGGTTGGATTAGTGCTATATAAACTCAAGACAGGCCCAAAGAAGCTGATGTATGCATGTTTTCTTTGTAAACCGAAAGCTTGCATATGCCATAAAATCATATTAGCAGAGGCACACCTTGTGTGGTCTAAGAGCCTCTGTAGGATAAAGAGAGAAAACAAAAGGAAGTGTTACATCACAACACACAACATGAAAGGATGCAAGATATCATCTCCGATCATAGCACAAGTATTTCAGTTCTCCTCACTGCTTAAGAGGTACTCTGTGGAGCGTTTTTCCTTTTGTATGGGTGGGTCCCCGTTTTGTTTGTCTCATGCATATGTGTACGGGTGACGTGACACATGTTCCTGCCAAGGGTTTATTCCACTGCTCTACAGGTGGTGGTGATATGCCAAGAAATGCAGCAATGCACCATCAAAGGCAGGGAAGAATACTGCAAGCTAGTAAACATTGATGTAAACAATACACGATTACAACTTTTAAGAAAAATCAGCTTAGCAAATGTTTTATAAGGAAGGAAATGGATTTGACACTTTTGTTAGACCTCAAAGATACACAAAGTGGGTTTTGGTGAGTAATACTGAATGTAAACATAACTTTTCTTTGTCTACAAGAAAAACCCACAGGGCAGCTTTCACAGACACACAGAGAGAGGGAAATTCCAAAATAGAGAAGCATTTTTAATGATATAGCTAGAATTTCTAGAAAATAGAAAAGATAAATACACAAATAATCTGCTGTGGACATTTTAAAAATGTTAAAGATGATTAAATATTCTGTAAAACACAACGTTTTAGAACACAAAAGGCATACAAAGACTGGATTTAGTGTAATACAGTTCAAATATGCTTAAGAGCACATGTCCAAATGCTGTTTTTTTTAATGCTTTGTTTCAGGGTTGAAACAAAGCAAACAAAGCACACACAAGTGTCACAAACTAACACACAAACTACTATTCACACACATTAAGACACGTCCTCTTACCAGTCCACTCTGGAGGGCACTGACAGTTGTAGGTGTTGACTCCATCCATACAGGTTCCACCATTAGCACACTGATGACCAGGGCAGTCATCGATGTTATTCTCACAGTTCGTCCCATTGAATCCTGACACACATTAAAAAATATATTTTTAATTGTTTTAATCATGTGTCCACTGGAAAAATACATTCAATATGATATCCTGTACACAATGTCTGCACAGCCTGCGCAGCGGAAGAAACAATTAATAGAGCAGCAGCAGTTTCAGTCTTCAGTTCAGGCACAGTATTGCGTAAGTCACCATCGTTTTGAGAAGCCACTGTAGTGTGCACATAAAATGTGACAACAAAGGCAATGTAAGTCTGTGTAGAAAGCTCTATTGATTAAAATACATATATCTGTTCCTTCAGACGCACATGAGACTGAAAACCACGGTTGCAACACCTCCTTTGTAGACGAGCCACTTACTTAAGTATCATGGCATGTCCTGATGGTGTATAAATAACAGCTGTGTGTGTTTGTTGTGTCTACTTGCTAAGTGTAGCAGACTGACAGGACAGTGTGTCTAATAAGGGAACAAAGCCAGCAGGATCAGACTGTTTGCACCTCAAACATAATGTAACAATAAAGAAGCTTAAAGCTACAATCATTTGTAGATAAATACCAGTTACAATGTCACTCATTTTCTCTCCCCCTGCATTCAATTGTTTCCCTTAAATTTCCATTTCTCTTAAGTACCTTCCTGCTTTGCCTCTCTTTCTCACCAGGCAACAAAGATGTCCGCATCTCTGTTGGTGTGTGATGGACGGTTTTTACATACAGTATCAGTTTATATTCAGTCACTTAAGTCTGAGAATTATTCAACCTGAATGGTCGTACCTGGAAGACAGTGGCAGGAGTAGCTGGTTTCAGAGTTCTGGTGGCAGGTGCCTCCATTAAGACATGGTGAAGGTGAGCAAGGGATGTATGAGCTTTCACAGTGTCGGCCCGTAAACCCCGGGGTACAAACACACCTGTAACAATAGCAAGAGTCAATTTTATTTCATTCAGTCTTGATCTTTATGAAACACCCAATGATGTTTTCCAAAAATTATTCAAGTATTTTCTAGTAGTCTAATTATATTTCGAATGTGGTTATATATTATAAACTAGATTCTCACTTGTAGGAGCCAGGGGTGTTTAAACACGTTCCTCCATTCTGGCAAATAGAGGGTGTGGCTGCACATTCATTTGTGTCATTAAGGCAGCGAAGACCTGTGTAGCCAGGAGGACAGGAACACCTGTAGCTACCGCCTGACAGAGAGCTGCATTTGCCACCATTGGCACAGGGACTAGAGAGACAGCTGTCCTCATGCTCACAACGCAGTCCTGAAGAGGAAGGAGGGAACAAACAACAGAGCATTAGTGCTTAAGCTTTCCCATGATCCATTTCTGAATGTGGCTTTGACACTAGATGAAAAGCAATATGCAATGATAGGTATGCATTTCTGATGATCAAAAACCATGCCATGAGACTTTCCATACACACTAATCACCTTCTGGATCTTCAATGCATCAAAAGACTCATACTGAGACAAGCATTATGGGATATCTGTGCCAGATTTGGTTTCATTATATCGGTAAGTGTAGTTATTCATGAGAAACTTGCAAAAATATCGCAATATCTAAAAATCTTATGAAATAAGAAATCCTATGATTTGCACCTGGATCCACACCAAAAAGCCACTTCTTCCTTGCCTCATGGACTAACTTTCAATTACATTTCATTTATCTCTGTTAGATTTTTGACATATCATACAAACAGTCCAACTAACAAGACCAAAAACTTACAGTAACCTTCTTGGCAGAGGTAATACAAGGCTTTTCAGATAGCTGACACCATTAGCTTAAAATTGAAAACACTATTTTGTACAAACAATAAGGACAAGTTACATTCAGGATGTTTAAACATAAATCAGTATTCTGGTGATAAACAAAAGTCAGATATTACTCTGACACAGACCTCTGCCCTCATGGCAAACTCCTGGGAGGGTTTTTTCAAGCATCTCACCTGTCCATCCTCTGGCACATTCGCACGTGTATTGGTCGAGGGACAGCAGGGTGCAGACACCTCGGTTGGCACAGGGGTTGTTGGGGTAGCACGTGGAGTTCTGAGGAGTTTGGCAGTGCTGTCCGGTGTGGCCAAGAGGGCAGGTGCAGGTAGCGCTGCCTGGTACAGGTACACCAGCTAACATAGACACAGAGCAGTTCCCCCCATTCAGGCAGTAGCCAGGATGACAAGGGTCTTTATGGTGGCAGTATTCACCCAGGAAGCCTGGTGCACACCTGGACACAGACACAAAAACACACAAAAAAAAACCCAACAAAAAAAATCAGTGATGGAGCTTGCAAAGGCACACACAAGGATTTAAACCTGATCGCCCCTCAATACTGACAATAAAGTTGAAAGATGAGTTTTGAAACAAACGAATGTGTGTGTGTATTTGTGTGTGCGTGTGTGTGCTTGACAAAGTAGCAAACAAACAAAATAAAGAGTAAGTTTCAATCAACTGCACGGAATTTACCACATCAAACAACTACTGCTGAGAGCATTGATAGCAGAGAGTAACATCCACACAAGAGTATTGTAGTAAACACACACATCAAAGAGCCAAATGAACCAACACAGGTTACTGTCTAATACACAGTCTTGCCACTGCTGTATGGTGATCTCAACAGTATGTGGGGAACCACATCCCTAAGTAGGAGTATTAGCAAGATGTGTGGTTGCACATAACAGGAATCTATTAAAACATATGGCTCATGCTAACACAGACTTAGAAACATATTCATATGACATGAGGAGAAGTTGGGTTTTTTGGGGGTATTTCTAACACACATTTTGACATGCCGTAAGACAGGAATTGAACCACCAACCCTTCGATTACCGAACAACCTCCTCTGAACCCTGAGCTGTTACCCCATCAACTCGGCTTAGAGAGAAGGAGGAAGCTTGGTGAAAGGGTTAAACTGGGGTCGGTGTTGGCAAAGAAGAAGTCCAAAAGCAGAAGGATGTGAGGTGGAGTCATCTGGAAGTTGTTGACTGAAGCCTCGCAGAAACTAAAAACAACCAGTCGAAAAGACCAGCTGTTTTCTAAGCCAATGTAAAATGAATGATTTTACTGTCAACTGACAAGTAATGCCATAATCTACACAAATGTGCCCACAAAATGTCAACAATTTAAAGTATATGTAAATAAATTATTGACAGCTGGAAGTTGTTCACAAAAGAGCTGTGCAGTGTATAACTGAAAACACCACATTTAGTCTACAAATTATGTGTGTTGTGAAACAAAGTGTCTGCTTTTTCCTCCTCTTATTCATCACCCCTTGCTTTCAATACCTCCTTTTTCGTGTTTTTCAATAAAGTGATTCAGCTGCATGATGAGCAGTGGAGAGGAAACTACAATATTACATACCATGTCCACCAGGGAGCTTTTCACAATGTTCCCTTCGTCACTTTCTATTCCTCAGTTTTATCTCAGTCCCTCCCATTTTCTCTCACCACTTCTCTATGTGTGACAGTATCTGGTCAGGGGTGTTATTTTGACTCCAAGCAAAGATGTCATTAGCCAGGTAATTTCCTATGTATCCTATTTTGATCAGCTGTCTGTTGTGTGTGTGTGTGTGTGTGTCTATGTGTGTGTATGGCACATGGCAGACACACTGTCTGGGGACCGTGGGCGACAGAGCAACGTGCTGACTCTTACACAGGCCTCTGAACTTGCCTCCCTGGAGGGACTCATGTAACATAATAGGAGAGCAGAGATAAAACACACATAAGACAAGCACACACAGATACATTAATACCTTCTTTCATAACCATTCCAATGAAAAAAAAAGACGCTTAATTCACAGATAAGAGGACCTGTAGCATGTAAAAACAAAGAGGGAAGAGAATACTCAGAATCAGAGATTGGTGCTATGAGCCAAATGAAACTGAGACCAAACTGTGGAGATGGGAATCATTTAAAATTCAATCTCTCACTTACTAACTTTTATTTATCATTGGCCGCTCCACCCCAAAGCAGCTTGAAGATATTAGATTGTGAGGCCATGGGAAAGAAGAAGAGTCGTGATTCATGCCAGGCAGATCAATCAGGTCTGTGAGTCACCCAGTGTCTCTTTAAAAACAACATCAGACAGTTCTCACTCAAACATATTTGGTACGATATATTTAATGCACTGGCATGTACACAAACCAACAAAAAACATAAATAAATAGACACCGATGCTGTGGAATATGTTCCACTAGTATGACATAAAGCTCTTTACTGTATTAAAGTTAAAAGGACAGGTCTGGTGATACTTTTCTTATTGTCAGCAATGAACTAATCCTACTCCTGTTTTATTACAAATACATGTATGAGCCAAACTGGATCAGGTGACATGTTTATTCATTAACATCAACATGGGCACTTGAGATTTTCTTTGTGAGTTGATCCCAAATACTCACTACCATAACAAATCTGTGGGGAAAAAATAGTCCATAACAAATAAACTATTTACTCCAGTTGAGAAAATGTTGTATCATCACCCTGTTGTATCAAGAGATTACTGAGCCTTTTTTAAAAATTAAAATATACATTTGTGACCCATTTTTAAAGCATTTACATCTACAGTAGGAACCAGTGGGCTCGAGGCTCAGAGTCACAGCCACAATGTACAGAGAGATGGAGTAACACATTGTTGATTTTTAGTCTTTTCGTAGGATTTGTTGACAATAACAAAAATACAGAATATCAAAAGTCTTATCATTTAAATATACAGGTCATCTCCCAATAGTATTCTACAAATCCTACACTTGCACACACTTCTGGTGCTGGTAAACTCGCAGACAAGATCTTCAAAGAAGAGACTGACTTCATGCCTCTTTACCTCAACCCTTTGTGATTAGACATGGCCACCCATCCTCCCCCCCGCCCGTCTCTGCCCCTGTATCAGCAGCATGTCTGCAGCTCAACCCACCTACACACCCCTACACACACACACATAAAAACGCAAACACAAAGACGTCCCTCCCTAATCTAAACAAAAACACAGCTCGGTCAAGATATCACAACAACATGGCCGTCCTGGGAATGAGGACTGCTCTTTTTTCTCTCAGACAATCTCTCCTCCCTCTTCACCCCGAGTAATGACAAGACCCTCTGCCCTGTGACATACATCACATTAGCAGGCTGTCACACAAAGAACACCGTGTCCAGGTTAATGCTAGGTTTACATTTCACTGGGAACATTTCACACATTTTCACTGCTAAAACTATGGGGAACATGAGACGCATTTTCAAAGTCAAGTATAGCCACTTCAGTGAGAGAGAGGACATTTGAAACTTGTTCTTTGTTGGAAAGTTAAGCTTCATTTTAAGCCTTTTGAGCTTGAAATAAACAACACTGTTTACAAGTGACATTTCTTTTGTGAAACCTCTAGGTTAGTGTGGTTAAAAAAAAGCATTCAATGTACTCTTGGAAGAGAAAAAAGATATCATAATCCCTACTGTAGAGCTGTCTTGCAAGTCAACACAACCCTTCAAGACTCACTTTCTACTTTGAAAATTCTGTAAAAATTCAATAGTGCTGACAGGAGAGACGCATGGTAAACTCTATTAAATTCAATCGCTGCTATCTAACCAGTGTTGACAGAACTAAATGCCATGGCGTCAGGAAACGATACCACCCTGTCCTTCAGGTTTCAGTGCCAGATAGAGAGCTCATTATTAGCCTCCGGCTATATCACTATAGCCTGAGGCAAACAGACAAGGCTGTGCATGATTCACATTATTGTCGGGGAGTGGTGTCTCACTCTGAGGAAGAGATAACCCAACACATTGACACACTAGTCTGTTGCTGAATACAACACAGGGAGGAGTTTGATTTGACAAATTTTCATGCACAATGCAGAAAACAGGCGAGACATTTGCACACAGACGACTGCACATACACACCTATACACACATATTCAGCTCTACTTTCATGAACAACTCAGCAGCCAAACTCATCTATGAGATTCTTTGTTTTGCTCCATGAGGACTTTTTTTCTTTCTCTTTTCTCCATCCTTCTCTTACTCCATGCAGTTTCCTGCAGCCCTTCTTTCCCTCTCTTTCTCACTCCTCCACCTCTCATTTCTAACCCACTCTCGAGGTGTCAGGTTTCTACAGCTGGTTCACATTAGCGCCCCCATCTCACGCACACCCCTCCCTATCTCTGCACCCCTTCCCTCCTTCGTTCTCTCTCTCTCTCCTCCTCCTCCCCCTCCTCCTCCTCCTCCTCCTCCTCCTCCACCTCATGCTGACCTCTGCCTGTCCTGGCTGGCCATGGGGCTTCAGTGAGCAGAGAGGGTTGGGTTGATTCTCACTCACTCATGTAATGTCTCCCACCTCTTTCATTCCTAATTCCTATGTCCCCGGCTCCCGACTCTCATACTCTCCTCCCTTCCCCAATCCCTCATTCCCCATTTTCTTTTGTGCCAATTTTCTCCTCCTACCTCTCTAACTTCCTCTCCTCAACTACAACCCCGCCACCACCACCACCACCACCACCTCCTCCTCCTCCTCCAGCTACTATTCTAGTCTCAACGAAGCTTAATAACTCCATCATGCTTTCTCCCTGCGGCCATCGTGGAGAAACAGTGTGAGAGCGAGAGCATAAACCAGCTCACATTTCAAACCCTGGATCTTTCTCTGGCTTGGCTGAGCATAGGTGGCCTATTCACTGTACTGCAGTCCTGTGTGTGCATGCATAGACGTCACAAGTCAAGTGCAGAACACGTTGCTGGATTTCCTGTTGCTTCTATGCATGACAACAACGCTAGTGTGATGGTGGTAAATCTAAGGAGCGGAGGAATCCTCAGTTTACCAGAATACCAGTTTCAACTGTAGCTCTATTTTTTTTTCTAAATTTACAGTAACCTTTATTTAACCAGAGAAACCTCAATGAGATTAAAATCAATACAACAGCACACAAAAAACAATCATAATGGCATCAAAAGCAATGAGCTGTTATTCATTATGCGACACCAAACTCCTTGTATGTGTAAATCTAAAACTTTCTCCAGACAATTTGCCACCTGCATGATTGAGATTAACAGTCACAGTCATATCAGATGCCAGAAGTGAGACAAACTGGGTAGCACTTTCTAGACTAGACACAGAAAGCTTTGGCACCATTGCTACCAGTCAACTGTTGCTGCTGCTACTGCACACAAAATAACTCAGCTTCAGTTCACTCAGACCTACAGAGACAATGACGCTTGACCCTAAAGCGTCACCCGAGAGTAAGGAGTGAAAGTACAGGTATAAGATGGTGTCGGGGCTTGTACTATATAGCAAAGAAGAAAGAGAGCGGAAAAAGCGATCAGTAGTGATGCACGCGTGGGCAGCTGACATGCCCATTCTGTTTCCTTCCAATCTCACTTGTAGTCTCCACAACCATATTCGATAAATGGTCATAAGTGGTCAATCTAAAACAGTTGGTGCTAAATACCGATGGAAATGCAAAAAAGTTTCCAGATAACACCACCCCAACCCCAGCACTATATTGAGGAATGGCACCAGTTTTTTCACCTATCACCAAGTTCTGCCACACTGTCACAGTGTGAATGTAGTGAGTAGAGATTGTACATCTGGCAAGGAGAGACCGGCGGCACTGTACCAGTTAGGCTCACACATTAGCTCGTGCCACAGAGGAGAATAGACCTGTTGTAAATTGGAAAAATAAAATTCACCTAAACTTAAATGTAAAAGGTTAAATTGAGGGCACTTTATTGAGGGACGGAAACTATAAATGTATGACTAAATGATCCTTAGTAGCAGTGTGGTTTTAGTGGGTTGGGGGTGTTTTTTTGACACACTCCTTCACCTTTCACTTGTTTTTTTTTCTCATTTTCATAGAGCAGGGGCAACAAACATAAAATAACGGAGGAGGTGCTCAGAGGGAGGTGTGAGCTTGATGTCAAATTAATAGAAAAAAAAAAAAAAGACATGAGAGGAAGAAGAAAAAAGAAGAAGGTGAAGAGAGGGCAATGAGGTAGAGGTAAAAGCCCGATAAGCCAGTTACGAGAGAGTGAGGCAGCAGACATACAGAGAGAAAAGGAAGCTGAGCAGTCAGACTGAAAAGCAACAGCGCAGACAGGATAAAGGAGTGCGGAGCAGGGTGGAGTCCAAACTAGGGCCATGTGGTAAAATCTCAGACTGCGTTTAGTAACATGTTCAAAAAGACTTTTCTGCGAGGCTGTGGTACGCAGCACAGGACCCATTTTGCTTCTGAACACTCTTTCAGCCCGCCTGTCCATGTTCTGTCATTATCTAGTTTCTGCGGTTGTTCAAAGTGGAATCTCCGACAATAGGTCTGACGGCCTACAAATGTTCCAAAGTCTACCACGGACTGATTTAGACATTTAAAGCAAACAAGAATATAGGGTACACTTTATCTACATAAGGTCACCTGATAACTGAATTGCTAGTGTTAGCCAAATATTGAATTAATTGCTGCAGCCCACCCAAAGAGATTTGCTGCCAGCTAAAATTATTTTCTCACTTTGGTCTTTGTTTATTTCAAAAGTCTGCTTTGAACCTCCCACTGGGAAATTAAGAAGTTATTTTCTTGGTTCTTTGATGCATTTCATTTATGTTTGTCTGTTAATAATTCAATGATACATAAAAGCTAAATTTGATTCAAAGTAATAGTTCCTTAGTGAGTGATTTTTTTAATGAACGAAGAGCACATGCACTCAGCCCAACTTCATACCACCATGCGTGTACAGAGGACATGTGACCTTATGACAACACTGAGGTTCTTTTGACCCCAAAGTGTTACCAACAGCGTGTGACAGGGCGCCAATTGTCACCTAACTGTATGTGGGTTTTCAGTCTGGTTGCTACATTCCCCACTGTTTTGTAAGGCTTCCTCTTTCTTGGGCCTAATTTCAATGTCTAAGTCTCCCAGCGGCGTTATGTGCATCTGCGTGTTTGTGTTTTACCATTTGTTTGTTTATTTTTGTGTGTGTAAGTGTATCTTCTATCATGGTGACCCTCAAAGACAGATTGAAATCACAATGACCACTGACAGCACGCCACGATGACCACTCTCATTCTAATGAGTTGGCACTAGCAATGAAAGGATAAGTAAATTAACCAATTAGTCAATTGACAGAAAATCAGCAATGGTGATAATAGATTCATCTTTTAACTCATATACTGAGCACAAATGCAAGAATTTTACTGATGTCAAGATTTTCAAATGTTTTTTTTGAATATCTGATTAATATATGATGAATTGATTATATTTTGTTGCAGCCCTGACTGGCCCTGATGAACAGTCTAGTGTCATCATGAGCATCTACGTCTCCACTATCCAAACACTGAATCTAATGTTAGCTGCACTTCAGACCTCTCAGTGCCAGCATGTGAACTTGCCCTAGGCTCAAGGTGCCCCTGACTCTTCAGACGCTCGCGCACATTCACACACATACACACACACACACACACACAGAGTAAATACACAAACATATACACAAAGAAACTCTTATCCTTGTGGTTCCAGTCTCAACCACATCTACAGTGCTGTTAGCGGGCTTGTGAGAAGGAGAGTAAGTAAAAGCAGGAAATCACTGCCGTGGCTTCCAATCTCCTACACTGGGGTTTGCTTACTTAAGTTTAGATCATATGCCTAACCTAGTTAAAATCTGTGTGAGCGAGCGTGCGTACGTGTGTGTGTGTGTCTGATAGATTGGGTGCTGCGTCTACAGTGGAGGAGTTGAGCAGAGAGGAGTGACTGGCCTAAAGCGCTCCCATCTTTATTCTTTGTCTACTTTCTCCTCCCTTGTTCCTCTTTTTGCCCCAGTCCGCCTGTTTTTTAACCTAATGACACAAGACTTAGACAACAACAACAACAACAACAGAGAAAGTACTATGAGCACACAGATATGAATGGAAGATAGAAAGTATGGCTTTAATAAAGGCAAAAAGGTGAAAGTGTTAAATTAGCACAATGATGCCAGAGGCAAATGGACAGATGGTTAAATAGAAACAAAGAATAGATAATGGGGATAGTAGTGAAAAGAGTTTTGAGCTGTAGAAGGATTAAGAGGCCAGGTGAGTTGTGTCCGGAGGCATCTAAATCCCTGAATCAGAGGGAGAGACTGAGGCATGGATGGATGAGTGACAGTTTGATGAAGGAGACATAGCAAGAGGGAAATTACACTCCCTCTCTCCGCTCCGCTTCTCCGTTCTCTGCCTTCCCCCGCCCGCTCTCCTCACTGCTCTCTCATCATTAGTAAGGAGTTGTGCCTCAAGGTTTTCCTCCTCGAATTACCTGAAAAGAGACATTCTCTTTTCTTTTGGCCCTTTCTCTTCCTCTATCTGCCCTGCAGGCAAATTCTACTTGTCAGATCAAACGGGCAGCCGGGCGACACAACACAGTATCTCTCTCCCCTCACTCTTAAGAGGAACTTCTTCTTTTTTTTTTTTTTAAATAAACATAAAGGCATGACAGTGACTGTAAGAGAGAGAGAGAGAAAAAAGAGGCATTGAGAGGGAGGGAGAGTTAATCAGTTTGCACCATTGCCTAACGGTAGACAAAGGGATCTTGTTCTGGAGCAAAACAGGGTTTGGACAGCATAACGTGTGTAGCCTCACTCTTGTTTGGACTGCTCAGGTATGGACTTAGTGAGCCAGACCCCATATTAGTGACAGGAATCCTCAAATAAACAAGATCAGCGTTTCTAAGCTCTCAAACAATATTTTATCAGAATATACTGCATGTACAGGATGTATCCCTTCAGCAATGACGTACATAACAAATAGCAACCGAGCAATCTCATGACATTCACAGATACACACAACACACACCTTTTTCTCACACTCAAGGCTGATGGCTTGCAGTGTCACCGGTTAGACAGCTTTTCTGCACCCTGCCCTGCAAGGCGGTTTGTCAACCTCTCCCATGCACTGCGACTCTCTAACACAACATTCTTAACGTCCAAAATGAGACACCTGAATTGAACTTGCTATGCGAAAAATCTCCAAGACATTTTAAAATATGTCTCTTATGGAAATTACTATGTAGTGAGGTACATGTGAGCACACATATATCTCCAGTCTACCCTCTAAAAGTTTCCCTTCTCCTTTTTATTTCTCTCTAAAATGAAAAAAGTAGCAAAGCCTAAGTTGTGAAATGTCTGTAAAAAGGAATTAAACAGTGAAAAACAGACACTTACATATGACTAGAGTAGTTCTATGTTTTTCAGAGTTTTCTGGATGTATGAGATCCCCGCAGAGGCGGCACTGGAGGCAAGTTAAAAAAACGACTACATGCACAGAAGCCTGTTTGGTTGTTAATCAAAACAGAGCATCATCTCCACTGTGAAGTTGTTTCATTAGTGATATCGAACAAAAACAATACACCTACACCTGCATCCATGTATGAACATTATTTTCCTGTTATTACATAAACTGAAAAAAGTTAAAAACATGAATATACCTGTTTTTGCTTCACACTCAGAGCATCAAACACATGCTGATTAACTGAACTGAACTAGAAACGCTTTGAAATGTCTTGGAAAAACAGATTCAACTCTCCATCAGTTGTCCACAGTGGTGCCTTTTACTCATACTAGCGGATCATATTAACTGTATGCCTAATTATGCAGTTACTCAAAGTCTGACCCCAGAAGCCTTCCATGTGACATAATTAAGCTGGTCCGAGCCAAAAGGCCACAGTGACTGTTTACTTACAACCGGCTGCCTTTAATACACTGAGGAGACTAATAAACACAAAATTAGATTTTACACAATGAGCCTTTTGACCAGCAGCACAGTGCAGACAAGCCAGACAGAGGCTAGTGCGTGCATCTGTGTGCACACTTGTGTGTATGAATGTGTGTATAGTTGTCCATGTTTGCTTGTGGATGGCAGAAAAAAATGACTGACTAGTTAATCAGTATAACAGTAGGCCTGCTCTCTGTCAGCTGACTCTTCTAAACTGAAAGACTCTTCTCTGTGTGTCTTGAGGGCGAGAGGCCCCTCTACTGTTTTTCTGTTTATCATCAATATCATCATTTCATTGAGCAAAAATTGAACTTAAAGCTCAAAAATTGAGACATCTTGGCTGAGTAAGAGCAAGCATAAATACAAGAGAAATTTAATAGGACCAAACTCTTCGAAAATTAAATCATTGTGCAAATAAATAAACAAAAAAATGATTACATGTAATTTCAACAGCGATTAAATAGTAGTTAAGTTAATAACAGAACCTAACATAATGTGGTCAAGCCTTCTTTAACTGCAGCAAATGATTTAAATGTTTCACTGACACATGTAAAAGTAACTATTGGCATATACCTGCTGTTATACCGATACAGTACTGTATGCTTGTCTGCCCACATTAAGAACACGGCTCTGAATTCGGGCCTGTTGTTTGAAAAGCATCTAGCCAAGACAATCTAATCATGTTTCCTCTACCTAAAAAACATTTCCAAAATCAAAAGCTGCCTGGCTTGAGCCATTAAATCTTTATTACTGGCATAAACCACACAGACATCACCCGGTTGAAACTCGTTAAAAATGTGGCAGCCAAGTCATTAACTAACTAACCAGTGATAACAAAACCACACCGCATCACACCCATCCTGCCCTCGCTTCAATGGCTGTCTGTAAGGTTAAGAGTTGACTTTAAGATCCTTTTGTCTATAGAAATACAATAATTGATGTTGAATAAAAAAATTTTGATCAGATTTCTCATCATCATGAAGACGCCCGAGTCAAGCGTACTCACACACACGTACATACACACACGGACAATGAGCCTATCTGCACTCGCAGTACGTCTATCTGACTTTCAATTAGACGGAGGGAATGTCAAACACTGATTGAGGAATGTTGCTTTCTGCTTCCCTTTTAACAGAAGTAGCAGAGTGTTGAAATTCCAAAAACTCTGGGAACAGACACACAGTGTGATTCACATCACATCTGATGAAACATGATCAGGTTCATGAACTGGCTATGGTGTGTTTTCATTGAGAATTTGGCTCGGGAGTGGCAATGCAATTATAAAGATAGCTCAGTCTTAATTACAAACTAGCTAAGCTGTCAGAGAGTGGAAGACATAGATCAAACAGGCCAATGGGCTCCTTTACTCTGAAGCACTTTTCCTTAATGGACTGATTGCACCACTGGTAGTAGTTACATGCAGGTTATTTCGAGTTTCCGCAGTAACCTGTGTCAGGAAACAAGAGGCTACACTAACATGCGTGGCAACAATTAATAGCCTTCTTGTCATTTTGATTAAATCAACCAACTTTCAGATTATTTTTTCTCATCAACTGCACTCAATAGTTTGTTTCTCATGTAATAAAAATGTCTTACTGCCTTGAAATCCCCCGGCAACAGCAAATCAGTGGGCAGTAAAATATGCTGGCAACTCTTAGAGCTATCAATTCTATAGCAACAAGAGAATAAGTAACAAAACCCCTGAAATGTCCTAAATAACATCTTGGAGGTGGAAATGTGTGTATTGGTATTGTTCCCAGTACTGGTGTACTTTGTCAGACAGAGCAGTCTTTTATTCCCCCTTCCGTGCCTGAACAAAACCTCATGGTCTCGTAGACAGGCTGGGGTTGATCTAAAAATCCTATTTCTGTACTGGCTTTCACATCCAACAATCCCCTTATGAGGAGTTTCTATTGCTGTGTTCACAGTTTTTGGTCACAGACTCGGCCAGTCAACCTTACCTGCAGTATCCAGTGCCGTTGTTAAAGGTCAGACACGTAGCGTTGTTAACACAAGGCGCCTTATCATCCACGCACTGCAGAGCTGCAAAGAGAAAAAAGACAAGTTAGAAAATGGACAAACAGAGAAGCAATTCATCTGCAAAATGTTCAGTTGTTGTACCACTTCAGAGTATGAATGATTATCTACATAGCTTGAAACGGTAAGGAGTTATAGTAGTTTCAAGAGCATTCATTCAAAAAATATCTAGATTTGTATATTACACAAATGTTTGCTCCTGAGTCAGTCAGTTATCCGCTCTAAAGGGGAACCTGGTTTAAAGGGTATGCGACTTTCTAGACACAGAAATACAGAGACGCCATGATGACGATAATGTCCTAATGCATCATGTGCCAAAAACTAAAAATACTATTTTTATGAATATCCCAAAAATAATGTATTCCTATATATAAACTAACCTAAATTACTTTCTCAAAGTTTCTCATAAGCTGGCTAGCTTTATGTGTGTTTCATTGCTGCTGAATTTCAAATTTGGCACTGCTCAAAACTCACTCAGGTTTCCCCCGGAAAATTGGTGAGCGAAGGTGGTGAGCGAAGGTGGTAAACTCCCCCCCAAAAGCAAGCATGCACACACTCTCTACCCCTATGAGGGAAACCCTCCACTTAGCCTAAGTTTCTTCTCCTTCCTCTCACCCTTACAAAGAGATATTACAGGGGGCTCGTCACCTATCTAGCCAACTATGCAGAGCCAGCCTGAAATCAGCCTGTGGTCACAGGGTGGCCGGATGGGCACGCAGACAGAAATGAGCCTTGACGAAGTCAACAAAGCCCAACTATCTCCCTGCCAGTGAGACACTCATATCCAGACACATCAGCCATTGTGTGGCCTTCTAGCCACCAAAGACACATGGCTCAAGTGGTCTTCACGCACACTATGCCAGGCCAATATGCCAAATAGAAGTGTGGTGTTCTCAGTCTTTATTTATCAATGTGATATGGTAACCAGATGAAGAGAACCACTGTTAAGTGTGTGAGATTAATTGAGCAAAACTGCTACAGATCATTAGTGCTGGTTGTACAAATGTTGCTATATTAACATTTTGTTTCATTCATAGTCTCACATGTTAATGTGGTTATGTGATGAATCCTCACTCTGTACAGAGCTCTTTTTACAAAACTGAGGCTAGGTCAGCTGATTTCAAAGAAACGCCAACAATGTCTTTACAAAACAGTCATTGCATTACAGGAAGTGCGCTCAGCAGTGGTGTTACTTCCTGCACACAGATTAATCACAGAGTCACTTAAGTTGAGCAGTGCTTATGAGGACACTTCTACATATTATTAACTCGACTTCATATTGATTTTGCAGTGCTAAAAGTTTGACACATGTAATTAGTTCATTTTCAAGTGCTGTACATTCAGGGTCCAGTAGCCTATCTGAATTGGTTTGGTCAGAGAGTGACTAATGCCTTAGAGCCAGGCTGACAGACATAGTCCATTAGACATGGGGATACCCATCCATAAACCACTGTGAAATTCCTAATCCCAACACGCACGCACACATACGCATGCCTCTATGTGCACACTTGCACAGTCACCCACTCTAATAGTGTGAGTTGATATCAGCACTACTGCTGCAGTACATGAAACCACAAAAAAAATAGTGTGCTCTTTTGCTACTATTTCTGTTCTGAGAAGACATATGGTATGCAAACTTGCTGCAAGTCAAGAGATGAAAATAGTGCACACATAAAAAAGCACTATAGACAGCAAGCAATCCATACATCTGTGGTTAGACCTTAGACGCACCAATACTTTCACTTTTGGTTTTGATCACATTTAAGTTAAAATTTGACACAAAATCGTGTTTAATCTGCTTTAAATGAGTAGATGATCATAAACAGGGCATAAAATTTGATTATTGCACAGTACATCTGGGCAACACAGCACAGGGTACGCCAGGATACCAGTCATCTTGAGGACGGCCGACAATTGCAAAATCAGCACAAAAAAAAAGGAGTAACGGTGTGGGGGAGGAGGAATGGAGAGCTGAGAAGACGGCAGCGGGAGTAAAAGAATGGAAGCAAGAGAGCAGAGACCGGAAAAAGCTGCTCTCATCCCACGACTGGTTTGACGAGCTTCCCATGCATGCTGTCGTAATGCCAGACGCAATGATCTTACCAGATTTGGGACAGCCTGCCTCTTATTACGCCATTTTAAAACACACAAACCAATTACCCCATGGGTCAGGTCACCGATTCCCTGACTGGAAGCTTGGAAAAGGTTTCAGCAATCCCTCTCTCTTAAAATAAAAACAAGCAAAATGTTCACACACATCCAAACGACTGACCAGTGTGTAGGAATCCAGGCTCATATCACCAGCAGCAGCGCTGCATCCTCTCTACCTGGGTGTTCTCACACTTCACTATCAATGAACCATGGGTCGGGAAAATTTCCCAGGAATGAGAACCTTGATAAGACCCGATCGACAAAGTCAACAGTGAAACTATGACCAGATGATGTGAGCCAAGGAGAAACACACAGATTTTGACCAAATGGTTACGATTATCTTCATTTGTATTCTCAGTCACTCCCACCTCATCTTGCAGCTGAGTATCTGTGTTTGTTTGTGTCTGTGTGTGTAAAGGAGAGGAAGGGGAGAGGAGTTTAAGTAGAGAACAAAAGCAGAATGAGAGCAGGAGATTTACAGTGTCTGCAGTCTGGTGGGACTGGGAGGAAAGCTGGGTGTGATAATAACAATCTGAGCCTTTCAGTGGCAAAAACAAGCACTTTTAGTGGATGTACATTGACGGTCTGCAATCGCACCGAGGGATTACATAGCAGCCTGTTTTGCAGCTGCCGGCTGCAGTGCTCTCGCTCAATACTGGAAAAGTTTCAAACATTGTTGTCCCTATTAGTCACCAGGTTGAAAAATACTGAAGTTTTCCTTTAATGTAAATCAGTGCATGTTTGGAAGAGGCTTTAGTAACTTTATTTGTACAGTACAAACATTGGAACAAAGTGTATTAAATATAAAAGGAAGATAAAACTAATCTGATAAATTTAAATAGTTTAGATGCACTTGTTGTGCTGGTGAGGAGCAAAAGAATTGGCTGTGAGTTTCAGCGCGTATATGTGGAAAAAGACAACTATTCACTTTGTTGCTGCCTGGAAAATCAGAGAGTGCACCCGAGCAGTAGCACAAAGTTTCCATCCACCTGTTATATGCACATTTAAAAAAAAAAAAAAAATCTGCAAAACAGCCAGAACGTCACTCAAGGTTGTCGTTTTGAAAAAAAAAAAACGCTGAGCTATAGACTTGTTGTTATGGTACCTGCTTTGGGTTATTGTACTGTAGAAAAAGGTTTTATGTCATGCCTCAACTCCACCAGAAAACCTAAAAGTATGGATATAAATAGCAGAGGTGTCTGAGGTACATGTGACCACAGAGTCGCTGGTGTTATTTCAGGTTAAATGTCAACACTTTCTGTATCATCATGCTTGCTACTGAAAGCACCACAGAGTAGAGGTGGACCAGAAGAGACGTTTGATTAGAAAACGAAACACACATAATGAACACATCATGAATTCCTACTTTTTTTGGGACTTTACATCAAAAATGTTGTTAGTCAGAGAAGTCAGCATGAGTTTTGGACAATATAAAACGTGTCAGTTAAGTAATCAGCCAATGTTCACCTGATATAACCTTGTCCAGCCCCAGGGTTCAACGTTGCGAGACACTCTCTAGTTCCCAGTGTATTTGGAGTATTGACAAAAGGCAGGCCTCATCATTGCCATCAACATAAGTAAGGATGACACTAATTACCCTGTCAAAGTTTTAAAGCAGACTGCCTCATCTAAATCCTCTGGATGTATCCACCAAGTACTGTGCAGAGCGGAAACCTGGAAGCTTCCAGTGGCTTTCAATGCTTTTGTGTTTATTTAGAATATTACAACAGGTGAAAATAATACAAAAATACCAAGTGAAATTTTAAAAATACAGTTTGAAGCTCTCTGTTAGCTATTTGCTTTTCTTACTAAGAATATAGAATTATGAATTATAATTCTGAGGGACTCTTGTGCATAATCAGCAGCTCAGTGTACGTCTTTCTAATTTTCTTTTCACTTTCTATTACTAGAGGCATTTATTGAACTGTCCTCATTGAAAGAGGACCTTGGTTTTTTGTGAACTGCAGTAAAATGTGTCATTTTGTAGCTGAAACCACGACTACTTTTAGAATCATTATATATATATTTTTCTGTAAAAATCTGTGAAAACTGACAAAACTTAAGCCTTCAGTATGAAAAAATCTTCTTTTTTTAAAAAGAAGACAAATCACAGCCCTTAATGGTCTAGACAACAAAATGAGAGCGGGAGTCCGTTGTGTTCGGCTGGCGTTACGCCGGTCCCTCCCTCAGCACTCGCCTCTGCTTTGTCACAGACACCACAGCAGGTCCCCGGGGAGATCCAGCAATGTCATGAGGAGGAAAAAAAGAATGAGGCAGAGAGGCTGTCAAAGAAGCAGAAAGAGGAGGGGTAAGGGAGGCCGAAAGAACAAGTCAGAGATGGACGGGCTTTGAGCTAATAGCTGAGGATTGCGATGGGGAAGTAATTACGAAACTACAGACAAAGACTGCACACGAATGGATGTCCCTGAGCCCTGGCACACATCCATGTAGCGGAGGGCAGGAAGTTGTTCGCACTGAGTGAGGAAGTAACCCCATTTCCTGGAATTGCTGTACAAGCCTCTATATCCAGCAGGCCAAACAGTCGTCATGGTAACTTGCAATAAAATACCCTTTGCTCAGCATGGAAGGAGGGAGATGAGGCTCAAACTAAACACCATTACCCTGAGGGAAGCTTTACTGGCCCACACAGACTGCAGCAGAACCAAGCAGAGGAACCAAGCTGGGGCTTTAAGGTCTTGTTCGCCGAGGTCAGGTTTGGTTTGAGGGTGGTGACAGAAACAGCAAAAGTGTGTGATCACTAGGGATGTCTTCTGTTTGGACAATCCGAGGCATTTTTAATGCAACAGTATCAGCTATGTAAAGTTAAATTAATTTCTAACCCTTTGTTTTCTATAACCCACTGCACTCCAGGTACAGACGCCCAACATTAAATCACTGAAACCTTTTCCTGAACCTATGCAAAATAATTCCATGGGACTAGCATAAGAGATATGAAGCAAACAGTAGTTGCAATTGATCAAAATCTGATTATGATAGGGGACAAAAATTGATTGGGAGAAGTGATTACCCTGCTGACCTGCTGACCAACTGAGACGGATGCTTTACTTTTGTGATTACTTGGAGAAGTTGGGAGAGTCTCATCCAAAGCTGAGTGTATCAAGCAGGACTGAACTACTTTGGTACAACAGGACACACTGCTGGCTTGCTTGCATGTATGTATGTGTGTGTGTGAGTGTGTGTGTGTGTGTGTGTGGGAGTGTGTGTTGAGGGAGAAAAAGACAGACAGAAAGTGTGAGAGCAGACCAGACAAATTCAGGGACTTTCCCTTGCTCATTCATGTCCAAACTTTTTTTTCTCCTTCATTTTTTTGTTACAATAAAAAAGAAAAATCTGGGCTATTGTGCAGACTTGTTCAGTTACATTCACACCACTATCAGATTGTTTTAACTGTAGCTTGGACTATTTTTAGGCTTTCATTCATTACTGGAATCTACGCCAGACTGTGCCCATAAATATATTCATTTAAAATATGTCAACAACGATGACGTAAAACAATGTCTTCATGATAACGCAACTCACTTTAATATTCTAACTGACACATGGCCTGACCATAGCCAATATGGACAAGATTAATAATTATCAAAGTATTATCTCAATGTTAATATGCTAAAACGCTATGAAGCACATGATAAAGAGTCAAGAGTGTTGTGATAGACTATGAAAACATTTTACTTGTTACTACTCATTTAGTTCAGAATTGAACCAACAATATCTGAACAACAATGATCAATGACAACAATGAAAAACCATATCTCAATATGAGAATTTTTTTTATCATATCAAGATTCATGGTTGGTTAACCACTGACCTTCTTTTCCCCCCTTGTATTTTTTCTCCAGACTCACAGTGAAAATGTGCAAAAAAAAAAAAAAAAGACCGGACAGACAAGTACAGTCAAGTTAATTCACATCCACATGCAAATACTGAAATGAGATTGATTATAAACCACAACTCAAACATTGGACAAAATCAATACTGCCACCCATTATTACAAAGGATTTATTCTTAAAGCTTTTCTGTGTAGTTTCCCTCCCTCTCGTACCTGATGTGCCCTGCTTGGTTCATTACTCCATGTGCCCTGCCTGATTGTCTCCAGGATTACAGGGCTGTGTTGGCCAAGGAATGCAGGCTGCAGTAATTCCCTGTTAATTTGCTAACCTGTTCAACAGTGCAGACACAACGCTCTGTAATCCCCTCGACCTTCACAGCCACATACACCACCTCCTATAGTAACAGTGCATGTGGTTCATGTGGTGAACGCACCTAGCTTCATTCACATTTCGACTGGCTTTTATTTAATGCGTGAGGATCAAGGTCACTATGAGCAAACTGGCTAAGAAGGCATTGGCACTGCATTGGCGCTGAGAAGCAAAATGGAGAAAGGCCCGTAACTAACTCACCTTGCGCTACGCATTTCAACTTCAAGACCTTAATCACGCTAGGTCTAAGTTTACATCTATTCTAAGCCAGCATGGCTAAAGAGGCACACACAAACATGCACTAACACAAGTCTCAAGTGTGTATGGAAACGCAGACACACATACATCTGGAGCACAGGGCACAAACCTTCAGCCACTAACTCATACAGTGCTACACATTATTTACTACTCTCTCCCACTACAAACAACATGCATGAGACTGAAACATATGTGGAGGTCTGGTTTTCTCATGCAGCGCGCAGACTGGGTGCGATAACGTATGTCAAGTCGATGGATTCTATTCATTTTCTACGGAGTTGACAGACCGCTCGGCATATCTGTTCTTGCATAAACACGATTCGTAACGCACCCTGCTCACAAAACTCAGATCAAACTGTCAAACTAGGCAATGCTGATCAAACATTAATCAAGATTCTGTTACTGCATTGCCTATTTCTCGCCTCATATGTTTTCAGAAACATATTTTAGTGTACTGTTTAGCTGTTTAGACGAGCCAAAACTAAGCACTGTCCAACTCGCAGTACTTCACCCACCACGTCACCCACCAGCTGGAGCATTTAGTGGCCCTGTGTGCGTGCAGATGCGTCCTCGTCGGAGGCGGTCTGCGCGCCGCATAATTACACTACTAATCAAAAGGGTGGGGAAGGAAGAATGAATATAACATGAACACACTATAGCAAAGTCAAGTGTATCTCACTGAGACTACGGACAAGAAGAGAAAAGAAAGAAACCAAAGGGAAAGCTGTGATGGTGTCGCAGGAAGGATGTCTTAAGCCACATTAATAACACAGCCACAAGGCAGTGGGTAGAGCTGGTGGTCAGTAAATAATCCAGTGTTGTGGGCAGCTCAATAAATATCTTTGTCTTCACAGCACAGGGCAAAGCATGGCACAGATAAATCACATTTCACACCAGGCACCAGCTTGGGTCAAATGCAAGTAAACCATGGGCGGCACAATTGCTGGCCTTTGTCAGTTTGTATCCACAATGCCATACATACACACACGCAAATAGATACACACACGCATGTCAGCTGTCTGCCGTTTGCACTCTGCAAATATATGCAACCATCCACATGCCCACACCGTGGGGGCAACACTATGTCGTGTGCCACAACGCTTCCTCAAGAATTAGACTGTAGTATTAATTATGTTCCTGCATCAACACAGAAGGGCTACAGTATAATTTCATGTAAAGTGTAAAATCATGAATTAAGTATGTATGAGCTAGAGATGCACCGATATTGATATTGAGATTGAGATCAGATATCAGGCCATTACCGACTCAAACAGCTGGATTGGGTATTGGTGACAGTGGGCTGATCTGGTATCAGATGCCATTATTTTAATAAATAACAATTCAGTTAATTTTTATCTATTTATTTATTTGTTACATTTTGTTTTACAAAGTTTGGGCAGAAATGTTTAAGCCAAGCCTGATTTTGCCTTATACATTAAAAAAATGATCCCAGCCTCTTGCACAAAGTGAAGCATAGCCCAGGTCTCGGTATCGGGACTGGAAAAGTCAGATTAGTGCATCCCTAGTATAAGCATTTATTCTTTTTAGGAAATATTACGTTGAGTATTGTTGAGGGCAAAGCAAACTGCAGGGACTTGTTGACAAATGACAATGAGCCTTCTGGTATGTTGTTACAAGTAGTTTAGGAATGTGTCACAAACTAGAATACAGACAGTGCCACCTACGTAATACAATACAATGATTTATGTAGCACAGGGAGTGTCTTATGCCCCATTTCCACTAACTCAGGAATAATATACTTTAGTCATACTGCTGCATGCAATGTTGTGATTATAAATGCATTTCCACTGCATCTTCACAGCGGGGCATCATTATTGTGACCTGCAATATTATGCTCCTCTGCAGGAGTAAAGTCAAACTTTTGGCATCACCCCAACTGAGCTGCGATGCACCAAATTGATTGGTTTAACATTTGTGATCATGCAGGTGACAGGATAGGAAGCATCACTTTGAAATGTTTATGTTCAGCAGATTGCAGCTCTTTTCTGATCCATTCTCATTTGCCATGTTTGAGGTGTAATTATTGTCATGTTAAGATACTGCTAATGCAAATCTACAGCTTGTTGTGAAGCAGCTACAGGAAATGCAGCCATTTTTGTCACATCATTTAGAAACCACCTGCCAGCTCCTTGTTTGATATAAAATGGTCTCCACAGCAACATACAGGCGTTTTTTCCCACATTTTTGTTAGTGAATTGTTTTCAAATATTGCAAACAAGAAATAGTAAAACAAGAAACATCCACAGGGAACTGGTGAGATTCAGCCTGCGGGTGACAACCGCTTATTGCAGCCTGGGTAGACCTCAACCTCCCTCATGTCATCAAGGCAAGCAACACCTTCTACCCTGTCATATGGAAAAACCACTATTACTGTGCACAGCTTGTGATTGCACACGATATGGCGGAGCACACTACAGCACATTCTCCCAACAATATAGAAGTTCAGCATTAGCGGGAAATAGTAAAGGTGAGGATGAGGACAGGCAGGAAAAGACTATTATGGTGTGGAAGAAATGTGTGTGTGTGTGTGTCTGTGTCAGAGAGAGAAAGAGAGGGAAAGAGAGAAAGAGAGAGAGGTAGAGAAAGACAGAGAGGGAAAGAGAGGGAGGGAGGAATGTCAAACACCAACAACATTCCACTGCTTCTCCTTGCACCGCCTGCAGCACTTTTACATTGTCTTTTCTTCTTTTGTGTAACTTCTCTGTTCACAAGTCACCTATAGTCCATGAAAAAACGTGAGAAAGAATAGCAGAGCTGCATGTATCGACTCTGGGCTCAAAAAGCATGTGAGATTAAGTCAGTTTCACTATCTGGCACACTTAGGTAAAGGCTAAATAGGCTAAAAGAGTTTTCTTATCGCACAGGCCTTTAATCAAAAATTAAATAAGACCTGACTCTTGAAATAGGCATCTTGGCCAAAACTCACCAATATTCTGACTAACCATACCTGAAAATTTGACATTTAGTTTTAGATAATCAAATATGACAGCCATGGATAAGATGAGATTCAGGGTAAACCCACCTAACCCCTCTTTAAGATAAGTGCAGATAAAACTTTACTGATCCCCAGGAAATTTTGCATTAAGGTTTTATATTATTAAAACAGAGATATTCAACTGTGTTTACGTACCTCTGTATTTGCTGAACATACTCATACTTTTATTAAAGAAGATATTATTACACATTACGGAGAAAAACAACTTTTCTGTATTTTAGCATATTTTGTTATGTCTCAAGCATAATCTCTTTGTAAACAACCCAACATTACAAAACAGACTAATGGGAATAGCCTGAAGGAAATCAATACTGTTTGTGACTTTTTGTTTTTTGGAACTGACCTTGAACTAATTAGGCCTCTAACTGGGAAAATGCCTCACATTTGTGTTACAACTGAATTAATAGATACCATTGTACCAATGTGTTCAAAAGTTGGTCTACCAGAACTTGTTTTCAGATGCTCTTTGATAGTGTGAGCCAAAATGCCCAAGAATACTAATTATTTAGTAATTAATTAAGTAATTCATTCTCCATTGTGAGCTGACTGTGTATTTCAGGAGTGGCTATTGGACTCTAATTAGTGAATACTAATGAGTACTGACAGAGTAAAGACAGGTGCACTGCGTGGGTAAACCAGTTGTCCCTAAATGATCTATTACACAGATCCAAGTACAGATGCCTAATTAGAGTGACTCTTTCTAAGAAAGTGAAAAAGTCACCATTTCCCAATTCTCACTTACACCTACTTCATCTGAATATTTTATCTTTTAGGGCATTTACAGTGAGTGCACTTGCCTGACAATTTACCCAAAATGCAGAGATGTAGGGCAATCAGATACTGTTGACCATCTAAAAAGTTAGCTTCTTCCTGAAACTCTATTTAACTGTGATTATTTTGGTGAATATTTGTCCTGTGATCTGCCTTTTATCTGCTTCTTCATCACTGTCAGCTCTCCTAATTCAGCAGGGCAGTCTAGACATGGTTAAGTGTCCATTTTGAATTCTTTCGCTCTCGCTGTTTAACATCTGGGCAGCTGTGCTGCTCAGACAGAGCAGACTTGTAGGCAATAGTATCCATATCAATCAGACCATACCCCTCTGAATCAGACACAGAGCGACGTTAGCTTCACTTTCAGAGGCCTTGTGGAGGTTCACAATAAACTGAAGTATTTGAAACTATGTGGATATGATAAAGTATTAAGAATAAAAATTAGTTAGTGATAACACAGACAGAAAAAATACTGCAAAGTTACGTTCTTAAAGGTGAGTCTTACAGTGACAACCTAAACCCCAGCAGGATGTTATAATAAAATAAGAGTAGGTGAAAGTTAGCTAGCATATGTTTTGGGGTAAAAGGCCATAACGTTACCTGTGTCTATTAAAAAGCCACACGAACGAAATAATCGGCACAAACTACGGTTAAAATGTTTACCATAAGTCAGCTTTCTATCTAAAGTTACTTTCTGGAACAGTTTCTACTTTGTCAAACGTAACTTTATCAAAGGAAATCACCTGGCAAGTCAGACACAAGTGTACACGCAGTGTGTGTAGAGATGCTATATGAGCCCCGTGCCCCGCTGATGCAGAGGCAACAAAAACGTGATCATGACAAGTTATGAATTATTAGGGGAAAAAGCTAATGAAGCGTCAACATCGTAAAAAAACTTACCCAGAGATAGTTGAATGAAGCAGAAGACGAGGACTAGTGATTTGCCCGAAGATAAACCGGGTATCGGCTCCATATTTTCTGTAAAATCCACATAAGGTCGCCAGCCCAAAGTTGAGCTGTCTCCCGGACGGTTAGTTCTCAAAAAGTCTCGTTGAAAATGGCTCACACACTATAAAGAGGAAAAACGACTTGTAGGGCCAAATTACAACATTTTAGTTCATCTTTACGTGTGACCCACAAGCCGTTTACGTTAAAAACGTTTAAAATACACATACATTTCACTTCAACTAGTCACACACGGCGCTGAAAAAGTCTCCCACCTCTCTACACTCACCAGTCACTGAAGTCACTGCGGGAAGACACAAGAACACATATCCTTCCGCTGAAGTCACAGTGGACCTATCATTTGAGTGAAACGATGGTGAAAAACGTGTTAAACGCCTATATCTAAATTATAATTGTTTAAGATCTCTTTAGAAAATTCGTACTACTTAATACATTCGTTGACTGTATCCAGGACACCACAAAAAAAGCACACTCAAAGTTTTCTTTTTCTGTGTCGCCGCCGCGGAGGAATTTTTTTTCTCATTTTTCTACTTCTCGGTGCTTGGATGACTCAAAATTAACCCGTTCAATGATGTTTTTTTTTCTTTTCTCCTCCCCTTGAACTACACGCTTTTTCCCGATATGTCTTCTAACACCCACTCTTCACTAACTTTCTTCTCTAGCATGACTTTTCATGCCATACTGAGCATAAGGCTTCATCGTTAACAACTGCAGTGTTCAGGTAATTTGGGCAAAAGATTCTTGACTTTGAAAGAGTGGTGGTAAATAAAAATGTCTCCCTGTAAGCTCCAAAACTAGCTTTATACATTTTGTACGCCAAATTAATCAATACTTAGTATGTTTTTTTCTTGTTGAAGACCCAGACTACATCATTTTGCTACTGTGTGCGAGGAAATAAAAGTGAAGATAGATTATACCAGGTGAGTAAATCCAGGTGGGCTCTTTAATCAGTGTTCATGCATTTTGTTACCTGCAAGTTTCAGGTTGGTCACTAATTTCTCAGGTGCAGATTTGGTTTGGTTTGGCAGGACTGTTTTGGGGAGAGAATCTCATTTAAATTTTAAAGAATTAGTAATAATGTAAGGAATTGTAAGAAGAAGTGATCTCAATCTTTCCCAAAAGAAAGACATAATGTCACTTTTGAGTTTAATGTCTTCATTTTGTTATCATTAGAGTTTAATTAACTCGTCGATTGGCAGAAAATTGATTAGCAACAGTTTTGACAAGTCATTTTTAAGCCAAAATTCCTAAAAATGTGGAAAAATAGCAGTTTTTCCTTTTTAATAAAGTTTTAAATTGAATTTATTTGGGTTTGGGACAAATGAAGATGTCTTATTGCTCCTTTCATAATTATGACAGACGTTTTTCACTGTTTTGTTTCTATTTTATAAATCAAACGATTAATCCAGAAACTAATCATCGGATTAATTATGAAAGTAATTCTAAGTTGCAGCTGTAGTTATCACAAAGGTTAGGTTTAAAGCTCAGGTTAGTGTCAATAGCCTACATGATAAGATATTTCTCTTGTTGTTTACCAGAAGAAAAATATTTCACAGTAGATAATCTTGTTTAATTACATCAAGGTTGGCTTCAGTACTGACATCTAAAACACAGGAAAACCCCAATGCTGCCCTTTATTCTGTTCTGTTATTCTGTCACGCACAGACAAACACACTCACACTAGCTTTATAAACTGTTAGTAATCCCAAACTAATTATCCCTTATCAGCCAGAATGATCCAGGTGTAAATTGCTGGCTCATCACAATAACAAGACCACGTCTCATCCCAGTGATTTGTTTGTCTTTACACCCTGTTAGAGAAACACTGCCGAGCCTCCTGCCGCTGCGACCGGCCCTCTGTCCTCTATTCAACCCTGCTGAAAGGCCTGGGACCAGGGGGAGCAAATTGATCTCCTCAGGGGTCTGTACTGACAATGCTTTTGTTGCTGTGGCCAATGTCAAGCTCTAGCTCTCCATGCGTGGTTGGGTGTCAGGTGCTGGCGGGACAACAAACGCTGCTCAGGCATTTGGTCAGATGCTGTTTTTGTTGATAAACCACGTCTTGTGTTTGCTTATTCTTCTTATCTCTCACCAAAACATATAAACCCTGCTTTTTTTATTTTGAAATTTGTTGTCATAAGATTGTTAGATGGCAAATTCAATTCAATTCAGAATTCCTCCTGTCATACACTTTGATGAATCCCGCATTTCACGGTTTAACAGTTGGTCCTGTAAGCCAGTAGTGCTGTGATATAAATCACTTCAGAGGATCAGTTTGTCTGCAGCACTGTTTTCCTAATGATGTCACTCCAGATGTGGGCTTCTATAGTTTGGGAAGGATGGGGTGAGAAAGGGTGTGGATCTGCCTCGTGAGCAGAAAACACTGATTAGTTCCTCCTTGCCATTGCGCTGATGAAAGACCTTCCACCACAGAAGTCTGACATAGTTTCGAAGAAGAAAAAATAAAGCATTAGCAAACAAAGTCTCACTGATACTTTAAATCCCTTTGAACCACGTTTCTATTGAATACATCAGGGACTCCAACTTCAAATCTCTTGTTTGAGATGACAAACCCCCCCCCCCCCCCCCCCAGGTTTATCAGGTTGGTGAAACAAAAGTAGATTAGATAATTACAGTTGTGTTAGTAGTGAGTAAATTCACAAACCACATTAAAAATCCATTTTTATTTGCAGTCAGAACTGTCAGAAACAAATGGAAATCAACGGGTGTGTCACCAGAACTTCAATTTTAATACCACAAGAGTGTTAGATTTTTGTATTTGTGTTAGTATTTTGTATACCACAGGGTAGTAATAAAAGTGGATCAGAGTCATCGGGCCTCTGTCATGTCAGTTAGAGAGCTGCTTTCATCAACGTTGGGGCTCTTCATGCTGATTTGGAGCTCATCAGTCAGGGTGACTCCAGCTGTCAGCCAGTAGATTTATACTGCAGAACATGGTGTTCAGGGGGGCAGATAGAAGAGACTGATTACACTAGACACAGAGAGAGAGAGAGAGAGAGAGAGAGAGAGAGGGTATGTGTGTGTGCGTGTGTGTGTAAAAGTACATGTGCACTCCCCTTAACCATAAACACGCCATCTTTCCCCCCGACATGATAGCCATGGGAAACCAAATCAGCGCCTGTCATTTAAGAAGAACATCAGCCAGCCTTTACGTTCTAAGATGGCAGGCAGGAGAGTCAGTATGAAGCGTATACATGATGCCTTTCTATAATTAGTAGTGGCAGGGACTGATTTACTTTTCATTACCCTGCTGTGGCAGCTGATTTGCTACCATAAACAGTTGCGCATAACTTAAAGTGGTTCTGGAGGCTTCTGTTAGCTTCAGGGAGACACTTTATTGCACTTTTTTGCTCTAAAACACAAGCAAAAAAACCGCTGTTAACTTTTAATGCAGGCAAATGTGCTTCCCTCAGATCAGTTTTAGTTAAGAGAGGGGTCACTGAGATGAGCGTTCATGAACTTCATGAAAGCAGTAGGTGTGAAGTTTTTATGCCCTCTGTGCCCCCACCAAGACTCTTGCACATGTTGTGCCGGAAGCATCATTTATCTAATGTCATCTTTACTGTGTAAGCAGATCTGGGGGGACAGGAAGCTAAAGGGGGTATATTTAGGGTTGATTATCACCTCCTCTCTCACTGACCTGTTTTGAAAGCGGCCACTAGACAGCTTTACATGTGTCTCTTTCTGTTATAGAGCCGTAGATATGTTAAGAAGAGGTTTAAATAAAATCAAGGGAGCTGGAGTGGACGGTGTTGTTCTGCTCTGTGGCTGTGACCATGATAAGTAAGACGTTAGAGAATATCAGATCAGTCGAGTTTCAGATCTCCTTGATAAAAACATCAACAGGGAGAGTTTGGCCACCAGTGCGGGGTCATCAAGATGAGAAGCCACACGGTGTCTAATTTACAGAGAGATGCAGAAGCGATAGAAGGGTTTCCAAGTATTTAATCACAGTAAATCATTTTCCTGTGTGAACTTGAGGTTATATGAGCCAAATGTCAACATTTGGGCAGATAACACATGCATCACTTTAAGAAAAAAAGCACACAGATCAGCACTAAATCAGTGTTATCATTTACATGGTCAGGTATGGGACCTTCTCCAAAGAAAGTAAACATACCTGTGCAATTTTTTTTTTACTGTGATATATAAAGATAAAAGCCATGCAGAGTAGCCATAGATAAAAAGTGTAATTTCATAGTGCAATCATTGCATGTAATAGCTACAAACTGATTTACTGTGACCAAACAGTCCATTAAGCCGAGGTTGTCATCAGAGGCTGTAATTATTTGATAAATTGTCAAGCTGATGAATCACTTTGTGAACCATTACTGAGCCAACAGCGTCATGTTGCCCACAACAGGCAAAACAAGGGAAAAAGCTGTAATGCCATCTCCAGCAGATCTCATTAGAGCTCGATATCCTGTGACTTTGAACATACGGTTACATTAATGTAGCACTCTGCAGGGGTCAAGTTCCTCGGCGAAAGCATGGATTTTATGCGTATGTTCGTGTGAGAAACAGAGATAGTGTGTGTGCGAGTGAACATGTGCGTCATGGCGTTCCACAGTGGTCAAAGGTGGAGAGTCAGCGAGCACGAGTGCCTGATGTGACCAAGCGTGATGTGGGTAGTGGCCTCAGCCAAAGGGGTCCCTGATGAGGAGAAAAGGGGAGCTGGCAGAGAGATGAGGTAACAGGTGATGAAGGAAAGGTGTGAGGAGGAGGAGGGGGGGGGGGGGGATGTGTGTATGCACTGCTTGAGTATGTGTGTGTGTGTGTGTGTATGAACACATCCTGTAAAGTGACCTATGGCTCTGGCAGGGCCAGGTGGACAGGAATGTGCTGTGTGTGGATGGGATCCTCCCTCGAGCACCCCTGCCTGCCCACCGTCACCCCACACTAGCAGGCTATTTATACTGCACTGTGGGAAAATAACGGCCCCAGCACTGTCATCTGGTTCCTGCCATGTTTATACTCCCCACCCACACACACACACATGCAAAACACCACCATGCTTTTCCAACTCCCTTGGTTACAAACAACTTAAGGACAGCATGTAGCCTAACTGGCATATTTGCCTCGTTCGCTGGCATTATCACTGCTGACGGTATCCTCCAGTCACCCTACTGTAACACAGGATTCACGTGACTGTTTGGATTTGATGGCTCGATTTGTGCAGAGGAGCAAGTCCCTAAGCTAGAAACACAAGTTAAGAATATACTATGTGATTCCTTTAAGTTCTGCTACCTGAGGTGACTAGTAGGAAACAGATTGATAAGATTTTCCGTACGCAAACATATACATATGCACACATAGCGGGCATGCACTCATGCATGCGGAATTCTCATTTGTGTGAGAAGCGCAAACATTCCTCTGTTCTCTAAAACTGCGCGGCTGAGATTAATAAAGCTTCACTGTCTGCTGCAGGAAGCAAATAAAGAGATAAAAAATAAAGGTGTAAATTATAAAATGCATGCCAACATGCAGCAACAGCATGACAGTAAAAAGGGTAAGAGGATCTTAACACTACTCTTGACTCACAAAAATGACTGTTGGAATCACATTTTGAGAATCATAGCGGGGTGAAGTGCAAGATTAGAACAATTACTTTTTTTAATGACTGCAACGGTGAAAAAAAACACCTTGGCCTTGACAATTGTGGTTGTTATAAGCTGCCGTTAAGGTGAACATATATTTATGCAGCGGGGACTGATTTAGATAAAAGGAGGAATAGTAAAAGACCAGAAGTTAACACTGTGACTTCTGCAAATAACTCACTATAACAAATCTACACATTCTGTTGCTGACGATATTTGGATTTGAGAAAGGTCTCGAGGGCAAATTCAGTCCCGTCAATGTCGACCCGAGGTCACCCGAGTCTTTCTCCCATACATTAACACACATACAGGGACACAAATTTAAGCACGGACATATGCACTCAAATGCCAAAGCATAAACACACAAAAATATTGACACATACATTTAGACCCTCTTCCATCATGCCTTGGTCTCTGCCCAAGGGTGCATTAGGTCAAACTAATCTGCCGCAGTCCATAATGTTTACCACACAGACGTAACATATGCTACATTATAGACAGAAATACTAAGATAATAATTACATTCACTTATACTGTTTTCATTTCCTTCAAAAGTTTTCCCTTTAAGTATCTGACATCATCTGGTGATGATTTTGTACAATATCACCACTAGGTTGAACTTTTTTCCGGTAATTGTCATGTTCAATGTGAAGGTTTCTGTGTACACTGAAAGTTGTGTGAGCGTGTAAAGTGAGTGTGCTGGGCATATCTTCCAGGGTTAATTGTATCATAAATTCACAAGCTGCTAAAAGACAGGCATGGCTGGAATTCACACTTCAGCCCTCACTTTCTCACAGGCACAGCTCAGCTTTGTGTGTGTGTGTGTATGTGTGTGTGTGTGCTTGTGTATCAGATATGACACTATTAATAAACCAACAATGTTATCTATTTAAAAGGAATGGAGAGATAAATGAGAATCACTGGGAAGCAACAGAAGAAAATTGAGAGAAATTTATGGTTTCAGTTCTTTAGTGCACGGTACATTATACTGTTATTCTGGGACTAACGATGCACAGTAATGCAGAAAATGCAGAGAGCAGAGGTGTGTTTTGACCAGGTATGCATGACGCATCTCTCGTAGAGTGACAACATTTATGCGTGTGAACATCTCTTCTCACTTTCTCTTACATTTTTCTCTTCCCACTCTGTATCCTGTTGTTGTTTATGGCATCGCTAGTTTGACATACCTAAAGGGCAATTCGAGCACTCAGCGTGAGATGTGAGTAAATATGCAGTGCTGGGAAAAAGATCATTTATTACATCGGTTTTATTACAGATGTAAAGCTCTGCTCTTTTTTTTAAACAGACTCTTGCAGAATTATGACGGCAAGGTGTGATGGGTCAGGAGTGGTCTGCGATGAGGTGATAAAGAACACACAGCGTGCAGCGCAGGTCGAGGCCTGCGGAACAGCCCTGCTCCGCGCACCACACCGACCCCCCCTGTGAGAAGTTCCCGGTTCCCAGGACCCGGTGTGTACGTTTGGGGGCAATAACTCACCAGGTCCCTTTAACTTCCTCTTTCGGCCTTCTGCGTTTTATGACCCTCTCCTCTGCCATACAGCTGCTGTCTCCGCAGCTTCCCTTTACTCTGATTGGATCAGACGGGGAGTTTGAGAGAAGAGGATGAACGGGGGGAAGAGACGGGGGGAAGCAGCTGGGATGAGGTGGGAAGCTGGTCTGATATGGGATGGAATTTTTATCAGGGCCTTCACAGAGGACGAGATGGACACAGTATCCGTCATTGTGGTCTGCTTCATACTGCTCCTTTCCACCACACTTTACGTGTACATTGGGAAACTTAGCAGCCTCATAATCAGGCTGAATCGCCAGTTTGTTTTTCCCTTCATTAATTCAGTTTAAATCACTAAAAATCTGGATATGCAAGCAGTGATTCAGATTTCTAGGAAAGCATTTTTATTTTTTTTCCATTTAACAGTACTGTTCTTACAAATCTGTAATGTTTCTTTTGAACTGCTCAGCAGGGATTTACAGCAACTGTACATTAAAGCATTGATTAAAATATTCTGAGTGTGTTTTTGTTTTCAGTTTTGTCACATCCTGTTAGAGAACAAGGTCTCCAGTAAGTAGATGAAGTTGTGAGAGAGTTTTGCAACGCAGCAGTACAGATCTGTTTCTCTACTGTCTGCCCTCCCATTTAATGAGATCATATCTGTGAAGTTCAGAGGACATAGGGCACATGAGGAGGAATCAATGAATTTGCAACCAAGCACGCTGTCTGCATGTTTGTCTCAAGGAAAGTGAAAAGCTCATGTGATGCCAGAAACATGACTGAAACTGTCTCGCTGGGTCTGAATCTTCATGCTTGGCTGTGTCCCGGTGACTTTGAGACGTATCAGCTGAAGGTGAAGGTCAAGGTTACGTTGTTTTAATGTCCTGTTTCTTTAAGAGACTCAGGAGAAGTTCGAGTGTGGGTGGACAATCTTGTGGTTGTGTCTTTGACAGGAAATGGCAGGAGTGCACGCCGCAGGTTTTGTTCAACAAAGCTGATTAATGTATAGAAAGTAACATTTCTACCCGTGTCGGTTTGTGTGTGTGTGTGTGTGTTTAAATCAGGCTATGTGTGTTTAGTACATGCGCTGTATTCCTGACCCCTGATCACACAAAGTATTTTAATCCAATCAGCTTCGTTTTCACATGACTGTCACACACTCGCTGCTGCTATGGTAACCTGCAGAAGAAGCAGAGAAAGTGCTGGAGTAAGAGAGGGGTACGTTGTCCTCTCTTTAATCACTGTGACATTTACACACACACACATTGATTTTAACTTTACCTATAGGGTTCACTTCCTTATTTTTTTCCCCCCAGCAGATTCTGTATTTGTATGACTTCACAAAAATACAAACCCTTGTTTTGCAATGCAGGCCCTTTGATAGACTTACGCATGTGTGACGGAGGAAGAAAAGTCACTGTTATCAAGTTCAGTGGAAAAGACTGAATGCAGACAAGATTGGGAAATCACCAATAATCAGGAGATAAAATTATGATAATACGTAAAAAAAAAATTATGCAACAGGAAATTCAGTGTGTCAGTGTTCAGTTTTTTACTTTTCTGTGTCTGGAAAGTCAAGTTTTAAGAAATTACTGAATTTTTCAACTGTCACCAGAGTTTTATATTTTTACAGTACATTTTTATTGGTCAGCTTGTCCCAGAAAGCTGAAATGTATTTTAAAAGGATTACAAGTAGTTTAATCTTTAAATAAAACAATAAATTATACCCAAAAGTACTGTAGTATAAATGTTGATTGTAGACTGTAGAATTCTGCAGGACTGAAAATAACAGTTCTGTTGCATACTGACGAAAAACAGATGGTGACGCACTTGTAAGATGTGATTAAAGATAATTTTGTCTAGCTGATGTTGTTGCTGCAGCACAGTGTCACACACACAACAGCTAACAAGTAGACAAAAACACAAAGACGAGTGGTAATCAACAACAGTTAATAAAAGGAAAATTTGCAGTAAAAAAAAATTTAGCATTTTTCAGATTATCAAAGCTGTTTTTAGTGGAACAAGATTACAAAGAAAGATAACAACTGTGACCAAACTCACAAATAACAGCTTCCCTTGAGAGGTGAGAAGGTTAGCCTGTGCCCTGTGGTTTGTTTTTGGCACGCTACCCTCTGCTGCTTCTCATTTTTTCTCTGACATTTCCTGTTCTACCTCAAGTTGAAGATTCAAGCTGCGTCTTTAGTCAGCTCACAAAGCCAGTTGTTGCATTTACTGCTAATGCGCTTTGAAAACCTGCATCTTCAGCAGTCTGTATTTTTATTCTTTCTCTTGCCCCGGAAGCTGAGGCCTATATTTTTCCCCATCTTTTAAAACTAACCTATGATTTGGAGCTCAGCTAACAGGAGGCCCCTGTCAGCAGTAGAAGTTGCAACTCAGGGAGATTTCTGAACCTAAGTTTCCAACTGTGTCAGCGCAACGGTAGGCAAAGCACTCTACCTGCTGGATAAGAGCGGTATCACCAGAATGTGTTTTCAGTGGCAAACACCATGATGTAGCGTTCGAGTGAAGTGTATTCAGAAAAGCATTGAGATTTTGGAAATCAGCATAAGTGGCCTCAACAGTCTGCTAGTATTCATCACTAATTTCCGCTGAAACCCTTTGTAGGTCTGGAAGAAATAACTTTATCAGTATAAGACAATGATGTGTTAATTGGGAGTGCCCTCTGAGTCACTTAGTTTCCTACTCAGAATTTGAGAGTGACTTAAGTGTTTTTTTAATTGATGTTTTCCCCCCACATTAAATAATAGAGCTCTTTTTTTCCCCAAGACGTGTTTTGCATGCTGTATATTACTCAGATGATAACAGGAAAAAACATTTCAAAGGTTAAATCTCATTTGATTCAATTCACAGACTAATTGCTGTGTTGAAATGGCAAATTACTGTCTTATAGAAGCCCACTCCGACAGAGTATTGAAATTAAGTCACTGAAGTATTATTCTGCAAACAGCATATGACTTAACCAACAATGAGAATGTGACCCAAACTTTAAAAAGCATGCATCACGATTTGCATTCCCAGTTGAAGAGTGCCTGATAATCATCAGTTAAACTCAACGTCCTCTGACAGAAAGGAAACATGCTTTGTGCAAACGATTTTATTCATAGATAGCAGACAGAACAGAAAGAGAGAAGGTGTCCGTTTCCAACTGTGAGCAGACGGCAGCTGCCCAACACCTGTGACTCTCCTTCTCAGCCTGAAATCGACTTTTAAATTGAGTCTACATTTGTGTAAACTTCATACAAAATAAAAAGGACCCAAGCAGACATCAAATCTTTTTTTTTTTTGTTTGTCTTTATGCCTGTCAACAGAAAAGTGCGGGTCCACACAGTCACGGTGCAAGAGAGCATAAAGGGAGCGTGGGCACACTCTGTTGAGGTCAGGTTAGTCAGGGTCACTGACGTCCTATTGTGGCTAAAGGAATCTGCCAAATCAGACACAGATGAAATAGCATTTGAAAGGCTTCCATACAATATCTTTAAAAAAAACCAAAAAAAGTCTACTTAAATTACCTATGTTGTTGCTGAGGATATTCAACTGGTTAAGGTAGTAGTACATATCTATCCAGGCTCTTGAAGCCGTCACTACTGTGATTATAATGTTAATGGAAGCCAATACCCATATGATGTGCTCAAATTAAACGTGTGATAAATTAAATGTCTTTTTTTTCTATTTTTGCTCTTTTCTGTATCATTAGACAGTATACAAGTTTAAATCAAGCAGTCATGTTATAGTACAGTACAGGTTTGGAAACACAAAACAGGAAATTGATTCTTCTCGTCATTTTTCATCCACACTTGCACACAAATGACCTTCTCACACACGCACACATACACGCACACGCACGCACACACACACACGCAGGCACACACACACACACACACGCAGGCACACACACACACACGCAGGCACACACACACACACACACACACACACACACACACACACACACACACACACACACACACACACACACACACACACACACACACACACACTTCCTCTTCCTAACTCCAGGGCAACTACTAGCGCACTACTGTGTAATTGCTAATAATGAAGCTGTGTATTATGACATCATTTATATTCAGATCACACAACAACATGGGCGGTGGTATGTCTGTAAAGTCTTATTAAGGTCAGGGATCCTGTTTTTAGCATCTGCACACTCGGTGCAGCTCGTTTTCCACTTTAATACCTCCTTCCTGTTCTTTTCTTTCCCTTCTCAGAGCCACCAGAAGCGCACGTAGACAATGAGCATGATGAAAAAGACACCACCGGCTGCCAGCTTGGCATAGGTGGAACGAGTATTCAGATACTTGGCATCGCTCCTGTACTTCTTTGACAGGCTGGACAAGTTGCTGGCCTTGGAGTCGAGCGCTGCAGGGAGGAGAAACCAGAGGAAAGGGAACGGGAGTTCAAAACATAACAGGAAAAGAGGAGAGAGAGACACATAATTAAAACTGGATCACACTGTAAAATTTTTCCTGTACTTTTAGCAGTCAGTGTAGAAAGGCGTATTGCACCATTTGGACCTCAAGAGACCTCCACAGGCCTGAGATAACATGAGGACTTACCAGAGAGAGCCTCTCCTCTCTGCAGCACCTCTTCTATGTTAGCCACCATGATCCTCTGTACATCCTGGAGCTCTGTGTTGATGCTGCCCAGATTCCTCCTCGCTCGGCTGTCAATGTATGATTTCTTGGTTTTTTGGATGTAGGTGTCTGGTCAGAGAGAGAGAGACGAATAGTAAAAGCAGTTACAGAAAATCTGTGGAGTCTTTTCTCTAAATATTTCACTGCCAGAGTGGTTGAGTGAAGATGACATTTGGCCCAGACTGTTGTGTCTGCACTTTAGACAACATCCCTTCCCTGATGGTTTTAATAACTGACGTGATAGTCGAAGGGTGATGACCTATTGAATGTGCCGCAGCCCTGTTCGTTTTCGCAAGAAGTTCAGTATTGCAAGTTCTGGGATTCATTTTTTCCCCTTCAAGCAACAACAAATGTGAACTCCTTGACACAAAGTCACATAAATTATTGGAGAAAGTGATAGATTGCTTATTTACATACTGCATTAAGCATAATGCAAAAAAAGCAAGCTACTAGCTATCCTCATGAACATGGACACACCTACTGCAGAGACGACTTTCGCCCACACCCTCTTTAATTGCATTGTTTTTTTCTTACCAAATTCGATGAAGGAGTAAGGCCGGGATACTGTGGGGACCTTCTTTCCGTGCTGCTCGTGAAACTCTGCCTGCAAGTCTTCTAGGTAGGCAAAGGCCAGCTTCTTAGGGAAGCTGGCTTCACACAGCACAAGGTAGCAGACTCCTTTCTCTATAACATAGCTGCAAAGAAAACCAAGAGAAAGATATGATTTAAAACACAAAGTGTGTATGGGCAGTTTATAGGTAGAGGGCAAGTGAGTTTATTTTAATGACTGCATAAATACATCAAAACTGTCCAGAAACCATTACTGAAATAACCTAATTGAGACAGATGGTGAGTTAGAATATTAATGTTCTTTGCGTAACGCTTCATACTCACTGAAATGCCATGGACCCCGCCTCTAAAGTGCAGCGCGTGGGACTCTGGTCATTGAGTTTCCTGAAGAGCTGCTTAGCTTGACTCTGATACTGCTGCAGGTCACGACCCAACTAAACAGACAGCAGACCAGCACTGGTTACCAAACCACGCAGCCATATCTCACACAGGCAATAAGTGTTTAATCAGGGCAAGAAATTGGTTTTTGTTTGCATTGTTGTCTCACATTACGTATAAACTTCACAGGCAACTTTCAGTTAACCAACAGAGGAGATAAAAACAACTAAATTTAAGTGTGGTGACCTGCTTCGGTGCGAGACAGTAATAGAAACCACCTACAATCCGCATTTCACACTGTGTGACTTAGTGTTCATTTCTTGCCCTGTAAAGTGCGCTGAAAATAAATGCTTGGCATAAAAGACTACAGACAGACTCAGCAGTGTGATGCTACATCTGAGACTGGAGGAAATGTTAGTCGTGATAGCGCACGCTTTTCTTTTTTTTTACCATCACAAATTCATTATGGTCAGCATTTGGCTGCTGAATGGTGTTTATTTCTTGACTGTAATGATTTAGAAATGGCCGAATCTTTTTAAAACTACCACTGTAGCATCACAGACACACATACGATGTTGAAGCACAGAGCAGAGACACAACAAACCTTTTCACTTCCCTTTTTGAAAGCAAACACAAGAGAGTGAGGAAAAAACTGTTAGACTCCTGTTAAGTCATGCTCAAACAAAAATACAACAGCTCATCATGTCACAGTGCCATCCATCTGTTTGAACATTTTTCACAAGCTGATTAGTGACCGCTCCTTAAATCGTGGGTAAGAAGCTGACTGTGGAGCCATGATATTGTAGGTGTGGTGGTTTATATTTAAACCGCTAACAGAAATGTGACAATACTTAATTAGGGTGCAAAAACTATGTGGCTTACAGTCAGCATATGATTTGGTATCTTCTCTCATGTGGATTTTCTTTAGACCTTTAAAAACCATGATAAGTATATGATAAAAAGAATCTTTACTTAAATAAAAATGAGATTCTGGACTTTTACGGCCAATAGAAATATAGATTATGTTGCATTTATTAGACAGCTGACAGATGTATGATCCACATGTCTTTAACTGGAACTGAATCAGGGATGCTGCAGTTTTCTGTATGCACCTTAAAGGATTCCCCGATATTTGAGAATTAAAATAAATCCATTTACAAAATATCAGATGATGTATATTTTTAAAACATAGAGAAACATTTTGTTTAAATAAGGATCCTTTGCAAGATATGAGCTGGACATTTAACAGTTGAAAAATTAACTTGTCAGCACTCTCTGGTGGACAAACTATATACTGCAGACACACCTTCTCAATTAGCTCAAACATATCTTTGGCATTTATGTACTGACATTTCTAATTTCTTGTCAGGCAACATGTATGCTGACAGTCCTTAAAACCCATTGATACAGATCAGGCTCTCATCTGTACACGCTCTACTGAAGGAAATGTTACAAACTACTACCTTTAATCAGCTGTTACAATTCATTTAAGCACAACCCACCCTATGCTGTAGTGATACAGGTTTTGAAATGTAATCTTCCTACCTTAGAGCCACCCATTGGTTTCCATTCATACCCATTAGCTATGACAGTCATATTGTATAGTGTTGAAATCTGCTTGAGTTATGTAATGCATCATGGTGGAGATAAAGTCTGCTTTCATTCAGGTCAAAGTTGTGTTATTATTGTGAGGTGCGGTCTTTTCAAATGGCTCCACACTTTAACTGCATCACCGTGTAATAATAATATTAATCTGTAAAAATTAAATTATTCAGACTTTATGTTCACTGTGATGGATCAAGCTGGAGCTAAAACTACAAACACTGGTGTGGATGGTTCTCTGGAGTTAATCAAACCAAATAAAGAGCATATGTGATTTAGGAATGCAGGTTTACCGGGTTATTGAAGGCCTAAAGTGGACTGTGTTTAGCTTAATGACAGGTTGGAGCAGAACAGTTTATCAAAATGAACTGATGAAATTGTTCAAAGCTCAGATGATTCAAAACATTTGATCAGGGCGGTTGAAACACGATGAACCTGTTCATTAAGTTCCCAGGAATGAGGCAATTGCTTTAGGTAAATAAAAGGCTGACTCAGGCCTACTACAGGTACAGGGCACTTCCAGGTCCTGTACTATCAGCAGGTCAGAGGCTCCACGTAATACTCATGCAATAATCAGTATACTCTGTGTGTGTGTGTGTGTGTGTGTCCTCCACATCTGGCTGGAGGAAACCATCCTATGAGTTTGGGAGTCACCGCTGCTCAGCTATTTAACGTGTCATGACAGTATTTGAGTAGTTCGGAAGCATTTACTGAGCTGTGAGAAAGCAAACAGACAGCTTGCGGCCAGAGAGGCATAAAAAAAAGGCTGAATTTGTAACCTGCTCGTCCTCCTGCATCGACGCGGCCAGCGGCAGTCCGTCCGCCAGCCGAGCGATCATCGTCAGCAGCACCATGTCCGCGCTGTTCCGCTCTCACCTCTGCACCACTAAGAGTAACCCTGCTGCTAACTGGTACCAGTGTTTGAGAGGCTGTAAACTGACAACACCACAGGACTGACGGGGCTGACGCGCTGAGCTGGCCGGAAACGATACAGCTTTGTGTGTTACAGCGTAATCCTTCCGTCCGCTCGTCACGCGGAACCAAGAGGACACAAATAAAGATTCACTTTAAGAAAAAAAAAATCTGTTGCTACTACTGTATTACTATGTGAAATTAAATTATTACCTGTAATGTATATATTTATTAATTGTTTAAAATGATTTTAAATGTATTAATTAATTAATCAAGTAAATTAAATTGGGATAATTTTGCGAAAAAAGCTTATTTACTTGCCTTTTCCTGAGGTTTCAATCGCATCCACTGAGGAAAACCATGAGATAAAGTTGAAAGCTCCGGAAAAAGCTAATGGCCTTAAACTAAGATTATTATTATTTTTTGCCTATAATTAGGATAGGATAATTGAATTGATATAAACAATAATTGACATTAATTGTATATTTCTGAGTTGTCTTTTCAATACAAATGTGATAAACTGTTTTAATTAAAATAATAACATAACTGACCCTGAAGGCAGTCAGTCTACGTAATTCTGCCATGTCCACAAACATTGATGCTTTTTTTTCTTGCGAATACACAGACTAATTTTTTCCAGGACGTTCCGCTTGATTTGAGTCATTACATGAGTCACGTTTTAATTTTTTTGTTTATTGCACAGTGTGTTATTGTTCTTGCCCCACCAATCCTTACTGGGGTTTTACCGGAAAGCAGCCAAAGATCATCATGAGTCAGTTAATCCGGTAAATGTAGGTGTAAATAGTAGGCAACAGGGGGCAGTATTGTTCACTTTGAGGGAAATCCACCGTGAAACAAGAAGAAAGTGACCTCTCCTCTCTTTATGGCATGAAACTAATGTTTCCCTGCAGTAATTTGAGCTAATTCCTATTCAATTGATTTTATTAAAACATTAAATCAACTGTAAATAGAAAGTGCTTGATGGTGTTATAGAATTACCTGCATCACAAATGTGTAATATTACAGACAAAAGCAGCACTTTTTCATCTTGAGAAAACAAGGGTCAATTTAAGGGCATTTCTCAGGATTCAACATGTAGTTTTATCATAATACACTGATAATACTACATTTTAGAACTACAAGTTATGAAAAACAGACCAAGCAAGCAGTGCCACACAATGTTCATGGGATGTGGAGTTATTGTCTGGAAACTCTTCTCACATGCTTGTACGCAAACATCTTAATACTAATATACAAGCAGTCTGCACTCATTAACAAGCTGTAAGACAGCATCAACTAGAGGCGGATATTCTGTAACCATAGTGAGAATCTCCTCCTCCTCCTCCAGAGTGAGAGATGCAGGGATGAAGCAGTTCGCTGGTCCTTTCACAACCTCTCAGTCTTGTGACTTGTGATAACAGAGTGAGTCAGGTGGCGCATCCACAGGGAGTCAGTGTCACAGGCTGTGGCCCTGACGTGACAGACCCTGACATAACAGACGCACACCAAGTGACCCCCGGCGTCTGCCACCCGGCATGTCTACTGACTGGCTGACATTTTATGGAGGCGAGACATGGCATGAGCTCAGAGGAAGGAGATAAAAGAACAGTGTGTACCCCTTTATTGGATATGTGATAGAAAATCAGCTGATAGTTTCTAGTTTAGTACACAGTATCATATCACCCACATACTCTATAATAAGCATTTATTTTGACGTTTGAGGTGTTCTGCATGGTGTATTGATGTAACAACTAAGAAAACAGCTAAAAAAGTGGACATTCAATCCTTAAAATAACAATTTTTGGGATTAAATCCTTCCTCAGTAAGAACTTTCAGGGAAGGAGACATGAAGAGAAGATAGAAAATCACAGAACAATCCACAAGGAAAACAGGTCTGATGACCATTTGTAACAGAAAAAAACAGCCATGGAGCATCTTCACTTGTTGCTGCTCATGCTGCTATTTAGCTTTGTCTACATATTTCTATCTATGTAACACAACAGTTATTAGTCACACATCAGTTTACCATCTTTTGCATCATCTAATCAGTAATTTGCTCTATTCTGTTCTTTTTATGTTCCATTATTTTAGTGTTTCTCCTCCAACCTCCCAGTGTCGTCATGGGGATCGTTAAAGTGCCATCATCTTTCCTCTCTGTCCGCTCCCCAGGCTCCATCTGTTAACATGGCACCAATCCTGTACCGCTGCAGCTGCAGGTTCATCCGAGCACGGCCATGATTCAGTTTCTATCAAAACAAAGCCGCTGAAAGTCAACAGAAAATGACCAGGTGAGTCTCACTGCAAACACCTAAAATATTAACATGCAAGAGATAAACTCGATACTGATACTAATACCAAAGTGTAATGTGTTTTTGTATTGCAGAGGTGCTGCTATGCTCATTAAAGAAGGGTGAAGGCACATTTGTAATCTGTTGGAATGTATGATTTACTCTTCCTGCCTGTCTGGGCAGTGCTCCTGGTGATAATGTGATAGTGTCTAAAAGTGATAACATGGACACTCATTTTTAACCTCCTCCAGACAGCATGGCCCCAAGATTTCACAATCCACACGAACTACTTGGGTAAACACTACTTACATGGATAAATGTAACTGATAACATTGATTACAAGAATAAATGTTTACTTTTATTTGACCTCATGGGCCCCTAAGCACACACACAAAAACACACTCTTCATAGAGGGCTACTGCAGTTCAGAACAAGACATGCAGCCTGAGGCAAAGGGTGCTTCATAACACACACAAACTGCTCACTGCACTTGTTTTGACTGCAGAATTTCCTATCTCAGTGGGTGGCAGGGTTTTTCCACAAAGGTGAGGTTGGTGTGATGCCGTACCCCCACATAACCGTTAACATACCTGTTTACTGCCTTTTTTGTGGCAAGACAAGTTTATTTATATAGTACATTTCAGTAACAAGGCAATTTAAAGTGCTTTACATAAAACATTTAAACCATTGAGAGAAAAGAAACACATCATAAAAGGATATTTAAATACAATCAAAAACAGTTATGAAAAAGCTAAGAGAATAGAAAACAAAAATAAGCTAAAATAGAATAAGACAGGCATAAATACAAGAATAAAAATTACAGTGCAGTGTAAGAAATTTATTATTATTTGATTTAATCAAAGGCAGTGGCAAACAGAAAAGTGTTCAGTTGTGATTTAAAAGAACTGAGAGTTGCAGCAGACCTGCAGTTTTCTGGGAGTTTGTTCCAGATATGAGAAGCATAAAAACTGAACGCTGCTTCTCCATGTTTAGTTTTGACTCTGGGAACAGAAAGCACACTTGTCCCAGACGACCTGAGAGGTCTAGTTGGTTCATAACGTAGCAGATCAGAAATTTATTTTGGCTCTAAACCATTCAGTCCTTTAGAAACCAACAGTAGTATTTTAAAATCAGTTCTTTGACAGACAGGAAGCCAGGGTAAAGATCTGTGGCGGATGGAAGAGCAGCTGAATATAATGGAATAACATTGGCCAAAACTTTTACACCAAACCAGTGATTAGAGGCTAATTTGGAGCAGAGAACTTCCAGGTTCAGAAAGGACTTATCTAAAATTGAAAGGTTTTTTAGTTTAGTACAAAATTGGGGGCTAAGTTTCAGTTAAACAGAATCATAAAGCCACTCTTCTATCCAGGTTTAAAGTTAATTGACAGTTTGGCACAGCCCATCCACTGATGAGGTTTAATGTGTTAATAAGACGTAGATTTTGTAAGCAACATGCAAACTCCGGCAGTCACAGATGAGCAAACAGATTATTGCTTATTTTCTCTCAAAGGATTCCCAAACTCTTTCACACACCGTGGCTTTGTAATTTTCAAACATTTCAGGAACAGAACAAAGAGACACAAATTACTGTGAAACAACAAATGGATCATAACATTTATTAGTAAAAAATTGGTGATTATTAGTCATAATACAAAGCTTAGATTCTTAATTACACATTTCCCTTTTTAATGCCATTCAGAAAGTATACATTTAATAACAGTTTCATCATTCTAACTCAAAAAAACAAAGACTGAATCTCATTTTCAAGTGTTTTATATTCCCTTTTGGCTACTCGGACGTTCTATTTTAGTCCCTTTTTGGAGTGTGAGACACTTCATTATTTCATGGAACAGTTCATATCAATGCCCCTTCTGTCTCCATTATCCACCTGATCCCTCTGATGGGGTCAGACTAAGGACAGAGATTTTCCATAACTCACATTTTCAAGGTAGAAAAACCATCAAAAGACATTTTTTTAAAAACTTCAGTTTGACTGGTAGCAATTATAACATTCTACAAATGTGAACCACAAAAAAGATGAAGTAGAGAAATATGACTATTCATTCCCAGTTATTACAGCACTTCATTCGCTGTGATGACTTTCAATTTTTCTTATGCCACGTGACTTACAAAATAAGGCTTAGAGTGCACGCACACACGCACACACACACACGCACACACACACGCACACGCACACACACACACACACACGCACACACACACACACACACACAACACACACACACACACACACACACACACACACACACACACACACACACACACACACACACACACACACACACACACACTCCAGAAGTGAGATTCAGCCATGGTTTTATACAGTACAAGATAATATAAAGATAATACTACTAATTTGTGACAATGCCCTCGTTCCCTAAATGTAACAATTAAACCAAAGTGCCACATTTCTTTGAGCGATGGATGTTAGTTATTGTTCACATATAATGAAATGATAGAAACCTTGAAATTAAAATAAATGTTGATGTATTAGAATATTCAACAGCAAAGGGAACGATTAACTTGATAGAGAATGCCCATAAAAATTTCTAGTATATTCAATCAAAAGAACATATCCCTGTGATGGTGTTTTGATACCATGTGCTACTTGAATGTTTTATTGCCACAGCAGGATATACGAATTAAGTTCCATAAGATGTAAGAGGTAAAAATATAAAAATTGCAGTATAATTCAGAGATGATTTCAGATTGATTTTGCAGGTTTACCAAATCATAAACTCTTTTCTGACTGTGAAACAGAAACTATTCCAGTCCACTTGTATGCAAATCTACCACTTAGTTGTAAAAATAGAGATGCGTTTCATTCTCGGCCTGTTTAAAGTTAAACTTTGTTGCGTAGTGTAATTGTCTGATTGCTGGTTTAGTATAAAATGACAAACTTGCTGAACATTCAGTAACTGGACCTGTCACACGGCCCCTGCTGTCATTGTGCATCTGAAGCACAACATTCAGGAAAAATGCTGTGATATTTCCGCTTGATGGACCCAGCGACATCTTGAGGACACGGCATCACAGGGAGTCGAGGGGGGCCCAGACTCAAGCCTGACACCTCAGTCATCAGCTGCTTGTTCACTCCCACATCAAAGCCTGTGGATAACAGTAAAGCAGTGTTTTTTTATTTGAGCATGTTGACATATATACACATACATGAGCACATAAATCCATACAAATATACATGCAATTAGATTACAATATGCTCTTTTTTGTTTTCTTTGAACATATGTATATAAAGTAATACATAGCTCTAGCCTTGCGTCAGTTCACTACTTTGTTGGCATAAATGGGAGAACACTAACCTCTATACTCACCGAGTGTTATGGCATAACTGATAAGCTCTTGAATCTTGAACTGCTCATGGAAAAGAGATAAAGAAGTTAAGAAGAACCAAAACTGATGCAAAATATCAGGAGAAACTAGGAACAACAACAGAGAGATGTGCAGTACCTGTATGGTCCTGGCTTGGACAAGATCGCCTTTCTCGAATGCTGATATGAGCTTGTTGACATGGCATCCTAAATAGTTATACGTGCTGTGGGCAGAGAAATTCATGATGTAAATAACTGTTTAGAAGAGCGAATGAAAGGAGCCAAAGACATCACACACTGACCTGCCAACTGCTCCTTGGGTTCCCATAACCAGACCTGCTAGAAGTTGCTATGGCAAAATAAAATAAAAATTGTTAAAGGATGACTCTACGGATGAGGTCAGAGTCACAATATGTCATGGAGTGGGAGAAAAACAGCTGACCTCATCCACGCCGTAGAGGACTGACCAGCGGGCCAGACTATAGCTGACACATTGGCCACAGTCCATCAGGTTAGTCCCGGAGAACTTGACGCCTCTGAAGGCAGGAATAACCTTATCAATACCTTCCAACACGTCTCTTGCCAGCACTAAAGAAAAAAAACAACACATTCAGTATGCCATCAGTAAAGAAATCTGACTTTCAGCATGCAGAGATGTAAATGGTGTGCAAAAGTCAATCATCATTGGCACTAACCGTTCACACCGGTGACAGCAGGGATGTGATAATAATAGAAGGGCACATCTGGGGCAGCTGAACTCACTTCCTGGAGGAATGTCCTCAACGCCTCTGAGGCAGGATGAGAGGGAAAAGGAATGTGGAAAATTCACAATATTGATATTAAAACAAAGTTTGACAAAAGCAGTATTGACATGTGAATGAAAAGTGAAAGTGCATGCTAGGCTGCAAACATTTTCACTGTACCCGACCCCTTAAAACCCTTCAAAAATGTGCTTTTCCCACTGAAACCATCACATACCTGCATTGCGGGGTTTGAAGAAAGATGGGGCAATGACTGCTATCCCATCAGCCCTGATCTGTGCTGCATGGTGAGCCTGGAGGAAGGATGAATATGGCGAGGACAAACAATAAAAACTACAGCAATTTGCAATCCGCAGTCAGTTATTTGAAATGTCTGAATAATTTGAAAAATAATCATAAAAATTGAGATATTTTTGATTTTGCAGTTTGTATGGTGTACTAGCAAGGTAGGACTGCTTGAAAGTGTGTTTGAAAGAAAAAAAATACTGGTGATACTCAACTCATGGTGTTATTTTCTAATTCAAGCTCACAATTGGCTGAATATAGATGAGAAACTTATCTAAACTTACTAACCAACGGCTTATCCCAGCAATGTACCATTATTCAACAATCATACAGGAAAAAAGCCATTACATTATATATAGAAAAGGAACCAATTTCTTTAATGACAGAGGCCTCAACAGAACAAAATTCAATGTAGCTACAACAAATGCTGAAAAAGACAAACTGTTTTGGTCGCTATTGACAAAGACGTCCTCTGGGAGAATAAATTAAGTAGACGAGGCAGGCTGACTGATTCTGGATCGATCATAAAAAAACAAAACACTTCATCACATAATACCTTTAGCAATGACCTCCACATCAGAATTTAAAATGTTCTTCTAATGAAATTACAGTAAATATGATGATGGAGGAGGTAGAGCAGGTCGTCCACTAATTGGAAGATTGGCGGTTTGATTCCCGGCTCTTTCAGTCCACATGTCGAAGTGTCCTTGGGCAAGATACTGAACCCCAAATTGTGTGTGAATGTGTGTGTGAATGATTAGATCCTCCTTATGTGCAGGTTGGCATCTTGCACGGCAGCCTCTGCCATCAGCGTATGAATGTGTGTGTGAATGTGGCTTGTAGTGTAAAAGCGCTTTGAGTGGTCAGAAGACTAGAGAGGTGCCATATATATGTTTGTAAGTGCAGTCTGTTTACCATTTAACTTGCTTGTTATGTGATGACACATAATCACTTCCTTTATTTACGAAAGACTTAGGAATATTGCGAAATTTCATAAAGGTTGCTCAAGAAAGTGGGGTATTTCGAAAAGCCCATCTTGAATGAGTCTCACAAACTGACGCAGGATGAAGGTCTGGTTTAAGAACTGCTGCTTCATGACTTTTAACTTGGGACTAGAGACATGTAGTCTAAAGACTAGAAAGACAAAACTTTGATGTTTTTTCCCAACCACAGAGCAACACATATTAAAGATATAATATGAAGAGTAAAATATTAAAGGAAAACAAGGCTAAGCCACTTTCATAAGCGCAGTTGTAGAAAACTTTTGTAGAGATGAAGTTGGGTCAAACTTACTTATTAACTTTATTTTAATTGCAGTGCATATAAAAGCACATATGGAGTTTAAATACCATTCAAACACTGTGGACTGAAAAAGATAAGAGCTCTGAGCGAAAGTGACTTTGGAGAAAACTTTGCATTTGATTCTGGAGGATTTAATGTGATGCTGGTTAAGTCTGAGGTGAAGTAAAGCATGAAAACCTGTACTAGTTTGGAGGGACACGTTAACTTAAACTAAAAGAGAATTTCCTTAAAATAAGCTTGATTTAGTGAAGTAAACCTGGCTTCTGATGGGTAATCTTGCTTCGTAAAACACACCCTCTGGTCCTCTTGTGAGTCATGTGTTGTGTTTTTAACCTTCACATCAGGACAGGTGACGTAAAGGCAACAACTCACCAGTTCTTGGGAATCTTTCAGACTCATGCAGCCGACATGCACAATCACCTGATCCATTCTGCAGAGACGTGCACACACATGCAAACAAATTTCACAAATTATAAACTTTTTTTCCCCTTCTGCACTTAAGACTCCAGACAAAGAGGCTGTGCTGTGCCATGACTTACTTTCCCTTGGCTTTCTGACACCACTCCTCTGCCAGTTTCTTCCTCTCTGCAACACTGAGAGACATACTCTCTCCGGTCGTGCCATTCACTGTAAGCAAGTGAAGTCTTATTTACATAGAACTTTCCACATTACAGAAGCATATCTTAAAAAGAATGTAAATAGAACAATCTGACCTAAATCTAGCTCTAATGAGTCAATGGTCACTCCCACAACAAAATTAGACATTACAGTACAATATTACATAAAAAAATACACAAAAAACAAAGGAAACATAGCAAAGCACACTGATTAAATGGTATATAGGAATAAAAGAATTATAAAACCAACAAAAAAGAGCTTAGCCTACCCGGCACTGTCAGACTCTCAGTGAAGGAAAAAAACACATTTTTTAGCCAAAAAAATGGAAGAAACCTCCATTTTTAGAGAAATAAACCACCAGGATGGCTGATTGTGCAATATATGGCCAGACAAAACAATTTCATGGGTAATCAGCAGTAATGCAGACAATGACAGAGAAATGAGAAAGCACAAAGGTCACACAGATATCCCACAGTAACTAGTATGTAAATGAAGTGTTAGTGAACACAGGGAGAAGCTTAGCGCGTGCGACAGGAATCAGAGAGTCACGTTTGACAAACAAGAAACGCTGACTAGCCTTGATCAACGCAGGGAAAAGAGCAGACTTTATTCCCTCACTGCATCTAACGTTTGTCTGTGTTTCTGTTCCAAGGGCAGAGGCTAAAGTGGAACTAATAGATAGCATGCAGACCTTAAGATAAAATAAAATGGTTTTGGCAGGAAGGTCAGATACAACTGTTAGCTGAAGAAAAACACATTAACTATGAGGACAAATCAAAAGTTTAAAGGTCAGTGTGACAAGTTTTATCTTTTCCAAAAATAATTTAAATGATGGAAGTAGTATAAAGCAATATTAATGATTCATTCAAACATCTCCATATAGTTTGGTATTAGCTCTTTTAATTGAATTGGGATTATGGGGTTAATAAAATGTAATTGGGATTATATGTAATTTTATTAAAAAGGCTGGGGTGATTTTATTGAAGGTAGACATAAAAACAGGGACAATTGATTAAAAAATGTATATATTCTTCTGAAGAAACTAAAGCTGATGAATCATACAGTAAGATGAGACATTTTTCTTCAACAGCCCTTTTAGAGTTGGGTATCAACTGATTTCGTTTCATTTGGACAATATGGCTAAAAGGTGATTGGGATTAATATTGAGAGAATTGTTAGCTTTAATATAGTTGCAGGTGGTGTTAATGTAGAAACAAATGCAATGCAAATAATTAACTGAATAAATCATTTTTGATGATTTATTAATGCTTTTTTTGTAATAAAAAAGACTTAAAGATTTTGCTTTTGGCTACTGCTTACTGTGCCATATAACACTGAGACACATTTTTCCAAGAAAACTGAGGGTATTCAGGTATTTAGAGTATTTCTACAGGTCTTGTCTTGAAATGAATAGCAGATGTGGACACATGAAGCTTCATGGCTGATGATACACACATAAGCATGTCTTCATGCTGTATATTAGATGCAGGATTGACACTGTTTCTTTTCCTTCCTAACTGAAAGAACAATTTGCTAAAAGTTGCCTTAGTTTTTGAAGGATTTATTAAAAGATGTTAAATACAATCTAAAACTAGTCTGATTGGACAATTTAGGTTTGTTAACAACCCAAACTGACTACATTTCATTGTAATCTGACCCAAAATTGCAACTTTTTTCTTTTTAACCCGAAAAGAGGGTTAACATGGTTAACTGAGGAGCAACACATTAAATATGTTAACAAAAACATGCCATATCATCAGGGTTGATTCAGATGGAGACACAGACAATGACAAATATCAAAGGAAGAATCCACTTGTAAACTTACCAAATATATTATTAACACCTTGCTTCTCTTTCAAGTAGTCAACATAAGGTCCGATCTCTGATAGCTTGACTTCCCTGTTTTGGGAAAATGTAAAAAATAAAGGCCTGCACATTTGGCAAACAGAATACCTAACATGCTACAGTACTCCAGATCTACAGGAGAGCAAGAGGGCCACAGATACCTCCACACTCATTCCTCATTTTTAACTTTGTTACAGGGGACCACTGGCTGTTTTCACTCACACACCAAACACATCATTCAGTGCTGGACTCATGGAAAAACAAGCAGACAGAGGATGTGGTTTCTATAAGCTACTTACCCTTGTGTGGTGAATGGCGTAAATGTGGCTGCAACCAGACCTGTCAGCTTTTTGTCTGCAGCAGGAGCCATGACTGACATTATCTAACAAGACAAAATATGCACAAATACTGCATCATATACCAGCAGGCTACACGGATTGTAAGCATTAAGACATATATTGGGTTTACAATGACCTATAAAAAAGAGGGAATTACGAAATTCCGTCGAAGAGTGTAAATTTAATCATTACAGTGTCAGCTTACCTGTTGAAGCACCTTTCCTTCACTGCGTTGTGCACATGAATTGGATTTTGGGGGGAAGAAGGTTACTTAGTCAACTTGTTTTCTGCTTGTCAGGGATGTGTTGATGTATCTGTCATGTGAACCCATCCAAGCGTCAAGTGACACCGCAAAGCTTCATGGGAAATGTAGTTCCTGATTAAACACTGTGGGGAAAAAAACAAGACAAACTTTGGCATCCATTTGTGAATTTCAAAACACACAGTTGAACTCGTTTGAACACGTCACCTGCGTCTTCCGACTGGTTTCTCCACTCATTGAGAGCTTTATTTGTCTGTTATTCTTTGATTTACAAAACATCAACCTCGCCTTCAAATGCCGTCGAAATATATACGATACAGTTATGTGCCGGCCCACTCACGGTGCAACCAATGGGTACACAGAAAGAAATAGAGATTTGCTATAAATCCGTGTAAGTACATATCATACATTCATCCCTATAACCAAATAACTGAAATTTTACGTTTTATAGAGGAAGGGCCATGTCAAACAGCCTAAAAATTGTGTTGTAAGCCTATTTAAGATTTTTTTTAACCCACGTAAATGATTATCATAAATTTAGCGTTACTTTATTGAAAAAAAAACACTTTATGTTACTTTGTTACGATTACTAGACATTATATTTCGTTATTACTACAAATGACAGCACTTGGGTGCGCCAAATGTTTTTTGTACCTATTTATGACCTAAGCGCGGACTGTCAGGTACCTCCTCCTCGTGTAACACTTGGTGTAATTCCAGCAGAATCCATTTAACAAAGTGCTATGTTTTGATTATATGGATTGTAACTCCATTTATAGAATTGTACTCTGACAATGTTTGCGATGGAGTAGCGATTTGTTGAAACCCTGAACCAAAGTGCAGCCTGACAAGCAAAACTCAGGGAGCTAAACCTTCCAGGAAGCGGATGTTGTTGACGTCTTCATTGTAACGGCATCCGGTTTTTTTTCTAGGCAGGCTAGCTTAGCGAAATAGCAGCATACGGTGAAATTACCCACAACAACAACCTGAAAGACAGAAAAGATACCGCGGTCTGGTCCTCTGCTAAACAATGGACGCGTTTTTTTGTCAGTTTTTGTTATTTTGTCAGTACGTCCGGTGTCACCAGCTGGGCGAGTTAGCACAGCCGGCTAACTGGCTAATTAAACCCTAACAAGTGTTCGGCTGCTTGTCTGACTAGCTGACGAAAGAAACCTGTCAAGAGGAGGAAATTATTAACTTATAATCTAAAAAAAGGCTTACAGTTGACACAACAGAGTGATAAGAAGGAGCCGGTATGAACAGGAGCTTCAAGGACTGCGGCTGTGACTGCTAAGTTAGCTAAATTGCCTGTAACGTTAGGTTGTTTGGAGTAAGTAAACGATTTTACAGACATACAGATAACACTCGACGTTACTGGCTTGGATATATAGTGTCGTCTTTTAAGATGACAGTGGTTCTTGTTAACTGAAAAGCCTAGAAGTTGCCTTGGAAATGTAAGCAACTGGGAGTAATATTGGTGTAAATGTCATATTTAGCTGGATTTCTTTGACTTAACGGGCTTTTCTTTATGGCAGATTTACATGTAACGGTCGTTATTTGCATGTCAACGTGTCGCACGTCCTGTTTACAGTAGTTTAGGTCCGGTTGATCAGCCCAGAAAAGTAAACAAGTGTGACAGACCAACCTGCTCACAGCACTTGAAACAACTTTGCACTACAACTAATGTCTGGTACATCTCTATTTGTTAGACCTAGATATCAGGTTACTTGAAATAACAACATTCCTTTTAAGTATTTAATTGCTCTAGGCGCACATTGTACTTTGACTCATAGCCTTGTTTTTGGTGGTGCTGAGAAACAGATGGAGTGGAAGCGGCCAAGACTGAGCAACAAACTAGGAATATTTCATGTTGCTCTTTCTAAACATTGATGATGACCTTTTAGGAAAAGCAAACAAGTGTTGTAACATGATCTCAGAGGTAAAATGTTGATAGGAAGGGTTAGGTTTATGTTTCTTTAGTGTTCATTTTAATTTTTTATTGTGAGCTGTTTGATAAGGGTAGCAGGGATGACTTTGTATTTACTCAGTGACTGACTGAGAGCCAAACCATAGTTGTATGTGCTTTAATTTTACCCACCTACCACAATGCCGCCTGCACTGTTCATATTGATGCTGCTTGGAGCATTATGCAGCTCCGGACAGGCCATGTCAAGGGAGGAGAAGCACAAGTTGAGGTGAGTTGAGAATAACACACAACATCCTCAGAGTATAATGTGAGAATGAAACATTTTGTCCTCCCAAAGGACTTCACGCATGCTGATTTGTCTCTGTTCTCCCCTCACCAAAGGAACCAAGTGGTTGAGATGTTTGACCATGCATATCAGAATTACATGGTAAGTTCTTCAAAGTTACAGGAATTTCTAGTCGAACAAATTTAAATAAGTGGGACTTTGTTCTGTTGTCTTGATATCTGAGTTAGTTTAAGACCTGTAATGGTTAATTATCAGTCCATAATTACACTTCATGGCATTTGAATGCATTAATGTCAGTCCCACAGCAAAACAGAATTATGAACATTGCTTTATTCATAATAAACACCCCAAGTGGCTTTTCTAGCTTTTTTCATGTCGGCATAAGTCATATTGTGTATGTTTTAAGGTGGCTTGAGGTCTAATTAGATCGAGCCAGCCTCTTGAGGAACTCACAAAATTGAAAGTCAAAGCATGAAGTAAAGAAGTGTGTGTTTGTGTGTCGCCCAGGACCATGCATACCCAGCAGATGAGCTGATGCCTCTAACATGCAGAGGAAGAGTACGCGGGCTAGAACCCAGCCGAGGTGATGTAGACGACGCACTGGGAAAGTGAGTAGTATCTGACTTTGTTCCTTTAGATCTAATGTATTAATGGAGCAATGAAGACAAGCCCTCAAACATTATCACACATGTGTAGGAGGTGAAAGATGGATGCAGATTGTGCTTGCATAATAACCATCATTATGTTTTATTATTTTTCCACATCGTTAACTCTGGTAAATAGTTTTGATATCTCTCTGCTAGGTTCTCCCTGACCCTCATAGACACTCTGGATACACTTGTGGTGAGTATTATCATGTTTTTCAAATACAAGTGTCAAGCCTCTGAAGTAGAAGTGATGATGAAATTGCAGGAATGTAGTATTTATATTGTATAGGAAAATTATCCCATAGCATTTTGCCTTGCATAACACTAAAATGTCCTCTATAAATGGTAGAGAGAAATGTCAGTGTTACTAAATAAAAATGAACAAGGCCCTTGATTAAATATTTTTGGGGTCAATGTGTTTAATTAAATTTTTTGAACTGAAAAAGTCTATAATTGAGGCCGATTTTTACAGTCATGTACTATTTCTCACTGCCAGCTTTTGAACAAGACAACAGAGTTTGAGGCTGCAGTGAGGAGAGTCCTGTCAGATGTGAGGCTGGACAATGACATCGTGGTGTCCGTCTTCGAAACCAACATTCGAGTCCTTGGGTGAGACTGGACTTGATTTTCGACACACAATTACTGTTAAGAAATTGCTCATGTAATCTCACACGTTATAGTAACAGTGTTTTTCGTGCAGGGAAGTCCAAAAACGAAGTAGCGAGAAGAAATCAGTGGGTTGTTTGTACTTTAATCTTAATGTGTGTTTGATTTGTGTATGTATGTGTCCTCAGAGGTCTTTTGGGAGGGCACTCTATGGCTGTGATGCTGAAGGAGGGAGGTCAACACATGCAGTGGTACCAGGATGAGCTCCTGCATATGGCCAAAGACCTGGGCCTCCGACTACTGCCGGCGTTTAACACCAGCAGTGGCCTGCCTTACCCCAGGGTGAGATAGAAATACACACATTCGGACCCAAATGCTTCATGCTGTTGTTTGGGTCGTAGCAATTGTTAGGAGGGTGAATGAAAACAGACCACCCCCACCATGTTTTATCATATATGTATTATAAAAATAAATACTTGAATTGACATACATGCGTCCATGGTTGAAATTTGCCAAATTGACAGTTACATTTGTTCGCAGCAGCCTCTCAGATCATGACTACATATTTCCATTTTCTGCTTCAGTGCTCCGCTCGCAGCTGTCACAGCTTTAGGTGCACACATTTTCTGGCTGACTGGTTTTCACGCACAGTCTCATGCAAACCAAATGTGACTCGATAAACATATTTTATCTCTCTTTGTTTCTGTTCAACAGGTGAATTTGAAATATGGTGTCAGGGGTCCTGAGACGAGAACGGGCACAGAAACAGATACCTGCACAGCGTGTGCAGGGACCATCATCCTAGAGTTCGCTGCCTTAAGTCGCTTCACTGGGGATCCTGTGTTTGAGGTAACAAACTGTCATCAAATAATCAGATTGTCCCGCGCCTACATCAACATGTTGTAATTTAGTGGATCTTTTTAAAAAGCAGATGTTTACATTTTCATCTCTGTCTAATTATCTGCAAATACTTTGACCACATTGTTAAGAACAAAACAACTGAAAATATCAACCATCATGATGTTGGTTTACCACATGAATCAACAATGTTATTAGATTTATGTGATTGTTTAATAAATCATGAGACAATGAAGTAATATATATTTACCAGTCATCCAGCCTAATAGTAAAATAGATATTATAAATCATTTTATCTGTTGACTTAAATAAATGAACGTATTTGACCTTGGATAATTATTTATAAGCAGAACTGCTTAAATACATAAACTTCCATTTGTGTTTGCGGGTCTATTGGGATGTTTCCTAAGGCTAACTTTTAACATATGAACACACCCCAGCTGTCAAAGAGCTCTTGAATAGTTAGAAAGCCTTCAACTATCTGAGTAGATATGAATCAGCACTGAACAGCCGCACCCCTCTAGTGACTAATCTTGGTTTATCTGCAGTTTAGGTTACATTTAGTCTATTTAGCTTTTTTGAGATCAGGTTGCAGAAACTTTATTTTTGTGAAACCACCCTGTTGTTTGACTACACATAATGTGAAATACAATATCTGTTGTGTATTATTCTCATTCTTAACCTTTTAACCTCATTTCACTGCTCATGTGTGTATACTGTATATAGATGATGGACTTAGTGTAGTCTGTTAATAATTTTAGACCAGGAAAGGAGATAACAACAGTTAAGCCTTCTTGACACTGACCAACCGATCACAAAGATAATACAGATTTTAAATGTAGTTTGTGCCAAATATCACACACTCAGTGTAATTCATTAATATTGGAGCTCATTCACGTCTCTTTATTAGAAACCGTTTCCTGCCACTTCCTTTTTAAATGGTGAAAAACAGTTTATGCAGATTTAAAAATCGCTACATAATCAATTATAGATGTAAACCTCAAGCTCTTTGATTGGTCGTCATTTCCCTCTGTGCTCTCTGCTCACCCCAGTCATCTGATATGCTGGTGTTCACCAGGAATCACTGTGACAAAGATATGTTGTCTTGCAACTTTTTCGCCACATCCCTGTCTTCTTATAAGATATGTGTTAGTTGAGACAGGAGATTTTTTTTTAGCTAGGCATAAAATATTTGCATTTAAATAGCTTATTTAAAACCACTGGAACATTTTAAGTACTAAAACTTGCATATGTGGCAAACATATGAAAATAAGCTAAACCTAGTGTTGCAGCCCATTTGTGAAGTAGCTGTAACACTATATTGAACAAATATTCTCTTTTTTGCTTGTTGTTCAACCTGCCTCAACCTGAAAATTTCAGCTCCTTTTCTATTTTATTTGCATGGATTCTTGTAAAAAAAAAAACCATATATATTTGCCTGTGCTGTGCTACAATGTTAGAGTCTGGGACTGGATCATTTCCTGGCAGTGGTAGGCTGCTGAACAAGCACAGAGTCAATCACTGTAATCATTCTAACAGCGGACAGCTTCTGCAGATTGATTTTTATTTTTTAAATCAATAATCCACCCTTCCTCACACACACGCAGGCCCATGCCCGCAGAGCCCTGGACTTCCTGTGGGAGAAGAGACAGAGGAACAGCAATCTGGTCGGAACCACTATCAACATCCACTCTGGAGAGTGGGTCCGCAGAGGTGAGAGAGAGGGGAGAGTGTGGAACTGAGAGGAGGAAGAGAAGGGAGAGGGATGACATTACGATTAAAAAAGAGCGTGTTTGTTTGAAGATTCATGTTGTCCTTAACAGTCATGTATGATTTTCCAGACAGCGGAGTAGGAGCAGGAATTGACTCGTACTATGAATACCTGCTAAAGGCCTATGTCCTCTTGGGAGATGACCAGTTTCTGCAGCGCTTCAATATTGTGAGGACACACACACACACACACACATACAGAGAGTAACTCAATGCCTCTCTATCTGCATAATAGCATTTTGTCACAATGGCTTCTCCTACAAAAGACAGTATTATACTTTTAAGTTGGCACATTTCAAGATTCAGTTAAGTCCTTTGGCTTAGAGCACTCATAATATTATGTTTAAAAAAAAAAACTTGGATAAATGCTTTATTCTTAACCAGACAGGTATTGGTTTATTTTTGTATATTTGTTTGTGTTTTGTGCTCTTTATGTCTGTTCTATTCCATGAAGCACCATATCGTAAATCCTTCCACTTTGTATGTCCCACTTAGCACTATGCATCTATAATGAAGTACATTAGCCAACCTCCTCTGCTGCTGGACGTCCACATTCACAAACCTCTGCTCCCTGCTCGCACCTGGATGGACTCTCTGCTGGCCTTCTTCCCTGGACTGCAGGTCAGATTGAATCATGTGAATGAAAGCGTTTGCTGTCTCTATTGTCTTGTGCCATTTCAGTAACTCTGTACATACTGTTTCATACTCTACGTGTCCCAGGTGTTGAAGGGGGATATCCGTCCGGCCATCGAGACTCATGAGATGTTATACCAAGTTACCAAGAAACACAACTTCCTCCCAGAGGTAATCTGTCTCTCTTTGTGTCCAACTTAAAATACTACTTCTCGGGCATTAACTGCCACACAATAAATGACTTGGTATAATTTTACTGTTGACTCAAATAAACCTATATGGCTTGTGTTGCCAACCAAAGCTGTTTGGAAGTGAACAGGCTTGCATTTTGTGCGACACAGCTGCATTTGAGCTTCGTCTGTTCTAATTACAACCCTGGAATAGTTTCCTGACCCTTTTCGTCCTTCTCTATCTATCCCCAGGCCTTCACTACTGATTTCAGGGTACACTGGGCTCAGCATCCCCTGAGGCCTGAGTTCGCAGAGAGCACCTATTTCCTTTACAAGGTACTTCATCGAGGAAGGTTGACATCATGCATACATTCTCTTTTCAGTGTCACAGTACAGAGGTAGATGACCATTATAGTGCATCTTTTTTTTTAAATGTTAATTTGCTGCTTCCTGGCATTTGACCACCATCTCAAGTACACCAGACAAACAAAATTTCAGAAACACCATCTCCATTTCTGCAAGTATTAAGCAGCCTCCAGCATACAGACCTTTAATTAGTGTTCATAATGATCGTATAATGATACTTTGCCTTCAGCAATCTGATGTCTTGTAATAAAAGTAATGAGGGAACATAATATAATAAAATACTTGAGATAATTTGTCCAAGGAGTGTAATTTACACCTTCGTGTTTGACCTGATTTCACCCAAACTTTCACAGTTGATGTGCTGTCCTCTGTTATGATTACACCACTGACTGTCCTCTCACTCTCCCAGGCCACAGGAGACCCTTACTACCTGGAGGCAGGTCGCACCATCCTGGACAACCTCAATCGCTTTGCTCGTGTTCCCTGTGGCTTTGCTGCCATGAAGGACGTGCGCACCGGGAGCCACGAGGACCGGTGAGAACTCAGAGTATTTGTTGGATGATAGACTACTGAACTGCAACTGTAGACACACTAAGACCTGCTTTAAATACCGTCAGATGATGGGTTGTAAAGCATGATATGTAAAGCATGGTTTGTTATTTATATCTTTCAACACAGAGAATTGCTGATATGATCTACAGTAAGCAAATATTGTGAAATATCTTGTGTCTGTCGATAGGTCAGGTTCTACTTTGTAATGCCTATATTGATTATTTGATAAAAATACAGATGTTTTAAACCTGTCCCTTTTATTGTGCCACTTATTTTACTCTCTCCCCTTAGGATGGATTCGTTCTTCCTTGCTGAGATGTTTAAATACCTTTTCCTGCTCTTCGCTGATACGGAGGACCTGCCTTTTGACGTGGAGGACTATATCTTTACAACTGAGGCACACCTGTTGCCTCTGTCCCTTTCTACAGCCCCTCACTCTTCATCTATTCCCTCAAATAGAACGGTAATTGTCATGATAGATACTATAATTACATCTGACAAAGTGATGAAAGCCTTTACGCAATCCAGTTTCTAACGGAACCTGTCATATACTCATGATACCTCAGTCAGAGGAGGAGCTGGACGACTCTAACTTTGATTGGACCTGCCCGAACACCCGCCTCCTGTTTCCTGACCCCGCCTTCCCTCGTAACCTGAGAGAACCAATCCGTAGCGCCGTGGACAAGAGCTGCCCCCGCCCCGCTCCTTACCGGTATGCATACATACAGATGTTACCAGTTTACATATACTGTAACTGCATTTATTGTTTTTTTTCCCCCTAAATTCTGTATCTCTTTCATCAAATTCCCCCTCCCCCCATGCAGGGAGCCCGGCATGGGCCGTCCACCCCTGAGGGCTCAGGACTTCATGGCAAACAACCCTGAACATCTGGAGCTGCTGAGGAGGATGGGAGTCAGTCTCATCCACTTGAAGGATGGCAGGGTGCAGCTGGTACAGCACGCTACGCAGGTAAACAGTTTAGCAACAAGAAAACAACCACATGTTCTCATTAGTGGCTAATTGTCATGAAAAACACAACATTTATGGCTGAAATAATGATGTTTCTTAACAGTGTGCCACACCTCAGCTTTTTCCATGTATCTAATTACAAGGGGCGAAAATGACCGTAACTCATTGTAAAAAAAAAATACCACAATAACGTTGCCCATGATGATTATGTATTGCGCATATGTGTGCCATCATTTAAATGTAAAACAGCAAGAGAACATGTTGTGATAGTGGTGCCAGTGTACCAATAAGGAACTGCATGAGCCAATATAAATTGGTTGACATATTCTTTGTTCCAAACTTGCAAATTATGGTGTTCTTTCCATCCAGACCTTTTTAAAATTCTCTTTCTTCCTCTCCTCTCCTTCTCTGGCACACCCACACCTAGGCGGTGAGCGCGGTAGCTGCAGAGGACGGTGTGCGTTTCATGCAGGAGATGATGGAGCTGTCGAGCCAGCAGCAGAAAGAGCAGCTGCCTCCCAGAGCCATTCAGATCGTCTCACATCCATTCTTTGGCAGGGTTGTGCTGACCGCTGGCCCTGCACAGTTTGGCACCGACCTTTCCAAAAGTTCCACAGGGGTGAGTGGGTTTTGTATCTTCACCGAGCTGCCAGGTCTCAAACGGGCACTTAACTGTCCTGCTATGTTTTTCCTAAGAGAACCACTCACTTTTCCCCTGTATTTTTGAGAGAGCACTTCCTCTCACAGAATATTTTCCTAATTCAGACTGAAGGAAATATAAGGTTTCAGCCCCAGGAGATACTGCAGTATAATACACCATAATTTTAAAACATGTTCCTTTTATTCTTTGCAAGAATTCACCTGTTCTGCCTCCTCTCTCCTGTGTGTAGGTACGAGGCTTTGTGACTGTGGCTGAACCCTACAGTGGCTGTACTGAGATCACCAATGCTGATTACGTCCAAGGCCACATTGCCCTGCTCCAGAGGGGTCAGTGCATGTTTGCAGAGAAGGCCCGACATATCCAGAAGGCTGGCGCCATCGGAGGCATTGTCATTGGTGAGTGCAAGCAGCTAATGACTCAAGACGGAAGATATCAACGCAGTGACTAGATTAGGGCTCGATAAATGGATTATTTTGTGGACAGCCAGTGGAATAAGTCCTGTACATTGACTGTATAAAAAATATAAATGATGCGTCTCCACTTCCTGCCGCTATGCAAAAGTGAAACCGAAATATCTCCTCTCTGGGAGCTGCCATCTTGAGTCAGGTGGCAGGGTGACAACCTGTGGGACCCCCCCCTCCCACTGCCTAATGGAGGTTTGACAGCAGCTCTCACAGCTGTCAATCATGATGTCACACCATCTTTTTATATAGTCAAATAACTAATTAAAAACATTTTTCAGAAAAATGAGCACTTGAACAAACATCAGTGAGATAAGAACTACCTAAAATGACAGACACCGTCTTTGGGGAAAAATTTATTTGACATGTACTTTTCTTAGTTTGGTTGATGTCCTAGCCGCTAACATGGAGGGGCGGGACTTATGACCTATACTGCAGCCAACCACCAGGGGGGGATTGAGATGTTTTGGCTTTACTTTTGTGGAGCTGTCATGATGTCCATCTTTATATACAGTCAATAGTCCTGTACATTACATGATGACCGAATAATAAAGTGACTTTCTCCTGCCGCAGACTTCTTTAAGCTTAATGATAATTTAAATAATAGTTATGATGATGATAATAATAATAATAATAATCTTCATCTGTATTGCACCTTTCTTATCAAAATCACAAATTTACAATGAATTATAAAGTTAAAAAAAATTAAAATGTCAATTTAACTTGTTAAAGGAATAATAATAGTCAATAGTTAATTGATTGTTTGTCAGTTATTATAATGATTAATTTTCTTCTTCTCTTGCTCCCTTCTATTCCTCCCAGACGACAACGAGGGCAGCAGCAGTGACACTGCTCCCCTGTTTCAGATGGCCGGAGATGGCCGCAGCACGGATGACATCACCTTGCCCCTCCTCTTCCTCTTCCACAAGGAGGGCAACATCCTGCTGGAGGCGCTGAAGGAGTACAGGGAGGTGGAGGTGCTGCTGAGTGACAAAGCCAGAGATAGAGGTATGATGTCCCACATATGCTTTCTTAATGCTTCTCTCTCTCTCGATACAGTAAGTTTGATCACATCAGTGTACTTCTATCTCTCCACTGACTGAGCCTCATTATGTGCTGGGCTTCATAAAATAAAGATGAGGTATAGGGATTCAGGCATTATTCTGAGTTTTTAGAGATCATGACTCATTCCAAAGCCACTCACCAGCTGTGGTTATAATGCTTGATGGTGGAGGTTTTACACCTTTATCAATACTGCATCCTCATCCTTCTCCTCTTTTTCCTCATTTGCCAAATCCCTGTATTCCCTGTGTTGGACTGTAACGGTGCCTTTCCTCTACTGTCTCTCTTGGTTTCTCTTCTGTTTTTTGACAATCCTCTCACCTTTTGGATGAGCAGCAGCCATATTCAAAGGTAAACCTCTTCCTGGCAGCCTGATTGAGGGCAGTAAGTATTCTCTTCTTTTCCCTTCTTTCTTCATCTCTTAGCCACATTTGCAGCCTTTCCTTTTCCTCTCTCAGTTTTCAGTCCTTAATGCCCCTTATCTCTCCACCCCTCTTTTTCTCATGTTGCCCTCCAACCACAGGATTCTGTTTTGTGTTTGATGAAGAAGCTTAGTGCCATCGCAGTGGTGTGTTGTTTGTTATATTCCCTCTAGGAGCCCAGGAGCATGACAGCTCTTAATGGTTTTTTTTCTTACTGGAGCAAACCAGTTGTTGTTACATATTGCAAGGCTGGACTGAATGGCAGGATTAGACCCCGCTTGTAGATTTCCATCTAAGTTCAGTGTATTTAATGTTTAGACACACACAAAAAAACTCTTAATTTGTATGTAGTCAGTTTGTTTTGATTTTATCTACATTTACATTTATATATTCAGTTTGCTAAGAAGCTTAAACAGAGACTATTATCATCATAAGTAACCTGCTGTACCTTAGGAGCTGTGAGGGATTTGAGCAGAGATGCTTACAGGACAGACACTCGACCACTTGATCAATCCTTTGCTTTATGACTTGTCTTTTTTAACCACAAAACCAGCCTTGCACCATAGCCTTCGCACAGCTGTACATGAATCATGTAAGCTTTGAAGTTATTGTCGTTGCCTGTTGCAGCTGTCTCCTGTGTATTCCCTCAAATGTGTAATTAAAATCACTGACCCGTTTCTTAACACATTTACAATACGCAGAGAAAAAAGAGGCTACATTTTTAGAAATTATAACACATCAAATATTTTTTTTTTCCCGAACCAGATTTGCACAACATTGACAGTGCAACTTCTTGCCAGATTTCTTTCCTCAGTTGACTCTCGGTTTGGTTGTGCAGCTATGTGAGAAAGGCTTTATCCTGTGGGAAACATGACTCACCATCAGCATCGTGCTGTTATAGTTGACAGCCCCTTGATGAAAACTGTTCTATTTTTGACTGAGAATGGCTACCGGCGGGCATGTTGTATAGATTACTGACTGAGGAGGAGGAAAAGAGCTTTGTGTGTTTGTGTGTGTGTGATTGTGTGTGTGCGTGTGTCTTGTATATCTTTTTGTATGGAGCAGTTCAGTCTCACACCACTGCTTTCTTTTCAGGTGTGGACGTGCAAGAAGCAGGGGAGGATTGCCAAACTGAGGCGACAACTCCCGCCTCCTTTTCACCTACTAGCCAATCGCAAATGAGCACGGTGGAGCTAGACGAATCTGCTCCTGAGGAGGTTCCTCCATCACAGGAGGAAGTAAGTCCTGTAGAGGAAGACACTAGTCCGGCAGAGGAAGTTAGTCTACTGGAAGAGGAAGCTCGTACAACAGAGGCAGAAACTGATGTGGCACAGCCTAAAGAGGAGAAAAACTCGAGAGAGGAGCCCGAGGGCGACACAGACTCCAGCAACCAGTCAGTGGATGAACTGCTAGCTGATTGGCGGGAAGACTTGGAGGCGTTCCAGCAGATGGAGAAAGATGAGCTCTGACAATTGTCTGACATGTCGTGCCCTGTGACTGTGGTTTGATCCCGCCATGGGAAGAAACCTGGAGGGAGCGCATCTTCACACGTCACCAGCCTCAATCAAACACTGATGAACTGAAAAGAAGCAGAGGAGAAGCCTTTTTTTTTTTTTTTAAAACATCAGACATGGTTAAAAATCAACTTTTCATGACTGCTTCTTCTCTTGCCCTCTACGGATGGCATCAAGTGCCAAGGCAGCCCACATACTGTATCTCTCTGGACCATAAGGGAGTCCTTTAGCCTGGTAGATGATGGATGAGAGACCAGGGTTCTTACCTCACTTTCTCATACAGTTTCTGTTTATCTGTCATAACAAACCCTAATGAATGACATGGACCAGACTGTATGTGTCAGCGTCTCGCTTTCCAACCCAAATTATTTCTCACACTGTCGTTCTCTCTATGCATTTCTGACTCCTTTAGCTCAAATGAATGCTGGTCCAACGACTACTTTCAGACTAATTAATCCATCGACCAATTTGTTTTATTTAAATGTGATGACTTATTTGTGATGCAACATTAACTGGTTTCAGGGGTTCGGGCCTAATCATATGTATACATTGATGGTTAACTGCAAGTTAAGGACTTAATTGAGTTAAGGGTCAGTGAGATTGAATAAGCTGCAGGATCTTTTATGGCTTTATGGTAGACAAACTCAACACCAAATCTATCTGGAGGATATATGAAGTCATCTGTCAATGTAAATATGTATTTGTCAAGATGTATTGATGGGGGAAAAAAAAAAATATAGCGCTGTTTGCTCAGGTTCTGGTTCGACCCACAACCAACAACCTCCGGACCACATTGGGTGGAGCAGACACACCCTCGGCAGTGCGTTGGGGTTGATTACACACCCGTGGATCGCCACAGGAGGGTGCTATATGATTTGTCTGTCATGCTGTAGTTGCTGACTGACTGGAAGGAGCAGAAATAAGCCAATAAGTTAACAAGATGAAATAAATAAAAAATTGAGAGGGGAAACTGGAAAGACTGACTTGATTCTTTGGATTTATGCTGTTTGATTTGGTTTTGATGCTAAGATTTCAGAAAAATTATGTAAAATGGAAGAATAATTATGTTAGTAGGATGCAGGCACAGTTGAATCCAACACAAGTTTCTTATTCGTACTGTAAACCTGAAGTGTTGCACCACTTTTTAATGATGTAAAAGGGGCTTTATGGAATATTTTGCTCATTTCCTGTCCTGAGAAAATGGTAAAAAAAACAACAACAAAAAAAACAACCCAACAAGCTGACTTGCAGAGGAAAGTGGAATATTTGAGTGGAAGCTTGCAGGTTTTATTTTTGAATCAGTTGGCGGACACCCACATAGCTCAGTGAACGTGACATACGTCTGTGGAAAATTCTTATTATGCACCATATACTGTAGAATTACTGTAAGATGTGGTGGAGGAGGATCTCATAGTTTTTAAGAAAAAGCGGCAAATATAACTCAGACAATTCTCTGGTACAAGTAAAAGTCCCGCATTCAAAATGTCACTTCAGTAAAAGTACACAAATATAAGCCGAAAAATGTACTTATTCAAGAAAAAGCAGCAAATATAACTAAAAATACTCTGTTACAAATAAAAGTCCTGCATTCAACATTTTACTTCAGTAAAGGGTGAAAAACATAATTATAAACAGCAAAATATACTTAAAGTATTATATGTAAAAGTACTTGTTGGGCACTACTATCATAGTTTTATAGTACTGTAGATACCATAATATTGGATTATTATTATTGATTCATTAAAACAGCTTTACATGGAGTAATTATAACCACTTAATGTGTTGTTTGGTAGCTCAATCTTTAATAATACATCATATTTTTTCTATGTAAAATTTTACTCACTTCTCACTATTGATGAATATAGCAAAGTGAAAAAGTGCAATATTTGTCTCTGAAATATAGTGTAGTAAAGTACCATGGATACTTGCACAATACTTGTACTTATTTACTTCCCACTACTACATTAAAGTTGATCTCCAAACACATATTTCCATGAAGGGAAAATACGAAAACATGATTGTAAACGCATGACCTTTAAAATCTTCCACTGCATGTTAAAGTGATAAATACAGTACTAGCAGCTCACGAGGGGGATCACTTTCATTTCTGGAACCACAATAAGGAAGCAGCTCGGGTCCGGCAGTGATTGGTGAGTTGCTGGGGCACTCCTCAGCAAGATGGCTGCATTGCTGCGCGCAATAGTGGCATCCTGGTGAAATGACGCAAGCCACAGTTTACGTTCAGTCCTCCAGGCTCTGAGCTCTCCTGTCTCCATAGCGCAGATCCCGCCCGACGCAGCCGGAAGACCGACCGGCTAACCTCCAGTGGACCGAGCGGAACCGGTTCATCTGAGTAAGTACCAGCGTGTATCGCTCGTTAATCGTCTCCCAGAGGTGTCGTTTACCCTTCAGAGAGAAAACCACGTCCCTGCTCGTGCTTTCTGTCTCTCTTTTACTCCTCTCTTTTGTTGTTGCTTCCTGAGTGTACCGTGATTACCCGGCGCTCTCCTTCCTGCACACTGGGCTTCGCATCAGTCTGTCGATGTTTTGATGTCTTGGAGAGGGGGGGAGAGAGGTTTCTCCCCTGCAACGCGATTAAACTCGGGTTTATCTCAGCTTTTACTGGCTGATAAAACACAAGAGGACTCGAAGGAGATGGTATACGTTTCTGGTTTTTTCTTTTTTTGAGTGTGTGAGTGTGTTCGCTCGGGGCTTGGACAGCGTTGGCTCAGCGCATTTTCAAATTTTCCACACATCCTGGTTGGCTGTGCCACCCTGTCCCGCTGCTCCCTCTCTGCCTGCTGCTGCTGCTGCTGCTGCTGCTGCTGCTGGAAGGCCGTTTGGTTTTTTTTGGAGAAACACTCAACAACAGAGGGAAGATGAGACCTGGGGCTGGCTGAGGCTACATGCCGTTAACCTTTTGTGGAAATGAAACTATGTGTACACACACACACACGCACACACACGGGGAGACCGTTTGCAACTCCCTCTGCCCACAACTCTGCCTCCCCCTGTGGGGAACAAAGCGCCCAGTGTCTCCCTGTAGCGCAGCTGGACACAGCTGTTGAGCCGAGCTGCAGCCCCAGGACAGGACAGGACAGGACAGCACAGCACCAGGACACAGAGCTCTGTGGCCCGGGTCAGGGGGGGAGCTCCTGCTGCTCCTGCTGATGTGCTTGCCTCACAGCTCACATGTTAGTCTGATATGATAGGAGAAAAACATTCCCATCTGTTTGGTTAGACACCACTGAAGACAGCTCATTACTGCATTACTGTAGCAATGTGTCTGCCTCAGAGGGAAGGCAGGAGCTTCTAGATAATATTGGGAAAAGTCACAGCGGCCGGAATTAGATTTGATATATAGGCTCATTTGCAGCTCATTTGGGAAAAGTTAGCCGGAGTCTATTTCAAATGTATCCTTCCCCACTTCCTCAGACATTATTAGAAACATCACATCCCCTAAAGGGGCTCAGTAAGTTTCCAAATGCCTTCCTGGCTGCTGCGTTTAAGTGTGCCATAAGTCCACTAGCCACTGTAGATTTCCGTGTGTGATTAACCATTACATCACCATTATATCCATTTGATGGCTGCCCCGGTGTGAAAGTAGGTTGGTGTGGCCGGAGGTTGCGGCGCCTAGCACCCTGTCACCCGCAGCTTACATCAGGACTACAGTATATAGGTTAGCAATCCTGTGAGTGGATGTTGCATGTCCCCCTCCCTACTTTAGTCTTGATTTATCTGTCCGTCTTCATCTATGTGCCTCCATCTGCTTTTCTCTCTCCTGCCCCTCCCTCGCTTGCTTATCACAGAGCGTTGTGTGTGTGTACTTGTACGTGTGTGTGTGTGTGTGTGTGTGTGTACGTGCTTATGAGCCATTGCTCACATATGGCTTTTGGTTCCGGTGGTTATCAGAAGAGACTGAGTCTCACTCCTCCTCACTCCTTTCTTTTCCTCTCCGTCTCTTTCTCTGAGGCGGAATTCTATTCTTAGTCCTCCTCTTTCTCTTTCTTTCTCAAATCCCCCTCAATCATCATCACCATCATCATCACCCGCGCCTCCCCCCCCCCCCCCCCCCCGCCCCTCCCAACCCCGTCCAGCCTGTCCACCCGTGGCCTCTTCACCTTGAGCTGATTACCAGAAGTTCAGGTGATTGTTTGGGGCTCTGTTCAGGTCATGATGCAACACCTGTGATGTCACCGTGAGAGTAGGTGGAGCGTTTCCATGGTTACCAGGGTGTCTTCTCTGTCTGTCAGTGTCTGTGTGTGTACGTGTGGGTGTGGGAAGGAGTTCCCGTGGCTGTCTCTTTACTTCCAGTTTGTGCTCTCTCCGTGGCAGTGCTCCTGCTGTCAGGTGTGATGAGGTAGTCTATATTGCAGTGCACAAAGCACTAGGCCAGCACAACACGATCTCCCTCTGCGTCCTGTGTGTCTGTCAGTTTGACTGACCGGCTCGCTGGCCGATCGGTTTCTCTACCTGACTGAATAATCAAAGCTTACAGCAGCAAACGTTGCAGCACGAAACCCTGAAAAAACTGCATTTGTGTCATTATCATCTGCTTTGTCGTCTGGTTCGCGCACGTGTGTTTGTGTATGTGTGTGTCTGCATTGCAGCTGACGTGCAGATCAGTGGATTGTGGGATGTTTCTGCCATTAGTCTGCCTCTTTACTGCTGCCCTTTTGAGTCAGCAGGGGTTGGCTGTGCAGCCTTTACTCCACATGCATGCTTTGTTTGCTTGTGTCTGACACATGATAAAGCAACATCTAACTGTGTCCCTGACTGTGTTTACAGTGCACTTTGTGTTCAGAGTCCAGTTTGGATGGGAAAAGGAGAGTCCAGTACTGGTTGAGCTTGTCAGTCCCCCCCCCCCCCCCCCCCCCCCACCACCACCACCACCACCACCACCACCCCCTTATCTCTTATTCTCACTCCTATGTTCACTCTGAAGTGCTGGGTGAATCTTTCCATAGTTTTTTCCCATCAGACAGAATGAATCTGTTTCCGAGATCTCTCCACCGCAGATAAGATGGTCTCTGATAGGATCACCGTCCCTTGATAATTATAACTCCACAGATAGATTGATGTTAGAAAACAAACAGTGTTCAGCCTTCAGTAAAAGCCCCATACATTTAATATGAAGCTAGGGGAATGGAAAATAACCTCAAATATAGTAATTATCTTGGATCAGGTACAGTGTTTGGTCAGTGATGTAGTTACTTTCCACTACATTACTGACTCTCATGTCCTTTAATTCTTCTGATATTGTGCACAAGCAATACAGAAGCTTATTACTTTACATGTTATTTAGATGTTTTATGTGTAACACTAGTTGCTTTTTATGATACGACATTGCAAGAGAAATTAAACATAACTAGTCTTTATGCTGCTCGATGCGTCAACACTGATATGAACAGACAGAACAGAAATTACAGCGATGAATGTGGATCATCCAATTTAGTATTATTATTCATCAACTTTCAGAGGAGTCATATTGTGATGAAACAAAGCTGATTAATTTGTCAGTTAGAGAGAAGTCAGAAAATAATGAAGAGGCCCACAACCTGAGGCGGATATTCAAATAGTTTTTTAGAAAATAAAAGCATCAAATCCTCAGATTTTGAGAAGCTAGAACCTGTAAATGTGCACAACTTGCACTTTTTTTTCTTTAAAATGACTGAAATGATGAACTGTTCATAAAAATAGCTAATAAAGTAATCAACTACTTTTTTCAGCCTTAGTCATTGTTTTTCAAATTAGAGCCAAAACAACTAATTGATTAGTCGATCAGCGGAAAATTAATCAGCAACCATTGTGATAATCAATTAATCAGTTTTAAGTCTTTTTTTTTTCAATCAGAAACTGCAAATTTGCTACTTTTCTTTGCTGTTCATTCTATAAAACTAAACATTTTCATGTTGTAGACTGTTGGTTGTAGAAAACAAGCAATTTGAAACCGTCACCATGGTGACCCTTGGAAATTGTGATGAGCATTTTTCACTATTTTCTGACATTTTATAGTCCAAAGGATTAATCATTCAAACGACAAGATAATAGACAGAATAATCGATAATGAAAATAATCGTCAGTTGCAGCCCTACTTCAAATTTCTAATGTACCAAATGAATGAAATTTGGCCAAACTATCATTTAAAAACGAATCACTTTGTGTTGAGTTTGGTCTCTTGTAATGCAGACAGGTGCATTACTTCACCTCAACCACCTCCAACACCAACATAATAAAACCTTTATGAAATAAAACATGAATCTTAATAAAAAAAGATCAGAGGTGCCGTCACACCATAAATGCCACACGTTGAATGAATGTGACTATTTCTTAGGCTGTCAAATACTAACTAAACTTATTATGAAATGAGATGTGTCAAGACTTCTGTGGCTTACCACCTCCACAAAACCATTTCGTGGGAAAAACCCATACATTTGCCATATTATAAGAAATCACAAATATATCAGTAGTGGAAAATATCCTTATTAGTATTCTGATAAAGGTTTCAACCATTTCCCAGCAGAGCTACTATCAGCTAACTGTGAAGCATAATAACCTCATGTTGGCCATCATTAGTCTCTTAGACATTTGATTAAAAACTGTTGAAGGGCCCATCGAATGAAAGGCATCCTCGCTGTAGCCCGAGTACCACAGTGCGGGATAATAGACGAGGAAAAGCGCTGGTTTGCATCTGAAAGAATAACATTGTGGTGATCGCACCAGCCATGTTGAGACATGAAACACAGGCTCATCTGCAGCCTGTTGTTGGTGAACAACAAGCAAACATTTCAATGTGTCTCATTCACACATGCAGACGCACACACACATCCGAAATGGCTTTGCCAATTATCCTGCGGCGTGCTCGCCAATTACACATAGATATATTTTTGTTTTTTTTTTCAGCTCTGGTAATTTCAAATGAATATTAATGCTGGTATTCTTTTATTTTGCCGGTTTGTGGGCTGGTATGTTAGCAATTCAGATGGATTTGGAAGAGAAAACATAAACATGTTTGACCTTGTGTGGCTGCTGTGTTGGAGAAGCAACGATCTGTCAGCCATGTGCGACTGTCTGTTCGTGAATGTGAATGTGATGAGCGAGTGAGCGCGCGCGTACTAAACTTGAATACATCAACGCAATGAGGGGAAAAACAACAAGGATGCTGCACACACACATTTGTAGGTTCACCATTAGCAATTACAAGCAGATCATTTAACTTTGAAAGAATTGCAGCCATGACAAAAAAAAATGAATCATTTTCTTCAAACCACAGTGGCTGCTAAAACCAAAAACCCCTCCTGTTAAACACATCTTAAGAATAGAACAGGGTCTTACATCAAAGGTTAGTCAAGGCACTTTGCAAATTGGTGGGTAGAAGAGTCAAACGTGTACAAATTTTACCACTATTACCCGAAAGCTAGAATCAATGACCCACCTGATGCTGTGACTGTATTCTCCCTCTGAGGCGTTTGAGTCTTTCATGTCTGTGCAGGAGGAAGTCACGATATTGCTAAAGCATTTCTTACTCACTTTTCCACCCTTTTGATCCTTCTCCTCACCCACCAATCACCTCAGACTCTGACCTGCTTTTACCTCACAACTGGAAACTGGCTGAACAGAGGAGTATTGCAAGGGAATAAAATGAGCACGACCGCTTGCTTTTGCTCTTTGAATCTGTCTCGCTCTTGAGAGCTGAGGTGTACAAACTCCAGCCTTTAATGGGCCTCAGAGGAGATATTTTATCCTTTATCCCAGTCTGTATTTGGTAGATCAATCCTTTGTGGTTTGTTTTGGGTATACCTGCATTAAGTTGTTGCCCAATATACATGTAGCTCTATAAGAACATTAGGCCAGATGTGAATCAGACTACAGTAGTGGAAGGAAATGGTCTATATTTCGACTCAACTGGTTTTTATGGTCCTGGAGTAAAAACAGAGGCCTTCTGCCAAAGTATATGTATGTAACAATTTGACTGTCTTGACCAGCACGTCATAGCTATGTGTAATATGTCTCTCATTTGTCAGTCACAAGGCCAACAGAACAGTGGAGCTCCTGTGTCTACCTCCTCTCCCCCGTTCCCTCCTTTACAACAGTGAGGAAAGAGGAACGAGCCCCCCCTCTCACATAACAGCAGGCGGTGACACAGACAATGGAGACATAGACTTTAAGCAACACCACAACCACTCAGGAGAGAAACCTTTACTGTCCCCCACCCCCCCCCGCCTGTGTGCGTTGGCACGGCTTCCCAAGCTTGTCAGACTGATGGAGTGCTTAAACTGGGACAAGAGGAGAGGTGCAGCATTTGCTGCCTGGCTAGAGTAAATATTATGGCGCGTTGGCCCAGGAGTGGTGCTGAAACTCTGCTCTGTCACAGAAAGAGAGAGAGAGGCAAAGACACGCTCGACACACTGCAGCACACAGCAGCGATTCTCCACCGCTGTGTCGTGAAGTTGCTTCAGGTATGCCGTTTTAGATTTTCGCATTTACTGTAAGAGCAAACGTAGCGTTACATTTGTTAGGTTAGCCATCAGCGGGGAAGTATCTGCTGCTGTGTTACGGTTGAGCAATATGAAAATATATGCTGCGAGACAATATATATTTGTCAGCTGTCATCGATCTCGCCGTTCAGTTTATGCTGTGGTTGCTATCACTTTAATATCTCCGGGTCACTGGTAGGCCTTTGGCTGAATTCCATTTAGCTGCTTCAGTTTCAGGGTCCTGATGCTGTGCGCACTGCCTCACTGTCACACTGTCATGGTTACCGGGACACTCGAGAGAGAGCTGAGCAATCATTTAATGTGATTAGTAACACCTGTGCTTTTCCTACCATGACAAGTCAAAATGTCTGGTGGTTTTATCCATAAACTGTCACTTACAGGGATCAATAAAGTGGCATTAAATTGAATTGTTTCTCAATTCGTTTTCTAGAAAATGTATAATATCTTGATATATTTGCTCGCTCTAACGTTTCACTCATTCCAAGGTAAGAATCTTAGATAATGTACAAAATATAAGCATAAAACCAATGAATACAATCACAAACATGGTCAATGGAATTTCATAGGAAAATACTGATATACAGTCCTGCGCATATGTTTCAAGCACTAATGTGAAGATGCTTTTAAAAATAATGCCATGTATAGTCTTCATTTATCAGTTAACTTCATACAAAGTGGAGTAAATGGAAGAAACCGATATTAAATCAATATTTGATGTGACTACACCTCGCCTTTAAACAATTCTTCTCGGTACACTTGTGCTGCACTTGGCAGTCAGCAGGTAGTTTGTTCCTGCATCTCGGAGAAGTTGACACAGTTCTTGTGTGGATTTAGGCGTCTCAGTTGTTTATGTCTCTTCATGTGATCCCAGACTGACTCCATGATGTTGAGATCGGGGCTCTGTGGGAGCTGTACGTCTGTTAGTGGACTCCTTGTTCTTGTCACTGGAGATGTTTGGGGGGTCGTTGTTATGCTGCAGAATAAATTTGGGACCGATTAGACGCCTTCTTGATAGTATTACATTATGAGTCAGACCCTAAACAACAAACTAGAGTGCCTGCACAATACTGTATATAGTGTGATTTAGTGAAATATCTATCTTGCTCCTGCTGTGATACGTATAATCATATTTCTCAACCCTATTCTAGGTTTGCTGTAATATTTTATAGCAGAGGCGGGCCACCTCACTTTAAAAGTGGACTAACATCATAAAAACTAGTTTTATGAAACCAAATATTGATCTCAAGGTGAAAAGAGCATAGGCACTATTTCAAACAGCAAAGGCCATATATATTTATTGTGTGTGACTATTGTTTATTACATTAACTAAATTGATCATGAGATGAGTTTCTTTGGGTAAACTCCATAATCAATCCTATTTGGCTTACAGAAGATTCTGTAGATTTGGTCAAACTCTGCCACTGTACCACTATCATTTGGCAATTCGCTGACCAGCTCTACTTCACTTCAATTTAATACAGAGCAGCATTAGACCAGCAGAGCATTGCTCAGCACTAAGCAGCGCATCACGACGAAGTGTGAATCTCTGCGCTGTCACAGGTGGGTTCATTGAAAAGACCTGCCCTGCAGCTCTGAGTCTCCCTGCAGCTTTTGACCGCAGCTGAAGTCATCACTTCCCCTCCCTGGCTTTCAAATCTCTTTTCTTTCCAGGAAGCTGAATCACAGTCAGGCACTCCCGTTTACAGTAGCTTTACGATGGGAACTGAGAAACCCAGACAGGGAATCAAACCCATACAGAAAAAAATAACCTGTTCCTCGCCTTGTGAAACGTCCTTCTAGTATTCTTCTCCTCTCTTTCGCTTTTGCTCAGCCAGTTTTTCAGGCTTCTGTGGTCGCCTGCTCTGCCTCTGGCACAGCCCCGGTGTTTGAGAAACCTTAGCAGCGCCGACTGCACACACTGCTCGGCCTGTGTGCGCGGTGTGTGTTTATGCAAGCATGTACGCTCACATCTCCCTCCACGGTCCCTTTTTTCGAGTTCCTCCTTTGACAAACTGACTTGTAAAGGAGGCTTATTCACACAACCGAGAGTAGGTCACGTCCCACCTCCAGGTATGCAGACACGGGGTAAGCCTGTGTGTTTGCCAAATTGTATACATATTAAGGGCTTTGTTATTTGCCATGTGTTAAGGATACCTTTTAGCCTTAGCGTGTATATAAATATATTATTGTGTTGACATATTTAAGATCGCTCGGAGGGTGAAACATCGACGTGAGGCTCTTTGGCAAATCTGGCTCAAGTTCAGCTAGAAATGACGCAAGAGCTGCGAGCTGACATCATAACATTATTTTTATCTCTAAATTAGGCTACTACTTTGCTTTGGCAAGTATTCCCACAATGAATGATAAGCATCTGGAGTGAATCGCATGCATCCTGGAGTGTTTGTGTGCCAGTTAGTATTAAGCACCCTTATCCCCTTCAGACATTGGATGTTTATCAGATCAAGTTGGCTCAGCTTGTGTGTGTGTGTGAGTGTGTGTGTGTGTGTGTGTATATGTGTGAAGCAGAAGGAGACGGATGGTGTGAGGATCTTAGCTGACTTGCCGGTATAAATTTGTCCCATTGACACACTCTTACAGCAGCAGTAGGCGAAGTCAGAGGAGCACAGTCCAGCTGTCCTGTGGGTTAAATCAACACTGAGCAACGCCCCGCTGTGGTCTCGCATGTGGCACCGAGCAGCTCGTCGGATACAGCTCAGGCCTGGTGTGTTTTTTTTTGATTCCAGCTGCAGATGCCAAAGTGTACGCACTGATCTCATTTGTACGGTGAAACACATGCAAAAGCTTGTAAGAGGATGCAAAAGAGCGGCAGACACTGAGATATCCTGATCCTTTAGTTTTTGGGTTTTTTTTTTGCTTGTAAACCCTTTAACGGGAAGCAGTATCTACACAGGGAGGATTGGACAAGAAACCAAGGCCAAGATTTGACAAAAATAAAAAAAAATAAGCATGATTTTGTGCAGCAGAAGTTTGTTTTTTTTTCTTATTTCCTGCTCTCAAATGCCCTGTTGCCAAACGCAACAGTCAGTCTCTCGTCAGTCGACTCCACAATCGAGCACCGCTCCAAAAAAAAAGACTCCCAGCGATGGGTTTTTGTGTTTGTTCGACACAACTAATTCTTTAATTAATAATTAATGAACTAATCATAGTCACCAAACGAACCCCGTGTCTACTGCTTTATTACAGACCTCACTGTTATTTATTTATAAATGTATTTGGCTGCGTAATGGTTGGCCCTACTAGCTGTGGCTCATATGTGTAACCCATGTAATAGCAGCTTGGCTTACAGATTCATACAGCCTAGTATTATCCCTGCACACAACAATAGCTCTGGGACCGCTAGGACTATTTTTAGCCCGCTCCTTCTCACAATTTGATGTTTCAGTACACACAAATCAAAGCCCTTCACACAGATGCTGCCCAGACACTGGAGACCCTTTGAAATTTGAAATCCATCAAGGCTGCTCACATTTCTCAATACGGTTACTTTGGTGGTTTCAGACGGGGGGGAGTTTCTGTGCTTTGCTAATCTAATATTCACTTCAGCTCTGCACTAATAACCCAGAGTTAAGAGAGACTCAACTGTTCCTTCCCTTTTATTTGTTCTCTCTCTCTCTCTCTCTCTTTCTTGCTGTCTTTGCTTTTTCTTTTCCTCTGTACAGTAGCTCTCTCTGGTTTTACTTTCCCCGCTTCGCCGTGTTCTCTGGCAGGTAACACGCGTCCCTGCGGCAGTGTTTCCAGGTACACACCTCATCCTGTTGGCTGCTGAATCCTCATTTAAACGACGCTGTCAGGAGGCGGATTATGCCGGATGAGATTATTTTTGAAACTTTGCCGCCAGTGTCTCTCTGCGACGACGTGTCTGAGGCCGCTTTGAGATCTCCCAGTTGTGCATGTCTCTGTACATGTGTTCGTGAGGTGTGTGTGTGTGTGTGTGTGTGTGTGTGTGTGTGTGTGTGTGTGTGTGTGTGTTTGATCTCTTCCTCCCTCCCCCCCCTCTAGGTAAAGCCACCTCTCACCTGGAGGCCCTTTGAGAAATTCATGTGTAAGCTCTGCTCAGGCTCCAGAGATTACCGTCATTTTACCAGGAGAGCTGAGAAAGAGATTTATATACAAATTCCTTTATCCTGTACTGAACACACACACACACACACACACATTCACACACTTTCAAAGCAGCATTAAAGGATAATTCATCCAAACCTGAGTCTTCTATAGTTCTGGTCACCGGTTCCTTGGGTATTAACATTGTACTCATCACAGCGCTGCCGCTTTTTCAAACAACGAGCAAATGGGAATTATGCAGTCGAGTGATAAGCTAACAGGTGACTTTAGATCTGTCGTCATGGTAACGTTACTGTAAGGCAGCGGCGTGTTAAAAGGGCAGCGAAGAGCCTCACGTTCATTCACAATTTCTCCCTCTATGGTGTTGAATCCAGACGGCTTCCACACATTACTTCTCAGATAGCGACGTGTCATGATTATCCTTTCAGCACGGCTTGTTATTTTTCCTCCAATTTTCGTTAGCAAAGAGAACAACAGCTGCCTAGTTTATTGATAGGGCAATAAATCAGTGAGAAAGAACAGTTTATTAAAGTCATAAATCGAATAATCGCTGGTTATTTATTATACGTCTATTATACAGCTTCTCAAATGTGAGAATTGGAAACTTCTTTGTCAGACATGTAAACTGTACATCTGTGGATTTTGGACTGTTGATCATATAAGGCATTTCTCACTATTTTCTCACATTTAATAACCAGAATAATGAATTGAAAAAATTATCTGCTGATGACAATAATCCATAGTTGCAGCCCTATTCAAGTATTACATCTTTGCACTTGTTAAAATAGTAGTTTCAATTTTGGATAAAAACCAACAGCGACAGGAGATCTTGGAGTGGTGATAGCCCTAAAACAAAGTCCGACAAGGAAAGGTGGGTCCGGGAACAAGCTGTAAGACAGTCAGACAAGTCGTAAACAAGCCAACAGTGTAGCAAGATTATCTAAACCACTTTAGAAAGAAATGAAACTGAAAGTTGTTTGTTATAATCCCTCATTGCAAACCTCCGGGTTTGTTTAAAACCCGTATGATGACCTGACTGCTCATGTTCCTTTTCCTTTCGTATGCGAGTACGTTCCCAAACCTCAGCAGTAACCTGGTGAGTGCCATCTTATTATTACCAATTAGGAGTGATGGCCAAAACTACAGCAATAAGCCAACAACATACAGTACAGTCACAACCATCCATACAGTCAATCTTACTGTACCCAGACACAGAGACACAGAGACACACATTATAAACTCCCTGCACCCTGTCCACCTGCCGCTTTGTGTTGCGTCCAGCTAGATGGAGGCTGGTCGGCCGCAGCCTAAACACAGGAGTAAACACTGTCCTCCTGTCAACTTCAAACGCTCCGAGGATCACTGACGGAGGGAGGAAGGGCGGTTGGGGCTCTTTTGAAGTTCTGTGCTCGTCTCTCTCTCTGGCCTCTTTCTATCCCACCTATTTTCCATCCTCTCCTTCACCCCTGCTCCCCCCTCCCCACCCCCCACCTCACATCATCTCAGCCCACCTACTTCCCTCCCTTTCTTTGTCTTTTCTGTCTTCTACAGCTCTTCTACGCTCTCCAAAAAAGCCTCTCCACTCTTCTTCATCTGACGCCTCCTCCTACTCTCATTTATGTTACCGGCACTGAAGATTACATTTCCGTGATGGGTAATCATTGCCTGCTTCTCTGTGTGTGTGTGTGTGTGTGTGTGTTTGTGTGTGTGTGTGCGTGTGTGTGTCCATTTTCATAACTGGCAGCAGTCAGACGGGCTCTGTCAATGACAGCATATGGCGTGTGTGAGTGACATGGAGACTATCTATAGTGTAATGTGTCTGACAGTGTGCGAGGCCTCCCCCCTTGACAGTGCATGTGATTGACTGACAGTTAATGCTCACAGCTTGGCGTCAGCTGCCCTGCCGGGTGGGAGGGTCTCACTTCCCTCTTTTTCTGAATAATAACAAAGTGTTGAGTTTATTCTGCTCCGTTCTAACGTGAAGAGATAGCCGATCGGTTTAAGGATACTTCAACAGAGCAGATGTAGACGAGGTTTAAAGTAACGTTGAAACGATTCGTCGACTGAGAGGATCAACAATTTTATTCATGTCTTTCTCTCAGTAATCAATATTTTGTTTTGCGATTTTGTTTCCTTATGTTTTGACATAAAAAACATAATCAATAGCTTAATGTAATGAAATATATGAATCAAATGTCTGATACAATATAATGAAAATGAATCATAAATGACAGCCGTGTTTCAAACTAGGTCATCTTATCTATTCATCCACCGGGGCCACCCTGCTGCTCCTGCTCTCCACACGTAATGATAGTGATTATGTTTAAAAGAAACACTTGAGGGTGTAATCACCTGTAAAAATTTTCATATAAATGCGCTCTTTGTTACTCTTTTTGTTACATTTATGGCTCTGGACACCTGGTGTGAGATACAGTCTGTGAAGTGGAAAGAAGTAATGAGTTTTATGTTTCCCGCCATACACAGGAGGGCCAAAATGTTGCTATATTTATATTTCTAGGAAAGGCTGTATAACATTTAAGACCCCGCTCTGTTGTGTTTGTACATTTTGAACAGATACGTTGAACAGATCAGCAGTCCTCAGTGTCCTCTTTGAAGGAGAAGCGAATCTCAAAAGCTGCTGTGAGAAAACACCGTGCAAAGCATTTTCACATCGATGGAACCGGTCTGTTTGACACTTACCATAACTAAACAAACAGCGCAGTGCTTCTGAGAAGTGATATCTGCACAGTATGCTGTAAAACCACAACAGCAGTGTTCATTTTGTTATGTTTGTTGTGTGTATATATATATATATATAAAAAAGTCTTCTCTCTTTTCTTGCCCAGGTGAGAGTGCGATGAGGAGAGGCTTCAGAGTGTGAGGCCATGGGCTGCACCTCGGCCAAGCAGGTGTCGGCCGTGCCCAACGATGAGGAGGGACGCGGCAAGGCCTACAGCAATGGAGACCTCTTCACCGGTCAGTTTGCACACACACACACACACACACACACACACACACACACACACACACACAAGGATGTCAATAAAAGCTTCACAGCTCCATTTCACTCAGTTAATTGCTCAGCGTAGACCCATTGCCCTGTCTGCCCTCACAATATATTCTCTTCATTATAGCTCATAGTCCTCTGGCAGAGTGTTAAGTTCTCCATTTCAGACAATAACTGTCAACACTGCAATTTTATTGGAGTCATCCGTGTTGACAGTACACGGAAGAGAGAGAGGAAGTATCCAGTTAAGGAGGCCGCAGTGTTAAATCTGTGCTCGCTCAGGTGTTGTTTGTCCTTTAAGTTCTTTATATTTTAGTCTTTGGGAAGTGGAGAGAGAGAGAAGCTGAGAGGAATGGAAAGAAAAGGTGAGACTAGAGAGAGAAAGAAGAAGAGGGAGACAAGAAAACAGTTGAGACGGTATTAAAATGTCTCAAATTAAACTAATAAATACCTATAAACTACAAGTGAGACCGGCGTGACAGTGGATTGTGCTGCAGGAAGCTGTTTTATCCTTTTTTTTTGTGGCGTTTCAGTCAGCACTGTCGGTCCTGCGGCAGAAACACCGTCACTCCTGCTAGCTAGAGCAGCTGGGAAGCTCATCCACTCGCAGCGGACGAGTCAAGATTTGAGCTAAAACTTAAACGAATGAATCCATTTTCACTGATTAATCCATCTATCCCTTTTCCGCCGCTTATCCAGGTCATGTTAATTTAATTAATTCTACCATCAGGAGTTATTGTTACACACTGCTGGGACGCACTGAAAAAAATGTGATAATAATATAATAATAAATAATTCAAGGCCAAATTGTCCCTACCGCTTTCCATCATGCTTTCATAACGGCTGGTATGTTAGGTCGTAAAAAGTCTCACATTTAACTTGATGAAGGCTGCAGACGCCCTGTTAATTGAGTCCAGTGGTTCCCAACCTGGGGGTCGGGACCCTCTAAGGGGTCACAAGATAAATCCGGAGGAGTTGTGAGATGAGTAACGAGATATAATTACTTGCTTTTGTCATTGTGAAACACTGGAAACTCTAAAAGCTACTCCAGTTATAATCTGTTGTGCTGTTTCTCTACACTGTTGCTTTCTTTTAAAAGGCACAGTATTAAAAAAAATCTATCCTACCTCTGTAGATGTTGCTTTGCTTTAAAAGGTCACAAGACAATAAGCTTAAAAACTGCTGGATTAGTCAGCTGACAGACACTTCATCATCAACACTTTTGATGTCTTATTAATTATTTAAGTCCTTTATCAACACTCTCTGGTTGCAGCTCCTATGATCCCATGATGAATTTGCTGCTTTCTCTGTTTTACATCTTTTGTTTTGTTTGTTTTTACATTAGATCTTTGATAGGAAATTGTTGATTTTTCACAGTTTTCTGACATTTTATGCAGCTGTAGCTCAGGTAGTACAGCCGGCTCCTCCATTAAACATAGGGTTGGTTGTTTGTTTCCCGGCTCCTCCTGTTTATATGTCAAAGCGTCCTTGACAATCCCCAGTTACTCCCTATGAAGTGGAGAAAAAAAAAAAGTAAGTTGCTTTGGACAAAACCATCTGTCAAATGAATGTGATGTAATCTTATAGACTAAATAATTAATCAATGAACTGATAATCAATGAATCGTAATGAATGTGATCGTTAGCCGCGGCCCCGGCTTCAATTATAGCTGGCGGACGGTTGTGCAATGAGGGACTGAAATGAGAGTGAGAGCCAGAGAAATGATGAGAGCGCTGATGGGTGGTTGAGGGATTAACAGCGATTAAGAATTAGGAGCAACACTCTGGTATAACTGCACGCGGGGCGGATGGCGGTGGCAGATGACGATCCACAGGAGGTCTCTCTCTCTCTCTCTCTCTCTCTCTCTGACCCTTTTCTCTCCCTCCCTCCTGTTCAGCCTCTCTCTCTCTCTCTCTCTCTGACCTCGCTCTTGACTCGCTGCTCTTTCTCGTCCCTTCTATTCTCTCTCCGACACGTCCCCCCTTCGCCCCCCGTCTCTCCCCTCCCTCTGATCGCTCCGCTCTCACGTCTTGTTTCCCCTCCTCGTCTTTTAAGGAGCAACAGAACGAGGAAGGAGACGAGAGAGTGACGGGAGGAGTGGAGCGAGTTCCTTGAGAGAGAGAGAGAGGAAGGGAGAATGACGCTGTGTGTTGACACTGCTGCTCTTCTCTTTTTTTCTCTCTCTCTCTCTCTCTCTCTACTCAACTTCTCTGACTCGTTTAGATCGCCTCTTTCCTTCCCCCGCTCAAGGCCTCGTACTCCCTTACTCTTTCTCTCTGTCTCTCTATTTTGGGTCCCTGCCCCCCCCCCACCCCTCCACCCTCCACACCCCTCCCGTCCCCTCCTCCCTCTCTTCCTGCCTTCATCTCCCAGTGTTTCTTCTCTCCAGCTCTTTTCCTCTCATCTCTGGCACAACATTAGGTCAGAACCTTGTGTCCTTTCACCTCCTTCCTCCCTCTTCCTCCCATGCTATCCCTCTCTCTCTCTCTCACTCTCTCTCTCTCTGGCAGTTGGTTAAAGGGGAATCCAGTGTGGACCTAGACTACTGTTTGAGCGTGTCAGCCAGTGTGTGTGTGTATGTGTGTGTGTATGTGCAGAGGTGGAAGACAGAAGTGACCGCTGACCTGGATAGCATGGATTAGAGTTATCCCAGTCCTGATTTTTCTTATCTTCATCTACTCTTATCTTTGTTTCCTCTGCACTTCTAGCTCCTCTCTACTGTATTGCACCACATACTGTGCGTTCATTCTTTCCCACTTAAGTCAGCGCCCTTTCTAACCCCAGTCAAACTGGCTCACTGCATCCGGTGTACTTCTCATGATCGAGGCAGAAAAGATTCGGTCGGTTACGGCCTCTCAGCTCGCACACATACATAAATATACCCCCAGTAGACTGTGTATGTGTGTGTGTGTGTCAGCGTGCGTGCTTATGTATGTATTTGTGTATCAATGTATTCAGTCAGACAGTGAGCCCTTCTTGATCCGCCTCCAACAGATTGTCTGCCAGTCAGTCTGTCCTTGTGTGCATTTGTATGCGTGCCTGAGTGAGTGTGTGTGTGTGTGTGTGTGTGTGTGTGTGTGTGTTTGTCCCAGATATTCTGGCTGCCCGCTCTGCCAGACTCCGGCCACTAACCCTAAACCCCCCCACCCCCACCACCACCACCACCACCCTCCTCGCTCTCGCACACAATAACCGGAAAAGGCTGAGCTCCATTACACAAACACTGAAGGACGACGAGGGAAAATAGCAACACTCTCCACAACATCATGCTATTGATGTCTGCAATAATCACAGTCGGAGGAGATCGGGGTAGAGATAGCGTTACGTGGTAGCACATGAGTATATGCAAGCAGACACGGCACCCTAACATGTCTACACAACACGGCGGCGTGCAGATTTCACTGTTTGTGTTAGCCGTTGTGTTGTTTTGAGGCGGCGGAGCAGCTGAGCGGTTTTTAAGGATCTGTCCTACCAACAGACTTGATCTGATGTTACCCTCTGACAAGTTGTGGTAGTGTGTGTGTGTGTATGGAAACATGACACAGATGTAGAGACAATAACAGGAATGTTGTTTAAGTTTTTCTTTGGTTTATTAGTGATTCAAAGAAATGCCGTCACTTCAATCATACTGTCTTCATCACACAGCTGAACGTGCGCCCAGTTTTTTGGGAAATAGTATCACATACACAGTTGAATCAGCTTCAATGTGTCCCCAGTTTTCAGGGAATTCTCTCTCGTTCCTCGAGGAACTGGAAACATAAATGACACACCAGACTCACAACAAATACGGCTTCTGTTTACAGTATGCGGACAGGACAGCGCACAAAAATAGAGGCGCAGACTGGTGACCTGAAGGCCGGCGGTTCAGTTCCCTGCGACTGGAGGGATAAATGCGGACGCAGGAAGTGAAACGGCAACATTTGCCCCTCCCTTATTACCACTGCTGAGGTGGTAGAAGGCTCTCGGTGGTTAAAAGATCAGACTGTGGTCGCGCTGGGCAGCTTCCAGGTGTGACTGCGGAAACATGGCGTCCATGGAAAATAGCTTTCATGCTCAGTGAATTTAAATAGATTCAGAAACCACTTGTATAATGTGATTTTGAAAAGAAATACATAAATATGCATGCATCCTTTAAATGTAAATAACAACACAACATGCATGCACATAGACCTACATATACATACTTGACTTGAACTGGTGCGTGATGCTCTGAATCCAACATGCCTCATGTATCTGTTTCTGTTTACTGGCCTAATAGGAGATGTTTTCCCTCTTTACATACACAGGTGAAACACTTAATCCGACTGTCCTCATTATTTTTGTTTTGCGAGTTTGGTTCGTGATTTACGCGGCACTGAGGAGCGAGAGACCTCTCTGAAATGTGTCAGCACAGTGAAGTTCATCGAAAAGATCACCGCCACGTCCGTGTGACAACCGGGGCTTATCGAATGCATCTGAGGTCAACACATGAAATCAATAGGTAGTGCAGCCAATCCATGCTAACATCATCAATCCACGGCCTTGTCGCCATCACAGAGCAGAGGTCAGTCTTCATAGTAGAGAAGGGTTTGTCTCTGTCTTAGATATTTCTAAGAAACTTTTCCAGGATCTGTCACACATCACAAGATAATTCACTGATTTCTGCCACGTCAAGCTAATGAGATGACTCTTGCTGCTTATAATTGGAGGCTGATGTTTGTTTATATGTCATGTATCATTTTAAATATAGCGGGCCTACAGTAACAGAAAAGGTCTGATCGTCGGTGAGTCTGGTTTTTCTTTCAGTTGATTGTGGTGGTTGCTTTTCAGCGGGTGATGAGAAACTCGCAGAGGTCAGCAGCAATTTTAATAGTTACATTCCAGTGATGGCTCGAAATTTGCATCACAGCAACAGACTGAAAAAAATGAAAACAATTCAAAATGTCTTTTCAGGTCAGTCGGTTTTCATCATTACAGCTCAGTCAGCAACAGGCAAGAGATTTATTTATACGTTTCTTTCTTAACTGGTTGTTATTAGTTGTGGTTAGTCATTGGGTGTGTGTGTGTGTGTGTTGGAGGGAGACTTTGTGTTCAGGTGTAAATGTCATGGCTAGGCTGGTGATGGCCTGGAGCCAGACTGGCCGAGAGGGAGGACAAACAGCAGGAAGGACAGAGTGACATAGCCACGGGACACACACACACACACACACACACACACACACACACACACACACACACACACACACACACACACACAAAAAGGCTATTTAAATGACTCACACTCATATGTACACTGCAGTTGCATAAACTGATAAACGTGCTGATTCAAAGACACAGCGTTATCTGAAATAGAAACGTGCACACACACACACACACACAGACTTGTAGTCACTGTCATTACTTTAAGGTCAGCGCAGCGCTGCGGCCTCTAATCAGAGATGAGAAAGATGTCCACATCACAAAAATCACGGCTTCTCAAAATAGTTCTTCCCTTTCATCTTTCTCTCTCTCTCAGACGGTCGCCCTCCCTCTCTCTCTCAAAGCGAGCCCGGCGTCGGCGTGACGAAACACCCTTGTCATTTCTCATGACAATGACACACACACACGTACACACACATGCACACACCATGACCAGTTTTGGATCCTATCTAAATTGAAGCAAAGTCCATGATGTGATGAGTCTTGATTGGTGTAAGCTGGGTCACTTTGATCTATCTATACCCGTCACATGAAGCTCAGTCAGACTGAAGCTCACTCAAATTATACAATGACATTTTTCCCAGTTGCTGCTTTAAAATGTCCATTCAGATTTCTTTTACGCAGCCCACAGCAGCAGCAGCAGCAGCAGCTAATGTTACCCCCTCCTATTCATCTGCACCCACCTCATGGTACAGATCACATAGCTTGAAATTTATGTGGATTGCCCATGTAATATGCAGGGGCAGCGGAAATGGCTCTTAATTTTGCTTCCTGCTCCGGCACTGTGTGTGCTGCATGTTTATAGAGCAGATCTTACCTCGATGAGCCTGTGTAGTGTTATAAAACCGTGTGTGTGTGTGTGTGTGTGTGTGTGGGTCGGCATGTTCAGACAGGAGCTGCTTTGCTCCGACTCGTTTACATTCCTGAGACAAACAGCAGAAAAGTAGTCAGCATTTGTTTCTCTCGTCTCTCCTTCTGTTTCTCTTAATCTCTGCCAGCTCTCTCTCTCTCTCTCTCGCTCTCTCTCTCTCTCTCTCTCTCTCTCTCTCTCTCTCTCTCTCTCTCTCTCTCTCTCTCTCTCTCTCTCGTCCAAGTCATTTCAAATCGGCAGCGTTCGTCTGACAAGTGAAGCCCATGTTTGGCTCTACGGTGACGCACGTGTGAGATGTAGAAAACGCAGGTGATCACAAACACACACACACACACACACACACACCACACACACACAGGTGATCCAGGTGCTAGGTGGATTGTGAGCCCCAGAGGGAGGAGTGAACCCTTCAGCTGGGTACAGACAGACAGGCTGCTGATAAGAGCGAGGGCAAAATACAAAGTGTGCAGCAGATAAGGCCGAGGTGGGCGTGTGTGTGTGTGTGTGTGTGTGTGTGTGTGTGTGTGTATCGCTTCACGGGTGCTTTATCAGTCAAATGTCCAACAACCAGGTAGTCAGCAGAAATGCGGGTGTGATTGTATTGTTCTGCTCAAGGTTAGGTGGGGTTCAGTCTTACATAAAAGCTGCTGCATGTTGAGCTTTTAGACATCATATCATTTTACATCACCGCTAGTTTTATTGTGATACCTTGGTAGAAGTTCCTGGAGGGGTTCTTCTTCCGGCTTTGAAAGAATTAGGTTGTGTCTAAAATGACTCCTTATCTTCTATATATATCATATCTGTATATTCTGATGCACTATATTTACTTTCCCCCGTTTTTATTTGAGTGTTTGAACTATATTTGCACTTTGTAATCACATTTGATAGATGTGAAATGATGATGATGCAATAATGATGGTGCAAAATGGTGACGATTTATCAGAAATGTACATTTTTGCTCACTATAGAGTGAACTAATGTTTGTGTATTATGTAAGGAATAGTAAATGATGTTGTGATTTCTAACACAGTGTTAATAGATTCATTGATTAGGAGATGGAAAACTTATAAGTTATGAATATGTGCTGCTTTTTTATGTTTTTATATGATTATAAGTTGAGTATCTTTTAGTTTTGGACTTTTGGTCAGTCAAAACAAGCAATTTAAAAACGTCACCTTGGAATCTGGAAAATTGCGAACAGTGTTTTCTACCGTTTTATTCACTAAATGATTAATTGGTTATTTGTAGAAATAATGGACTGTAACAATGAAATCACAAAACGAGTCATTAGTCGTAAAGCTAAATGCAACACAGCTAACATCCTGCACATTTCAACCTGGAGGGCAAACGCAGTGTTGAGGAGACGTCGGTAGAGCATGTTGTGTTTATACTGTATCATAAAATGAATGTTGTAATGATTTATTAACATTAAATTATAGACCTGCAACTAATGATTATTTTCATTATCGATCAAACTGGTTATTCTCCTTATTATTTAGTAAAAATAGTGAAAAATTTGCATTCACAATGTCTCAGAGGACACATTGCTTGAAAATTGACCCAAACGATTATCTCAAAATATCAAATCAGAAAATATTTTGTTTTTTGAAATCAAAATAGTTGCCGATTTAATTTTCAGATGATCAGTTAATCATTGCAGCTCAGTTGAATTATAATACAAGTGTTTTTATGTGAATGGGATGATGTGATCTCAAATCTATTAGAGCCATCAACAGAAAATTAATCACCAACTGTTTTGACAATGGATCTCATCATTTTTTTTAAAGAAAAAACATCCAAACACTCTGATTCCAGCGTCTCAAACGTGAATAATTTCTGGTTTATTTAGTCTTCTACGATAATAAACTGAATATCTTTTGGATATTTGACTGAAGACATTCGAGGACATCACTTTGGGAAACACTGATCTGCATTTTTCACCATTTGAGGACATTTTATACACCAAACAACTAATCGATGAATCAAGAAAACAATCGACAGATCAATCGATAATGAAAATAATGGTTAGTTGCAGCCCTAAAATCTACAGTATATGCAATAAAAAGTCACAATTAAATTAATTGTGATATATCTCGAAAGTAATGCATGATATTTAATGTCTTGTACCAGCTTGCTTCTGATTTGTTTGTTCTAATTATTTTGAGTAAGACCAGTTAGAGACTCTGCACTTCTGTGGATTGATTAGTTGAACCATTTCTAATATGACATCGGTCATTGTAGCTATTCTTAGTTGAATTATATGAGAATCAGACGTATTTACTGTATTTATAATTGCATAATAATTAAACTTGGACTAATGAAAAATTCATGATTTCAGCAATTCAATAACTTAAGTCTATTGCAGAACCTTTTATTTCTATCTTTAGCAGTGACTGAGGTCGCTCAGCGCGGGGTGTGGTGGCGGCGGTGGCGGTGGTGCCATGCAGTCTTGTTGAAGTGTCACCACTCTCGCTGCCACTGAGCTTGTCTTAACTGTCTTAACTGTCTAAGCTGTCCATGTAGACTAGAAGCTGTTCAACTGATCTTTAATCCCCTCCGGCTTGCTCCCTCTTATCTGTTCCCTCTTTTCCTTTGTCCCATCGTGTCTCCTCTCTCACTCCACGTACACGCGACATGTGTATATTCTCCTCTCGCTCTCGCTGTCTCTCTGTTTTCCAGTTGTTGCAGCTAAAACGTACCGGAGATGACTTTGTGTCCTCCCACTTAGACCTCAGCTGTCATGTCCACTTCATAAAACACTGAGTCAGGTCTTAGTTATCAGATTACCTTGGAGCCTTTGCAATGTGAATCAATGGAACAGTCATTGGTATGTTAAATATGATGCAGTGAAATGACATGCTTCAATTATCCTGACCTTTCAGATTATATTGACCAAGATGAATGAAGGGAATCTGGTCAGTGTTTCTTCTCTGAGAGACGCCTGATAAATGCGTGTTGTTTCTTTTCCCTCCTGCCTCTCCCTCCCTCCTTTTAATCATGTCGCTGTCTCTCTAAACCTCGCTCTCTCTCTCTCTCCTCAGATGAATACAAGATGAAGGGAGTGGAGGAGGTGAAGTACATGAGAGGGGATGAAAACCGGGTGAATGCGCGCAACCAGGAGAACCTGGTGAGACACACACACACACACACACACACACACACATAAACAAACACACACCAACCCATCAACTGACAGCTCATCATCTGCACACAGACCTTTTCTTGACAGTTCATCAGCTCAAGCGAACAGGCTCGTGTGTGTGTGTGTGTGTGTGTGTGTGTGTGTGTGTGTGTGTGTGTGTGTGTGTGTGTGTGTGTGTGTATATGTGTCCAAAGGCAGCTCTGTCAGCCTTCCCATTCTGCACATACACACTCGTTGTCTCTAACGCGTGTGCAGAAACGCACACACAGTGGTGCCTCACACGCAGGTAGAAACAACATGCTGGCGTGTGTGGAATGTGGAGGCCGATGGCTCGCTCGGTTTGACTCTGTCCTGCAAAAACCTCCTTACTGTTCGACACATCGGTGAAGTCAAATAACCTCGACTGTCCGATCCCTCTTGCAAAAAAAAATGTAAATAATTAAAAGATTCGGGCACATTTACACTCAAAAATATACCGATTTGCATCCTTATCAACACACTAAATGCCTGAGCCTGTTTGCTGTTTGCTTGTTCAGTAAATCAGGTCAGCCTGCCTGGCGTCCTGGCAAGCAGTGAAACAATAACTAGTGTAACTATAAATCCTGATTAAAAAACAGAAGCAATGTCCCACAGCTACTGATTTATATTACTGTAGCTCAAAACCCAGCCACCATATCACAGTAACCCAGAGGGGAAGCACCTCTTATCCTCAGAAACTCACTGTGTAGCAGCAGCAGCAGCAGCAGAGATTTTTATGAAGACGTCAGATAAAATGTTGCTCAGATGACTTATGCTCAGATGAAAGCTTCACGCAGAAAGGTGTCAGCAGATTTGTTGGTACATCAGTTGTAAATAAGATGATAACGAAACGGTCGAGGCGTGAGGTGACTTTTCATCGCCACATGAGCGTTCTCCTGATATCTCCTGAGTTAAACAAACGCACGCACTTCCTTTTTTCAAATGTTGTCATACTCACTTACTGTTTTGAAAATGTAGGTTATTTGAGGACCCGAACCACATTTTTACACAACCAAGCAACCTACAGTCACTACATGTGGTCAGACCAGTATTTGTCTCTTCACACTTGTCATTACTGTAGATATTTCCTCTCAGAGAGGAATTCTCACCCACACACACACACACACACACACACACACACACACAGTGAGTGTTGATGGTTGGGTGTAAAAGGTGCAGGTTGCAGTATTTTAGTAGTCGTACAGTATGCATATTCACAATCACTCAAAAAAAAAAAAAAAAACAACTGTGTGAGGCCATCAAGCATCATCAGTTTTATTAGACCTAGATACAGTTAAATCTGCGCCCCATGTCTGTCTGCGTGGATGTCATGTGGTGCCAGATGGGTGAGGAAGGCAATTTGATAATGCAGGTTTCGGTGCTGAGGCTGTTTGCTGATATGAGATGTTTGTTTTTTACCTGTTTTATTGGCTGATAACGAGAGCTAACGATGCCTGCGTGTTTGTGTGTCTTTCAGGAGAAAAGTAATGTGCAGTACAGGGGCAAACAGCAGAAAGAGGTCGCTGGGGCAAACATTAAGTCCAAGTAAGTGCTTTAGCGGCAGTCTTTGTACTGTAAATGTTGATAGATAAAGAAAAAATATGATCTGTATATATATCGTGGTCAGCTGCACACTTTCACAATACTGTTAAGTAATTTGGCTGAACTAACCCTTTAATAAACAAGTTACTTCATAATAACCATTAAGATACAACTTAAAATCAGTATGTTAATATTATGATGAGTAAAGTCAGTGATGTTTTGTGTCTGGCCAACCTCATACTCTGTGTGTGTGTTTGTTTACATATCCATACTGGTTGCCGGTTGCTGCAGACTATTTAGTTTTTGGATGAGAGACTGGGTTAATACTTTTCATAAAATAATTATTTAGATTCCTTCACAGCCTCCGAACCCAGAGAGTTCTCAGACTGCAGTGAGGATTGTGTGCGTGCTTATGTGTGCATTTGTGCTGTGTGTGGGGGGGTGTAATGGAAAATTCTCATGATGTATTTGTTGCCTCCCTTCTCCTCCTCGTCTCCAACATCCAACTTCCTCTCACCCCCTCCTTCTCGCTTTTCCATTTTTTTCTGTTCTCTCTCTCTCTCTCTCTTTCCCCCTCTCTCTCTCCCTTTTTTTTTTTTTCTAGTATTCACACGTCAGAGAGCCAGCAGGAATTTTTCAGGATGCTGGATGAGAAGATTGAGAAGGTGAGAGGGGGGGGGGTGTCGTTGTGTGTTTGCATGGTCTTCAGGGTTTTGGGGGCTGGTCAGGGAAATGGGTCTCAGAGCGTTTAAAGAAACAGCTGGGTCTTAACATTTAAAGAGACAGGCTGTACAATGGCAACAACAACAACAACAGCAGCAGCATCCATTAGTCTGCACTGTCATTCTGCTTCCAAGCTCAACACTCGGCTCCACATGTGTGAGGGGGAGGAACATGTAATAGCTGCACTGATGATGAGTACTTACTACTCTTTGTCTGACACTCCACTGGTTGTTTCTGACTATATATTAAGCTGCAGAGTGAAATAACAATGAGTAATGGTTGGGTTCAGCTTCGGGAGCTGCTTTCTGATCTGTTTAACTTGTTAACTCTGTGGTTCAGCAGTGATGGGAGAAGTGGTTATTGAAGTACACATAGTCGTCAGTTACAAAGAAAGGTCTTGCATTCAAAATTGTACTTAAATAAATATACATATTATCAGTAAAATATACTTAAATGGCCTCTAATCAATATTTATATATTAAAAATGGATGTATTTATTTTATATAATGTGAAACTGGTCACTCATGTTGACGAACGCACAGAAAATTATCAACACATTCTGCAGTTCTCAGCTATACGGAGCTTTTAAGCATCGCAGCATCAAACAGCAGCTGAGAAGACAAATATTTTTCTTGGTGGAGAACAAAACCGGAGCTTAAAGGAGACTGAATGTTGTTGATGATATAAATGTTCCATGTCTGCCAGAGGTGTACATAAGCAACTCTGTTAACATGTTTGTTTATATGATAATGTGTTGTGTTTACAGCTTGTTGCAACAAGTGGCCAAAATGAATGATGCCAGATGACTGTGTAAGCAGCAGTTTAATGTTGCAGTTGATTGAGTTGGAACTAATTTTAACTGTTTAACAAACTGTGGAGCAGTTAAATCTCATCTCTTTTGATTGATCTCTTGTATTTTTTAAATGTTAATTTGCAGTTGGGCTCGAACTAACAATTATTTCTGACACTTTCTTTCCTGAATAATCCATTAATTGTTTGGTCTATATAATATCAGTAGTGAAATAGTGAAAAACCACATTTCCTAAAGCCCAATGTAGCATCTTCCAAATCGCTTGGTTTGGGCAACTAACAGTCCAAAATCTGAATATATTCAGTTTACTATCACAATTAGGAAGGATTGACTGATTGATTCATTGATTCAGCTCTAATTTGCAAAATAACCAGTAACTAAAGCCATCGGGAAAAATGCAGTGGGAAATTAAAATGTATAATTAATAAGAGGAAAACATTGTGGTTGCTATGTATAGCATACATACAGCAGTTTAGTACCTCATAATAGTATACGGGCATCGTTCTTGTCTAAGTGCACTTTCCACCACTCATTTTCATTGTACTACTGAGGCAGCCTGTGTTTTAAAGCCGTATGTGAAGAGAGACGGAGTTAGACGAGCTGTTAGATGAGCTCTGGAGAGGAAGTGGAGCAGTTAAGTCAGATACTCATCTTGATGGAAGACAAAACAACATAACAGCCCACCTGCCGACACTTTACTGCATCATCCAGTATTTTCTATGTGAGCACCTGCAAATAGAGGAGGTTTTGTTTAAATGTGACTGGAGTAACAGGCGTGTGGGGGGGGGGTTTCTGCATGCAGATAGTTCAGAGAGCGTCAGTTTAAGCAGGTTATTAGTGTCTATACTTAACTGGAACAAATAAAGAGAAGATGCACTTTTGCAGGTTATCACAAATCTCTCTTATCTGTGTCTTCTTTGCAGGGACGAGACTACTGTTCGGAGGAGGAGGAGGAAGATGGGACATAGCACAGAGGCCCCCAGAATTCATCCCCGCAGAGAGCCTCATAAAGTGTGTGTGTGTGTGTGTGTGCGTGTGTGCATATGTATGTGCTTATGTGTGAATGAGAGACAGACAGAGTTGAATCAATGTTTTACCAATGGGGCGTTGATGTGACGGGACACTGTATGTGTTGGTATGAACATGTGTGTGATTTTTTGAACATATGGCAAAGATAGTATTTTAAAAAAAGTGAGTGAAAGGTATAAATGAGAGAAAGCGAGGGAGAGAGAATGGGATAAAAAAAAAAAACACTTTCTTCAGAGACTATAGCCCTCCTCTGTTAGCGCCTCAGCCCTTCAGGCCCTCCGAGCGGACAGATGGAGGTGGCGGAGCGTTGAAGGGACAGACAGATGAAAGGAGGGAGAGATGGAGGAGAACGTGACGACAGATGGGCACACATCGTTATGAACGGAGGGAAGGACTTGCCACAGTCTGGTCAGACAGAGTAATTTCCTCGAGCAGGACGGCAGCTCCTCATCCCTCCATATCTGTCCGTCTGTCCCTCTGTTGTCCAACCCCGAATAACTAACTCCCGTAAATTGGAAAAAGCTCCCAAATATGGAGGCCCAGTGAGGACACACGTTTTCCTGGTGGGTGTGTGCGGAGGACTGAAAGACAAACGAGTGGACAAGAAAGGAAGGAGGAAAGGATGGTGAAGGCAGAGGTGTTACGTAACGCCAACAGGATCCGCACTGAACTTTTTCGGCCTGCCTACCTACAGCCAGGCCGGCCTGGGCCACAAGGGACTGAGAGAATGGGCAGAGGGTGGGTGAGGGAAGGTGGAGAAGAAAGAGGGGAAATTTTGTGATATTTTAATAAGAGAGAGTAGGGAGCGAGCTGGTGATTTAGAAACTCTAAACTCCTCCTGCCTTCTGAAGTCAAGGACCTTGTTTTTTAGTTTTTATTCTGTTCCGCAGCCACTCGTTCACTTATTTTTATTTTTTTTTCCCTTTTTCTGATGTTCCTTCTTCAGTTTGTTTTAATCTTGGCTTCCTTCGTAGTGTATCATCATCATCATCATCATCATCATCAGTGTCATTATCATCATCCTCATCACCACAGCAGGCAGACTGAAGCTGCGTAATTCAGAGCATCTGTGTCTCGACCCAATCCGTCCTCCGTCATATACCATACCGTCACAGCAGATCCTAGCGGACGCACACACACACATATATATGGAGGAATTTATTGTACATTTGGTAACACACTCTAATTCCAACACACCTCCGCTTGTACATATAAACCACACAAACAAACACTCATCATCGTATCCCCCTTTCATTTCACCAGCAGACTTTTCATTTGCATCAATCAGAGGTATTGTGTCCAGCTGTATTTCTGTTTTGTTTCAGTGTTCATACACATAAACACACATCCATACACACTCAGGCACTGAAGCAGCAAAACTGGGGACAGCTCAAGGGGAGGATGCGTGGTTGCTGTGGAGACACAGACCTGATCACATTTTTTTTTTTTGTTTGACATCTTTACTGGATACTTCCTGTTGTATTATTTGGAATACTTTTTTTCTATTAAAAATAAAAACGCAGAAGCTCTTAACGTGCGTGGCATCTTAACATGTGTTTGTGTGTGTGTGTGTGTGTGTGTGTGTGTGTGTGTGTGTGTGTGTGTGTGTGTGTGTGTGTGTGTGTGTGTAGCGCACATGTGCGTGTGTGTTTCTTTGTCGGCTGAGTAATCGAGCGCTGTCATGCTGGCAGCGGACAGAGGAGTGTGAAGTCAGTCTATTTTCCTGTGGTCATGCTGCCTGAGGCCATGTAGTCAGAGCTGATACACTCAAGAATAGCAAGACTGTGTCATGCCACCTGCTGGCACAACGTCAGCACAGCAGTCTAGCTGGCACTTGTGTCAAAGGTGCATTTCACTCAAAATAAAGCACATAATTGAACAATATGGGTTCAGTTATGAGATTTTATTGTTTTTTTTACTTTCAGGTTCAACTTGCAAACAAATTAAATCACCATCAAACATTAAAAGCATAGATAATAAAATAACTTATCTACATTCATTTGAGATCGTAACATGATCACTAAACACAGATACAAACCTGCCCTGGAATGCTTTAAAAATGATGAACCCATAATAGTGCAATAATAATGAATGCTATCCATCATTGATGAAATAAGGGTACACATCATTTGCCCGATGGGTGACTGATAACAAGTGAGCAACTTTTTCCACAGATGACTTTATGATGTGTTAGTATGTAAAACCCCAGAGTGCTGAATCAATATCTGCTCCTAGGCCTGGCCTAATGTGCACCCTGTGGGACTGGACGCCATAATGCTTTGAGCGAGTGTCAATACTTAAGCTGATTACCACATTATGAAAGGCACATTCAGTAGCCTGGCAGTTTCTTTAATAGCTGTACCCAACTTTCCCCCCTCTTTCTCTCTCTCTCTCCTTCTCTCACACACACACAAACTCCTTCTTTACCTCGCATGACTCACTTGCAGGGGCACATAAGGTTACAATCAGCAGCCACTGTGCACAGCAGCAGCGTGAAAGGGTCCCCGTGGGCCCGTGCTCGCAGCAAGGCTCTCCTACACAGAGAAATAAATGTGTGTTGGAGGCAGACATAGAGAGAGAGAGAGAGAGGGTAAGGCGAGGGAAGAGCGAGAAATCAAGACGAGGGAGTTGGGGAAAGTGAGAATGTGGGAGGGAGAGAGCGAGGAAGAGACGGATGTTGCCCGTTAACCTCAGACAGGAATATGGGCAAGAAAATGTTCTTTCCACCATGACGTAAGTACCAATAAAGAGTCCACTCCTCCCTGCTTTGTGTGTGTATGTGTGTGTGTGAGTGAAATAAAGCCCAAAGTGTGAGAGTCCTTATTAGGGAACAATATGTTCTTGGCTACATTGTGCTTAAAGTGCCAATCCTTATAAATTTGTGCTAAATTCATATACATAACTGAAGAGTTTTACTTAATGATGAAGAATCAGTAGTTTGTCAGTTGACCATAAATGAGAGTATTGCTGCTGCAAACACACCTTTATTAGTTGTTGTCTGGTGTTAATCCATGCATTGAAAGACCTGCCAGTCGGTTGAGGAGTCATAGCAGGTCCCTGTGTGGTGAATCCTTTTGAACTCTTTTGTTTATATTTGGATCACAGCTTTGGCCTTTAAGCATTGAACATTGCAGCTTGCAGAAGGGATCAAGGCCTCAGTTTGGGACAAACGGTAATTCTAGCTACCAAGCATGTGTGTGTGTGTGTTTGTGTGTGTGTGTGAGAGAGAGAGCTAGAGGCTATGAGACAGAGGGACAGCATCACACATGCGAGTTTTGTGCATTAAAATATCTATTAAAAATGGAGCATATGTTTTTGTGTGACTGTGCAGTAAGAAAGAATCTGCACGCATGATTTTACAAAAGTGGGAGCATAGTGCGTGTTTGTGTGTGTGTGTGTGTACATGCAAACCTTGCCCACGTAGAATATGAGTCAACTCCGAGAGGCTGGATGCCCAGCAGGGCTTTGCTCGGTGTCTTAACTCTCTCCAGCAGTTCCTGGCTGCCTAATACCCACTTTGGAGTAATCTACCTCTAGTAGCTCTAAACAGAGAAATGTGGCAGCAGCAACCTCTTCACCATCTCATTCTCTCTCTCTCTGCGTGGAGAAATATAAATTTTTTTCCATCTATCTCCTACTATTCCTGTGTCTCTTCCATCAGCCCAACAGCTTCTCTCCCCTCTCCTCCCCATCCATTTGTATGTAAAGCCTCTCCATGCAGATCCATACTCTGGATTAACTTGGCAAAGAAGCAACTCACATGAGGGGGAGGCCAAAGCTTTAGGAAGGTAGAATTAGATGCATTTGCATTCATGCTGCACACCCACAAGAAGTGACCTAGTTAAACCCCAGGAAGCTAATTGTTCAATGTAAACACATATTTTATCCATGAACAGTTATGCAACAGTGATGTATCTACTTCATGTTAAGAGCACGATTTGACAGTTGAGCCATGGTGGAAATTGTTTGTGGATTCCCTGCGTCACTGAAGTGACCAGCAAAGTATGAAGGATTAAGTATCCAGTGAGCCTGGTTGCTTTATTGTTCTGCACTCATATTGTATTTTACCGCAGTCTGCCAAATTCACATTAGCTGAGCAAGCAGTCAATTCTTGGAGCAAGGCTGGTTATATGAGCCCAGTGGCACTGAGGAGACTGGGGCTGGGCAGCAGTGGCAGCAGCCGTTGAGTGACGTGGGACAATCTCAACAATCTCAGCCCTCTGATCAGGATGAGTGGCTCCGTCTCACGCTGTCTGGACCTGAGTTTCCAAGACAAAAGTGTGTGTATCTGTATGTGTGTGTAAGAGAGAGAGAGAGAGAGAGAGATATGTTTAAGGATACAACAAGAGCACCATCTGCTGGTTCAGGCTCTCCCGTGACGCTGGCACACATGCCGTGTGCACAGGCTCCTTCACAGAGCTCCCTGCATGATCAAGCACTATCTATTAGAGCCGTACATCACCCTGACAGCCAGACAAGGAGGCATGAAGTCCTAAACCACCACCACCAACCCCCCACACACACTGACATAAATCAACTCATTGGAATTACGAGAGTGCAGGCCTTCCCTATACTGAAATCACTCGCTTCCACTGAGTCATAAAGAGAGAGACTCACCAGACAGCAGTGTAAAACTACACTTTTATGTGCTGCACCTATAATATCTCATTTTGGAGCAGTGTATTTTTGTTCGTGAAGTTTCCAAGTACATTTTAATACCTCGCCTTTACAAAAATAATACACCATGTGGTATGTTCTGTATCTATCCTGGATTTTCTTAATGACATATTTTCTATTTATTGACCCTAGTTATGAAGGATTTACCCTGCTATTTAAAGCTAGAGCAAAGAATGTGTAGTTACTTAAACCACACTTTCTTTGCAACCACAGTTTTACAAATCAGAAGCTTTGCAGTCCATGAAACATACATTTATCCCAAACATAAGTACAAAAAAAAGGATACAGCTCTGCTTTATCTGCCATCTACAGTCCAGTTACAAAAAGACAAATGGCTGCATGTCAAGTAAAGCAACCAAAATTACAAAGCAAATGTTTTGCTATGCCGGCGCGAGACATTTGAATAATGAAAATGTATCTAGCCCAATGCTGAAGCCTGAAACTGGGCCAACAGGGTGAGGCTGTTTTTTTTTTTCATTGAGAACTGAATAGAAAGTACAGTGTAAAGTAACAAACAGCAATGGTAAAGTTGTCTTTTGTTTTAGTCACTTATTCATATGCATTTTCCTTTCAAATTAACCTGAAAGCTAAAAATTCATTGTCCAGTATGACCAAAGTTTGGCCCCAGAAATGACTTTTTACGAGCGAGTCACAGCACGGGCAGACTATTGCTGTCAGCTGTGGACTGCTGGTGATCTCTCTGACCTTTGTTTTAGACAGCCGTGTGCAGGAATAAAAGCAAGGCTGCAGGCTGGAAAGGTCAGCAAACCTTCCCTGAGCAAAGTTTTAGTGAATTTCAGCATTTATCTGGGGGTATGAGTTTGGGCAAGTTTGTATGGGAAGGCTGTGATTTTGTGGTGACTTTCTTCATGGTAGTTTTTTTTTTTTTTTAACCCATCTTATCTGAACTGTCTTTGAGAAAGCACTAGAGGGAGCTAAGGGATTCCTCAGACAGATTGAAGCGATTGCCCTTTCTCTCTCATCCCTAGTGATATACAGTTTTTTACAATTGTTTAAACACTAAACGCAGTCACTGAAATCTGAAACTCATCCACCAAATCCCTAAACCAAGTCTGCAAAATTGCAAGCACAATTCCTGCTTCATACTCACACTTTACAACTCTAAGTTTTACAAAACATTACGCACAGTTCTCTACATTAGGCACAACATTCAAATTAAATTAAAATCTCTTGTGTTCCTTTGGAAAGCAACATCAATCAAAATGCTTTATTTACCAAGTGTCAACGCCCACTCCTCACAGCTGTAAACACTTAATTGTTCACTTAGAAATCAGACCTTTAGCACTGTCAAAAGGCCACAGATGAGCTCTCCTGTTTTTGGAGGAAAATGAAGGTCAATGGTGAAGCAAAAGCTAGAGCTCGAGGAGGACGAGGACAAAGACGAGGATGAGGAAGGACAGTTGTCTCAGGTGAGATCAGGACCACTTTGGTTGACCATGTGTTCAAACATACATTGAGACTGGGCAGAGAGATCAGTCCAACCTGAGCTGCTACACAGTTGCATCATCTGTACATTCAGGGTAAGTTACCTACTATTTACTATATGCTACTGCTCTTTATGTACAGTATATACTGTAGTATACTGCAGTCCAACATATCAGTAGGCCTGTGTTACTCAGTGATTGTTGGCCAATGTTACAGTAATGTCATTTCATATCGGAAAAAAAGAAATTATTTTAGCTTACTGTAACCAGTCATCATATTTTGGGATCTTCTGCAGAACTGAGAGACGACCAGACAATGGTGGAAGACACTGGCTGTTCACACCAAAACCAGAGACCACTATTGTGAACAGGGTGGTGGCAAACGATACACATAGACAAATAAAATAGAGAAATCCAGAGTCACATAATTTTAGACAACACAATACTCACTAACATTCACCGGGTGGGCTTGTCTATATTGGACCATGTATGGACAGTGCAACCAAATCCATTTGATGCCATTTGAGCGAAACTCAGAGGATTAAAGAACAGCGCTAAGAATATGTGCAAGTAAGTACTATACTGTGAATTTACTATCATATCAGCACTGTATAGAAACATTATAGTACTGTAATCCAGTGTATTGTGCTTCACCATATTGACTGCATTAGGTCTATTTCTCATATTGTCTTGTCTGTTTCAGAGAGTCTTGGAGCTGCATTCAGCACATTTATATTTTTGAACTAGCCAAAAGAAAGGGATGGGGATAGAACATTATTGGCCATTGTGAATGTGCCTGGACAGCGTGGAGGGAATATCAGCATGTGCACAGCTGTTAGCCAGCAAGGCATCCTCCATCACCATGCCAACCTTAGTTCCTACAACACATTTCTAGACACACTATATGTCATCCTCATTCCAGCTGAGCAGAGGGGTGGACCAGAGGTATGTTGTCATCTGGGACAACGTGAGTTTCCACTGGGCTGCTCTCGTACACAACTAGTTCATCAACCACCCCACAATTTACTCTATACCTCCCACCATATTCCCCATTCCTGAACCCAACTGAAGAGGTTTTTTTTTCAGCACAGCGATGGATGGACCGCCATTCCCTCACATGCAGGCCTCTTCTCCAGGAAATGGAGGATGCTTTCTTTCCCCGCTGTTTAGCCAGGGAGAACATCGCTTGTGATTTAGATGAGGTGCTGTGGCCAGACCAAAAAATAGGAGGCAGGATGCAGCCTAATTTCTTTTTTTCTTACATTTTGCATTTGTTTTTTGTCTTTTTGTGTTTAGAGTTTTCAAGAAATGAGAGACATTTATTTATTTCGTGTTCCAAAATACTGCATTGTGGAAAAAATAAAAATGTGTTTTGTTACTGTATTGCATTTGTGTGTGTATGTATGTATGTATGTATGTGTATGTGTATGTATGTATATATATATATATATATATATATATATATGTGTGTGTATGTATGTATGTATGTATGTATATATATATATATATATATATATATATATCACTATAACAATCTTTTACAGTTACACTGGAAATGCAAAAGGTATTAACCTACTGACAAGATATTCATAGTAGTGTTTTGTGTTGATCACATCAGTGTGTTGTTGGCTGCTGGAAAGATCTATTCATTTCTATTCATGTGTGTCATTTTGACGGAAAAAAAGCAGATAAAACAGTTTTGTAGACTTTTGTGTTTGAAATTTGTAGACTTTTGTGTTTGTGATTGTTATGTTTTGAGAAGATGAGCCACAGATACAGAAAACGTGTGTAAACAATTGTGAAAAACTGTCAGAGCATTCAACAACAGGACATGGCAGAGTACTCTCATTACCTCAACGAGGAGGGGAAAACATTACCAGGTGGCAGAGATCCTAGCTTAAATAAACAGAGTCGAGACAGGGACACAAGTACGCTGGCTTTGCCCGTCTGTCTGTGCTGTCACTGCACTATAATTAAAAAGAAGGTTACGGGAGGGTTACTGTAATCATATAAGAACGTACAGTATAATATTATAATGGCATATAGAGCATGGGTGCCAACTTGGAACGGGAGGTATATATTTGTGGATTGTTCTGCAGCGAGTACAGTATTTCTCCAGTGAAGCTTGGAGGTTGTGTGGAACATTTGGAAAGGTTGTGTGCCAGGGTGCCGTGTTGGTTAAGTGTTTGTGTTGTGGTGTCATATTGGTTTGACGTTTTTTTTTCTTTTTCTGTCATGCACTAGTTAGATCTTTTGTTTTGGTGCAATGAGTTGTCAAGTGTTTTATACATCTGATGGATTTTGTTTAGTTCCCAAGTCAGATCACATACAGTAGATTCATGCACGGTTGTAGACTTGGCATTTTCCCTTTGCTGCCTCATAAAAAAGGAAACAGAACTGTAATTCACTTATGTTCTCTCACATATTTTTTTTTTTGAATTGCTTTGATTTTCCTCTGTAACACATTACCACACGTTTCAACCCATCAATTAAAGAAAAACACCAGAAGAAAAAGAAAAAAAAAAAAAAGATTACAGCAGACTGTCTGAAGGCTGATGTCACAGCTTGGTCTCCAACTCTGCAGCATCCAAGAGCCTGTCAAGGGCAAAAGCGTGGAGGGAGAAATAAGAAACTTGCAGGAAACAGAGGCAGACATGGAGCTAAATGGGCCAACTAATAGTCATCGTGGCCGAGAACATGCTGTGCCTCACCCAACAATTTTGTTGACAGAAAATGGTGAATAAGTAAACACAAACAAAGAATTGATTCACTGGCAGTTGAGGTGTTTGTATCATTAGAGAGTGAAGGGAAAGAAAGATGTTGCTGCAGGGCTCTTCACTAGCAGCAGCAGCAGCAGTCATTAAAGGGGTGTAGGAGGGGTAAAAGAGGTAGGAAGCCCTCCACCCACCTCTCCCACCCCTTTTCCTACCTTCCTTCCTCACTCCCCCTCCCACCGTGCCTCACTCACTCCCTCTCTCTCTCTCTCTCTCTCTCTCTCGCTCAGGCAGTCTCAGGACTTCGGGTCCAAGTCTGGAGAGGCACGGCGGGATCTGGAAGCGAAGATGCCGGCGGTGTTGGCCGTGGGAGTCGCTGTGCTGTGCGCGCTGGTGGCCGCTGTGGTGCCCGGCGGCGTGTCGGAGCCGTTGACGTTGGTGCAGGAGCCCGTCAAAACCGAGTCCTCGCTGCTGAAGCCAAAGGTTATGATCGCCATTGTGGCTCGTAACGCAGCGCACAGCTTGCCGCACTACCTGGGCTGCATCGAGAGGCTGGAGTACCCGAAGGAGCGCATAGCTATCTGGTAAGAGACACACAAGCAGGGATGCAGATTAAATATGAGCGAGATTGAGTTTAGTGTTTGGCTGACATGGCTACTACAATAATATGAATTTGAGACAAAGTTGTGTAAATAATTCTGCAATTAAGAGTTATTATATTTCATACAGTTGATCAGACTGCACTTCCAGAGCGGACACATGTCTCTCAGAGTGGATACAGTGCATGATGTGGACGGTGGTTCGCAGTGGAGCGTGTTATAATGAAAAGCAGCGTGTGTCCGCGTTAATTAATATGAGGTTGTCAGTGTCGGCTCGGAGACCTGTTGCTGCTTTTTATGATGCACTCACCTCGCGTGTCTGCTGGCATCCAAATTGCACACTGTGCGAGAAGATGAAAGACTTGTGCTCATGTTAGGGTTAGGTTTAACCCTTAATCACGCTTCCCTACGTCTGATTCAGCACAAAACCTGCGGAAACGGGTCTTTAAAACAGCAGGGCTGCCAGGTACGAAAGGGGCCTCACACCAGGTAGGGTCTTGTAGTGTGTTTTGGTCTCATATGAGCTGACTGAGATAATGTAAAGTTATCAAAGAGGGAGCCTGCAGGTGAAGGGGATGAAAGGAGACATTGAGTTGGTCTGACAGCAGGACTGGGGCGTGTAATAAGTTCTGGGAAGTTATGCGTAAAATCTGTGTGTGTGCGCGCTCCCTTGTATGGTCTGCGAGTTATGTGGGCACATAGATCAGATAGAAAATGTAGGGTAAAAAGTTGAGATAAGGCACGTGAAGAATCTAAGGTGATCTGCTCTGGTGGTTGGATGTTGCAATGCTTTCTCCCTCAGCGTCAGTCTCCCAGAGACCCTGCTGTACCCAGACTGGCAATCTTTTGTTTTGTTTCCCACCCCGCCCCTGGTGAATGTCTTGCTTTTGTTTGCAGGGGTACTGTCTGTTTCTAATTCAGAGACCCTCACCAAAACACACTCACACACGACAGAAACTCTACACAGAGAGAGGCCCTTATTCTCTCTGGAGCTAAGTGGCAGAGTGACTGAGTTAACATGGCTTTGTGAGTGGCTTAACTAACAGAGGAAGGGCCCCCATCAGTTATGAGTGGCATCTCTCCACCCTGCAGTCAGTGCAGTGAAAAAAAAATCACCAGTGTGTGTTTTGGGCAGATCAGTCCCATATGTCACACAAGTATGTTTGTTGTAACAGGCAAATGTCTCTGAAACAGACATTAATCATGAGAGAATAAGGCCACACAGATACACACACACACGCACACACACACATACACTAGGTCTTGCAGTAACGTCACTAACCTCTAATGGGACCGTTTTATTCACACAATTAGCTTTTATTTCAGCAGCCACAGACTTAAATATTTCCACCATTGTGGCCTTTTTTTTTTACCCACACTCACATTAACTGTTGTAAAGTTTTCTGATATTTATATAAGACTTTGTTACACTGTATGTTTTAAATACAGATTATTTGCAGACACATATGATATGAGCCTGTTTAGCACATGGAGACTTGAATTTGTGTGTGCAGTGACGTTGTAGTATGTGGGGTGCTGCTTTGTTTCTTTGACAATTATAAATTAGTATCAAAGAGTGGCATTTGAAAGCATTTTTTATGTTAGTGTGCAGATCTTTCTACACATGAAAAAAGCATAATTGATTTTATATGGTTAAACTGGTTTACAGATTGATATGTTTTTCTCTTTATATAACCCACATAGCTCCGTGCCATCTCTGTTTGTCAAAGTCCTCATTATTATTGGCCAACGTGTAAACAAAACCACCTATTAATTGCTAAATTGTAATGCAACTGTCACTAAAAGCATAAATCCACATTAAAGTGTTTTTACAATGTGTCACAGATCACTTATTAGTTCTAGTTAGTACTAAGACAATCAGGACAATTGCAGCTTAAAATCCAAATATTGTGTCTAAACTGAGGAAATAAAGTGGGACATTAGAAGAAGCCTCTCGGATGAGTTACGAAACCTCTTTAAGAATAAAACCGTAAATCCTGCTGCCTTTGACTTCTAGATAAAACGTTCCCACTAACATTTTTGTCTTTATTTGACAGTCGAGAGTGGTAAGAAGTTTGGGGAAAGAGAGAAATGAGTCAAGGGTCTCCAGCTGCATCTGGATTTGAGCCAACATGATATACATCTTAACTTGCCAGGTTTTCCCACTTTACTACTATCCAGAGCTTTTGTAGATGGATTATAGACATACCGATGTAAACTATCAGGGAAACTATCACAAAGAAGCAGAATAATGCCTACGGGGTCTGGCTGTGAAGCTCCGGTTTTTGTGTGGGGACATGATGTTCCACACATTTGTTCCTCTCCGGAGCTTGAACAGAACAGAGCAGCACAGAGGATAGTTTTCCTCTCTTCATCCCCCCTCCTCCTCTCATTTCAAACATACAATCCGATGGAGACAGAGCAAGGAGGAGTAGAGATGGTGCTTTTTCAATGTGTGTTTGTACTGCATCTGTGTTAATGAGACAGACAGATAAAGTGGAAGAGTGTGAATGATAACAGTGGAAGCATAAAGAAATCTTACGGGGATGAAAAGATACAGGACTTTTAGCAGTTAGAAAAGTTAGCAAAGTTCCCTCTCTGGTCTCGAGCAAAAGCAGTTCACATTATGATGGAAGAAATCATATGCTGCCTGATTTATCCTTAAAAATAATAATGTGCTTACAAATTAGAACACATTTTACTGTAGATTTCTTGACTTGGTTTGTAATTGCGTAGCCATCTGGAATGATCTTGACAGTTTAATATTACCATTTAATCCAAGACATACAATAAGATTTACAGCATTCTGCAAAACATGGAATAAGCAGAAAATCCACATGGTTACCAATGTTGTTAAAACAACATGATGACAGCAGACATGATGCGACTTAAACCCCTTAATGACTCAGCCATGCGACAAAATCAAATGTGCTCCCAAAAATCTAGACAGGTTTTGGGCTGATCTGAGGATATTTGGCAGACGAAAGTTTCCAGTTTGAGCCGGTTCACAGGGTAATCTGCACTGACCATCCGGCTGAGGTGTCCTCCCCTCTGACTCACTGATAGTCAGGATGATCAGAAAAATCTGCCAGCCTTTAGAAGTTTTCCTTTCAGTAAACGGCCAGTGATCTGACCAGAGAAGTGGCAGAGCAGTGAGAAAGACTCTCACACTACTGTTAAAGAATGAAAGAATGTAGGGGATTGTAGAAAGAGGGGGATGGTCAGCGGAGAGAAGGTAGTTAGGACAGTTGGGAAATTACCCAGGGGGCATTGAGCAGGTTTATTAATCCACATCCCCACAGTAGCTTGACCACATCTACTCTCCTCTTCTCCCTGAGCATCTGTTCTAACAGAACTACACCAGAACTATGATCTGCAAGGTGCTGCAGAAAGCTCAGATGCATTGTTTTTTGGGAATAATCTAGTCAGTGAAAGTTTGAGAAACCCTTTTTTACAGCCTTACTCAGTGTGACTGAGCCTTATAACAGATCCCGGTAGTTTCTATGAGTCAGGAAAGCAGCAGCAAGCAAAAAATCCTTAATTCAGACTTACAGATCAAGAAATATGCAGAAATATGCTTTCAGTCCTCAGATGACAGGTGAGATTTACATCTCTCACATGCAAAAGCCTCCTTGCTACTTATGTATCAGAGTGCACCTTCAAACCAAGTTAGCACTGTCACCTCACAGGAGATCTTGGGTTTGAACGTGACCTGTGCGTCTCAGGTTTTTCTTTGTTGCATGTTCTTACCAATGTCTGCATGAGTTTTCTCCAGTGTTGCAGAGTGTCAATGCATCTCTATGGCTCTATGACCATTTTCACATAAAGAGCTACAAAGACATGAGATACATAACAATGTAGAGTGACGTTAGTGACAGAAGGCTAACTGGACTCTACATGTCGTGAGAGGTGAAGTTCAGAATTCGTCAGCTTTTTTGAAGTGTTTTGAAGTGTGCCTGTAGGAGTTACTCTTGTTAGTAAACAGCTTCACAAGGAATGAGAGAGGATTTCATAACTGTCTGTTTGTCTTGACATCTGAGGCACAATATTGACAGAACATGAAGTTCAGGCAAGCCAGCTATTATTTTGCTCCTCACGCTGGTTGTTGCCAGCTGCCTGCTGCTTATTGCCTGCCGGCTGTGTTCGTGTGGTGAAATGCTTTCCCAGGTGCTGAGCTGGGGGGTCGTGATGATTTGTGGACTTGTCAGAGACAGACTGAACCATGAAGAGGATGTCAGAGCGTTGACATCATCGTCTTTCCTTGGAGGACTCGATTTGTTGCTTTTCATATGTCATGTTGTTTATTTACTCATTTATCACATAACCACTTATCCCATATTTATGACTGGCATTGTACTCTCTATACTCAGAAACAATGTAGGAATGGGGATGGATTTATGGTATGAATTTTCCACTTTTAACAACTAATTATACCTATTATTATTATTATTATTATTATTATTATTATCATTATTATTATTATTATTATGCATTTTCTCAATATAAGATGGTACAACTATTGTAAATACATCCCTCGTGATGCACACTAGCCCCAGGCATGACATAACTCCATATGTTAAGAATGCTCCACAGTTGAATAGAATAGACATTACTATTGTGCACTCACGTGGAAATTCGTCTTTGGCTTCTCAGACATACATACACTTAAAACTACTTCTGCCATGGATTAGAATACATGAGATAAAAACAATAAATAAGAGGGCCTGTGATAATAAACAGTTGGGATGAAAGTGCTAAAATAATAACAATAAATACATATTTTAAATAGACATCATAAAAACAGCAGCAGTCACTAATATCTAATCTAAAGGTCATTTGTTTAGTAAGGTGACAAAAGATGGAATAAAAGATCTCTTAAAGATGTTTCTTGGTGCTGTGGGTACCCTATATCATCTTCCTGAAAGGAGTTTTTCAAATTCAATAAACAAAGGATGTGAAGGGTCCTGAACTATTAATGTTGTTTTCCTCATGGTTTGTGTGGTGTACAGCTCCACTGTGGGGGTTCTGTATGATCTTGCTCACTGTGTTAACTATTTTTGTGAGCTTGCTCCTGCTCCTAGCCCCTAAATTTCCGTACCAGCATATGATGTTGTAGGAAATTATACTTTCCAATTAGACTTCTTTGCTCATGTCAAAGCCATTTAATTTCTTTAAAAGAAACAATTTTTGCATTGCTTTCTTAAAAAATGTAGTCTGAGTGTTCATTGAAATTTAAGTTGGTGTCTAAAATATTCCTAAATATTTAAAACTACCTACCGTCTCTACAGCTTGGCCCTCAATTGTAATTGGCAGATACATTGGTTGCCCACCCCTACTGTTGACAATGAGTTCCTTGATCGTGTTAGTGTTAAAGAGCAAAGCACTCTCTTGACACCATGTTAATAGATTGTTGATGTGATTAATGCAGGAACTCTCTAGTTCATCACTACCTTTGAACATTACAGACTTAAAAAGACAAACGTTGCTGTCATTGATCTGCATTTCATTTATATACATAAAAGAAAGTGCAGGAGATAAAACGCAACCTTGGGGCACCCTGGTATTCAAAATGATTTCATCAGACAGGAAGCCTTCTACAGAGACTCTTTGGGGGTGGTCAGATGAAAAGTCTTTGATCCACAGTGCAAGGTGTCCATTAAAGTTTAAAAAGTTGATTTAATAAAATGTCAGTCCTGATCGTATTAAAAGCTGAACTAAAATCAATCAATAAATAAATAAAATTTTGGCATAAGCCTCAAGATGCTGGATGTGTTTAGTAACCATGTGCAGTAGAGTTAATGTAGCATCCTCAGTACCTCTCTGTGCTTTGTAAGCAAACTGGAGGTTGTCTAGCTGACCATAGGCAGATGTTATGCGACCCAGTATAACCCTTTCCATGCACATGCATAAGATACTGGTAAGAGAAATGGGTGTGAAGTCATCAGGTGAGGAGGGGTGACTCTTTTTAGGCACTGGAATAATGGATGGATCTCTTCCATGAGAGTGGCACAACATGTTCATCAAACAGACCCTGGAATAATCTTGTAAAAACACGTTTTAGTTGATAAGTGCACCCTGCAATGGCTCTTTCTCTCAGACCATCTGGGCCTGAAGCTTTGTGTGGCCTTTTCTTAGCAAGACTCCCTTTCGGTAAGTGTGATAGGAGACAGTATCTGTGCGTAGGCAGTGTTGTTTCCTAGCCTCTCTGCTCATCATTGTATTGAGATTGCTTCATGCCTTGTTTGCATCACCAGTAATAAATTGTTTATCTATTTTGTATCTATGCTGTCGTCTGGATCGTTTAATAATCCCCCTCAGTTAGGCCTTTTTTCTTTAATTAATGCCATGTCTCCCTGAACAAAGGCAGCCCTTTTCTCGCTGAGACATAAGGAGGTTATTGTCTCTGTCAGTTCATTTGCATTCGCACAGTTATCAAAGAAAATGTCCCAGTTCGTATCTTCAATGCAGTCTCTCAGTCTCTCCTTGCAGGCGTCTGACCACAGTGCTACTTCTCTGACAGCAGACTTCTCCTGTTTGATCTCTGCCTTGTATTTCGGCAGCAGGTGAATGACATTGTGGTCTGACTTAACCAAAGGTGGGCAGGTCACCGCTTTGAATCCGTTGGGCATGTTGCCAAAACACTGATCTACAGTCTGAGAGTGCTGTGTAGAGTTGGCAGGTGACTGGAAATATTGCAAGAATTAAAATCCCCAAGTATGAAGATAGACTGATCCACAGATTGTGAGAGTGCATTGTTAAAACTCTCACATATCGGCCCAAATACATGCTTCAGGCCTCAGTGACAGATGTGCCATATATTCTGCAGCTCCAGCCAGACAATGTGAGAGATTTTATGTAATTGTTTTCTGTATCTATTATATCATGTCATAAGGAGTTTGATGTGAGATTATTAGTTACTCAATACCATATCCAACATCACACAAGCATTTGATGGAAATGATTTGTCCCTTGTGATATGACATAAATAATATGACAACTAATTATATGTTATTTTGACAAGTGTGCTGAATTATGCAGCAATTAGTGGACCATAAAAATTGTCTTGAATTCTGGGAAAAAATCTTTTTGACTGTCTGATTTATGCTGACTACATTGTTGTGTTTTGCAGTGGCCCACCCTTCTTGCTCTGAGTGCTAAATGTTCTTTTTTTAAAACGTTTTAGACCAGAACACGTCTGTGCCGTAAGGGAGACTAAATGTTTCCTATTTATTCACTTGGCCTGGATGCTCCTCTGGGTGTGACCTTGGGGCTAAAATGAATGGTCATACCCAGACTGGCAATAGCACTTAATTTAACTCAAAAAATGCAGCATCCTCATTCACGTCAGTGAGATCACTGCAGTGGCACAGTGTAAATCCTAGCAAAGAAATAAATGTAGGTTTGGCAGGTCTGGCAAAAATTGTAACCTGGCTCAATTTGTGGTAAGTGTTGGGAAAGTTTACTTTTTACTTATTGAAAATGTAATTATTTTACTTTACTAATTATTACAGCAAAAGTAATTAATTGTTTCATTATTTTTGGCCCACAGCAGGGGTTACACAACCACTAACTCTTAAAGTAATCCTACGTCTTTGATGTAGGATTAGCCAGGCTGTCTTCAACCAGGCAAGAAGACAACATATGAATGAGACAACTTTGAAGTTATTAAAGGGACATTTCTCCTCTTTAGTAGAGGCTAACTGCCACCCCACACTTCCAGCCCCTGTGCCAACATGCTCCGCCACAGTCTGTCCAATGAAACCAAACAGATACAGCAAACAAGCCAACGCCTAACTTGTCAAAACAGTTAAGTGTTACTGGAATTTAGTAACTTTTAAGTAATTGCTGTATTTTAAATTTTACTCCCTTACACTGAATGCCCACTAAATCCAAATGTAACCATCACCCCCTGTGTGGTAGAGGTGCCCCTTTTTCTTTCTTGACCCTGCCCCTCAGAGAGTCTATGGACACCACTGACGGTTTTGTGAAGTCATTCTTTTTTTTTACTTTGTTGGCTTTTATTTACTGAGCAGATCTTTTATTTTTTTCATTCCATCTGGCTGACAGATATTAGAATAAATGGAAAGAATCAAACAGGCTGAAAAGGTTATCAGTTTTGGGATGTTGGATAGTTGCCCCGTGGGTTTCCCCTTGCCAGGTGTGTTACCTCAGGCCCCATTCCTCTGTAGGAACACACTACAGAAGCACAAACTGTTTCGGGTTCTGTCATGCAGGCAGTTTGGCCTTTTGGAGAGCAGTTTATTCAAGTGAAAGGAATAAATTATCTAGTTGGGATAGGTTATTGTGTGTTATCTGGTGCTTGTGATTGATTAACTACATATGCTTTTGGTGAATATCAATATGTATTAGATCACAGTCCTGGCACTCTGTAATAAAATGAGTGTTTGATTATCTGCGATACTCTGGTTTAAGTTTGGGCATGTATGCACAGGCATGTGTGTCTCTTCTCACATGCGCTGTGTGTGTTTGATGGGGATGTGTGTTTATTTGAATGCAATTACAAACATAATGGATGTGTGTTTCAGCTTTACTCCCCTGGCTCAGTCGCTGTTTTCCGTTCACTTTTCCAATTACCACATAAGGCCCACAGGGAGCCAGAACTTCCATGTGTACAGTAACAAGCCACAATCATTTCTGACCTCCCAATCAGTATCACCTGAGGAATCATATTCTGCAGTCACATCCAATCCATGTAAAACCGTAAAGGTATTTAAACATCTGCTCTGAAATATGACATAAACTCCGGAAATGTAGGATGAAATTTCCTGATAAGAACTGAGGTACAGTAGCTACCCATATCCTCACCATTTTGGGACATTTCACGGAAAATTTGACATCAAAGCCAACCATCAATTCACAAACAACTCGTTTAAGTTGAGTCTCAGATGAGTTCAAATTAAATAGTCAGAACACATCTGGCAGTGTTCTGTTGCCATCCTGCTGTGAGAAATGTCAGCCATTGCTTTCCTGTAGTGATGTAATATCAAACATGCATATTTGAGGTACATTGCTAGTGTTGCTCTGGACAGTAAAATTTCACCAATCATTAGCACATGAAATGTAACTGTGACCAAGTTTTATCTGTTTTATACAATAAATAACCACAATGATATACAGACCAAATAAATGTCTCAGTTTCTCCAGTGTACATACTGTTCTGATGCGAATAGGACAGTAATGCTGGGCAGATGGCTTGTGGTTAGCGACACATTCAATGAGCGTTCAGATAAACTTGGGATGTATTGAGTCATGTTTTTTATTATACTGCTCAAATATCTGCAGGGTATCTGTGAAAATAAAGTAATTGCACACCTGATGATGCAGTCTTACTACTAGAAATTATTGTGGCCAATGTCCATTTGCCAAACACAGTGACTTCAGAGCCTAATCCTTGCCAGCCCGACACTGGGCCCCATCCAGCAAACTCTCTGTAAAGCTTAAGGGATGCAGCTGACGATTTTGTACCTGCCAAGAGTCAAACTCCATCTTCTCTGCCCTGTAGCAAGAAACTATTCATGGGAAACTTCTCTGTAACCAAAGAGAATTGACTTTCCAATCCCTGAGCTTTTTTTAAAGTCTCTATCTCTCTCTCTCCCCTGAAGTGGAAATAGCGGTTCCTGGACTTGGCTTCGGATTGTAAATTCTTGCTTAGATGCCCCATGTGTTCCAGCATACTTCCAGCAGTATTGTCAGAGCTTGGCAGCGCAGCAACAAAAGAGTTGGCAAATGCTGAAACACAATGGCATTTTGGTATGAGCTCTCTCATCTGGAGAGGGGAGAGGCCTGGACAATGAACAAGATTAGGTGAAGTGGACGTACAGAGAATGAGAGAGAAGAAGAAACAGGTCCACTGTTCATGTGTATGTAATGTTTTCATGAACACTGAAGTATTCAGCAGAAAGACTGGTGCTAATGTTCTCATGGAGGAAATATAATTTTAGCGCCATCCGTCTGTCTGCGTGTCATCAATTTTACTGCTTAACCACTGTGTTTCTCTTTCACTCCCGTCACTTCTCTCTCTCTCTGTCATTTCCTCCCTCTTACCCAACATCTCTGTGTTCCTCCATCACTTCTTCCACCTGTTTCTTGAGTTTTCTTGACCCTTACTCTGTTTCTCTCTGTCTGTTTTACTTTCATCTTCTTTCATATTCTTTCATAACCAGAATGTGTTTCAAATAACGAATTGCTATAATTACATGACTGAACTATAAATAGTTACTTGGCTACACAAGAGGACTGTAGAAAACTATATTGTATACTATATATGTAATATTGATTAAATGTAATACCTGTTATTGACATGAAGGTCAAAAAACATTACTATTTATTTTAAATATTACAAATATTTAGGGTTTTAGTGCCAGAAAACTATTCTAATCTGTCCATCTAAAATGAAAGAGGGTATGGAACTTAACTAGGAGCAGCTTGCTCTGATAAAGACTGAGTTTGTGTCCAGAAAATTTACCAAACTGGTCCAGAACTGCAGGGAAAGAAGATATTGGATTGGAAACGTACAAAAGTAGATCATCAGCATATAATGACATACTCACAGACTAAATGGCTTAAAAGCTAAGAGCCAGGGCAGCCTTTTCTGTTGCCATGGGATACGGCGATGGGCATTCATATGTTGAGAGAGATGGATACAGCGTGGGAGAATAAATAGTGAAAACCTTTTTGGTGTACAAGTATGTGCAAAGTGAGCAGCTTTCATGGGAAAGAATGGGTCCTAGCTTGGAGTCTGGTATCCAGTTATTGTACTGCACCCACTAGAAAGGGGGCTGACTTTATGATATCCGTCTGCACAGATGCCTTTACAGCAATACATAGTGGAATTACTGTATGTTCATATTAGACAATTCTGCACTGTATAATTTATGTCCAATGCCAATGTTCAGTTGCATTACAGGAAGTAGTGTGACGGGTAGTGATATGTTACAGCATAATCATATGGTAGATGGTCGTGAATGTTTATGACTTTCCACTGTAGGTCAGGCTTCTTGTCTTTTTTCTTTCCGATGGTCAACATTGGCTTCATTTAATATTTAACAAAGATTAATATCTTTCCCTAACCTTGCATGTAAATACTGAATATTACACTTTAATGCAAGCCTGCTTGCCTACTTTTGTTTACCCTGAAAGTCATGAGGAATTTCAGTCAGGAGGTCCCGTCTCTCCAACCCCTCCTCCCTCCCTCCCTTCTACTCTTCTCGTTCCTTTTCCCACTCCATCTCTCTACCCATCTACCCCCTCCTCTTTCTTCTTTGCCCTGCTCGGCCATCAAGAGGCCTTCAGCCACGTCAGCCTGCACAGGAGAGTCTCTTCTGCAAAGTCAATACACACACACATACACACACACTAGCCTAGTTATTATGTTTTAAAGGCATCTATGCTCAGGTCTGAAAGAGGGATTCTTGCCTCTTAATTACATGCAGGACCCAGTCATTATTGGCAGTGGTATTAGATAGTTTATTGAATCAACAGTCAGCTGACACTGGCCTGCTGGGGCCCTTCAGACCTGTGTTTACCTGAATGGGCCAGTCTTAGACACAAGCCTCGGTGTTTAAGGCCAGATGTCAGGCTTCAGTTGATCCCCTTTATGACACACTCGCTGTTATCCGACACGCTCCTGCTGTGGATAACCCCATCAGGTAATAGGGAGAGTAATGGAATGGGCTGATAATCATGTTGTGTGAAAGGAGAGGCAGATGTGACCAACGTGTTACCAAATTTTACTGCATTTCTGATGCTCTGAAATCTGACCCAACACTTGTGTTGATGACAGTTATTTTGGTGCTCATTATAAATACAATAAGTAATCTTATAGGATTGCGAGTGTTTCATAGGATGCAATATCTAATTTATGCTTTTTGTAGGATATCATACAAACTCAAAGAACTGGCATCATCATCTGTCAATTTGTTAACCATGTTTATTCTTGCAATATGCAACTGATCTGATTAAATGCTGATAAGACTTGATACTACGTGCTTAAGCACTGATTATGGACAGGTGTGTAATGGCTACAGGAATGAAGGATGACAAGAGGGACTGTTGCATGTAAGTAGGTGAAAGGACAAATGTCCCAGTGCGCTGAGATTAGGTAATGAGCAAAGAATAAATGGACATCTATGAAGCGATAGCGAGAGGGAGTGGTGGGATGTGTAGGTGAGGCCCCGGGAAGCATGTGTTGTCCAGATGCTGATCATAAAGACAAAACAGGGAGAGCCAGCCAAACCCTGCAGGCAGCAGAATAATGAGGCTACAGCTTACTGTAAACTTAGCAGAGCATGTGGCGGGAGCGAGAAAGATAGATGCATGGAGGGAATGGATGATATGAGCCCAAGAACCCGCATTATTATAACTTTCTATCAAGTACAAAGCTGCACCTAGAACTTGCATTTTGATATTGTTATACAGACATTTGTATAGTTTTGTTTGCAGTGCACCCCCTTTTCGATTTAGTCTCCATATCCAGATGCACAAATTGTGCAGTTTAAGTATCTGAAAGGAACTGCTAAAGCTCTTCGACTTGGCACAGAGGTCACAGCACAGTACAGTTCAGCTGCAGTAGCTGATCCTGCCTCAAGGTAGAGGAAATTGAAGGGAGTAAGCACATAGATGATTCCTGAAGAATGTGTCTAAAATAAAATGAGATGAAGGGGAAGATGCCTCATAGAAATGATTCATCTAAAGACAAGGATGACTTTACTCCAGGCTGTTTTGTTCTTCTTCTTCTGTGCTTTGCCTGATCAAGCATGTAGAAAACCCATAGTCAAAGCTGTTTCCTTATTTCTCCCCTTGTGTTTCACATATACACACACTGTGTGCATATGCTGCTTTGATGCATACATCACTAGGTCTCACATATCCAAAAATCATAAGGCACGCTAAGATGTAATGTCGGTAATGGAAAATCACACAGTGTACTCAGAGTCCTGAGTGCTCAGAGGGGCTGGGCGGTGGGAGGGGCGGGCTTGTAGGATGTGCTTGTGAAAAACGAGGGCCAGCAAGCAACCTTAGTTTTAAAGAAGACACATATTATCCTTAGTAGATGCATTTTGCTCTTTTATCATAAGTGATATGCACTTATGGTATATATCTATTTATATTCTAATCAGAAACTGCTTCTCAACACAGTTTAGCTACAAATCCAATGCTTTATTGGAAAAATCTGTTCATGTATTTACCATAATAAAATAACTGTTTCCACATTTCCTTTGCAACCATCCCCAAGGCATTCGGACACAAATCCTCTATTCTTTTGTAGACAACCGTCAACTTTTAGTGATTAATTACCTGGACACAGGAAACACATGTTCTGCCAAAATGAGCCTGTAAAAATAAAATAAAAAGGACTCCAATTAGAATTATATTCCTTCTGTTTGTGTGCCAAAGGAAAAGCATCATTAACTTTTTAATGTGATATGTGTAAACAAAGTTGGCTTGAGCCTTTATACGGTTGGTAGGGTTTTAACGAAGTCTGTCAGGGAAATCTTAATTCTTAATCGATGAGAACATTTTGTTCTACATTTTTGCGGGTTACGTTTAGCAGTAAAATGAAGTGACGTAAACGCAAATCCGCTTTTCACTTCCCTTCCTTTTTCATTCCCGCGCTCTTCTTCACTGTCTTTAAATGACATAAATATATACAACACTCCTATACTGTATGTTCCCACATACCGTACCATGTATTGTTCTTTACTTTACATCCCAGAAGTTCCCTCATTTTTAAATCCCTGCCTGGAGCTGAGTCTGTCATTAGGGGGTGGCGTGTAGGAACAAATTTATTTCCTCCAGCGATGTGCAGTTTAGCGGTTGAAGAAGCATGTAAATGTTTGTGCACATCTGCTCATTACTAGGGAGTCAGGTGTTTCAGTGTTTTGTTAGTCGATGTTAAAATAAATACTAGTCATCAAGAGTGGACTAATACACGCATGCACATGTTTGCTTGTACACACGTGTTTTTGCTTTCTACACACATTCTTATGACCTTCCACACACACACATGCAGATACATTTAACATTTTTAAAACTAGCTCTTCTGCAACACATAAATAACCACACTGCTGTAAAACCTACATTCCCTGGACACAATTTGAACGTTCTTATGTTTTGTCACACATCAGCGAGTGTAGGCATGCATACACACATACACGCACACACACACACACACACACACACACACACACACACACACACACACACACACACACACACACACACACACACACTAAGATTATTGACCACTGCATCTGCTTCAGGCTTTCGGCATCTCTTTAGATGCTGGTTATATCTGAACTGACTGAAGATGATTGAAATTCCAAAAACATGAGAGAGCTCTGCCTCTTTCTGACTAATCCATGTGTGTCATGCAAGGCTGTGCATGTATGTGTGATTTTTTCACGTGTGTAATTTGTGTTTATGTGAACATAAAAGCATCTCTGTGCATGTCTGTGTAAAAACAGGTGTTTCTGTATTGCTGTCTGTGCTAAACATGGTTAAATGGAGAGTGTCACTCACTGAAAAAATGAGCAGACAGTGTGTGTGTGTGTGTGTGTGTGTGTGTGTGTGTGTTTCTATCTCTGTCCAGTCAGTCTAAAATTGGGTGCAATTTTGGAGTGAGTACAGCGAGGAATATTACAGCAAGCAGTGGAAAACTCCATCTCACTTAGCGTGTGTGTGCGCGTGTGTGTGTGTGTCTGTGTGTGTATCCACATATTCAAGTCCCAGCCTCTGCCTCATGCTGTTGACCTTTCTTTTTGAAGGGCAATTTAAAGAGAGTGAGAGACAGGTGATATTTATTGTTCTCTTGTTCTCATACTCAGACGTTAGCAGTGTTGTGAGTTGTTGTTGTGCGGTTTTAATTTCTCTTGCACAAATTTATACACACACACACATTCTCATTCAGCTTATGCAAAAAGGTACCTGCAAGCTGAGTTAATTTGCTTTGTTGTTTTGGTTGCAAATCCTCGTTCAACACTCTGAGAAATTGTTAGAAAAGTGGCAACGAGTCTCTAAAGGAGTGTTAGTGCTAGGTGTACCTGTCTGCATATTGTAGTGCCTCAGATTAATGCCTCTCTCCTCTCTGACTCTTCAGACATTGTCTGCGCTCCAGCATTGCAGTTAATTAGGCAGTAAGGAAGCTTTGCAACACTGAGTGTCTGCTTTCACACCAGATAGTAATTAGACAAATCTGGAAGCCTGAACATATGTCTGAATATCATGTCACAACCTCTTTCATGTCACCTCAAGCTAACAACGATTTGCAGCTCTCTGCATTATGTTTCATTCTGCTTCACTTCCTCTGCAAATAGTCCTGAGTCTGACATGCCAAGAGGCTTTCTGTGTAAGGACAGCTGTTTACATCTTAAGACATACTTCAACAAGCTTTGTGGTAGTTTAAAGCATTAAGACTGTGGCTGTTACATGGTCAATAGTCTTCTTCATTTTAATGTCATCTTATGTTGTCTGTGCTTGTGTTCCAGGGCAGCGACAGATCACAATGTGGACAACACCACGGCCATGTTGAGAGAATGGCTGAAGGTAGCCCAGCGTGTCTACCATTATGTGGAGTGGAGACCCATGGAGGAGCCGAGGTGAGTCCCAGTTTAAAATCATTTATTAATATCTAGTCAAAGTAATTTATTTGTGAATTTGTGTTTTCTAATAAATTTGTGAAGATCAGTTAGGAGACTTTTACCTCTGTATCAGATCATATACAGATGAGTGGGGTCCGAAGCACTGGCCTCCCTCCAGGTTCAACCATGTGATGAAGCTGAGGCAGGCGGCACTGAAGGCTGCCAGGGAACGATGGGCTGACTACATACTGGTAAGATACTATTTTATTTTAGTATAAAGAAGCCACAATTCAGTCAGAGACACTCAAAGAATTGAACATTTACAGCAAAGGGTTATTAAATTAGACACATGCTTTATAATCAACTACATGACATCTGTGGCCCTCTATACTTTGCCTGCACTAATGCTGTGCTTCATTAAGTTTTAGGTCATAACATATGGATGTTTTGAATTGGATTTTACTGTTTACCTCACGTGTACCTGATGCACACTGGAAAAATATGTATTTAATCCAAGTAAATGTTATTGGTCTTGATTAGATTTTTAAAAAAAGTCTTTGTCTCTCTTATTTATTTAGTTTTACAATTGATATTTCACTGTGAGTTGCACACTCAGACCCCTGTCCATCTTTAGTTTGTAGACAGTGATAACCTGTTGACCAACCCCCGTGTGCTGAACCTGATGATGAGTGAGAATTTGACCCTGGTGGCTCCCATGTTGGAGTCTCGGTCTCTTTACTCCAACTTCTGGTGTGGCATCACCCCACAGGTACAATTTGGACATGAATTCATCCAACTGTCCATCCATTCAACTAGGTTTATAACCTCATCCTGATGTGTCCTCACTCCCTCCTCTCTTTCAGGGTTACTATAAGCGAACCCCGGACTACCAGCCTATCAGAGAGTGGAAGCGACTTGGCTGCTTCCCTGTTCCCATGGTGCACAGCACCTTCCTATTAGACCTTCGTCGTGAAGCCAGTAGGGAGTTGACCTTCTACCCCCCTCACCCGGACTACAGCTGGGCATTTGATGACATCATGGTGTTTGCTTTCTCGGCACGGCAAGCAGGTCCGTTTGAAACCCTCAACACATAACAAACTATCAGATTTGTAGTGGGGCTGCAAATGCCTCTCTGGACTGAGGACTGTCAGTGACTTCATTAATCATGTACGAGTCCATCAAGAGCTGATTTTTGATCACTCATAGTAAAGTCAACATGTGTGTATTACAATGAGGACTTTGTCAGATAAAGCAGATGAGTGAAAGCAGAGATAAATAGATCCATGTGTGTGTCTTGACTGTTTGTGTGGATGCTTGTAAATGTGCAACAATATCAGTGTTTGACATGAGTAATGATCCACAGGGAACAAACAGAACCATTAACCTTTCCATTTCATAGACAATAAGAGTGTGTGGCATTCGCCTGCCAGCACAGTAAAAAGTAATTACATAAAAGCTCTTACACAAACACTAACAGGTATGCAAATGCACAAAGGCGGATGCAGAAACACAGGGGCACAGTTCCATCCATCTCACAAATGAGTTCAAATGCTTAAAATAATCCATGTAATTAAACAGCATTCAGGAGAGAATATTTAACTTTTGCATTCACAAATTGAATTCTTAAAGGACCAGTGTGTAGGATTCAGTGGCATCTAGCGTTGAGGTTGCAGATTTACAACCAACCGAATACCCCTCCCCCTCCGTGTGTGTAGGAAAATCTACTGTGGCCACGAAACTTGCAAAAAAATGTGAAAGGCCCTCTCTAGAGCCAGTGTTTGGTTTGTCTGTTGTGAGCTACTGTAGAAATGTGGTGGTTCAACATGGCGGGCTCCATGGAAGAGGACCCACCCCCTATATAGATATAAAGGGCTCATTCTGAGGTAACGAAAACACAATGATTCATATTTTCAGGTGATTATACACTAATTAAAACATACTTATGAATGTTATATTCCATTTCTGTCAATAGATCCCCCTAAATCTTACACACTGGTCCTTTGAGCAATAAAATGCACCCCTGCTCAACACAGCACACTCAGGAGTTTGCTGCTACAACTTTGCTTGGTCTGGTATGACCAGTAGTTTATAGTAAAACATTAGATATTTATTGCTGTGTTCAAAGGTCACTGACTTTAGGACTGCTCCCTACTTCTACTGCTGTTACACTACAATTTAGCATTCACCATTATCCAATAAATGTCACTAGCAAAAACAAACAAAAGTTTAAGTCCTCCTGCTCTCAAAAATGTATTTGATGTTTGAGCTTCACTGTGCAGAATGATACATGTGCAGAGTTTAACACATTCATCTACTGAAGGTGGAAAGTTTCTCTGCGCTCACCTGAAATCTCAGTTTAAGGCGTGTACCTACGAGCAGAATTCATGACATCACAAGTAGTTTGGAGCCAGTCGCCCAGTATGCAACTTGCACAAGCGTGATGTGGAAACTTTAAACCTCTAGTGCATGTACATTGAGAATGGACAGTTAAGTAGGAGACATTTTGTGTCCAGCACTTAAACTTTTGAAATAAAAAAAATATTTGCATATTCATAGATTGTGGGTTTTTCAATGAGGGTGAAGGAGTAGAGGTAATTTTAAGAATTTCTAACCCACTCACTTATCAGTGGGTATCACCATGTCAGACAGATGGTAACATCAAAGCAGAGTATTTTTTTATTGGTCTTAAACATGTTTGGAATGGATCTTTAATTGTTAATATTGCATAATGAAGTGATAAACTAACACCCAATTTAATACATTTTACATGCGACACAGATTTTCTTTGTACAAACAGACAAAAGTCTAATGTAGTTGTTCATCTTGATACCATGAATCTCCTCTGCTGGTTATCAGCAGATGCCCTCGCAGAGCTTAGTTGTTATTCTCACAAGGCAACAAATTGTTTACTATTTATTTCAAGAAAAATATGAGATGGAAAAAAGATCCCCTCCTATTACCCACATTGTTCTAACCCTTGTTCATTAACGGGATCAAGAATAACTATAACTTTCAGGAACAAGCAGGATATTTGTTGTGGAAGTTTTTTAATTGCTTTTGTGCAGCACAAAGTCTTCAGTGTGACACCTGTGCTTATTCAGGAGGTTGAACCCCATGTATGTCTGTGTCTGTGTGATCCAGGTGTGCAGATGTATGTGTGTAACAGAGAGCACTACGGTTTCCTTCCTGTCCCACTGAAGGCTCAGCAAAATGTTGAAGATGAAAGTGAGAGTTTCATACACACCATCACAGAGGCTTTGAGTGAGTACACGCTTACACACGCAGTCTCCAGCTGTTGTGACTTTACGATCTGTCACTCCCTGCTTCACCTCTCTGGTTCTCTTTCTTCTCCTCCTTGACCTCCACGACCGTCCGTGATTGCATCCTGTCAGCTCTCTTTGATTTAATCTTCCACCTCCGTACTGTCTCTCCCCTCTCTCTGTTTATCCAACCCCCACCTTCTCTGCCTTTGCTTTCCCCTCAGCCTCCTTCACTTCTTCTCTCAGCTCACATTTTAAATAAATCCGATTAAACAAACCACCACAATCCAGAGGAAATTCAGTAATTTTTTAAATCCTGGTTTTGCTGTTTTAACCTTTTCCCTCCTTCCTCTCTCTGTCCACAGTTGACCACGATATTGAGCCCTCGGAGCACCTGTACTCTCCGCCATCACAGGATGACACAATCGGCTTTGATGAAGTGAGTTATGAGTGCGCTGGCTCTGCCTGGAGGAACAGGAGCTCAACAAGTTCTGTTCTGTCCCTCTGTATATTTAGTGTTAATCAGCAACTCCCACTTCCTGTTTTTGTACTAGTTTCCCTTTATTTTCTTGTATATCCAAGTTCTTCTTCTTACTATGTCTTTGCCCTAATCTCATAACTCATTGACCCTAACTCCTGTTTTTTTTGCGTTATGCATTTCTTATGCCACAAAGAGAAACAGTGACACTGACAGCACAATATGTACCAGAAAAAAACATTAATAATACACTAATTAAATCAGGTTTCAGAGCTAAGTAAAATATTTCCTTTTAACTAAACATGTTTTGATGTTTAGATCCTCCTGATAAACCTGAAGCGTCGGCTGGAAAGAAGAACCAGGATGCTGAAAACAATGGCCTCACTGGGTCTACATGCCAAGCTGATGGATGCAGTGGACGGCAAGTAGGTCACAAACACGCAGCCCAGCGTGCACTCAATGAACTGACCTGAGGCCTGATATAATCCTCTCTGTGATCAAGTCTTTTAAAGTTTAGTTTATTTGGCACAACAACGAAAGTGAGATTTTTTTCTACCTAAAACAGCTGATGCTCTGATCCTTAGTGTCAACTGTGATAATACTCTTCTTCTGTCTTCCGTCTGTCGCTACTGTTTCTGACATCTATATCCAAACATCCTGTCCAAACAGAGGGTTTGTAGGAATATGCTTGACTTACTTTCCCTCCTCAGTGCTTACTTTAATCCACTGTTGAGAATGCCCTAATCCCTCTTCCAGGCTTGGTTTGTCTGGCAATATGTATTACTTGTTGCAACTTGCCGGGTTTTGACTTTGCTCTGTTTTACTGTGAAGGTTTTCTCACCGACAATGGCTCAGCTCAGCTTCTCCCTCTCTCACAGGGCTCTGAACACATCCCAGCTGCAGGCGCTGGGTATAGAGATGATGCCAGGCTATAAGGACCCTTACTCTGGCCGAGTGCTGACCAGAGGGGAGATCGGCTGCTTCCTCAGTCATCACTCTGTATGGACACGGGTGAGGGCAGCAAAGTTTATTGTACTAATATGGGGAGGAAGATTCATGTACTGAACAGGTTGAAGGTTGAGGATCCTGTAGCAGCACAGATCCAACCTGCTTTGGTGTCCTTCAACAGGATACCAAATCACCTGCAGCTCCAGAGTTGCCTGAAAATAGAAAACAAAAGAAGCAATCATGTTTTGAAATCGTTTATCCATCTTTCTGTCTGTCTGTTTGACCCTAGTTTGCATTTCTTGTCATCATTTTGTAATGCACAATGTATACAAGATAAGATCAAATAGGACAGTAATCATGCACAATCACCAGGAGTGCTATAAAAGAGAGATGTAAGCAACTAACAAAACCACATGCATTTTTCCCTCATTTTAATGTTAGTGTTTTCTGATCACTAGGTGTTGGAACGTGGCCTTCAGAAGGTTCTTGTTTTAGAGGACGATGTGAGGTTTGAGCCCCGGTTTAAACGGCGGTTCCAGGCCATCATGGATGACATAGACAAAGCCCAGCTGGACTGGGACCTCATGTAAGAACACCAACTCCACATCTTTTCCCTGAGAAAAAAAGAAAATTCTGTTTCTGGATGAATTTTTACATTGGATGGTGAAGCTTCATTATATAAAGTAACACACTGTCTTCTCTTCTCTTCAGATATGTGGGGCGTAAACGCATGCAGGTACAGCAGCCGGAGCAGTCGGTAGATGGTGTAAACAACCTGGTTGAAGCCGACTACTCTTACTGGACACTTGGCTATGCGCTGTCACAGCAGGGAGCCAGAAAGTTAATGGCTGCTGAACCCTTAACAAGGATGATGCCTGTTGACGAGTTCCTGCCCATCATGTTCAACAAACACCCCAAGTCAGTCTTTAGCCTAATTATATAATTTTTTTAAATTTAAAGTAACAGTGCTAAATGGATAAGATGCACGTGTAATTTAATTTAAGGCGTGTTATGCAGAAAACCACAGCTACAGAGAGAAGTATTACTGTGTACTGGTCACAAACACAGACACAAAGACCCTTTTAGACAACCTGGTTTATGAACAGACACACTAATATTTACTGAGGACCACAAATAGATCATTGCAGGTGCACAACACTCTTACATAAGAATGCACCAGGTAATCCACATTCGGAAAAAACACAAAGATGCAAAGAAGTAAAAGCTAAATTTAAATTACACGGTTAGAGAAATTTAAGCATGCATGGATCCTGTGCATGCCCAAAAGCAGACTCGAGGGCCATAAACCAGAGTAGAAACATAGAGAGACCTTCAGTAATTATACATAGACACAAACATTTATGTTCATGTGCCTTTTGTGACTATTTAGACTGTGTAGTTTCCTAGTTTGTGCTGTGGTGGATGACCACAACCTCAAGTCTTAGTTATGTTCCCTATATATCTCCTCTTCTATCCATTTTCCCCTCTCTACTTCCCACTTTCTCTCTTTTTTTTTTGCTAAGTTTGCCCCTTTTCCTTTCTTTTTCTTTGCAGCACCCCTCTCTTCTTCTTCTTCTTCTTCTTCTCTGCTCCCTCACACACAGGGCATGGATTGTTCTCGGGGTTCAGTAGGCACATACAGCACACACAATGCCTCCTTTTCTGTTTTTTTTTTCTTTGGGGATTCCTGCTGAGCCCTGCTCTCCTCCACCTCTGCCTCTACCTCTGCCTCCACCCCCTTCTTCTTTCCATTTTCTACCTTTTTCTTCTTTAACCCCGTCCTGCACCTTTCCTGGCTGTCCCCTCTTTCTTCTTGCACGTCATACCATTTTTTATTCCTTTTACATCTCCTCAACAAACCTTTTACTTTCTGAACACCCGCTCCCTCTCTGTGTCACCGTCTCCTCCTCCTCCCCCTCCTCCTCCCCCTTCCTTCTCTCTCTTTGAGGAATGTGGGCCAGCAAGGCTCTTCCTGCTGGTTGGAGAAGGGGACAGGATTCCCATTGATAGAGGCCTGAGCGTGGGGGTGGGGTGGGGATGGACACTGTGAGTGTGTGTGCGTGTTACTGTATAAATACATGGAGATGTGTGTCTAGTGTGGAGTGTATAGGTTACTGGATAAATACACTATGTGTGTATTCAACAGTGAGAGAAGGTGAGTTTGTTCAAAAGTGAGAGAAATAGGAAATATGGACAGAGATGTGGAGCGGTGGCAGGAAAAATATGTAAAATGTGTTATTGTGCATTATATAAATCAACAGCAGGGGATTATGCCCTCTGTTTACATTGTGGATATTATGTCAGAGCTTTATTTGTTAGGGGGAACATTTTACTGTTTAAGGAGATGCTTAAAAATCTGTCAAGTAAAATCTGTCAATTCTCAAAAGCAGATAAAAACACAGAAGCAAGAGAAATAGAAGTTAAATGGCCTTATTGAATGAAGACAGATGTTTGAGTGTGTTTGTGTTTTAGAGGAGGTCAGCTCCATTGAACACTAATAAAGGCGTAGGGTTTCACTGTCCCCATAGAGTGCTGACAGGCTTTAAACAGGCAATAGAACGGCAGGGAATTGACCTCTACAGTGACCCCTGTCTGCACGAGTGTGACTCCGCCAGGCTGACGTGTCACACCCAAATATCCCTCATTCCTCCCTCTGGCCCTTCTGCAGGACCATGATGACAGGCTGATAGCACTGTAGTAGTCTTGTGCGGTTTATAGTGTTCAACAATATAATGGTGGTTTACATTACTACATGAAGATGTAGTAATTAACTTTAACTTTCTGATGTTTTTATGCCTGGTCTTAGTAGTATTTAGTAACTCTTTACAAGTGTGGTATTTCTATTTTGTGCTACTTTCTACATTTCAGAGGGAAATATTGTGTTTTTTACTCCACTACATTTATCTGACAGCTATAGTTAATAGTTATGTTTCAGTTTTTTACTAATAAAACTGTCACGAGCATCTAAAATATGAAGCATAAACCTACTCAACACTGTTTAAAGGAGTTCATCTTTCTTGAGTGGATCTACAGAATCTGTTTAAAGATGTTTTTATCATTATTTACAAAATGGCATACCATATACAGATTCAAAGTGTGGCTGCAGTTGAGAAGAGTTTCCAGTTTCCCTTATTTGATGTCATCTAAATTTGCTGTCTGTGGTGAAATTTAATTCCAGTATATCGAATATTGACCTTCCTGTAAATAGGATATGATAACTCAGAGTTACAGCAAAATGCTACATACTCATATTTTAATCTGCAGTGATTGCACATCTTACTTCCTATTAATTTGTGACATTTGGTATAAAGCAGTTACACAACACATATTTCTAGATTTCAAGATTTATAGGCACTGAAATAAAAAATAAAATTACTAGTTGACTGTTGTGATCAGAATTACATCTCCCTTCATCATTATTAGCTCTGAGAAAATTAGTCAATCAACAAAGACAGAAAATGATTCAAAATCTTTTCCCTCTGTCATTGTAAACTGAATATCTTTGGGTTTTGGACCATTTTGGGTAACACAAGATGTTGCTTTGTTGGATGAAATGATTAATTAGAAACCAATCAAGAGATTAAATGACAATTATGATGATTATTTCTCTTTTTCTCTCCCCATCCCTCCCCTGTCCTGCTCAGTGTCGATTACATGTCTCACTTTGAACCGCGAGACCTGAAGGCCTTCTCTGTGGAGCCACTGCTCATCTATCCCACCCACTACACTGGGGAGCCGGGCTACATCAGCGACACAGAGACCTCCACCATCTGGGATGATGAGGCCGTGGCCACCGACTGGGACCGGCAGCACGCCCGCAAGACAGCTCAGCAGGGTCGCATCCGCCCCGTGGCACAGAACAGTGTCACTGGAGACTCGCCGCCTCCGGCCGCTCGGGCCTCACGGGATGAACTCTGATACAGAGACCTAAGACTCAGAGAGAAAGACTCATGTTTACTATACTGTGTACACACAGTGAATGTCATGTGTACACACACTTGAAAAGACATTTGAAATGCAAGCAAAGATACTGTACATGTATACACACACACGCACACACACACACACACACACACACACACACACTGGTGTCCAAATGGATAAAAGCAGAATTCTGATGTCAATCTAGTCTGCTGCCTGATGAGGGGACACAGAGGAGAGGAGGAGGACGAGGAAGATAAGAATCCGGGACGGGGGCCCAAGGGCCTTTAACAAAAGCTTTATTTATTTCCCATGTGCCTCCTCTGGGTACGTGGAGATGGTTACGGCCCAAGGAAACTTAAGCAACACATGGAACAAAGCTAACATTATTTGCAGGATGCGAAAGAAAAAAAAACATCGTAACAAATCAATTTTTATATTGTTAAAAAGATTATTGTTATTTAAAAAGAACAGATGTCTCTAATGGACAGCCAAGGAATAAAAGAATCATAAAGCTGTCTGAAAACAACTCTGAACTGTGTGTGCGCATGTGTGAGACTGTGTATCAGTGTCCCTGTATGTGTGTGCGGGTGTGCACATGACCACGTGTTAAAAGAACTGAACGTGTGGATTCTTTCCTAAGTGGAAGGAGGGAGGCTGAGATATTGTACCCAAGGGTGTCACTGCTTTAGATGATGTCAGACACACACACACACACACACACACACACACACACACACACACACACACACACACACACACACAGAGCAAGCAGCAGGGCAGTAACGGATGTTACTCATCTAAGTGTTTCTGTCATTGCCAGTATCTCACATGCACAGCGGGCTGGTCCTGCTAGTTAGCATTAGCTCGCACGTTACATGTAGCCTGTAGGACATTTCATCTATTTCAGACCCCTGCTTTCAGAATTTGTTACATATTTGAAAAAAAATGTGATCACTTGATTGTTAATGTCCTCAAAATACATTCATACCGATCCTCTCATACTGGCTAAGCTTCATTCAGTTGTGTTATTGGGCTGAACCAATAAAACAGCTTCTTCATTTCTGTATTTTCACTCACTCTGCAGCCCAACCTGATGCAGATTCATCTACTTACTCTTAATGTTGACTAAAAGGTTTTATTTAGTTGCTTTTATTTGATTTTTAGCATTGCGGCGATAGGAAAGTTTTGGAGAGAGATGCTAATGAAATTCCAGGCCAGATGAAATTCCAGGACAGCAAAATAACTGAAAAAAGCACTGCACTCTTCTTCTCTGTGGGACTGGAATGGAGCTTTCATTAAGTAATGTATATTATTGTTTAATCGGTTGAGTAGCATGCATAAATTTGCTGCAACCGTTCCCACGACCCTCTGATATCTCCTACAACTGAGGACAGACTTACAGCAGCTTTTCCTCTCTAAAACCTCCTGTGACGTTACACAAAATACTGATAAAACATGAAAGAGGCTGCAAACGCCTAATAAATGTGAGGTTTGAGAGGTGATTGTGTAGAAGACGCTCAGCGGGTGTGTTGGCTCCCACTGTTTGCTAGCTGAGTGAAATTCTGCTCACTGTTTTATAGTTCCTGTCTGCTGAGGGATCTGACATGGCGAAGGATGGACAGAGAGGAGGAAAACAGATGATGGTGGAGGTTAGAGGTGATGTGGTGAGGTAATGGATGAAAGCAAGAAAGACACATGAGGAAAGCTGAAGAATTCAGAGGAATACAGGAAATCTTGTTAAATATGAATATTCTGGTGTTCTGGTTCCTCTGCTATCAGGTATTCTTCTTATTTGATTAGATAAAATGTTGTTTATTACTAATAACACTTCAAGCAACACTGGCCAGATTCTACTTAGTTTTACTGTTATGTAGAGACATTAGTATCTTTATAAGATGCTCCATTTGCAGGTTTGTTTTCTCAGGTAATGTCTTTTTGGGGCTGCCATGCCAGGAGAGGGATTATGCTGCCATCGGTTGGTCATATGTGAAATGGCAACTTTCACAAATTGTGTGAGAGCTGCACACTGTTACCGTAGCTCTTTATTTTTCTTTATTCCGCCGTTTTCTGGCGTCTATCTACTTTTGTACTGTTTGTCTGCCAAACTTTGTTTCAACATCAAAATGTACATCTATTACTTTTCTTTATTGTACCATGTTTCATGGACTTTATATAATATTTTAAAGTATTAAAATTTATAATGGCAGTCTATAGGAGGAATTGTCAAACTGAGTTGGAACCTTTGTCACTTTGAGGCTCAACTGCTCGGATATCCCTTATCCTACAGACCCCATTCAAACTTTAAAACGTTCACAAAACTTTGAATTTTCAAAGTTATCAGATTGTGTTGTGATACCTTTTGTACTTTCGGAGCAATTTAAGGCCAAATTGAGGGCTTTCACAGCGGTTTTTTAAACCAGAAAAAACAAATTCTACACACGTCTAACTCCCACAGTTTTAACTCCTCAAGCACATATCATACCTTAAAATGTTGCCACAAGCCTCCTCTCTCTCACAATGTAAATACATTTCTAAATGTTAATTGATAGGGAGTCCCTGTCACACTCTTATTGACTGCAGTTCAATCTGCAGGCTCTCCACTCACTACCATTTCTTAAACTTACAGATTCTTTCTTCCTTCAAACACTCTGTACTCGTTATACATCCTCACGCTCTGCAAGTCCTCCTGCCATTAATTATGTACAAATTTCTGACCTATAAGCTTTGTTTTAAGCAAATCAAATTTTCCTCAACAAAATGTGAATATGTGCTCCATGTTTCAGGGATCTCTGCTGGTCCTGTGGTTAAACCCTGGTAATGATCGGCTTTCCCTGTTACAAGGTTCTGGTTCTGATAACAAGGTTCTGGGCTCGAGCCCCTCACAACACTGCTCTTATGAACAAAGTTGCTTTAGATGTTCATCATGTACCATTTTTCAATGCGACTCCAGCACTTTTCAGTATCATTATTTAACATTTAGATATATATGTTATATATATATGATATGCATGTTAGAAAACAGTCATATTTGTCACCAGGTAGCAGTATATCTGAATGGTGCTGTGGTTTAAGAACTTGCCACTTCTGTACCCCTTTTAGATCCAACGGTTGTGAGTTTAAACCCGTCTAAGGTCAGCACTCTTCAGTAGAGTTGAAGGTGAAATAAATGCAGATGTACGCAGGTGCTGCCAATCTACTGATTGAGACTGGCAGAACTACAACACATATTTTCTATGCAAATAAAAGTCTAAATATGAAAATCTTATCTCGCTTACTGTTTGCTGTGTGACATGTTGGCTCAGTGCATAGCATGGCTGTCTTACAAAAATTAGGTCATGGGTGCAATTCGACCTGCGGGCATCATTAGACTTGGTAGATTTTCAATACTATTCAGCTTCCAGGGGACACAAAAGTTACATTAAAACATGATATTTCTGCAATTCTGTTGTCTTTAATAAAATGAAACTCGGTACACAAGTTCTCCATGAGAATGTGCACAACATATTGAAGTCTGGCACCAATAGCCCCACCTTGTGGCCTTTAGTAAAACACCACCATACTACTTATTAACTGCCATATCTCTTTAATGTAATTTTCCATGGTAACCAAATTCAGCAAAGTTGTACACATGGGGATGCTGAACAAGTCTGTAGGATTTAATACAATTTCAACTGTAGGTGGCACTAAAACTTGCTGGAGCAGCAGCAGCAGCTAACAGCTTCCAGCTCTCACACGCATTTTCCTCAGGAAATGCAGATTCTAGTTTTGATTTCATCCTTTATTTAAGGAGGTTGTCTCATTGAGATTAGGATTCCTTTTTCAAGAGAGATCTGAGTACAAGAATAAACATATACTGTTTAAGTGTGGACTTAGACACAGAATTCATACACATGTTTGACATTATTTTCACATTTAAATAACGTCAAATATCCACAGAGAGTTTAATTTTAAAGTTTTTTGGAGCTCATTCCATATGTACGGACAATAGTATTTGAAAACAGTTCTTCCAAGCTTCCAAGCTTTCCAGCTAATGTTAAAATGTCCTTTGACCTGACATTGTAAGCATTGTATGTGACCAGAGGTAATGAGGCAGTTTTTGAAGTAGGGCCTTACACACATAAATATTAACATAAAATGATGCTCCCTTCCGTTGGTTAAGGTGAACTATACCATCTTTTAATATAAGATGCAATGGTGAGTGAGGAATTTATCACCTGTGATGAAGTGCAGCGAACTGTGATACACAGAGTCAAGAAGTTTCAAATGTGAAGGGAGAAGCATGCATATATACAATATCACCATAATCAAATGCAGACATAGTTGTAGATTGTAAAATGGTCTTCTGATGAGTAGAAGAGAAGCATGATTTGTTTCTATACAAAAATCCAAGGTTGACCTTCAGTTTGCTTGACAGGTGTTGCACATGGGTCTTAAAAGTGAGGTGATGATGAATAAAAAAGGATCAAGAATAGGCCCTTGTGGAACACCTATTCTAGCCTTAAGAACATTTGATTTGGAACCACTGGAAACTATGACCAGATTGTACACAATCAGCTTTACGAATCCTGCTAAATAATCATACCATATAAATATCATATAATATATTATAGCATTTATTAGGATTAACTGCTGCCCATGATCAAATGAAGACTATAGAAAATGATCAAATGTTTGCATTTCTCTTGGGGCAATTAGCTGGTGGAGGCTGTACAGGCGCTCTCTCTCTCTCCCTCCCTCTCTCCCTCTCTCCCTCTCTCTCTCTCTCTCTCTCTCTCTCTCTGGTAGATGAAGAGGTGAAAAGAATCAGGTGTTTAAGAGTGCATTGGTTCAATGTAAATGAGAATAAAAAGTGTATTAGATATAATTCTCTGAATGCTTTTCTTTCTCTACCACACTGCAAATACAGCACAGAACTCAATCTCAGTCCATACACTGTTAATAATATAATAATAATAATAACTTTATTTGTATAGCACCTTTCATTCAAATGCAGATAAAAGTGCTTTACAACAAAAGAAATTACATGCACAAAGTGCTTTACATAAAAAAAGACATACAAGTTAAAATAAAGTGAAAATAGAATATATAGAATTTTTACTTCAGTGGTTGTAATTTGAGACTTAATAAACAAAAACTCAGAAAGTATTTTGCCATGTGTACACAATCTATAAATTGGCAACTAGGTCTCTGAAGCCATAAACATAACAAAACCACCCTTTTCCCAACAGACACAGACTCACCACCAGTCTTGATTAACTGAAATAAGCCTCTTTCAACTTACTCCAAAACATCCTCCCACGGGTTTAACCTCACTGTGAGTCTTATCTGTGTCGGCCGCAACCCGAAGCTGCCCCGGAAAAAACAAAACAAAACCAAAGAAACACCCTTAGTGGCCCTGTGATGGTTAAAAAAAACACACACCACAGTAGTCTTCTTTCTCAAACCTACCAACCACTGACCTCAGCACCCATGTAACACAAGATGGAAAATAAAACCCAACTGATAATAATAAAAATAATATAAAATAAAATAAAGTGAAACTAGAATACATAGGATGCATAACATAAGATGGAGAATAAAACCCACTGACACATAAAATGGAATACATACTGAATAATAATAGTAAAATAAAATAAAACAAAGTTAAAACATAAATTACATAAAATATATAAAATCAAGTAAAATACCACATTTTAAAAGAATTAGCATTAACATTAGCAATTAGCATTAGTGCATAGTGTGAAGCAGACTGAGAGTAAATGACAAAGGCTGCAAATAGTTGAAGGCAAATAGTTAACAAGGGAGTTAGAAATGCTGTAGCTTGTAGCCCATTAAGGGCAGTGTTTATACTTCTATGTAATTCTCCTCAAGACAGACAGAAATGAGACAGAGGGAAATGGTGTTAAATGAAGTGGAGAAATCACAACTACAGTGTGGACTTGGCAGTCACACATCACTCCCCCTGCTCCTCCTCCTCCGCTACTTCCTATTTTCTGCTGTGGTAGAGTGCAGTACTGCTATTTTATGGAGGGATCCTGTACTCAGGTAAGAGGAATATTGTCGAATTAAATACAGAATAATTATTTATCAGACTTTCATGTGCCAAAAAAAGAATCTCTTAACTGTAGCATGTGAGATTGGGTATTTAGTGCTACACTTGTGCATTGTAGGTTTGAAGCAGAACTGTTTGAAATTAAATATTGACATACAGTACTTTACACTGTATTAATAATAAGTTAACCTTGGGAGTTGGGAGGAACACTGACTGTCTGTGTAAATACTTGACCTGCATTTATATTATACGTGTGTACTTGTGTGTACAAATGGGTTCTTCATGGGTTCTTGCATCATTGTGTATATGTGAATGTGAATGTGTATCAGTGTGTGTGCTTGTGCCCTGTGAATGTACATTAAGACGGAAAGATAGAAGCAACTGAGCGCACACACACAACCTTAGTTTACTGGGCCAGTGTCTGAAATATTCATCAGTCCAAGTCTATCCTTTTGCTCTCTGATTGCTCCTTCTCATCTCTTTTCAAAATGGACTGGCTTTTATCACGCCAGCTGATACTATTTATGAAGCATGCTGTCATGTTTTATGTTGTTGTTTCCTGCCTTCCAGAAAACTCATTTCCATACTGTATGAAAATTAACTTGTGGATGATGCTTAAGTTATGCAACGTATCACACGCCACATCTTGCCTGCTTTGCAGACTTCAAATCAAACTGCAAAAGCATTTTCAGGCAGCAGTAACACACCTCGCACACAAATTAACACATGATGTCATTCTGAATCTCTAATAAGTTGCAAGTGTGTGTATGCTTTACTTAACATTAATATTACAGTGATGTAAATTATTGATGAGTTGTAGTAAATTGGGTGAAACTATCACTATGCCTGTCATGTAATCATTGTTTTAACATTTGATAACTGTACAAAAGTGATCCAAATATTTAATCATAATTTAAACATGATTACATTCATCATCAATGTAGAAATCTCTGATGTAGAAAAACCCAAAAGCAATTATTGAACAATGATAAGTTTGTTGAGGCGTGTTAACTTTTATGAACATGCATATATTAAACTACAAACATTATGAAGTATGAAGCATTGCCGACATTTACAATAACAGTAAATGTTCAAAAATTCATCCTGGTGTAAATGTTGCCATTTTTATATAAAAAACCCATATTATAAACTTTCAAAACTTCCTTCTAACTTTTTTAATAATACAGTTTCATCAAATTATATTACAATAGAGGATCAGCTATATGAAAAAGAGGCAGATGGATTCACCAAATATTGACAGGTGCCTCTACAGATTCACACACAGATACACACTCACGTGCTACTGGATGCCAGTTTTAAAATTTATAAACCTGCTTAAATGTCACATGCAGGGGTTGTAATTTTTGATAACAGCTATCGAAATACAGAATGCATTTTGCAGTGGCAATATAGCTGAAATGTGTTAGCAAGACAGGGTTGCATGGGCCTGCTGCTTTCACATCTCAGCTGGCAGAACCATAGTTTGCAACCTTTTTGGCTTGAGAGCCCTTAAAATAAAGCAACGTGTGTCACTGGTTGCATATATCTATGAGTTATGACAAGATTAAATAAAGAGTGATTCTCTACCTGTTTTATCGGAATATATTTTAGAAGCCTGAAGAGGTAAAGTTTTTTTTAGCACCATGAACGTTTTTTCTACTATCCTGTTAAACATCTTGCAATCCCTCCGATTTATCACACATACAGACACCAAATGCAGGAATCTTAGTCATCAAATCACAGCGGGTGATTAGCTAGTGTTACTGGCAAGGATTGCATTACTTGATGATTCTTTATATAACAAAGTGATATTGTTGCGTAAGGGGTTGAAATGAGTCAGTGATGCTGTGCTGAGCAGGACAGAGACTGGTGACTAACAGTGCTGTTGTAAGGCCATGTCCTTTTGCTGGATAACGGCCTCACACATACGCACATTTATGTACGTACACAATCCACACATGCACACACGTGTTTGAAAAAAATAAGGAAGCAAAAAAAAAAGGGGGGGAAATGGAAAAAGAAAACATTGTTCTTGAAACATCCACAGTGCCTCCTCCACCCCCTTCTCCTCTTTTGTTTTTCCTTTTCTCCCTATCAGTGATACAGAGAAAGTGCCTCCTTCTGTTCTCCTCTTCAGACTGATAATGAGTAACTGTTCAGTGTCAACAAGAGCTTCTCAGACCTCTATTGCTCAGTGAGTTAATGTGTGTGTGTACTAGGCGATGGAGTGTAGTACTGTCACCATAGAAAGTGCCCAGGCTGCACTATTTCAACAATACTCAAAGACAATGCAAAGACAGGAAAGTAAAACTTAAAATAATATCATTTATTAAAAGGATTTCTGTTTGCTACATGATATCCTGTAAAAATAATTTCCAACAAGGATTAAGCAGAAGAAGGAATGAAGAAAAGACATTAATTAGCCCATTTGTGTGTTTATTGTGTTCCCATGTTGACCAGCAGAGGGCAGTGTGGAGTTGTGTAAACTGACATAAAAGCTCAGTTACTGCTTGTGTGGATGTCTGTGTAATAATCTACGAGATTATGGGAGAAAATGTTTAAAATAAAACATCATAATGTGTCACCTGTCACCAGTTGTGGTTTTAGTGCCGGAAAGTAGCCAAGTACATTTATTCCAACACTGTACTCAAATTGGATTTTAAAGTCTTTGTACTTCACATGACTATTTTCATTTTCTACTAGTTTCTACTTCTAGTTCACAACATTTCAGAAGAAATACTGCACTTCTTATTCCACTATCTTTATCTGACACCTATAGTTACCAGTTATTAAGATTGTACATACAAAACAGACTAAACTACTTTACACAATAACACCTCAGTGATCAGCATTTTCTGCATAATGAGTACTTTGATACTTTGAGTACATTTTGCTGATGATTATTCTGTATCATTGTGATATTGCTATTTCTACTTAACAGATCTGAATCCTCCACTACTGTGTGATTTTCCTCTCTTGTATACTACCAGCTGTAAGATTTCTACCCGGTTATACAGTATTTGCTGTTCAATAGAGATGTCTCCTTTTGTGCACCACTGTTTGGGATTGTATGAGAGAGAGAAAATCAGAGCAAAAGACAGAGATTTTGTTTGTATAGACCCAGGCGGAGGGGATCTTGAGAGTGTAGTGTGTATGTATATGCGGTATATATATGAGTGTGTGTATGTGTGTGTGTGTGTGTGTGTGCATTGTCAGGGTTTAGAGAGCTTTGCCTTACCAGCTGTGTAAACTGGTGCCGGCCACACTGTGACTGTGTCAGCACACTCAGACAGGAGGCAGAGGAAAAGCAAGAAAAGTGCAAGAATGAAGGGTAAAATATGTGTGTATGTGTAAGTGAAGTTAATAGAAGAGGGGAAAAAAAGAAAAGGAAAGAAAGTAGTGACACTTTCAATTAGTTTTAAAGTCAGTCCAGTAAAAGATCACTGAACTGAGCTGAAGTGAAGAGAAGTGAAGTGAGTAGGCTAAGGGTCTTTTAGAAAAGGAGCACAGCACTCAACAACAGAGAGAGGAAATGGAGGAGGAAGGAGGGGGAGGCAGAGAGCGGAGGCTGGGTCACTGGAAGTCCATCCAGACTGCATGAAGACAAGAGAGCGTGTTTACTCACTCTTCCTGCCTATCACACTTCCATTCATTCCCGGCAGTCAGACAGAGTGACTGAGAGCCATGGTCAAATGACACTTGAGTTATTTATCTTTTCTGATTAGGGAGGTATTTTAATGTTCGATGTGTTTTATCCATGTAGCATGAGTCATTGCTAAATATAAACATGTTTTAGGTGGAGTCTCATTGCATTTTTATCTGTTCAGCATCCAAAGGAATTTTGTCACGCTGAGTCAGGCTGAAGTTCTGAGTCATGGCAGCAATGTAGTTCAAGTCTCAGGGGAGGCTACTTGATGCCACAGCAGTGTTTTCTCTTTTAGTTACGAGCTGTACGTGATTGAAAGAGGACTCTGTGATGTGTGTGTGATGTGTGTGTGTGTGTGTGTGTGTGTGTGTGTGTGTGTGTGTGTGAGCGTTGATCCATGTCCCTCTGGTGTGGAGCAACTTCACCGGATGCTGCTCTGACATCTGTGTTTTTCTAATGGTTGTTTATTTACCTGAGAAAACAGAACGCAAAGGCCGACTTTACACTGCAGCTTCTAACTGTAGGAAGCAACTTTCCTCACACTTTGTACAATATTAACTGCTGAATCTACACCTACAGTGTGTGTGTGTGTGTGTGTGTATGTGTGTGTGTGTGTGCGTGTTTGTGTGCGTGCGTGTGTGTGTGTGTTTCGGAGCAGTGCCTGGTCCCAGATAATCCTCTTCACAGCAACAGCAGTGTTTTACACATGACTGGTTCTTATTCCTACCCTGAACTCAATCACACGCACACACACACACACACACACACACACACACACACACACACACACACACACACACGCACATATCTTTTTATACCTGCAAAATTGTTACATATTTATTATGGTTAGACCTTTGCCCTCCTGTCACAAATGTCACCAAGCTGTGTTGCTTAACAGAGCTGAATCAGTAACTTTCTGCTCGTCTGAACACATGAACTTAAGTTTAATGGGGAGAAAAAAAAAATCACGTTTTACACACACAGGACTGCCTCAATAAACTTCTAGAAACAAATCTGAAAAGAACTTTAAGTGGGGAATTTAAAATGACTGTAGAGACAAATTATGGCATAACCCAGCAAAGCCAATGACTCTTAACAATGAGATTTGAAATCTCTGTTTGAACATTTAATGGGTGCATGGGTGGGACATAAATGAGGCCTAAAGTCCATTTATCATGGAAACTATTCGCTATTGTTAGTAATTCTTAGAACCTCTGCCATAACATCCTCCTCTCTATCTCAGCTTTCCTGTCTGTCTTTCCTTTTCTACTCTTCCACAGTCAAACTCTCTTTAGTCAGTGGGTAGTTTTTTAAGGGGCCGGGCCACAGCTTTATAACTCCTCCCCCTCTGACTGGGATGAATGTGGGGGGTGAGGGAGAGAAGGAGAAAGAAATAAAGAGAGACAATAGACTTTAATCACTCATGTGGTTGAGAGCTGTTAGCAAGCCAAGCTCCACGCGCGCCAGGAAGGGGAAAAAAAAGAGAAGAGGGAAAAATAGAAACTGTTTGTGGCAAAGAGGAGAAAAGACAGAAACAGGAAGGGAGAAAACAGTTAGAAGAGGAGAGTTATCATCTGTCACACCTCTGAGCTGAAGACAAGTCCAGGAGGAGGTGACAACATCAGCTTCATTCTGGGAAATCAAGAGGAACTCCTGTGGACTCATTCAAAACCAACACATAAATCCTCTTCATCTTGATTCTCACTGGACTACCACAGCTACAACTTTCTACAGATCCTCCTGAAGAACCCTCTAGCCAAACTGCCGTCCAAACTGGAGTATGCCCTGCCATCCCTGCCATCCCTGCCGCTGATCCCGGCAGTCAACATGATCTCCCAATGCCCTCTGGCTACCATTCTGCCTTGGCCTCCGGGGCCCCAACAGAGCTTTCTCGACCTGGACTGCACCCTGCTGCTGGAAGGGGAAGGGGGTGTTGCCCTGCAGAGGTATCAGCCCCGCTACCCAGAGAGCACACCGCACCACTGGGTCAGTACACCGAGTACATGGCAGAGTGATTGTGTCTGTTAGTTGAAATCTGTTTTTATTTCTGGGAAGCACAAGTACTTCCAGTCCTGTTAAACAATGTGGCAGATGTTGGCCCTCGAATGAGTGACCTTCCTGTACCTTATGTTATTTAAAGTGTGTGAGGTGCTGCATTGTTGTTTGGTGTCAAAGGTTTGGTCCGTCTTGATAGATTCAAGAACGGGAATGGGAAGCGAATTGGAAACTGTAAAATGAATACAGCTGAGATTCTAAGAAACCAATTCACTGAGGGAAAAAAGGAAGTATAAACACTGAGAGAGAAGCAGTGAAGAGCAGAGAGATAGGTGGGCTAGGCCTGGTGTTTGTGACTCCTCCAAGGTCTGTTTGTTGGATGTCTGTGGTGATTGTGAGAACGCAGGGAAGAGTAGATAATAAGAAAAGAAAAATACGGAAGGAGATGCTTATGTGTGTGCGTGAGAGAGAAAAGTGACTACAGCTGAAGTGCAAAGCAAATCTGTGGCTGCTCTGGACTCTGGCCAAGCTGGTGGTCACAGCTAAGAGGTTTTGACACTTCCTACATAAACATCTTGCAATGTACAGTAAGTGACGATCATTTTAAGATCAAATAAGTCAAAAACATCCTCCTATTATCAATTTGCTCAACTGAGAATCAGTGATTTGGCTGATTGTCATTTTTCCAGCCATCGTTTCATTTTTTAGTTCCTCTGCTTGACCTCTGCTCAACGAAATTTTATGCAACGAGTCAGAAACACATAGTGCAATGAGTCAAACTAGACAGTAACCTTTGGTGGCACAGACGAGAGGACAGCTGACCTCTTGTGAAAGACAGTAATTCACATTCACTGTTACTACCGCTTATTGGTCACTTACTTGTCTGTGTCTGTGTGTGTGTGTGTGTGTGTGTGTGTGTGTGTGTGTTTGAGAGAGCACCAATTTGCTGACCGGTCAGAGCCTTCACAGTAAAGGCATTACTCGCCTTACTTCAGAACCCAACCAGAGCTAAAACTGGAGTGACAGAAGTGTTGCTCATGTTACTCTTCATGTCAGCGCACACACGTTTTTGTTTATTTACTTTTCTTTTCAATTCTTGTCTGAGGCCGCAGATTCCTGCGTGTGTGATTACCAGAAAACAACCTGCAGCGACGGCTTATTCCAGCTTAGTTGTGGCTAATTGTTTGCATGTGCACACTTGTGGTAATGAGGCCAAAGTGAAAATATTTTTTGGTATTTAAATGGCACATTGAGATTTTGTGAGTAGAAATACCAGCCAGCTGAAGTGTCCTTAAAGGATGGGTTCACAGTGTTTCAAGTCTGTCCTAAAACAACTGTCAGATGCCCAAATGAACATTGAAACAGGTTTCTCTTGCTGTAATCACTCTTCCTGTTCATACTGACCATTAAGAGATTCCTTTATAATGCACCTTCAATGTAGGTGATGGGGGACAAAATCCACAGTCCTCCGTCCATACAAAAATGTATTGAAGGTTTATTTGAAGCTAGTATGAGGCTTCAGTTGCCCAAATGAGTCAAATCATGTGAATATCTTTCAAAGTTACTGTTTTTTTAGTGCCGAATTCCTTCTTTTTGTTGACATCGAGACAAAAAGAGTGAATTTTTTAACTAAAAAGACTGTAACTGTGGAGGACTGTTTACTTAATTTGACCAACTCAGACAGCTGAAAGCTATTGTCTTCAGATGAACTTTTAAATACATTTTTGCTCAAACAAGGACTGTGGATTTTGTCCACTATCACTTACGTTGAAAGTGCATTTAGAGGAGATCATCTAATAGCCAGTATGAACAGGAAGAATGATTACAGCAAGGAAAACTTGTTTCAATGTTCATATGGGCACCTGACTGTTGTTTTAAGAGAGACTTGACAAATTCTGAACCTGCCCTTTAAACAAGACACTGAATGTTCTGTGACAGCAAAAACAACAAAATCCCAACCGGTTTCAATTTAGTACCTCATTACTCTGTTATTACTGTTGAGAAATGTTTTCAATAAGTGATGAATTTCACTTTAATCCAATGCCAGTTGCAATCTGTCAGCGTGTGTGTGTGTCAGTGTTTTGAATGTTTGGAGATCATCCTCCTTGTCGCCTATCTGACATCCTGGTTGACGTGTCCTCCCAGCTCAGAGGACTGTTTCCACCAATTGTTTCCATGGGTAAGGAGACTGGAGGTTAACTTGCACACACTCACACACTCCGAGTGTCACAGCCAAAGCGAGGCTCAGCTTACACGCATCAACTCTGTGTGTCAGGAGCTCAGCAGTCCTTGTGACTGTTTTTACAGTATTGAGTTTGCACAGCTGGGCGAGGGGGCAATAAGGGCACAGAGGGTTAAACGGTTTCAATAAAATTATGTAAGAATAAAAAAAAGAAAATCATCAGTGGCTATAATCATTAAACTTACCTGTAATAAAAAGCAATAATTGCATAACCTTTCCACATGTCCGTCATACTGGCTTTGATTGGCTTGGGTTGGCTTGGAGGGCGGAGACTTTGCCTTAACGGCTCTCAGGTGTTTCATTCCTCACTTGTCAGCTCACTTTGTCCCCAACTTAAGGAGGTTATGAAACCATGCCAATCATAAAGTCAGTGATTGGACTGACTGATGTAATCATCTAGCTGAACGATTATAGACGGCTGTCAGGTCCACAGTTCAGATCAGAGGCGAGGGAGGAGTGCTGAGGTGTCAGCCATTATCAGCAGAGGACAACAAGGCTCCCACATGAGCACACATGGTCATATAAGCAGAGGGAACATAGAGATTAAGGGGAAGATATAGCAACTGAAACTGATGACATCTTTTAAACATCATAATCCAGACATCAGAGGATATGTCAAAAGACTGAGTGACACAGGACATGACCGGGTTTAAACTCAACTGCACAGAAGCGGGAGTGTTGACGACTGCATACGTCTCAGTGGGTTATCACAGTACATTTTACTGCTCTAACTGCATTTTAGAAGTCTGCAGGGTTCTTTTCTACTATTCTCTCTCTGTCAGTGATAGGGCAATGTAATCAAGCTGCAGGCCGATCAATAAAAAGCTCCAGTAGAGGGAATATTAACAGTGCCCTCACACCCGTTGGCTCACAGTAACCAGCAGGATAGTTCAATAACCTCAGCAGGTTGTTTGCTATAAATGCAGAAGTGACTGTTTGCAGGGAAAACGGGGACAAAGGAAGAGGGGGATGGAGAATTTCGATGATGGCGTGTTTTCCATTGAAAAAAAATAAGAAAGCTGAGTTAGCACTCTTCCTTCCTCTTTCTTCTTTGTTGAACAGAGAAGTGCACGTTTTCGGCTGATGCTCAGTGACGTCTCAGTGTTTCCATTCCTGAAGTTTGGATTCGTGTTCGTCATGTGTTTTGATGACTCGTCAACACGATTTCAACAGTTAAGGGTTTCATTCATCCAGCTAAGACTAGTTCTATGACTGGTATGATGTTCCATACCTTTCACTTTTACAAGTATCTCCATAATTTTTACAAAATGTCAATACATTTTACAACAATACATCTTGATTATCCCAGTAAGCACTGACAATATAAGACACAAGTGGAGGGAGTGTAATGTTCTTCAGTTCACTCATATCTGTACATTCATTTTTCTCTAATTGCACAATTCACAAACTACCAGACCTCTTTCTTCTCCAAAATCCAGGTCTCCGTCATCTTTTTATTCAGTCGACCACGTAAGATGCTGTTTACGTACTTGGGTGACCCCCAGGCAGGTCAAGTTGTCTTGTTGCCTGCAGCTCTGTCGAGGTTCATATTGTGACTTTGGGCCTAATTAGGTCACATAATAGGACTAGTGTGAAAAATCAATTCTTCAGGCATTGTCCATGTCCCCCGCACGTCCATCTCAGAGCAACAAACACCACAGGAGCAGCTCGCTCAACTGGGGCAGAAACTCATCATACCATATGGAGATGGGTGTGTATTATGCTGTGGTCTGTGTGTGTGTGTGTGTGTGTGTGTGTGTGTGTGTGTTTAGGTGTGGGTTGAGCACTGGCAGGAGGCAGGAGGCAATATGTGCAGCAGCAGTCTTTGATTTGCTTTGGTTTTCATGGTTTGGCAGCTTGGTGACTTTGTGTCTGCATGTGTCTGGGGCAAGATGCCCCCCATCAAACAAACACACACGCACGCACGCGCACACACACACATACACACACACACACACACAATGCTCTACTCCTTTTCCCGCTCAGGCAGTGCATGCAGTATTAGCCAGGACGCATGACTAGGATCAAGCTGGCATTGTGATGTGTGCATTATTGTGTGTATGTATGTGTGTGTGTGTGTACATGTGTGTGTGTGTGTGTATGTGTGTGTGTGTGTGTGTGTGGCATTAGTGTGTAAAACTGCTTATTAATATAAGTAGTCAGCACATAATTAAGATAGCAGATAATTAACTTTAATAACTCTGCTAAGATCAAACACTATGATAAATACACTAACTTTTGTTCAGAAAAGAGTACAACTATTTGTATCTTATTTTAACTTTACACAGTATGTGATGTGTCCATATTGCTCTGTCAGAGTAAATATCTTCCTATGTTTTGTTGTTATGGCAACAGCAGTTCTGTTAATGCTTGTTTATGTGCTACAGTACAGCTACTGCCTCTTTTTTTTGTAGCAGCCCCAGTCTGTGTTGTGTTCGTCACTTAGCGCAGTTTCATTTCCTACAATACACATGCTTCACACTTCAATTTAACACATACAGAGCTGCAGACGACAGCATAATATTATAATATAGAATTAAATTCAGTGCCAGAAATTAGATGAAAGGAACCTTTAATTAAACCTTCATCGTGATATTTCTGTCTTACAGTATAGTCAGAACAAACAAAACAAATAGTCTGATGGTTAGAGTAACTTTCTGATGTAATGTATTTGCAGTCTTGCTGTGTAGTTTTCTGGTTTTCTGGTGTGATTTCAGGTTTTGGTGTGGCAGCAGTTCTCACCAGAGTGTTACCAGTTTCATGCATACTGTGTGTTGTTTTTGTTGCATATGTGACAACTTAGGGTAGCATGTATCTGTTGGGCAACAGATGGTCCTTCTCTCATTAGCAGGGGGTCAGACAGACAACCGAGCCAGTCCAGACTGATTCATTCAAGGCTTAGCAAGGCTTAGATCTGGGGGGGGTGGGTCAGAGTTGGGGCCCTGGAAGGGGGGTTGTGTGTGTGTGTGTGTGTGCTGCATGGGTCTAATTTATCGTAACTCTTCTAAATGCAGGGACACCTGAAAGCACCTTAACAACCAGCATACCATCTGAGTCATCATAGCTCCAGAGTGGATTATCTCAGCTTTAGTACAACAGTCCAACTGAAAAAAACAAGTCTATTGTACAATTTCATTTAGCTAAAACATCTTTGCACATAAACATGATTAAGTGCAAATGAAACTCAGAGAAACTTTCCTTGAAGTGTGTGCTGGTTGTGAAGGGTCAGCTGTGATCTTAATGTCGCGTGTGAAGGGGGAGGGGTCTCTGTCTGAAGCTCTGGACTTTACTGGAAACTAAAATGATGTCACCCATCCAGAGAGAGGAGAGAGAGAAAGAGAGAGAGAGAAAGAGAGAGAGAGAGAGCTCAACAACAGCAAGGACAATAGATCTGAGGGGAGCAGAGACATGACATAAGAGAAGAGGGAGAGGGAAGGAGAGAGGCAGAGACGGAGCTTTAATGTGATTGCTTGAACAAAGGGTTCACTTGACCAAAGAAGAGACAGAAACAGACAAAGAGAGAAAAAGAAAATGCAGCTGTGTGTGTGTGTGTTATGAGACGTGACCTGGCGTGTCCTCATCCATCTGTGTTTTCACAAATGAATCAACAGACATGTGCATGTACAGAGTGTATTGCCACTGCTTTACTGCTCTTAAATTACCTTTTTTAAAACTTTGACTGCACAGCTTTTCTGTTTTATTGAGTTATAGAAGATCACCCTGACCCCGCACCATAAATCCAACCTGGTGTTGCTGAAGCCTCTGGTGACTATGGATAAACAAGGTGGTTTATGAACTCTGCCCTCTACTGGGCAGTATGCTGTGGAAACACAAACCAACCAACCAACCACACGCAAACATACAGTGAAAGTAAGCGTGATAAGTACATTTAACCCATGTGCACACATACGATACAAGCTCTGCTCTCAAAAGCTGGAAAAAGGCACAAACAAGAACAGAGCATGACCTGACTGCATGTTTTTTACTCTCACATTCAGTCCTCATATGGTAGCAGGAAAGCTTCTAAATTTTACGCAATGACTTTTTCCACTGGAGAGTTTGGCTCCAGTCACCGCTGATACTCCTCTCACTGGATGAAATGATGAGTCTCTCCAGCAAAAAAAAAAACTAAAGCAGGACATCTCTTTCCAGCCTGAAATAAGAAATCACTCTTTCTCTGGAGGCCGGTGTGAGATGCTCCTGTTGCATCACGCTTGTCTCTCTGCCAGTATGGATCCTCTCAGTTTATGACTGTACTGTGAACTCTTCCCCTCTCCATCTTCCTCTCTACGTCACACACAGAGTAGAGATAATGTCCTTTCAAGTTAATCTCTACAGTGTCCTCCACTTTCTCTGATACATGACCTTCTTATCTTGGATGTTAACACTGACATTACGCATGGTGCCTGAGAGCCAATTATTGACCTCTGTGTGTTTGTGAGCAAGCAAAAATGTGTGTGTATTGTGATCTCTGGTAGATTTCAGTCTACCCTGCTCCATCTGCTTGCATCAAGAATCCCCTGTTTTTTTTACACCTCTCCTCTCCTCTCCTCTCCTCTCCTCTCCTCTCCTCACTTCTCCTCTCCTTTCCTCTCCTCTCTTCTCTCCTCTTCTCTCCTCTCCTCTCCTCTTCTCTCCTTCTTATTGGTCTGCTTTTACGACCATGCTCCAGGCCAGAGAGGCTCCCCAGCCAGTCAGGTATGAGGACAGCAGCCTCGCTGGAGTCAGGAGGCTGGAGGCAGGAAGTGGGAGATTTCCTGGAATGTGCGTTTTTCCCCACAGTGGTGCAATAACAGTACGAGCTGCACTCCTCCTGTTTTTGTCCCCTTTCTGTCTGTACTGTAGCTGCCTGTACTGACTGTGTGGAACAGAGAGAAGAGCATACTTGGGGAGCTAAATAATGGCAGGAACCTATTATATAAAAAAAACTGTTTTGCCCCATCAAGGGCTTTCCTAAATTCCATAATGTCATTAGTCTTCGAAGTAGAAAGTAAAACTTGGTGTGAGGCTCTATTAGATTGCAGGAATATCATGTGTTATTTCTATCAGCCTTTCAAACATAACAATGTTCACCTTTATCACATTCTGTTTAACTTTTACATTCAAACTAGTGGCAATGTGATGTACAGATTTCTAAAGATAGATGTTGGGTTTAATTAAAGATCAGACGTAAGTCGGAAATATAAGGATGTGATACTTAGTGGGGAAAAGTACACTTTCACTCTGTTTGGGTATTTCCATTTTATCCTACTGTACTTTATTGCTTGGGTATTTCCACTCTATCCTACTGTACTATACAGCTGTATACTAACTGTATACTTCTATATTATTCAAATATTGCACTTTTTGCTCCACTAAATCCATTTGACAGCTGTAGTTACTAATTGAAAATGTAATACAGTAGTTAAAATTACTTCCACTTTGAACAGTTACAACATTGAAGTGCTGATTATATGTTAATGAATCAATAATAATAATCCAATATAATTAATATATTATAATATGACACTCTGACAGGGCGAGTGCTTATACTTTCGATGATAAAAGTTTTACTTTTACAACATTTTACATTTGCAGGTCTTTTACTTGTAATGGAGTATTTTTTACAGTGTGGTATTACTATTTGTACTTAGGTGAAGGGTCTGAATACGTCTTCCACAACTGGTGAGGTTCAATTTGAGTGTCACTGCTGTGAGATAAACACATTTAAGTGTCAGGTTTTGAAGTGTTGAAATCCCAGATCAATAAGCACTGAATTAGACAGTGCCAGACAAGCCTTGCATGGCTGTGCACCTGAAATATTTAACTATAATACTTTTGCATTAAAATAACTTGGTCTCAGCTGTGTAAGAAACAATATTAACATAGATCCATTTTATGTAAGATTCAGCATTCATAGACTTGATGAGACTTGCAATTTGACTTCAACTTAAAGGAATAATTGAACATTTTGTTAAATATGGTTCGGGGTCTCCACTGGCAACCTCACGGTGACTCCAGGAAGTCATTGCACCTGGTCAAGTCCAGCACCAAACCCCCTGTAAAACTAAAACCTGTCATTTTTACACTTCCATTTTTGTATGGATGAAAGAAACCAGATATAAGTTGTTAATTAGTGAGCTTTAGAGGTGCTTGTAGGCGGATTTTGTTACCTTTGGACAGAGCCAGGCTAGCTGTTCCCCCATGTTTCCAGTCTTTCTTTATAAGCTAAGCTAACCGCCTGCTAGCTGTAGCTTCATATTTAGCATGCAGACATGAGAGTGTATTTCCCAAAATGTTTGACTGATGAAATTATTGGATTTGGCCTAAGGGACTTGGGACTCGACTTGGATTTGGACTAAGCTCTGACATTCACTGAAGCCTGGCGTCCTATGCCTCTGTAGAACCTTAAACTACAAAAAAGGCCCAAGAGTATTTTCCGAGTCCCTTTTTGATGCTAATACCAGCTTACAAATACTACTTTAATGGACCTGGATCCCAGAGAGAGAGAATACATTTCTCATTTTGATCTCAAGTTGAAAGATTTGTGTACTTGTCTGCTCATCCATCAGACCGAGCAGCTGCTGTCACATTTGTCAGACGTCTTGTTTGCGTTGAGATATGACATCACTCCCACTGTGAGACCAACACTCAAATCCCCCAGAGCAGAGCTAAGGTTGTGTGGGGTCATAACCTTCCCACTGCCCCTCTGGGCTTCCCAGAGCTCCAGAGACCCAAGTGGACACCGGGGCAGCTCGGCCTGGGAACTGGAGTCCGGCCAGATATACAGCCTGAACAGAAAAACTGAGAAAACACGATCACACACAGAGATACAATGACGAAGACATACACCGGGCTTCCCTGGCCTCTTAGTGGCCTCTTGCTTTCCAAGCAAAGCTCAGAGGGAGCAATGATGCCAACAGCGAGGACCTTGTGTGTGTGTGTGTGTGTGCACCCTACTTGGCAGCGTGGTGTGTGACAGCCAGTGACGGCGAGTGTGACGTTGGGGTTATAGGAGCCAGAGGAGTGGGTAGGCATATCACATACACATACATGAAAAGGGGGCTGCAGCAGATCCAGCTTCTCACCCACTGAGCCAGATGACAATGCACATCATAAGGTCCCCTCTGTCTCACGACAGTCCTTATGACTCTGGATCATTTCATCAGCCGACTAAATGGACTTGTAAATGAAAGACTCAGTGCTTGCTCACATTTGATATATGTTTACAATACAACAAAGACCCCTCACAAAGTCAATGCTTGATTCATATCTTCCCGTTTATTCACACAAGTAGGCTGTTTGAGTACGTGTGCAGGAATAGTGTTGCCCATTCTCCTCTCCTGTCACTGACAATGCACAGTGCTGGTGACGGCATCTACGGCCTTCCTTGAATTGTCCCACGCAGGGAGCATGAGGAGGCCGCAGCTGCTTCACACACAGGACATCCAGGGCCGGCGGTGCATCATATCATCCACACATATGAAATCTGTGCATTAATGTACGTTAATCTACATGTTAATGGTCGCTAGTGTATAGAAATAAATAACCAGGTGTGTAAAATACAGCCATAAAACTACAGGGTTAAGTAATAACTCAAAGATGTCTCTGAACTAAACTCTTTTGTTAATATTTTTCCCTTCGCTTTGTGTATTGTATGTTTGTTGTTTTCTTTTTTGGGTGTGAATAAGGAGGGTATGGATGTCAGGATGTAGGATTTTTTATGTTTTGATGTTTTTTGAGGGGTTGTGATCCTGAAAGACTAAAAAAAATGCCAAAAAAAGCAACAAAACTACGCTAAACTAAACTTAACTCTTTAACTTAACTAAAAGAAGATAAAATAGTTGACTAAAGCATGCAAGCTTAAACTGAAAATGTTCATACATCATAAAGGAAATAACTACCTGCTTGGTGCTATAGAGGCTTTTTTTCTTTTCTTCATGGCATCAGAAACTTCTCTGATGGTCAGACAATTTTATGTTTTCAAGGACAGGTGTTGTAAATAAAGTTATCAGACAGCTTACACATAAAACAGAGAAAAAAAATCAAAAACATTAATGGCATGTGTTAGAAACACCCCATAGATTTCTGTATCCTTCTCATTATAATAGGTGACACAAAAATTACAAACAAATATAAAAACCACAAAAGCATAAAAGCAATAACTGTAAGAAAAAATCTGATATACTTTTTTTCTTTTACAACTGAAATAAAAGAATGAAAGATTTGTGTTAATTTCATGTTGTATCAATCAAATCAATCATTTTTTCCTACAATACTCCAAAAAAAACAAAAGACTAACAACACCCAAAAACCTATTTTAAAACTCTTACATGTTCCATGATTGTCATTAGAGACGGATTTATGATTCATGTGTAGTGGTGTGTTGCGCAAACAGGAATCACAACTGCGTCTGAGCGCACACATTGTTGTCACTGATGAAATTCGGACAAAAAGAGAGGAGGAGTTTGAACCGGACTGTTGTGAGTGCAAGTAGGAGGAGTTTGGTCATTCAGTAGAAGAGGGGAGCGCTTACTGACAGACAGAGAAGGAGGATTTGGACTTTGGAGAGGAACGACCGTGTGTGCGTGTGTGGTGAAGGGGAAGAATTTTTTTTTTCTTTCAGCGTGGATCTGGGATTTTTAAAAGAAAGGACACATCTTCTTCTCTCTCATTGGCGGATTATTCCCGAGCTCTGATGCTATCCACGGATCATGAAAGAAACGCTCACCATGAAATTCGCCTGGAAAACTAAAATGGTAAAAACCAAAACAAAAAAAAAAACTCTCATCGTTTTCCATCCTCTGCTGTGTTGTTGAGTTTGTGGTTTTGAAGTCAGCTTTGAGAGAGAGAGAGGGGGGGGGGGGGGGCTGGAGAGGGAAGTGGGGAGGTTGGGGAGGGAGGGGGGGGGGGGGGGGGGGGGGGGTGCTTGGGAAAGTAGCGGATAAAGGGGAAAAGAAGAAGAGGAGGAGGAGGAGGGGGGACACAGTTGAACATTGAGTTTTAATTGTTTTCACACCCGTCTGTTGTGGCGCAGGACTTTAAATCCAGTTTAACCTACATTGCTGGTGCGTAAAGATGTCACGCAAAGTTTGGAAACGTGGGGAAGAAGGGGGGCGGAGGGGGGGGGGGGAGGGATAAAATAAAAATCCCTTGTCGGCTCCGCCAGAATATGAACTCGATCCCGTCAGCTTTCCCCTCCCTGATGATGGATATGAAAACTTTTGTCTGGGGGCCCGCAGTGAAACAGAGAGGGAACAATCGGCGAGGCCCCGGGGCCATCGCTGTCTCTCCGCGGGTCCCAGCTGCGTCCAGGCGAGGAAAGCACAAAAAAGCAACAGATCAGCGCCAAAGATTTAACACAACCGCTGTTGTTGTTATCTTGGGAGTATTGTTTCACACACAGCTGATAGGCTGATAGGCAGATTAGCACTATTTGAGCAGAGATAGTGTACTATTTGCCTCCCTGCTCTCCTTACTCTGCACATTTTAAGCATCTTCTGCGGAAGCATCCAAGTTAGTGCAGAGAGTAAACAACTCATCTCCTGTTTACACCTCACCCAGAGTCATTTAATATACTGTGTTCTCTGTAAACTCATTCCTATCCGCTGATATCTCTGTTAAGTTCACAACGAATCTGTATAAGACTTACTACATCCTCTCCTCTCTGGTGAATAGAAATACTCTAACCGACTGTATAGGTTTTCCATTTTCATGCAAGCTCATGGAACTTTGCCTCACAATAAGCCCCAAACTTGGTGCACAAAGCGAGCAGAGCTTTTTTAAACCCCGCTCTGAAAAACATCTCCAGCTCTCTGGCTGACAAAAAAGCAGGCTGTGTGTGCAGACTGTGAACTCAGCAGCCCGGGCTGGCCAGCGCAGAGACCTCCCTCTATTGTTTTGGGAGTGTGTGGACTGCATGACTCATTCACTGATGTATTTATCTGTCTCTGCGCCAGCCAGCCGGCAGCCAGCGGCTAAAGTGAGAGAGAGGCAGAAAGACGTGTTGCTGACCATGAAGACAAGATGCTGAACAGGGCAGGGAGCAGAAAGGATGGCAGAGTGTAACATGAACATCACAGACATGCTCGCTGTTTTCATCTGTCCTTTTATTTTTTAAACTCCTCCTCTCCCTTTCTCTCTCTTTGTCTTTTTTTTTTGTTTGGAACCTTCTTTTCATTTCTGCATCACTTGCTTCTGTTCAAACCCAAACACGACTCTGATGCAGGCCCAGTCATGGCTGAGTGCCACCGGCCTCCAGGACTGACCATTGAGCCTGTTAATGGCGACTTTGACCCTTGACCCCCTTTTTTTTTTCCTGGCATCCCGTCTGTTTGGGGAGAGTTTGGACTTTGCCATTGAGCTGTATAAATGAAAGTGGGGACAAGTGAGAGTGATCTTGGCTGCCGCTGCCTGTGTGTGAGGACTTGGCCATAATACTGCATGCGTGGTGTTTATATTTGGCCAGTCTCGCTCCTTCACTGTCTCCCTGCCTCTGTTTTTGTGTCTGTCTCCGTATGTTGATCTCTCAGCAGATCCCAGTCTCTGTTTGCGCACACTCTGAGCAGGAGTTTTATATTTTGATTCACTCCGCTCCCTCTGTTTGTTTATACGCTCTGCTGTTTGTCAGTGATTTACAACCAGAGACAGACATAGTGCATATGGACTCCTACATCAAGATGAGCATGAATCCACTTTGTCTTATGGGTTTATTTAAGTGGTTGTTGTGCTCTGGAGGCACAAATTTGTAATCAAGCTCTCTTGGCTTGTATTAGCCGTACAAACAGACAAAGACATATCAACAGAAAGAAAGGAAAAAAAAAAAAAGTGATGCAAATCTCCTGTTTTGTTGCGTAGGGGTTCGTTTGAGAGACTTCATCCATTCTGGCTCTTATCTCCAGCTTTTCTGAGCTCCAGGAAAGCTGCCCAGCTCTGACTTCAGCTCCAGAGAGACAGGGACACAGTGAAAGAGATGGATAGGGAATAAAAGAGGGAGTAAAGACGGGGAGAGAGGGAGGGAGGCCTGGCAGGCTGCAGTGTTGGGGGTTGGGGAGTTGGTCATTCTTGATGTTTTACTGCACTTCAGTCCTTGTTTGAGTGCCGTGGTTGTGGTTCTGTGTTTTTTTTCAGATTCTTCCTTCTGCTTTTTTTGAAGAGGTTTCAGAAAAGTGAATTCCCATTCTGCTAAAACCATCAAAATAACACTTTTTTTTTTGTTGAAGTTAGCACTGCAGCCTTTTAGTTATTTACAGGAAACTGTTTAATCTCCACTCCTCTTCCTCTCCTCTCTGGGTTTCTAACTGTTTTCCCTCTTATTCCCTCCATGCAGAGCTCGGTGCAGGACTGGGGGGAGGAAGTTGAGGAAGGAGCCATCTACAATGTGACACTGAAGAGGGTTCAGATTCAGCAAGCGGCCAACAAGGGAGCAAGATGGCTGGGGGTGAGTAGGCCCGTCTGATCTCTCACGCTGTGACAGAATCACAGCTGACGAAGCTTTTTCAAAGAGGAGACGAGTCGAGCTCCAAAACCACAGTGAAGCAAATTACACATATGAAAACCTGATACTTTTTCCACTCTCTTAACCTGTTGCAGTGCAAAATGTGAACTGCAGATTTTTTTTTATTCCAAGTGGAAAAGTCTTGGAATGTATCATGTGTAGATGGTTTATAAGAGAAATCCACTTAGTTGTGCACTTAAAACAAAAAAAATATCGAATTGTTCTATTGTTTGAAGCAGGCTGTGTTATGCAATTGTGGGGCATCTCTCAGCATTGTGCTCACTCGGGAGAAGGCTGTTGTTTTAACATTTGAGCTATAAATCCTCCAGTATAGACAACACCTTTTTAACTGCCTGCTGAAAATCAACAGTTTCACCAGACCTGCACTGTTTAGCCAAAGCATGTGATTTCCTGACTTTCTTGGCTGCCAACAAAAAACTCCTCAGTCCCCCTGTGCAGCAGTGTTTTATAAAACGCTGCTATGACAAAAAAAAGGGGGGTATTAAAGGCTTTTCCTTGAGTTGTGCATTTTTGTCAGTGCACACAAGGTATCGCTGTTTATATCAGCATAATAAGATGTTACACAGTGTATTATTATTCTGCACTGAACAGCCAATTAGGTGGGCATTATGTTTAAGTTTGTATTATGAGTTTTTCTCAGAATCAACTGCAGGAATGCACGAACTTCACAATTAAAAACAAATATATGGTTAGAAATCAAGGAAGGGTTTTCCCAAGAAAGATCCGAATCTTGTTTTGTTTGGTTTTTTGTATCGCTGTTTGTAGCTCTCTTTGTGCTTGACATGGGGGATGGGGATTTACACATGAAAGACGAAATAGATAACAGCTCTGAGGCTTTAAGACTGTATTGATATATTGACGACTGTATCCGCTGCCAACTGTATTAGAGCTAATTAAAACAGTGTGTGTACTTGACACAGTGCTGTCTATTGAGTAGTGAGAGCTCCCTTTTGAGACAGTATATTTACTATAACAGTCAATTGTCAGTGAACAAGAGCAATTACAGTCAGTGCAGTTGTACACTGATGTGTTGTTTACAGGATTGTAGTGTATTTGCTTGCAAAGTCAATGCATTTCTAATTAATTGTGAACTGTAGAATCTAAGCTTGTGTTTGTGTGTGTGACTGGACAGCGGGGTCACCTCAAAGTGATAAATAATCGTATTTCTTGTGCGCGTTGAGCTGTTATCAGACGGGAGTGGTGGGAGAACTTGGCTCTGCTGCTGCTGTCCTCCTCTCTGTCTGGAGGGATGGTGGAGGAGGGGCCATGCTGTGATTAAAAGCAGATTGGAGCGTTTCCTGTTGTAGCGTGCTAACTTCACCAAGGTCTCTCTCTCTCTCTCTCTCCCCGTCTGTGCCACCTCTTGTACGACTCTCTCCCCGCCCGTTTTGTAACTGCTCATTCTCACCCTGTAGACACAATAGTCGGACACATCTGGATAAATCAGAATTAAATATAGGTTGTGATTGTCTTCCAACTTTTTTTTTTGGTCTTCCGTTGAGTTGCTTCACTCGCTTAATTTCATTAAAGCTTGAAATTTACTCCTAATCTATTCCTTATATGATTTTATGTTTTCTTACTGACTATGAAAGATAAAAAACAAAGCAACCTGACATGCTATGAGTATAAATATATAATCACATGCATCCAAAACCAAAGAAAGCCAGGAAAGGCTCAGGAAGCACAAGTCAAATCCCTGCAATACATTATAGTACTGCTCAGTTCAATTCACACTAGTCTGTGAAAATATAACAGTGTGAAAATATGTGTTTGTGTGTGTGTGTGTGTGCGATTAGGCGGAGGGGGACCGTCTGCCTCCTGGTCACACAGTGAGCCAGCTGGAGACCTGCAAAATCCGAAGTATTCGTGCTGGAACACTGGAGCGTCTGGTGGAGACGTTATTGACGGCATTTGGCGACAATGATCTCACCTACACCTCCATTTTCCTGTCCACCTACAGAGCCTTCACCAGCACACAGACTGTACTGCAGCTCCTGCTAGACAGGTAGGGTTAGACTGAGGTGCTGCATTGCGAAATGGATCTGTAAAGCCACAATAATGTATTGATTTAAAGTGATTTTTTAAAAAATGGTTTCTTCATTTTTTCTGCTGCAGGTATGGAAGCGTGGAAGAAAATGACACCAACAGATGCCAAGGCTCTGAAACCAGTGGAGCCATCAGAAAGTGAGATACAGTTTTATATGTGCTAACTCACCACACCTGTCCTTCCATCAGTGCCAGCTCTCTCAACACTCTCAAAATTGTCTCCACAGTGCCTTAGCCTCTATCCTGCGTGCCTGGCTGGACCAGTGTCCTGAAGACTTTCAGGAGCCTCCTGACTACCCCTGTCTTCACAGGCTGATGGACTACCTGCGCAGGGCCCTGCCAGGCTCAGAGGCTCTAAGACGGGCGGAGGGTCTGTTGGAGCAGCTGCAGACTCAGGCTGGAATGGATGACACTGATGGTAAGTATCAAACTTTTGTTTTTACAGATTTTATTTGTCATATCATATTTTTATTTGTTCATCTCAAGTATCACATTTCCCCTGAGTCAAATGACCTGTTCGCTTTCTTTCAGCTGGTTTCCATGGCAACAGCTCTTTCTGCCTGGGGGAGGAAGAGGAAGTGGAAATCGAAGTCCAGGAGGACTTCCTATCGTTTGACGCCGACCTGGTGGCTGAGCAATTGACCTACATGGATGCAGTAAGTGGAGGGAAATTAGATGGAAACAGGCGGTGTGTGTTGTGCAGGAGAGAAGCGTCACGTAGGTCACATCCGTGTGATATGTCGTCAGTGTCGTCATACTAACGTTACTCTGTTATTCTGCTCTAGCTGCTGTTTAAAAAAGTTGTACCCCACCATTGCCTGGGCTCTATCTGGTCTCAGAGGGACAAGAAGCACAACAAACACAGCGCCCCCACCATTCGTGCCACCATCACTCAGTTCAACGCCGTGGCGGCCTGCGTGGTCAGCACAGTGCTGAAACACAGACAGATCAGACCGCATGTCAGAGCGCGGGTCATCCAGCGCTGGATAGACATTGCTCAGGTGAGCAGAGACACACACACACACTCACATCCACACACACACACATAAATATATAAAACCTTCACAAATGTTTAACCAAGTTATGACTGACCTTAATTACGTCTTAACAGGAGTGTCGAATACGCAAAAACTTCTCGTCTCTGCGAGCCATTGTGTCTGCACTGCAGTCCAACCCTCTGTACAGACTGAAAAGAGCATGGGCCGCTGTGCACAAGTAAGCCTCAAATCTCTGAACTATGCAGATAATCTCGGCAGGTCTTCATAAAACAATCTGCCCTTTTCGCAGAATTCTACAGGATCTCTTTGATTTTGCCAGTGTTTTGCAGCTGCTTGACATCTCATGCGCAGTATATCCTTTAGCTAACATGAATCTTTGCTTGACAGAGACAGCATGCAGACATTTGAAGAACTGTCGGACATATTCTCAGACCACAACAACTACCTGACCAGCAGAGAGCTACTCATGAGGGTGAGTTCTATCTTCATCATGTGTTTCATACTTGAAGATTGTAACCCTCTGCTTTTGCTCATCCCTGTGGAATCATGAACATGTAAATCCTCAGTAAATGAGAGGATGTTTCCTGTACATTTACGTTTAGCGATCGCCCTCTGAAACAAATTCTGTTATAAAGCGTGTAAATGTTACTTCAAGTGAACTGAGACTTGAGCTAGAAATCCGGGAAACATTCCTTCATCACTGGTTAGAATCTCGAGGACCAAAGCTATTTTTTCGTCTGCCTTACAGGAAGGTACTTCAAAGTTTGCCAGTCTGGAGAGCTGTGCCAAGGAGCACCAGAAACGCACCCACAAGAGACTACAGCTGCAGAAGGAAATGGTGAGACAAAGACTGGCAGACTAAAAGCTTCAGCCACAAACAGATTTTTTTTCAAAGAGAGCTAAAACAGAGCTTTATATTTTTTAACAACACATTCCTCTAAAGCAATGTACTGTAAAGCGAGTCCCTGCCTCTCCAGTATGATGAAGCCACATGCTCAGTTTTGTTTACTCAATGCATTATGTGATGTACTTTTATTAAGCCTGTGTTTTGTTTAACAACCCCGCATTGCCATCTGTGGGGACCACAGTGTGAAAAAATCTCTTTGAACTTTTTGTGGCATCTTAGTGAACTTGCAGTACTTAAAAGTAAATGTTAAAGCAATCAAATAACTGTTTCTCTACAGGGAGCAATGCAAGGAACGATACCGTACTTGGGGACCTTTCTAACTGACCTGACCATGCTGGACACCGCCCTTCCTGACCTAGTAGAGGTAAAAAAAAAAATCCTTAACACCTGCTGAATGTGTGTGTGTGTTTGTATGTATGTGCCTGTTTGCACCTGTGTGTGCGTTTCGATATTTGAGAGCATGTGTCTGCGAGTTTGCACAGCTCCGCAGATCTGAGAGTCTGTCTGTGTAACCCGCTGTCAGAAGCTGGGGCGTAAGTTTCCATGAGTGTGTGAGGAATTTTGTCGGTCCATTTTTGGAGTGGTCCACCTAATGCTGTTTGTCTAAGCCGCCACTGGTATGTGATGTCCAGGGTCTGACAGCGTGCTCTTTGTGTCCTCCGCAGGGTGGTCTGATCAACTTTGAGAAGAGACGCAGGGTGAGTGTAGCTGCAAGCGGCGCCTCTTTTTGACACGGTTCCACCATGACAATCATCACATGATGAGCTAGGCTCACACATGACACATGTTTGAAGTTGATATGCAAGAGAAGCAAATCTAATTTTAACTTTTTCTCTGCAGGAGTTTGAGGTGATAGCCCAGATCAAGCTGCTCCAGTCGGCCTGTAACAGCTACTGTCTGACTGCGGATCCGGCATTCCTCCGCTGGTTTAAGAGCCAGTTTCAACTCAGTGAGGAAGAAAGGTACAGCTGCTTTACTCAGAATACCTTCTTTCTTGATTGCACCATTATCCATTAGATAACAAGCAAATTAGTGCATGAGGTCATGGTCTGTTGCTTCTATTGTTTACACATACACACACACAATAGCGCCTTCTTTTTCTCCTTTCTCCTCACTTCTCCCTGCTGTTCTCATGTCATCTCTTTGCTCCCTACTGATCTATTGTACTTGTTATTTTTGCTCTGCGTGCTCTCTTTTCTCCCTCCCTCTCTTGCCCTCTCTGACTTTCTCTTTCCTTGTTTCTTGCTCAAAATTCATGGTTTCCAAAACCACTGGGCACATGTTTTTTGGTAATGTTTTATGATGTTTAAGGTTTGTTATTAATGTTCTCTCTTGCAGCTACGCCTTGTCATGTGAAATTGAAGGTCTCGGTGACAGCAGTCCAACTTCACCCAAACCACGAAAAAGCATGGTGAAGAGGCTCAGCCTGTGAGTACATCCAGAAAATGGATTTGAATAGAACCTAATGGAATAAGGTCTAGTTTGAAATGCCTTTTGAGTGGGCTTGAAATAGTTTTCCTTGGCTTGGATGTGTCACATTGGACATATCACATTGGCATATTCAAGCAGTCCATTGCTGTGACCTATTTACTTTTATAATCTAATAACTGACTTCCTCTACTTTCCAGGCTGTTTCTTGGAACAGACAGTAATGCAGCCAGTTCACCCGTCAGAGAGACGCCGCGCTCGCCTCCTACTGGCAGCTCAGGGGAGAGCATGGACTCTGTCAGCGTGTCCTCTAGTGACTCTAGTAGCCCCTCAGACAGTGAGGGACTCACCCCCACTCACACCTCCGACACCCAGCAAAACAAGGTGGGTTACAACAGTGTGGAAAATGTTTTCCCTTTGGGCATACTTAGGGACTGTATGAAAATTATTGGGATGGGGGAAGAGAAAAATAGCAACATCCTTCCTCAAATATCTCAAAATAATAGAACACTATTGAATTGGTATAATGTGCTTTGCTGCTAACAACTTAAAGTGCGCAAAAAATTTAAGATATAATGGAATTTTTTTTTTACATAGCTAACTAATCACATAACAGAGGAAGAATTAGCAATTGCCCAAATTATTGCAAACATACAAAAATACAAAAATTTTGGTTGCTGTTTACTGAGCCATTCATTGTTTTTGAACTAAGTGTCTGTCACTTTATGTGACATGTTTAACATGTTTGTGACACATTGAAATAGAGAAGGTGGAAGCAACTGTGGGCTAGTGAAAGTGAAGAATGATGCATTCTCTCTGAAGAGATCATGTTAAATTATAATAACATCATAACATATTGATCCTGTTAGCTGTGAGATGATTTTGATGAGAAAAATAGAACCCTAATACAAAGACACCTAATATGGTAAAATATACTTCTATGGCACACACAAAAGCCATCTTTTTAGTGGAAATATTTGATCTTTAAAAAAAACTTTTTTTCTTTCTTTCTTTCTTTTCTTTTTTTTTTTTTTTTCTTACAATAAATCTTGTCAGGCAAGAATAAAATAAAACCAGACTCTGGCTGAGAAGGCCCTCTACTACTACCAAAAATGAATACTGAACTTCCCTCAGCAAAATGGAAAAAAACCCCATAACTTTTCTGGACTCCTCCCTCCTAATAATTTTCATACTGTCTGTAAGTCAAAATACTGTAATTTGAAGCAAAAGATGAAAAAAATGTTTCTTTTCCTTTATCTATTTTGAGTCTTGTCACCTGAGGTTTTTCTTAACCATGTCTGAAGATTAATGATCAGAATATCGTTGAGTGTATTTGTGGAAGTAAGTGATCCGCTTACATTTTTTCATGTTTCTCCAGCTATCAGAGTCCTCCTCTTGTACTTCACTCCACTCGATGGACACCAGCTCATCGACAGCCAGTGTTTCCATGACCCCTGCATCTCCCTCCCTCCCCGGCCCCCCCTGCACCCACAGACGCTCCATCTCCCTCACTCCCATGTCCCCTAGCTCCCCGAGCCAAACTCCAGCTTATAACACCCAGGCCCAGGACGCATGCATCATAAGAGTCAGTCTGGAGCAGGGAAACGGGAACCTCTACAAGAGTATACTGGTAAATAATTATATGTTTATGCATACCTGCGTGACTGAGAGGCTACGGACACACATTTTTATAATTTATGTATGACTCCATGACTTCATTTTCTCTCTATTCCCTAAATAGTTGACCAATCAAGACAAGACTCCGGCTGTAATTTCTAGAGCCATGGCGAAGCATAACCTGGAGGTGGAGCCAGAGGAGGGATATGAGCTGGTACAGGTCATCTCTGAAGAAAGAGGTAAAATATGGCTGTACTTTCCGATGGAGACTTACTAGATTTTTTCATGTAGGATCCTCTGGGGTGCTTGATCAGTTTCTATGAGTGTTTTCTCATTATTCGGACAGTTTCACAGAGGTCCCTGGCTACGTGCAGGGCTCTCCAAAAACTTGCAATTGTGCATCATATGTTGTTCAATATAGTTCCTAGTCATACAGTCAGATTTACAGTAAATACAGAAAGCAGAAGTCGCAGCATATATGACTAAAACTATGATGAAACACCATCTGTATTTGCAATTCAGCATTTTAATAGTTATGTATCTTTTCGTAATTGTTGATAATCTTTTCCCAAACTTAATGAATCACAATGACCCATGTATTGACGAGAAGCGTAACAGCTATAACAGCAAGAGCTTAAATCTTACTCACCCTTTCTATTATTTCTCTTCCTTCCTTATTTCTTTCAGAGCTGGTGATTCCAGACAACGCCAATGTCTTTTACGCCATGAACACCTCAGCTAACTTTGACTTCCTCCTGCGGGTGCGAGGCACCGCGGGTCGGCCAGTCCAGCTGCGTAGCCGGTGTAGCTCCACACTCCCTCGCACCCAACAGCGCTCAAGCCTCTCGCTTAGACTCAGCAAGGTCACTCTGTGACCCCGGACTGCAGTGACCCAGCAGTTTGCCCTTACACCACTAACCCAGGACAATACAGGGTGCTGGATTGGATCTTGACTGTTGGGTTTTAGGTGGAGAGATGGATGGAGACTCAAGATGGAACAGATGGACCCCAATGAGTTTTTCACTCTTATCTTGCCAGTTGAGTCTCTTCCTGAACTGTACCACCCCCTCCTGTCTTTTTCAGCCCCTTTCCCAACCCTGATATGGAACAAGGATGTGTAGCGTGACTGCTGTGCCAGTGGGACTTAACTTTTGACTAGTGATGGCTGTGATAGAGTGAAACAGTGACCCCAAGTGGCCTCCACTCTTTACAACCACAGGTTTTTTGCACACGTTATGGGAGCAGCCAAACTCCTGACCTCCAACAGTATTCTGATATTGAAATGAACTCATTTTCTTGTCATGTGATGTCTGTGTAGCTGAATATCTACTTTTCTGGTAATAGAAGAGTTATGAATGCAGAAGTTCAAAAGTACAGATGGATGATGGAATTGAAGGAGACGTGGACTGAGAGTCCAGTCCTGTTGCCTTTACTGATGAATGAATGGATCCCTGACAGTATTCTGAATGATATTGATCGATTGACAGGAGCTGTGATGTCATTAATGTCCCTAGTCGGTCATGTTTACCTGCCATGTCCGGCTCGTGCACAGTGTGCACAGTGTGTGTGTTCTGCCCCTCTCATATTGTGAGCTGTGTGACGAATGCAGTGTTACATGCATTCTGATTGGTTCCATTACTTGGTTTTAACAAGTCCTTGGCAAATATTGAAATGGCCTTACCTGCCCTATCTTTAGGGTGTAGAGATGCACTTTGTGCTGCTTTCTGATCCAGAAAGATGTTTTATCACATCCTCAGACTTTTTTGGAGAAAAAAAAAAGATAAGAGATGTACAAGAACAGAGGAACGGAGGACTTTCTGAAATAGAAAGCACCATGCGAAGTGTCTCAAACTGCATACTTGTACCTCTTTGCCCTTCATTATATGAACTACAGAGTTGCACTTGTCAGTTTGTAGGAGATGCCAGTGGGATGTGAATACAGAAGAATGAGTGAGCCACTCTGTTGGTGGTTTGCTCCCTCTTCACTAAATGAAATACTATTTTTGTTTGTAATTGTTGCTTTTTTTTATATGTTTTTGTAACACAATGCCAGATTGGAGAGTGATAGAAGATTTTTAAGGTAAATGTCGAATGAATTCAGAGTGCCAGGAAAAAAAAAAGCCAGTGCCAGATTTTACTGTGATACATTTGGAAAACTTTAGGGACACTTCACTTCATTACACACGCAAAAAGCCAAACACCTCTTCACACACTAAACTCTCATCTGTTTGTCTCATGGACATCCTCTTCACTTATCACCTGTTATGTAACAGTGACACATACAGATAAACACTTACGGACTGTTTTCCTCCACTCCTGAAGACACTCTAATGTTAGAGTTCTACTATTGTGCCATGATCAAATGTTATTGCAACCAGTTAATGTTCCCTGGATTAAATGAAAATCACTGTGTACCCCACTAAGAAAATGTTACCTTCCCCTTGGGAATACTGGTTCACTGGTGGACTTGTGATAATGGCCCAATTGGCCCAATCATCTGTCTCCATGCAGCACTTCACTTTAAAGATGTTATGTCATTAAATCACCCTCAGCTCCTATGTTCTTCACTGCCAAAGACTCTTCCTCTACCTGAATGAATAAATAAATTATTATCATTATTATCATGGTTGTCCTGTGTGTTTTTGATTCCCTCCAATCTTTGGAAACCTGGGAAATATAGTTTCTAACATCTGACATTGCAGTTTCCAGTTTCTGAGCACAGTTCTGTTTTATGCCTGTTGGATGCTTTATGATTTTAAAGTGCATCTATCTGACTACACAACCCTCTTCATCATGTTCTTCTCGCTGCATTGGAGAGATAGTGTTCTGTGCGTCTTGTCTTTTTACCCTTGCTCTGTGATGGACAACATGCTCGGTCCTGTCAGGATTGACATTGTCAATAAAAGGACCAGAGGCTGTTCTGGAAAGAGCCCAAGTTATTTTGCTGAGTGGAAGACAATTCTGCTGACTTGAATGCAGCACTCATGACCTTCCTTTCCTGAAAGTGGGTTTGCTGTGCTGGTCACTCTCTTTTCCAGGAATTCAAAGACAAACATGCATTTTTTGTTAGTCAAAGGATTTAAGTTCAAACCCCCAAAGAGACAAAACTTAAAGAAAAAAGATTTTCACCCTCAATCAACACCGCAGACATGAGAAATTCTTCTTATCCAGAATATCCAGAGTATGTTAAAATGTACTACTGTAAGTAAATAAAATGAAAGAAAATAAGCGTTTAAGTATGTGTTTTATATATTTGTATATTTCCCAGTGGAATTTGCTTCATTGTTTGAAGAACTCATACAACCAACAGGCACAACAACGACTAAATACAGGTGAAAAAAAATATATATCTGAGGGCCTTGTAGTGCTCTCATTTCTCAAGCAAACATCTTTCAAAGCAATTACACTGAGAGAGACAAAACAAACCAGAAGAGACCAGTAGAGAGTATTTTCAATGACCAGTGTCGTCCTTTGTATTTGAGCTGCTCTCCTCAGGCTGCAGACATCACAAGGCTCTTTTATGCCGCAAGCTATGAACACTCGCTTGTAAGTGTCTCTTTCTTGCTAATTCCTACATGGAGAGCTACATTATTTGTTTGAAGTATTCATGCACATTTTGTTTTATCCACTTAATGTATCTATTGTTGGGGTGTTACAGGTGGGCCCTTATAGCAGACAAAAAGCAGATTTTTTGATGTCTTGCGAACATCTGCCAGCTAGACTGTGATGCCCTCAAAAATACCGTAGTCTGCACTTGCACTGACAGACTGTCAAGATGGAAATAAACATTGAATGAGCTTTATCTGCTTTGTGGTTGACTATGGACAGCTGGAAGACAGGGTGAGAGTGAGCATGCTTCAACAGGTGGTCTCTCTGCATGAAGTGCTTCTTACGTAAAGGGCAAAGAAAGGTCTCTTCTTCTGTGCGAATAAAGCCTCTTGTCACAGCCATGCAGGTCAAGTACAGGTTACTTGTCTCTTACATCAGGCACAGACAAAACTCCCCCAAACACAAAAAAACTAAAATCAGTTACATATGGGTCTGCAATATATTGCTAGAAGTGGAAGAAAACTCAGCGTGTTCCTCATGCGAATCCAAGTGGAAAAAAATGAAATAACATTAAGGTGGGAAGCACATTAAAACTCACCATGGAGCACACAGAACCAGGCAGATAAACATCAGTGAGAAATGCGATATACATAATGCATAAAGATGACTGCAAGAATGCTAATGAGAAACTCAGCAAGACATAAACTCAGCAGCCTCAAATGAATAAGAACAACACAGAAGAAGGAAAGATTATAACTTGTTTCAATTCCTTTTGAATGCTGCAGAGACATTTTCAAGGCCGGAGCTCAGCATACTTGACATGTTGGACCCTCCTCCAATTAATATACAGCATGTACAGTGATATATGTGCATTCAATAAAGCCATGTTGGCTTGTTTTCTACTCAGTGATATCAACCCCTCCCACTCTAGTTGATAGTTTGAGCTCTCTGGGCTGCAGATGTACACATATACCTAACTGATAACTATGATTACTAGTTGTTATCAGGTCTGTATCAGATGAGCTTGGGGGCCGTTTAAGAGCCAACTTTTGTTCTCTCCTAGAGGCCATACACACACAATTTCAGATATGTTAAGTGACTGCTAAACCTAAACAAATGTCAGCCAAGACATGCAGTATAGAGCTGATGGTTTACATTCCAGTATCCTCATCCATATGGAAGAATGTTGAAACTGTGTGTTATTTCAGCACTGTTTAAATTTTATAGAGACAGAAAGAAGTTTCGAAGTTTAATGCCTTGGAACAAACAAAATATTGCCACATTTTAGTGCATGTCCTAAAACAGATAAGGCTATCGTTAGTTGACATAAAGTTTGGCAAATGATTCATCCAAATTTATTTCTTTTATTAATAAATGACTCCGCTGTTAAACATTTGAATGACAATAAATTTGGCTAAGAACACATAATGACATGTAAAATACTGAACACTTAAAAGATTAGGACATGTAGTGCCATGAGTTGAGACCTTTGACTTGCAAAATCATGATTTTTTCCCTACTCTGTGTTCATATTTGCATTATTTTCTCATAGTAGATGATGTACATTATTTTCCAAGCAAGCATCACAGTCTTTACAGGTCATCTGCAGCCATGTGTCACAGTCAGGTCATTGGGTAATGGAAACCTGAAAAATTCAGGCCACCAGTTAACACAGAGTGACAACATCCATCCAGTGATAATGCAAATCTGCAGCACTTTGTTGTTTGTTTGCACTTTGCTCCTGGTAGCCTTTTGTTCCCCTCGTCCACTTGTACAGGCCCTTCATACTCTTCCCTCAAGCAATGCCGTGTTGGCATCTGATGCACGCTCTTTGTGACATTTGCCCTGCTGAATAACACTCATAGTCTCTTACAACTTCACACTCATTCCCATGGATGACGAAGATAATAGCTCTTTCTCGACATGAAAAAATTAGTCAAATATTCAGCACATTTCTCAGTTCTCACATTCAGAGCCAGTTCTCTAGTCTTGTTTTAAGTCTCCTGTTGTTGAGAACAAGCACATCCACAACCCTTTGGTTTACATAAAAGAGCTTTTTATGCTCAGGGCTGTGTGAAAGTCGGTGCATTTGTGTGTTGGAGGGGTGGTGGCTGTGGTTGATGCAGCAGGTCAGGCTGCACTAACTTTGCTTTACGCAGGGGGGGATGTGCCGCCGCAGCTGCTTTTAATCCGTAAGAGCATTTGAGTGGGACACCAGATTGTTTATGTCGTCCCTTGAAAAAGAGCTGGCACAAGCACGTCTGCGTCTGTGTGTGTGTGTGTGTGTGTTTGTGTGTGTCTGCAGAGAGGCGCAGCTTACGATCCATCTGTCCCCCTTTTTCCCACAATCCAACATGGTGGCAGACTAGACAGTGAGGGGAGGCTGGGACAGACATGAATCCTTGTACTGGTTTAATTAAAACACATCATTTGAACCTTTTTTTGGCACAGATGAAAACAAGCCTGTCCCAACACACAGCTCTACAGAGGAGAAAGAAAACACACCGGGCAATTAAAGACTCGTTTACTCATCAGCTAATTATTCACTCGAGCCTTTTCTTGGATCTGTCTCGTGCAGCCCTCTGAGGCCTTTCACCACAGGCAGATCTTTATTCATTGAGTGCCAGAGCTGCGGTGAGTGGAAAATCGTGGAGTGAATGAGACACACGTAACGCTGATTCCTGCTGAAAGGCTTTTCTCTTGCTCATTAGAGCTCATTTCACTGCAAAATGACACCTGGTTGAAAGAAATCTCTCTAAAAAAAGAGGGAAAGAGTCATATTAATGATAAATTTCTGATTATGTTTTATTAACTTCTTATCTCTTTTCATTCTTGGAAAAAAAAGACAATATCTTTAAAAACTAAAAATTAGTATAATGAACAAGGAATAACAATGTGCGATGACAAGAATGAGACATAGTTGCGTTATACCAATTCTGACCAAAGATCCAAACATTTGAATAAGAATTTCATTTTTTAAAAAACTTATCAAGTGTCTGCTTGAAGCTTCTGTTATTGTTCTTTTATCATCCCACACACTTTTTTTCTAAACATATCAAAACACACACTGCTTTGCGGTATTGCTTAGTTGTACTCCTCCACAGATGATAAATTATAAACAGCTTAAAACACACACACACACACGCACACGCACGCACACACAAAACTCGGTTAATTTATGCTGTTCAGACTGTGTTCCTGCATATATTTGAAAGCAGATGATATGATGAATCATAAGTATTTAGCAATCTGACAAATTTACATGTCATTTGTATCCAAATGTATAGTGGAAAAACATCAGACCAACCATATACATAAATAAAAGAACTTGCATTTGAACATATTTGCCTTTGGTTATCAAGATACCGACATAAACATTGGGTACACTGGGTAAAGCGCTAAAAAATAGTTTAACTTTGGTTTATACATACACAAGAAAGCCTGAAAATCCTGACTTCTCTTCCAAAGCAAACAAACAGAACAGTCTTAATCTCAGCTTCAACTTAGAAGTTTAATGGCGCAACACTCAAAAGGTTCAAATAATGAACTCATTTAGTTAAAAACACATAAATCCTTGACAATTTTAGCCATGGAAACAGTTTTTGGGGACTGCTTCAAACTTCTTGAATGTTGCACCTTTAAGAAGAACACTTTAGACTGCACTTTATGTCTGGTTGCCAAAACAGACTATTAATAAGAGAATGTCGGGATTTTGTCGTGTTGGAGTGCTGCGAGGCTGAAAGAGGTCGTAAAAATGAAGGGATTGATTACTATTTATCTTATGAGTCACTTGAAAAGGGCAGCCAGCTGATATAATCTTGTACCACTTCTTTTAGCATACGATCACAATACTGTGACAGAAACAAGATGGCAAATGCAGCAAAAGGGGACGATTGATATTGATAAGTGATATTTCCCCCAAACAATCAGCGCAAAAATATCAGTAATCCACAACAGCAATACGTTTGAGACATTTTTACCAAAAAAAAAAAAAAAAAAAATCACACCAGCAGCTGTAAGAAGTACTGCACCACACTCACTGTGTAGCAAAATCAATAGTGTTACCAAGTGTTATCAAGAAGTTATTTTCAAAAAGGAGTAAAAATACTTAACTATAACATGAGACTTGTATGCATGTACGGATAAATGGCAGTTGTTGTAAAGACGGTAAACCAGCGAGGGAACAGACACACAGCCTATTTGGTGTCAATTGTTACCAATAGCACAGAATCGTAGTGGAATAGCATTGTCATCATGTTGGACGATAAATAACAACACTGTGTTACTGTGCTCTTTCCTAATGCTGTTAAAACTGTCAAACAGATAAGGAACCATAGTGCTGTGTGGTATAAAAACATCTGTTCCTGTGCTTGTCTGTAGGAGGGTGGGACAGTCAGAATGTGAAGCAGATCAATCAGAATTCTTTTTTGCCAACAATCATAAAATATGCGATTATATAGTCAGGTTTTCAATCATGCCCTGAATTGACAAACTTGCCTGTCAACATGGACCGCAAATGAGTAAGACGGCTGTCAGACAGATTCAAAGACAGACAGAGAGAAATAAAAACAGGCTGGAGGTAGAAAACCAAAGCCTGTTTAATTTTAGTGTTGTTGTTCCAGACACTGAGGGAAATAGGAGCTTCCCTGACAGCTGTGACCCACTGGTGCGAGACATAAACACGACGAACAAGACTAAAACAAAAGAGACGGGGCGAAAACACTCTCAGACATTCCACTAAGTGACGGAGCAGGACGTATTTTCTTTTTTCAGGCTCTTAAAACGTTGCTCCTTTTTTTTTTTTTAAACGCAGCTAGTCCCGCTCCATCACTGCGGCACAGACTGAAGACGGTATGGACACTCAGTTCAAACTAAAGTAAAAACCTAGATGTGTAACGGCTCACCAAACACAAGGTTCGGTCCGTACCTCAGTTTCGGGGTCATAGTTTGATTCATGACCTGGTTAAAAATCAAAGATTAAAAAACAAGCTCTCACACTGGATGTTTCAATCTTAAAAAGGAGAAATCTCAAAGGATCTGAGGAGATTTAGTTAAATGCATACAAAACAAAAAAAGACACAAGTGTGGAACACACTGACCCTAATGTCTTACAGGGTTACCTGAGCAAAATGTTCAGTACAGTAAAGAACAAAATGAACAACAGAAAATTTAAAGTCATCTCTATGTGTGTGTCATTTTCATTTTTCACCAGTTTTATCCATTCCTTTTACATACATATTAGAAATAATTCTGAATATAATGCAGTCCGATACACAACTACCACTTACTAGAAAATCATCATATAATTGATTTATTGAACTTTATAAGCTTCATAAAACACTTTAGTACTGGGTTGCATTAGATTGTACAAGTGTGTCTAAGAAAAACTGGTGACTCAATGTGGAGAACATGGTTGCCATTTTTTTTTTTTTTTTTAAAGGTTATTAGAAAACCAAAATATTCCCCAACATATATAAGAGAGTCCTCTAATAATTCATGAGCTTCATGTGCACTCATCATTATCCATTAATCATGGATTGAACAGCAGGAATGAACTGAAACACACGAGTAGGCTGGAAAAAACTTGCTGTCTGGACCACACTGTAATCAACCTACATGACTAAATTATCAGTTTGTTGTTCTGTTCAATCTCCTTTTCATTCAATTTCAACACAAGACCTTTTCCTGTGGACAATGTCCTTATTATTGCACAGTATAGGAATATATTTGCTGTCTAAACAACAGTCTGAATGCAGTGTGTGACAAAAGTCTTTCACACTAACGCACATCTGATGTTCATGAACACACAGCCCCTTTTCGTCAGGGTCCATTCAAGGCAAAATGTTCCCCCCCGAAGACCTTAGAGCAAAAGGTAGGTTGGGGAAGGGTAAAGATTAATCTCGGAGAGGTTTCTGTTCTGGACACAGAGAGTCGAGGCTCGGTAATAATGATGCTGATGCCGATGCTAGCTGTAAAAATGTGAAGGTCAGGCGTGCTGTGCTGCCAACTCCTGTCCTATGAAGCGGCGCAGGCGTTCCAGATACTGGCTGTACAATTCGATGTCGTTGTGTCCCGCTCCTTCCACCCAGAGGGGCTCCACGGCTTTGGGGCAGCGCTCGAACAGAGCCAAGCCGTGCGAGAAGTCGATGACCTCGTCCTCCGTCCCGTGGATGATGAGCACCGGAGACGTGATTTTGGACACTTTCTCAATGCTAAAAAAGGGGAAAAGGGAGAATTAAGGAAAATAAGGAGGTCACATTTTAGAGATATTGATAATTTACATATCCATATTTAGTTCCCCGCCCCTATAAAACAGTTCTGAAAGCAGACTGGACAGTTCAATAGTCATAAAGCACTTGCTCTGTGGATCAGGTCATAAAAAATGTTCTGAAAAAAACAGTCTAAAATATTTTGTTATAGATTAAATAAAAGCTTAATGGATCACGGAAACTGCATTTTTGTCTAGACTGCTAACATAATCATTATAGGCTATAAAACATGTTTATTGCTTTGAAAGGAGCTGAATATTTCAGTGTTATTTTCATTTAGCAAACACAGCATGAACAACAGCCCACTACTGATTAGTCAGTTACAGATAAATGATAATATGTGCAGATGAAGGTTACATCAGAGCTGCCTCACCAATCTCTGCAGCATAGTTTTGATGTTTGTGGAGAGTACAGATAACAAAGTCGAGTCTCGAGATTTGTCTATAGATTATCCTGATAGAAACGATTGTATTCATTGCCAAACGAGATATACTTTTGCTAACTTATCTCAGCTACAAAAATAAAGCACACAAAGGTCTTCTCTTAAAAGTACAACAAAGTCATTCCATGGAATACAGACACACTTCATGTGGAAACCAGCAGAGAAAGACAGATAGATATAGAGAAAGGAGGGATGCCAGCTGCCCACTCTGAGCTACAACAACCTACGAACACTGGAGGTTTTCTCGGCTCACCACAGACACGGTGAGACATTCCTTGGTTTCCTTCCACCTCTGCTCTTCACCTACATGTACCATCTGGGACTAGTTTCTACATTAAGACCGGCATTGGCTGCTATTAAACCTTATCAGACTCAAGCAGTAAAACTAACCTGGAAACAAGAGCAGAAGGGATAGAGCCTCGCTACTGATAGTTTTATTCTAAGTCGTTAATGTCCAGCCAAGAGAACTGATTTGTATCCAAAATTTAAAAATAAAAAAACACAGTAACGACACATGACAGTCGACACCCACATTACAATCGCACAAAAATGTGTGGAAGCAAATCTCAGAGGTTGTAACTGAATTCAAGACATTAAAATAATCTGTGACAAAACGTACAACCAACCATCTGTATTATGTAATAACACTACTTCATGTCACAGGATCTATATTCAAATGTGTTGCAGTAGACTGATAACACATAATTCTAATATGTAATTTTGGCAAAGGTAAATATCCAAGGATTTTGCTTAGATGATGGTGATTAACTGTCTTTCTTGGAGGTAGATTGAGATCTACTAAAGTCCACGTTAAATTAAATTAATACATGACAGAATCTGTTGATCACACAACACTGCTGTCTGTGCTGGTTACGCTCTGGATCTATTCACCAATATTAGACAGACTTATATAAGAGGTTTTGGTAAATATTGGTGTGAGGGGTTGATGGTTATTACATCTGACATTATTATGTGTGAATGACGCACAGAAAGTCTCTGTGGAAAATGACACGAATTGGAACTGCAGCTATACGGAAGAATATCATTTCTGAAAAGGTTGCGGATGAGAATGATCTCTGTGCAGCGAGATCACTCCTGCAAGATAACAAAGACGTCTGAGTTCCTCTCTGAAATATTACAGAAGTTGGCCCTCTCACCTCTATGAAAATAAAAATAATACCTACAGACTCTAAGGAAAGACACTAGAGCTGTTTTGGCACAGATGTTTATCTTGGATAAGAATCAATTTTAACAACTGACAGTGGCAAGTATGCTTTTCTGCTGACACATCTGTAATTATGTGGAAATGCCAACTGGAAGCCAAATTGTTGGTGCAATGTATGTGTGTATTATATTAACATGACAACATAACATAATAAGATACCTTATTTAAGGGTTTTATGAAACAGGGAGTGTACAGATTTCATTCTTATAAGTATCTCTATTTGTAAGATTTATCCTATAATAACTGGATTCTAACAGCCAATGATATATTTGTGAAATATATTAATTATACAACACATTAAAAACACAAATTCTGTTAATATGATCTTAATTTGCATCTGAACAATAAAATCTAGGGAAATGTCAAACATTTCACAGCAGAGGGCAGGCTGATAAAGACAGAGAGACGGGTTTGAAAAGAACAAATAGTGAATGAAATGTTGAAAGACAATCCACCAGTCAGAGGCTTACTTGGGGAAAGCGTCGAAGCAGTAGGTTTTCTTCGTGTCAGGAAAGGCCACTCTCATGCCTGATGTTAAAGGTGAGTGAAGGACCACAGCAGCGCACTCATACCGTGATGCCAGGTCTACAGTGGGAACTGTACCAATGCTCTGTCCATACAGGATGATGTTCTCTGGGCTGATGCCATACCTGGTTAAAACCAGAAACACAGAGATAACATTATATGATTCAGGACAACCGTAGCATGCAAAGTACAACACATAAACAAACAAACAAAAATAAAACTTCAGCATGTTTTGGGCTGCAACTATAACAATATATTTACTTTCATTACTGGTTCATCCTTTGATGATTTTTTTTTGCACCCAAGTCAACAAAATAACCAGAATTTTGAAGCAGTAATTTATAAATGTTTGATAATTTTACTTAAAAGATTAAATAGTCTGTTCAGTTTGGAAGAATAAATTTCATTTAACCTTCTAGGAGAAAAATAATTTCTTTGTGGTGCTTTCATCTGAAGAGGAAGGATGTTGAAAACTTCCATTAAATATGAAAAGATTTTTAATAAATATGGTGAAATTACAGAAGAAAGAGTGACTGCTAACACAAAGTAAATTCACACCAAGCAACCTTTAGTCAATGCTCTGCAGTGTCATGTCTTCCCAGAGCAACAGTCGCATTAAGGCAGCTCCGCTTTCACTAATGAGACACTTTATCACACCACAATGTCCTTGAGACATGTAACCCCTCCCAGCCTTCCCTCTGCCCATCCATCCATCTCACTTTTTTTTTTATTCCCACAGCATCTGTCTCAACTCTGCTCTGCTCTTCATCACAGCTCTGCCACCTTGATTCACCCCTTCTTTGCATCTTCATCCTCATTTTTCACTTCGTCTTGCTTTTTCTTAGTACTCCCACAAGTTGTAGCCATAACACGATGACGTTATAACCCCGAGTTTGATTTGACGCTCAGCTAAACAAATCCTGTCGTAACACAGCGATGCACAGGGCAAAAAAAATCAACCCTTGAAGGACACATATGGGTCAATTAATTCCTAACATACCGGGTGCGCAGGGCGTGCCAAGCAGCATCTATGTCTGCATAGAGATTCTTCTCAGTGGGCTTGCCAGTGCTGACACCGTATCCTGAGTAGTCGTAGGAAAAGATGTTGCAGTTGATGCGAGTGCCGAGGCCGATGTAGAAACTGCTCATCTGGCCCAGGTCGACTGCATTACCGTGGGAGAAAAGCACTGTAAACCTGAGAGGATGTGAAGACAAAAGTGAGGTTAGAACATGAACCGACAAAGATGGAGACATGTTTCATAAAGATGTTTATCCTTTTTATTTTTTTAGTCTTGATTCTCACAGTTACAGGAGACACCTGTTTTTCATGGTATCCTTATTCATTGCTAAGACCGACATTCTTATATTGTAGCCAAAATAAAAAAGCTGCATGTTTCCATTTGTGTAAACGACCAACATCTTTAGTCGAGGCTTTATTCAAAAGCACGTGCCTGGAAAGCACATGCCTGGAAAGTCTATTTAAGTAAAGCCAATTGAATGCATCACAGGAAGGATTAACAATAACACCCAAACAAAGAAACAAACCAAACTAAACATAATTAAAATCAACCCATTTTTTATCCATCTACAAGAGTAACTCTACACTAAATGAAACCACGAACAACCTGCTGACAAACACAGTGAGGTTACTTAAACTTGACGTCTACAAATGCTGCATAATGGCAGATTAGTTTACTGAGATGGCCCCATGTCAAATGACTCTTACTTCTAGACATTTTGTACAACCTGAGAAGCAGAGTATCCACTATAAACTCTGTGTATACTTGCACTTAGCTTTTATTCATGAATGCATATTGTGCTACCTGGAGTAATCTGATACTTCTTCTACACACTGACAGTTTTGAGATCCTCCCTCAGTGGTTTTGTTTATGAAGCCGTATAACCTGCGGCTTTGCTCTTGGCCTTATCACTCAGAAGGTGGCACAACAATGACTCTGCCATATCAGGTCCAGTTTGGATTCATTTTTGTGTAATACTAGATCGACATTAATACAAGGCACACAGACTGTAACACAAGCCTGTCCATTTCTTTTTAATCGATTTGGTGAATTAATCAGCAGCGGCACAGCGCAGCAGGATGGGCATCGAACTGAAGTTAAATACTTTTACATCTCAGCACATAAAATACTTTTTAGGCCTAATGATCCCTTCTTATAAAACAATCACTGCCAATAAACTCAGTGACACCCAGATAGCTAAAAATGTTTTGTCTCTGACTCACATAAAACTGATATCTTGCCACTGACCATGACACTCTTATTACGACAGCTGTCATAAACAAGAATTACCAAATGCAGGAGAAACTCAACGTTCCAGTTACGACAAACCTGTATGACTAGACTAAAAGAAAGGAGGAAACAGAATGACTTTTAAAGAGTAAAAGAAAAAATGGATAGCAGTGATCCACTGAAAAAGCAGGAAGAGAAAATCTTTGAGTCAGCTGAGTCAACAGGGAGACAAGTCAAGGAAGTAGACCTGGATGTGAGTGGACAAGACGGACAAGAGGGTGTGGAAACGCTTCTAGGGAAGTGTGACACACCGTCATAAAATGACAAAGAAAAGTCAAGCAAGCTGTGGTGTGAAACTACTCAAAAAAAAGGTAAACCCACCTGGCATTCGGAACACAGCGAATATACATGCAGCCGACTCTGTTCCCTCGGTTGGATCGAGTGAGGAACACCTCGGTTGTGTCCAGCTCTCTCTGGGAGTACTGAAACTCTGCTCGCTCTGTCAGGTGGAGCTTCCATCTTCCCTCCACAGCCCCGGCCCCTGCGCCTCCGGCGACTGATGCGCCGCTGCGCGTCCGCAGGTTGGAAGTTCCTGTTCCCCCTGGCACATTGGGGCCTGCCTCCGGGTCTGGGAGGAAGGTGTATGTGGGCTCGGGGGGCAGGAAGGCGAGCTTGGCTGCAATGCGGCTGGGGCAGGGTGGGCAGCAGAACAGGCAGCAGAGCTCACTGAGAGAGAGGCCATTCATCCTTCACTGTGTAAGAGGAGGACAAGAGGATCAGTGTGCTGATGTATCCACATCATCCCAGTGTAACACAATGAGATACTTATTACAATGCAATGTACAATGCGCGCAGTCGGAGTGCAGCAACAATGATGATGAAAATGTTTCTACGACAGCAAGTTTAGCGCATGCAAGGATTTTAAATGATCAATATATGGCTACATCTTGATTATCTATTAATTAGGTAATATTTGCTGGTTACCAGAGTTGAAAGTTGATTAGTCGCTTAATTGATCTGCAGAAAATCAACTGGTAAATATTTTGATAATCAGGCATTTTCAAGTCATTTTTCCAAGTAAAAATGGAAAATATTTGATGGTTCTGATTTTCAAATGTGAGTATCTCCTGCTTTTTGTCTTACAGTACAGTGAAATGAAATACCTTTGGATTTTGGACAACAAAAAGAGAGATCTGAAGCCGCCCCCTCGCTCTCTGGGCAATCATGATGAGCATTTACCACTATTTTGTGATGTTTCATGTATCAAATGATCAATCAATTAATTAAAAGAAATTGTCAGATTTAAGGCAGTAACTAACGATTATTTTCAATATGAAAATCGTAATTTGTCGATTATTTTTTCGATTTATCGATTAGTTGTTTGGTCTATAAAATGTCAGAAAATGGTGATCCATGTTTCCCAGAGCCCGATGTCTTGCTTTGTCCTGACTAACAGTCCACAACCCAAAGATATTCAGTTCACTGTCATAGAGGACCAAAGAAACCAGAAAATATTCACAATTGAGAAGCTGGAATCAGAGAAAACTCCAATAACTTCAATAGTTGGTGATCAATTTAATAGTTGACAACTATTTGATTAATCGACTAATAGGTGCAGCTCCAGTCAGATTAGGCAATATACAGCATCACATATAAGAAGAGTTTCTTCTTCATCATGTCATTTATAAACTGATTATGTTTTGGCTGTTGGTAAACCTCAATAAACGATTTTCAGGACTTCACTTTAAGCTCTGGGAAAACACCAGTAAATATTACTCATTATCTCAAAATGTTATAGTGCAAATATTTAACAGATTAGTCACTATAAAAACATTAACTGGATGGAGCCCCACATAACAACCCTCCAAACATACAGCATATAACAAAAGTAGACCTACCTGTTGATCTGAAGGGCTTAGTGTAAGCTAAAAATAAGTTGTGCTGAAACAAAAATAAAACAAAGAGGACTTCCTCCACTTCAAAATGAAAGCCACATTCACACACAGGAGACTGTAAATTGCCCTGTCAGCAGAGGAAGGAGGAAAAAGTAGTGTTATTTACAAAGTATGTGCTTGGTTTTCTGTGTGGTGCCTGAAGTCCAGATCACATCCATTTTGTCCACTTGTTGAGAGATAAACGAGTAATTTAAAACGATATGCTTTTCCCCAAAACGTGCCTTGGATATTTTAATAAAACGGAATTAGTTTCTTCAGTTTTTTTTACTTGTGTTGACAGTGAAGAAGAAGCGTTTCCAAAGCAATCTTCACCTCTAAATAACCAAAGAAAACTCTGAACCCCTTCTCAGCTGCAATTAAACACCTACTATATTGTTCCCTCCTGTAAGAATGAGCGATATATAAAGAATAACGCCGGTGACAAGTTGCATTTGACCGGAGATAGGAGCTACTTGTCTGCGCGTACCAGCTAGCTCTGCGCTGGCTTAAGCTAGCAAGAAGACATAAACACGGCTACTCAGTAAAAACAACGCACATTCGCGGATATACGACGCAAAAAAGCCCCGTTAAAACACAGACTCCAGCGTGTGTATTTGTCTCCATGAATCCAAGAACGTCGTTGGCGTCTCCTCTTGACTTTACGGGCAGCGTCTCGTCATTTAAATGAATCCATGTAAGTGCGGTGTTTTCCTACTTCTCCGCTGTTTCACCGCATCCGGAAGCGACAGCTGACAGGATGTGACGCAGGGAGTTTCCATTTGGACAATTAAGGGAAACTTGTTATCAGTGTGGGTGAAAATCATGTTGTAAAAGACACGTAAACGATGACATGTTTTAAGGTTGGCGATAAACTGAATCAACCGGACGATTTGCGAAACTACGCGAGATTTTAACTATAACCTTAATTTCCTAACCTAAACTAACCCTAACCTTAACCCTAATATCGCGAGAGTTCGTCGCTCCAGCTGATCTAACCTAGCGTTTACCATGTTTGAACTTTTGACAGGAATCTCTCTCTCTATTACAAAGTTGACAAAATATTATAGTCACAAATCCAAATTCTTAAGCAAAAAAACACTTTTAAGAGCTGATTGTCCATATCAAACAATACGTTTGTTCACTATCTGAATGGCCAAACAAAAAAGCTTTTAAAACGTATGACCACTGTAAGCTTTACATGAACTTTATTTAAGTTTTTCTTTATTTTTTTATTTTAATTATTATTACAACCCTTAGTCCCCCTGGCGTGTTGTGATTGTAGGCTCAAATTCTACACACAATGTGCTGTAAACTTGTTTCAATAAAAAGCTCTTTAGCCTGGCTTTTGATTAAGAATGATTTATAGACATTATTTACTTATTTGATTTTATTTGTGTTGTAAAATTGGATTTTATCTTTTATTTTATTATATTGATTTTTATTGTCTTTGTTTTTTTTTAAATCAGTTATCTAGTTTTTAATCCAAATTTTATTTCACTTATTATTACAACTTTTAAATTAATTTTATTTTATTACATGTTTATAATTTTTATTTCTCTTGTGAATTAGTCTCAAATTATTTTACTGTTTACCGTCTACACTTGTTCTGTCAGTCGTCTGTGAAGCACTTTGAATTGCATTAACCTGTATGAAAGTTGCTATTCAAATAAAGTTTGATTGATTGATGGGGTGATTCATTGAAGTTGGTGTCAGCCTATTAGGAACAACATGTATCATCATCATGTATCTGTGTAGGCAACTGAAATAAAATACCTTCCGGGAAAACATAGCCCTTCCCAACACACACACACACACACTGCAGAGCACACAGTTTTCCTGTGAGTGCTCAGTAGAAAGCTTTGCTGGCTCAGGAACCACCTTTACTACTCTATTCCCCAGAAAATGCTAATGTCAGCCTATCAACTTGTTTTTGTAATGTAACCCACCCGTGGTCACGTGAAATAGGCCACCTTGTTTCCGCCCCTGTAAAACCACAAAGATGTTTTCAGTTATTCTGGGGGTGTATCTCTAAATCTGGGTAACTAAAACCAACATGGCCTTATGCATGTCACTAACAAAATACTGTATGTTCTTTGTAATTTGGGTAAACTGACCCTTCATGTTGGGTGGAGATACAGTTTGCTGGGTCAACAAACTCCAGATACTTAAAAATAGGGCTGTGTGATATGACGATATATATCATGTGACAATAGAAAAACATCTACCGTTTCATATTATGCTCTATTGTTTATTTTGTTGTGTTGCAAAAAATCATACTCTTCACAGCAATATTTTTCATCATTTGGAGTCTGTCCATCTTTTGTGCAGATTACATTGATAAATTACTCTTCTTAGCTTTTTACTTGCAAAGCTTTTATTGTACTTATAGTAATGTAATGAGTATAAACCAGACCAGAAACTATTTATTCATTGAATTTACAGAAAATGTGCTATATCATCATATGTATCGTTATCAAGATATACAATGACCTATATCAGGATATGAGATTCTGGTCATATTGCACAGCCCTACTTAAAAAGGTCCAAGCTATCTGATCTTTTCAGGGACAACAAAACCAAATCAAGTGTACACCCACATGGTCCTGGGAGGAGGTCTAATCAGGCAAATAAAGTGAAAACACCTGTGTAGGTGGACCATGAATGTGCAGGCATTTTCATTATTATACCTTTCAAGGAGACAAAAGAATGATGTTAGAAAATCTACTTTGGTCTACAGAAGTGTAAAATATAAATACATATGCACAAATGTCCATACCACTGATATTCAGTACTTATGTTTTGTCTGACAGCACCAGCAAGATTATGTACCTGTACAATAATTCTGACTTGGTGTTTTTACACAGCAGATATTTTAATGTTATAGCAGGAATAGCTCAGGTGTGTGTGTGTGTGTGTGTCAGCATCAAGCATTAATAACCATAATGATGGCAACACTCCATTTAGTTCAGGGACCCTGCTATCTGCTTCATAGGTATGGCTTACTGGGACACTTTGATTAAAACCATGATTAATGTTACAAGTTACACCTATGTGCTTCCTATAAGTCAAAATGTCTACAGTGAAAGGGTCAATGGATCCATCACTTTTCATTTTTCAAGACAAAGGTTTCCATTTTTACTTGGACCTCGCATTCAATTATTTTAAGCTTTGTATGGTGAAATGTGAGAATTTGACATTGGCATGATTTGGTCAAATTTGTTTTCATAAATTTCTTGAAAATCTTTAAAAAAACAAACAAATTTCCTGATTGATAATTTGGTCTCATTAGATAAACTGAGTGTTTCAGAGTTTTAAAATCAGTGCAGTTGATTGGCCCTTATGACTATTCCTCATACGGCATACATTGAAGCTGAACATTAGGCACTATTGTGTGGTACCATTTGTGCCTACAGTGTTTTGCTGAGTCTGAAACAATATACAAGTACAAAGCAGAGGGGCCACTGTATGTAGATGCACTGGAGCAGCACAGAACCTACTCTATGAGTGCTTGTGACTAAACCACTACATACACAAAGAACAAAATCACTGTTTATTTACCAGAAGACTGCATTTCCATGAGCATCTAGCACATTAAAATGCATTAAAAAAAATACAAAAGACAAGTATAATTTAAAATAAACTTTGCGATTTTATTGTTTTGTACTTACTCTTACACATCATACAATCCTAAATCTTTAAAGAAAAACAAAATAAAAAGATATCTGGTGGTGTTTCTGGGGGACTGGAGTGCCAAGGGACAGGAACTACAGCTCTGTGAACATTGCAGATTTCATGTGATGTCCCTCAAGTGCATCTTGAAAGACAAAAATGAATCAACTCATCTTCATTTGTCTTCGGTTCTGCAGTGAAACAGAATTCTAACCAGATTCATCATAACTGGCAGGTTTATCATTATTATCATCAATCAAAACCCTTGCATGATGAAGACATTGATTATAAAACATTGTGCTAAAGACAGGATTGAAGACATCAAAACTCTATCAAAGCAACAGAACAGAAGGAAGAAAACAATATGTACTGATAATATCTAGATTATTTAAGTATTGTTGCCCTAATTGCTGGTGCCGAGTCCTTCATCAAAAACAAAAACAGTTTTAGTGATCCAACTGTCTCAAATCGCATGTTAAGAAAAATGGGCCTCCATCCTCTGCCCAAAGTCATAGTCAATATCAGGGCTAAGTATAATTTGATAAATGACATTACAGCTTATTGTATGAATTATGGTGGTTTACATTCAAACTGCTCACATTTATTCAAAAAAAGAGGGTGTGATATGAGCAGTCAATAGAAAACAGAAAGTGTAAACCATGAAATCCACACGATTTACATCGGCTGAACAATCATTCCAAGAAAGGGAATGACTCTGAAAGAACGATCAATCTGTAAAGGAAAGATGACCATCGTTTTGTGGGAGACAATATTTTGTTATGGTTATCAACCCAGCAGGCAAGCTTCAATATTCAGATTACATAAGAAACATCAAACTGCTTCAACCACAGGTTCCCCTTAATATGACAATTATTTTCCTTGTATATAATCATCACTCAAGAACCCCCATAAACTCCTTCTGAATTTCAATTTTCCACAAGTGATGAGATGGAGGAAGAAATCAGACCACAGTCAAGGACTTTAGATGACCAACTTATCTCAGGTAAACAGTCTCAGTGTCGGCATATTAAGTCACAAAGCCACATGTCCATTATAAACACTAAGACTTTAATGGGAGTTCTGATAAAGGCAAATTTTCCAATCATAGTAGCCAGAGCTAAATTCGACCAGGTCCTGTTATGATATTCGATGTATACAAGGAAAAGAGTCATTAACGTCCAACACATTCTGCGCTGGCTTATTTAGAAAATGCATTCTCTGCCAATTCCTTGCAACTTTTCTACAGCTTTTTTCATAAATATTTAATGATCAAGATCAAGCAACATTTACAAGGAAAGCTTTTGATAATGAAAAGATGACCCCCCCCCCACCCCTTACATCTCACAAGGGGCCTTTTAAACTCTCTGTAATATCACTATGCTATGAATAGAATCAGTAACAGGATAAAAAGCAAGGATTGGAATACTGTGTAATTCAGCGAGGTTAATACAGCTTACAGGGGCTTGTTAACAATCTGACTATTGTAAAATAGAAGCCATGTGGCCTACAGGAGATACTCATGGTGGAGCCAGTGTTTGAAAATACTTTGGACATTACATGGGCAGATGATGTGGCAAATATCTTGTAAACAAAAGGGGGAACCAAGATGGGGGAATAAAATCAGTGCCATTTGCGGCACATTCTTCTTTTTTTTTGTTTGGATAATTATGAAAAGCACTTTTATACACATTGTACTATTCTTCACCATAGTCCCCCACCTTTATTACCTGGCAAAAATCTACATTAAGATTATACTATATGAATAGGAGCCATATGGTATTTACATTTGGAAAAACAAAACAAAACAGTAGAGTCCTGTTAACTTGAACCAGCCATGCATTGTGCTACTGCTGTGTGGCTTTTTAAACATTCCAGCTTCATTTCTAACTGTGCAGTCAGTTACCAAACAGTAACTCATATGTTCTGACTGCACACATGCATTTTAAGTTGATCTTCCTAGAAGAAGCTAGCTAGAAGCGGTCTTCTTGGTAAAAGACTCGTCTGAATCCGAGCACATCGTAAAAGCACAGCGCGCAGCTCTGTAGCATCGCGGCAATCTTTACTTTAGCTGAGCAGAAAGAAGGTGTGTCGATGTGTAGACTAACTGCAACCCGGGTCAGTTTTCATTCAGCATGTGTCAGTGGTCTGCTGGTGGTTAGAGAAACATGGAGCTCCACTCTGTGACTCCACAGAACGAAAAAGGGCATTCAAGAGGAACAAACTGTCTTACTAACATCTCATCGGTCAATCATGCAGGCCTTTTTTTTTCAGTTAGCCTGCTATACTGATCAAGTATAAACTGCAAATGACCCAGATGCTGAACAAAACTGAGTAGGTGTGGCACGTTATTTTGTGCTCTGCAGTTTGACACACTTTGTTGTGCTTTGTTTCCAAATCCAAAATAACGTTTTACTGCACAATTGTAACTAACAGCTTAACTGGACTCTACTCCATCGTGTCAGAGCTTGTGTATTTTTTTCTTCAATGGTTATATAATCAAGATGGAATTACTTAAATATAAGTGAAAAGGTTAAATGCAAATCGTACTGATTTGCTGACACATGCTGCCAATCCTCCAGCACAGACCAACCAAACGATAAAAAATAAATAGAATGCAATCACACAATTCAAGCTAACTACAATATATTAATATAGATCTTCTGATGTCATACGCTCATTAAAACAGAAAGAAAAAAAAAAACAAAAAAAAAAAACAAAAAACAAAACACAGAATTCAATCACTCAGGTAAGTCAAGGTTCTCAGTTACCCTTCCCCTAACCCACCCCCCCAACCCACCCCTCCAATGTTCATGCACCCAATATCAGTATGATAAGTCAATATATCAAAGAGAAACATTTCTGGAAAATGCTGAGACTTGGGAGTCCAACGTGTGGTGACCCATAGAATAAGGGTACGAGGAGATGAGAAGGATAAAAAAAAAAAAAAAAAAAAATCTGCCAATTTGACAAGAAGTTGACATCATTTTTACTCTGGGAGAAAAATTTATATTCCAAAGCCCTTAAAAGGTCTTGCTGATGGATGAAATCTCCCAGCTAGTTTTTTTTTTCTTTTTTCAAAACTTGCTAGACCTTCTTAATTGACCTCAGTGTCGTTATCCAGGCTGTGACACATTCCTTAACAGCTTACCCCTGTCTCATTTCAACTACCTTACAGGGATTGTACAAAAATAAACCCACACGATCCCCCGAGTTGAGAAACAAAAAAGGGGTAAAATCAAATGCCTTCCCTCCCCAGAGCAACATGTCCACCAAGCCCCTACCGCTCTCTCCCCAACTCTCAAGCAAATGTGCACACACACACACACACACTTTCATACAAACACACACACAAACAGAAACACTTAGGTTCAGCCGCAAACAGTCACTAGTGGAGAGAGAGGGAGATGCTAGTAAGGGAAGCGTCTGGACAGTGGCTGTGACCGCACCACCCCACCCTGCCCGTCTTAGACTACCATGAACAAATGAAGCCATGATATCAGGTGTTTTTCAGCCAAGTCGCCATTGTTCAAATTCACAAAGTCAGAGAGACTTTTTTTTTTTTTTGCACTCAGTCCTCATAACTTCTGAATTTTCTCAGCCACCACGATGGGGTTCTCCTTACGTATGCGGGCTGCAGCTGCACTCCGGTAATCATAGGGACAGTCGTGTTTGTCAGAGTAACGGTGAATGGCACAGAACAGGTTGCCACAGCGACAGTCAAAACCTTCAATAAAGAGAAGTAAACACAATCAGTCTAAAGTCTGTATTGCAAACATTATCACATATTAAAAGAGCAATTGCACACTAATTCTTATATGGAAGACATGTATTGCAGCACTGACCTCTATGGGTTGAAAGGTTCAAATCTATTGCAGCTCTGAGCATCACAGTCTGGGTTTAGTAATTAAACTGGGCATATCTAAAATTGTGCTAACAGTGTGCAATAAAACATCCCTTTAAGAGTAAGAAAGGGCAGAAATGGAGAGTTCGACAGACCCTGAGGGTGCTGCCTCTATCAGGCTGCATACAAGCCCATTGTGTGCCCACTGCATACAGAGGGTCTGGGTCAGGTTTAATATACAAATATTACAGTTGAACTTTAAATGGCCCCTGGAGCCTGTTTTTAAGGCAATCCACTTTGGAAAAAGGTGTAGACCAACTGTACACTGTGAAATGCCTTTGACTGTGAAATGCACCACCAACCTGCAGTATGTAGCTCTCTGTACCAAAGTGGAAAAATCATGACACAAACCACAGACTGGGGGTTGGATTTTGCATATGTAGGTTACAGGTACTTGATCTTTCTGAGCCCTTGAAACTAGCAATGACTTATTTCAAAATGTAACAGTAAGTGCATGGAAGCTTGAATGGGAGGAATATACTAAACTAGGAGTCTCTTAGTTTTGGTAGTTTTTTTGCACCAGTTGTAATCAGCTAAAGTTGAGGCATTTACTGCAACCTATGTACTTTCACTTAGAGTGAATTCAAGAGATGGTTTTTAGGGGAGCCACAGCTTAGATTACATGTGATTGATACTTCCAAAACAGTATTAAAATGATTTGTGTGCAACTGTCGTTCATTGTGTTTGAAATGGTGTCAGAGGAGGAATGTGGTGAATGTAAAACAACAAGGAGCTGTCAGTCAATCCTACAGGAACACCACAACTGAGATGTAAGGAAAGATTGAGAGCATTGTAAGTGAGCTTGGCCTGATGCTCTAAGCGACTGAGCAGCGAGCTCTGATCAGTGATATCAGAGTCAGCAGTAAGATATCGCTTCTATTTCAGAAACCAATGAATATTATCTCCATATTCATAATGAAATCAAGACAGTTCACTGTTGTGTAACAGTTAAGGGACTCTGATCACATCTCTGTCAGTTGACTTAAAGACAATTTTCATTTTGATAGGCTGATTCTTACTTTCAATTTACACCGGACTTCTGACAGTGGTGTGAATTCAAAAATGATTTTTGTGCTGTGCTTTTTGAGTCCACAAGATACATCAATGACATGAAAAATGGTGCAATGACAAGATCTTTGGTGCTGTAAACAAATTGTTCTGAATTTCAGACGCTGTCAGGTTATGATTGTTGGGTGAGGGGTGGAGAATCCCAACAATGCCGGTTCATGATTCATAAACCTTTGAACCATGTCAGTAGCTCAGGAGCTCACTGCTCTGTGTGTATGTGTATATGCATCATGAAACTCTTCCTTACCAGTAAGGCCCACTTTCTTCCGGCAAGAAAAGCAACGATTCTTTTTCTTGTTTTTGTCAGGGGTTTGGTCACCATCAGAAGCCTGTGCTGCCTCCCCCACTGGCTCTGTTGAAACAAAGCACAATGAGTGCAAAACGGTTCATTCTTTACATGCTGAAATGGATGATTCAATAGTAGCACAAAGGATCAAAGTATGTTCAACACTAACAGGTCAAATACTATAGATAACCCCGACCCAAAGTAAAACATTCAAAAGATGCATTGTAAAATCAAAAAGTTAAAATGCATTGATCAAGACGGGGAAATGTACATTAGAGCTAAGACAGATTCTAAAGAAAAAGGTTTTAGGCCAAGTATGACAGAGATGATGCTGTACATTCTGTCTGCAGTTTCTTTCTCTTTGGGAGCCAATTCTGGCCACTAGACCATTATACTCTGCCTCAGCTTACATATTTGAATGGAGGCTTTGCCATAACTACAATTTCATTATACTGTAATTTCTTGGTGGATTTAGAAAAGTCACAGAATATGTAGTGCAAATGAAATAAATAAAGGGGAAACTAATCATTTTACCAATTTGGTATGCTATAATTCTACTGCTGAACCAGAAGCGTTTTTCAGGGTCTGTGGTGGAGGATAGCACCGATCAGAAAATTTCTTGCACATTTCTGATATCTCAACTCAGGGTATTTGATACAGATCCCTGATCTGATACCAGCACTTTCTTTTTTTCCATATTCAAGATCTGTACACCACACTGTGGGGACCTCACTTGAATCATTCTTATGTAAGGTAACATAAGGTAAGGGATTGCTGAGGCATTAAAAACTGAGTCAGTAGACTCTGGTAACTTAAAGAACACAGCTGATGACATTACTAACTTACTAACTAATGACATTTAGAAACTGTATTCAAAGTAGATCAGTCACGTCTAGCCGATACCTGATATACCCCCAGTCTAGCTGTTTATTGATAACCTGCTCTCCCCTGCGGTGAGCCTGACTTGCTGTAAGTGGAGTGACACTTGGGCTGATTGGTTTGTCAAAGGACCACAGTTTTCTATTACCTGTGCTGCTGGAAGTACCCTCCTCTTCTCCCTCCTCAGCCTCTGCTCGATCAGAGTCTACAGCTCCTGAATCCTGGGAGATGCTCATAGCTGTCATCTGTTGAGTTACAGGGCTGGGAGAGCTGGGACTGACATTACAAGAACATAAAATACAATTTTAGACCATATAAGAAAATGTATGCCAATTCAAAAATATAATTAATATTCATAACTGTTTTTTTTTTCAAATTAATTTGGCAATAAATGTATGGAAGAAAGATCTATGTATATTTTGTTAGATGGCAAATGTAAGTAATAGCCTTCTTAACTTCACTCACAACGTAGACGCTCTTGATGCCCTCCAGAATGACTTCTATATGAAAATGGAGTAATCACAATCCACACAACATAGCTGTAGTAGCCCCACACATCTCTTCAACCACAGAACACCAAAAATAGCTCAAGACATTTTGCTATATTGCATTTTTCCTTGTTTTACTTTGCTATATACTCATTGCATCCTATCAGTTTGTCTGGTGGCTGACTACTAATTATTTGGATCTGTTTCTATCACAATCCTATTAATGAGACAGACGCAACCACTAACAGACAGGGCATACAGAAACAAGACAGCACATACATATATATGGTGCACAGTTATCCACGACTACATAAACCAGACATATCAGGCCCAAAACCCTTCTGATAATTCCAAAATTTCATCATACTAGGAACAAATGCTTGTTTGGACTTATCTGTAGACATTCTGGGAAAAATAAACCCATTAGTGAAACATCTTTGATAACTGGGTGCACTGTAATGTTGGTAATGTGCATTTCCCAGGAAACTCATAAATGCAATCATGGGTCTTATATTAAACTACAGTACAGTTACTGCTCAAATAATAAATCCACTAACAAACTATCTTATATTCCTACTTTAAATACTATCCTGGTCTACTGTCATCTTGTTTGGTCTCTTTCCAACAAAAGGACAGTTATCTCTATAACAAAGTCTGAAGCAAAAACACATAATAATACAAACATTTGCTTTTAATCTATTAAAAACAGCCCCATAAAACTCAAAAACACCATCATCTTCAAATTCCTTTCTCATCCATCCCCCTTCTTTTAAATTTTAAAATCCAAAAATATTGATTTATTGGCGTAACTAAAGCAAATCATACAACAGCTCTCACAAAATGCCTTATTACAAAAAATGAACTAGGCCTGCAACAAGTATTCAACATCATTATGCAGCAGTTTTAAGAACAAGCCCTCAAGCAAGTACATTTCTCTTCAGTTCTTCTTTCCGTGTCAACTTTAAACAACACAGCTCTATGAAACTGAAGCTGCATTTGTTTATCACTAGAAAACAATGCTTATACCTAAAATCCTCTAAAAATATCAGCAAAACAACTATGTGAATGAAAAAACACTGATCCATACTAGCCGATGACAACACCATCCACAATAAAAACTTATTTTTTCACAAAATGAGAATGCAGTTTTGTTTCAAACCCCCACAATAAGTCACAATATCTCCATAAGTTTAAAGGTGAATCTGTGCGGACAAAACAGAAGCGCAAAGAGATGCTCAAACAGCTGTTTTTAAGACGAGAAATTTCAGCAAATTGAGTCCAGAGAAACCTCCAAATGACAATTATACAATGCTCAAATTCTAACAATTCTAAAAAAAACATTTGAAAACAAACACAGATGATTGTGTGTTTATTTTTACTTGATGAATGACTTATCAGAAAGATTATATCTGATTCACTGATTTACTGGTTTAGCAATCTTTGAAACAATACAGGTATGAGCAAATTTCCAAACATTCAGTCAACTTACCTGGTTGTTTGTTCCTCAGGCGGGGTTCCTGCCACCTCTGTGCTGGGCTCTGAGGTTGTGTTCTCCACAGTCACACCAGCTGATCCTGGTGATCCTGCCGGTGATGTAGCAGCTGTGTGGGGACAGAACAGTCTGACAGCTCGAACAAAACAGAACCTGAGGTTTTGGCCCTAAACATGGATGACTTTCCATTCGTTTCTAAGTATCTTATTTTGTGCTATTTATTGCCAGTACTTGTCTACAATGATCACATGTATTTTGAGTTAATGTGAGACAACAGATGGAGATGTCACTCTCTTGCTTTCTGATGCCACAGTGCAGGCAGCTACTGCTACCTCTGTTCTCCAACCCCTTTTAGCAAATTCAAGTGCCCATCATGTCTGTGCAATTTTTGAGTGACCCCCTGCTCCAGGTTCATGTCCTTTCCACCTAACTGACCGATATCCAGCACCCCCTGCTTTTTATAGGTCATGTCTCTCCCATCTTCCTACCTTTCTCTCCCGGGGGGCTGGATCGCCCCCCTCCCTGTTGTCTCTGCAGGTGTTCCTTGTAGCAGACCGAGCACATGCCGTTGGTGCGGGGGTTACCATAGAAACCGCATCCCATAGTGCAAAGCATTGGCACCTGCGTCTGATTGGTCTCCTGAGCCATACTCTGACAGAGGGGGTAAGGGGGATGGGAGAGGATATTCCTGAAAATGGGGTTGCAGAAGTTAGTCAAAATGATTAACAGTCCCTGCTTGATTACATGGTTATTAATGTTTAAGCTAAAAGAGCTTGGAGACTGGCATTGGAGCATGAGAGTAGAGTTGGAGCAAACTGTGAGTTTATTTGTAAACTAAGGGTTATGACCAGCTAATTGTAGCTGTAATGAAGGATCACATCTACATCATTAAAAATTAAGTCCAACACCAACAGAGTGACAAAGTCCAGTTCTAGTAAAGCAGAACTGGACTTTGTCACACTTAACTGAAAATACTGTTTAAATTATGTAGCTAAATTAATGCATAAGGTAAAAGCAATCTCTGACATTCATGGCATAATATGACATAGCTACATAATAATGTAATGATCCTCTTGATTTCAACATTAGCTGAATGCACCAGGAGTGTTTTACAAGTAGTAACGTTAAGCTATAGCATTACCACTCAAACTAGGTGGAGAGCTGAGCACAGCAATGAAAACAAAAGGTACAAAGAGACGTGCACAATTCCATTGCAAAAGGCAAATTACAGTCTGCGAAAACATACGCTAGCTCAGCTAGGTCATGGTTTCTTCCGCCGCACAGCAAGATGTTTTGGTCAGAACAAAGTTAACTAAAAAGGAACAAAAGCTAAGACACGTCTGCACAAAACTACCCTGAAAACTTCAACGGAACCCTAAAATTAACCGATGATCTGGCAAACGTTAAAACTACAATGAAGCTAAACAACTTACAGCTGACTGCCCCCAGTTTGAGTTTGTCCGCAGCAGAAAACAATTGGCGTCCTATGCTTGCATAGCTCAAAGCAAACACTGTAACATTAGCAAACAGCTTCGCTGGACGTTTTGTCTGTCTGACACTACATACCAATGCAAAAAGAAAGGACAAATCTCGCTTGGTAGCCTCCCATCATGATGGAAATCAAGAAAATAAGCACTACGGCGTCCTTAGCGACAAACTGTAAACAAACCTTCTGTTTTAAATCGAATAAACGGCTCGTGTTAGCAGGCTAACGTTAGCTGGACTGCTAGCATAATCAGGCAGCCCGAAAAAGCAGTGGGCTCCCTGACAGTGTCCCGGCTGGTTTTAAATCGGTTACACGCAGCGGGACTCTACCATAGCGGTCTAGGGTGAAGACAGTACCTGAAATTCAAGGTACCGGCGGCTGTCGACGACCTTGGGCTTCAGATTTGTACAAGTTGTGTCCCCAGCAGAGCGCGCGGCCTCCTACCCAGCGCCAGCTCCCGACATTCGAAACAACGACCATGACGTCATACCCAGCATCGATTCAGCCTTCAGTCAAACGGCCCAGCATAGCAAAGTCCACCACCCCGCTCACAAAAGTTCACAATAACAGCAAAACACTCAAACATGACACTCTGAAGACAATGCTCACATGCGACACTGAGGCTGTGCTGTGTCCAAAAATATTTATTAACATGTCAAGCTCACTGACAGTTCATTAACTGCTTCCATAAACTCATCAAGGTTCAGACACAGAATACTGAAATTAAAATGGGTGATTTAAAAACAAATGAAATGCATTATGAACTGTTAAAGTGTCAAATGTCAAGATGTTCGCTCGTGACTGCTTTATTATCACGAGGGGAGCTTAGGGCCCCTGAAATGATCTTGGTGTTTTGCAGACAACAGAAATTTGGCTTAGTTCTGGGAATGCTTTAAATTATTTTTTATCCTCTATCAAAAAGTCTTTCAAACACCAGTATGGGCACAGACATAGATAATCTTTGAGCAGATGTACAAATGTTATTTATCCTGGAAAAGATAAAAGTGCACAAATTCATACATTCTCTCGGGCCACAGATCAGTGTGCTTGGTTATGATTAAATAGCATTCACTTTCACATCACAAATGTAGTGTCATTCACTAATAAGTGCATCATAAAGAGTAATGATCATATGAATTTCAGGCCTCTTTCATTAAAGCTGATATGCAGTATTTTTTTTCAAATGGTCCATCTACAGTAAACATTAGTCTTCTGTCACCACACTAAATTAACTCATGAAGAAACACAACAAAGTCTTCAAGTCTATTTCTGTGGTCCGGCCTGCTCCATCGGCACATCTTTCTCTGCCCTCTCAGTGATCTGAGGTGCGAAAGGCCCCACCAGCCAGTTGAGCGGTGTGTTGTTTAGCAAGTACTCCATGACACCATCCAGAGACTGCTGAACCTAGGAATAGCAACATATCAGTATTACTTTCAACACAATAACTTTATCATAAATACTCAAATACTTAATCAAATATTTCTGTGGTTAACAAATACTTTACCTCAGAAATATGCTTAAGCTTTATTATTGTTAGGGAACAATGAGGTTACAAGTGTACATTACTAAATACAACATAAACTCAACTGTCCTAGTTTCATAAATGCATATGAATGAGGAGATCCTCAGAATGGATGTTTGTTTATGTACAATATGCATTACTGTGTTTCCCAGGGGTATTATTTAAGTACCAATGAAAAGTTAATGGAAGAACTAATTGTGTTAAGTAACGACATAGAATAAAAAGGAAATACAAATTCAAGCAAGAAACTATATTTAGCTTAGCTGATGCAGCAAATAATACACTGAGGTAAAGACTGTGTAGAGCAATCAGTACTTGGGTCAAGTGGTAACGGCTCCGCTCCAGCAGGAGGGGTGTGAGGGTGCTGGTGTTCCCGAAAGAGGAGTGCAGATCTTCGGCTGATCGTCTGGCATTGGTCAGCTGCTCCTGGACTGCTCCTGGCAGACCCTGAGCACTTGACACCACATTGGAGCACGCTGACCGCAGCTGGTCACTTAGACTGTGCACCATGGAGAGGACCCGCCCTTCCAGCTGCTGTGAACAGACAGTGAATGATAAACATTGACATATTTTATGAAATATGACAATATAGCTTTAACATATAAATTCATCCCAATTCCCTTCCATTACTGAGGCATCTGAATTTTGGTGACACAATGTAATATCATTCCTGTCCCGAAATCTGTGATGGCATTATAAAATGTCAGCCTCTAAAATGCCACTCTGATTTATTGCTGAATTTCAGGGCTCTTGTTTTGTTCCAGTAACTATCAGAGAAATGTGCTTTTGCTCTTTTTATTTCATTTGTTCAAGCAGTATTCTTGTCACTTTGGAGCATACATGCTGCACATGTACAGCATATGCACTTTAGAGGCTGTGAAATGCAAGAATAATCTGGTTAGAAACCATTAGTCGATACCATAGTCAGTTCCCAAATGCTACAGGCCTGACCTCAGTCTCATCTTTGGTCCCATCTGGCTCTGACTCAGTCTGTCCAGCTCCAGCTTGCTTCTGCTTCCACTCTGTCCAGCGCTGCAGCAGCTGTTCTGAGGCTCCTCCTATTTGGTTGCTGGCAGAACCCAGACTGGTACGTGCACTCTCTAGCAGGTCCAGAGTACTGGTAATCTGAGACACGGCAGCATGGGTAGTATCCCTGGCATGCTGCGCACGGAGCAGAGACTGCTGTAGGGCTCTCTCCTGTACCTTGGCAGAGAGTTTCCCAAGACGGACAAAGTAGCTGGGGCTGGCTGATGGGGTAGCCATCTCACTTGTGGCAGGTTCAGCTACAGCGGCTGAAATAGAAAAGAGTTAATTTCATATATTCTCAAAAGAGTAGCTTTATATTGCAGGTTTATCTGTTAAAAATGGGTTAAAGTATTGAGCTTCTGTGAAGGCTAAGGTTCATACACAGTAACAATATTTCCTTTTGTCCGTCTTAAAAGCCAGGTGCGTCTGTGGGCCTTTGCCACCGTAACCATTGAAATCCAAAATCCCCAAAGTACTACCATCATGGGTACTTTGCTGATGCAGCTAATTAGAGTTGCAACTGCATCTTTTTCATATCCATAATCAGAGAAGAGGACAACCTCTTGTAGTATTTGTACTATACTGGCGTGTGGCAGGTTGTCATAACATGACATCACAGTAGCAGGTGTCAAAGCTGTGAGTGCTGGAAACTGTAGGTGGTTTACCGGCCAAGTTAACAGAAGGTAAGTTCATTGTAATGTCCTGCCCCCCTCGCTATGAATAGCATCAGCCATTCATGTGCTCAACACCAGACAGAAGGGACCATTTTTTTGTGACGATCACCCCCATCTTGCCTTTATAATGACAGTGGACAGTTTCATAAAATTTGCTGTTTGATCAACAAATCAATGACGCAAGTGTAGACTGCAAGCTGCTGACTTACACAGTAAATGGCAACAGCTACAAGACCTACTGTTCACACATATTAATTATGTGAATAAATTAAATTTAAGTAAAACGTAGTCTAATCATTAAACTTTAACATTTTCCTCCTAAAGTAAATCTGTAGCATTACTAACGCTTAACAGAAAATGGATGTCGCTGCACATACTTTTCATTTTCCAATGTGGAACTAAATACAATTTCTTTACATGTATCTTTAGGTTGGAGATGAAAATGAATAGAACAAAAAATGCCAAAAATCTGATTGAGATGATGTAGCAGGTCTCAAAAGGCCATCAGTCTTGTTTGCATGACATATGTTAAAGTTATAATATATGGTCCAAATGTAAACAAAAGTATAATCAAAACTTGAAACACAGGATTGGAGCCTGTTATCACTCTCACTTTGATCGACTGGTGTGTTCATTCAAAGACTAACTCTAGACAACAATTAAATCTAAATTATGAGTGCTTTGTTGTTGATAAGTATTTCATAAACTTTGCATTATCACATGTGCATATACCTCAATTCAACCCTTAGTTCCTTACTTATCTTATCAGCTTTACACCAAAAGTTGGGGATAAGCCACTTTACATATTTACTTAACATCTGTGATAAAAATTTGACAAACTGGCTTTGAAATTTGTTTCAGCTTCATTTGATCCAACTGTCAAAACACACCTGTCTATACTTCAGCAGTAGACATATTGGTTTTTACGGACTGATCGTGCTTGCCACATTTAGGATAGCTACTGACCCAGCTCTCTCTCAGTGAGTGGTAGGTTCTGGTCAACCCAGTCCTCAGATCGGCTAAGGGCCATGCCCATCCCACTGCTGACCATCTGGCCCATCCTGGTGCCCATGACGGTGCTGATGCCTCCGCTGACTGCTGCCCGGGTCAGTTCAACACCACCCATCACAGCCCCCACCACAGCGTCTTTGGCCCCTGTCACTGACTGGTACACCATGCCCACTGTGTCCGACACCACCTGTGGAAGAAAGAGGAGGTAATGAGGCACTCTGCGAGTACTAGGTGTTGTTATTATGTATTTGGTACATAGCTCTTATCCTGACAATAGCTAGAAGGAGCAGCTGATAATGCAGGGTGCACCCGTATGAGAAAATAAGGTACAGGGTGAAAGGAGGAAAAAAAGAGAGGCTGTGGACAAGTCACCTTTTATATTTTGCTTGTTTGTGGTAATTTCAACCCATGGCCAAGTTATTTTTACAGTTACAGTAACTGCTTAGATATTCTGAGATGTAAGCATTGTTGCTATGGTTACCTGTAGTTTAATATAACGCATGCACCGATTTAGAAAGCTGGTTAAACTATTGACCTGAATTACTGTATGTTTGATGTGTCTTGATACGTGAATCAGTAACAAATAAAGAAAAAAAAAGTATTTTTCATGCCCATGGGAATGATTATCACACATTATTACAAGGGCTGCTATTCTGTAAGAAGACTTTCAGTGTGATAAATGTTAATATTATGAATCAATACAATCACACAGTTAAACAGGTGAGGAGAAAAGGAGCATCACCAAGGACAAAATGAAAAAGTAAAAGTGGAGATGTTGTTTTTTTGTTGTTTTGTTGCCTACATTATAGTAGAATGGTCTGACCTTGTCTGCTGGTTGTTGAAGAATAGGCAGCTTCTCTTCCATTTTATCCAGTCCTTTCATGGCATATTCATTTACTGTAGCAACTGAAAAAAGTGCACAACAGCATTTTTTTTTTTTTTGGAGGAATAAAATGTTTTGATAATGACAAGAATCCTAAATGTATCAAGTAAAAGAGTTGAGAGACCTCTAGATAATGATATGCATATTATATTGTTAGAAGAAGAAACAAGTGGATCTGACATCAGTTTCACACCCGCGATGTGCAGCAAGCCTGCAATATTATGTATATATGTACATTTTAACATTGTAAATTTACATGCTTTCATTGCACATATATTACATCATATTTTTTTTACACGGAGAGCAGAACCTACGCTGCGGCTCTATGATGTCCAGAAGAGGCTTGGACCCGGTGGTGGCAGCTGCTCCCAGGGTTCGGACCCCAGTCTCTGCTACATCAATCACTCCCTTCAGCAAGGGCACATTGTCTTTGGTGGTACTGTAGGCGCTGGAAACAGCCTCACAAGCTGAACTGACCAGTGGCAAGTTGCTCACTCGAGAAACAACAGTCTAGGAAATTAAAAAAAACAAACAAAAAACAACCATTATTGACATCGAAAAGGCTTAAAAATTGTGAAATACAATCCAGTTTCTATAAAGCTATTTTCAGTGCAGGTTTTAAGTATTCTGTTAGGGATAATGATTGATTTCCCACAGTGGCTTATCAAAATGGGGAAATTCTGAGCGTCAAATGAGTTCATCATATGCTCCAGTTTTGTAATAGGTGTCATTTTGGGTCACAGTGCTCCTCACCTGCTGGTCTCCATTAGCTGGTTCTGCTGCTGCAGCTCCAGTCTCATTAGTCTTCCCACTGTCTGCCATTGTGACTGCTGGATTCAATCTCTGACATGGAATATAGTGTCAGAAACAGAGATTCACCTCACATTGCTTAGTATTCATGATGAAACACTTGCTCCTCTCTGATATTCTTTAAGTGGCTGATATATTTTATCTCACAGAGAAATAGTGTCTAATGAATTAGGGAATGGAATCACAGTCCTGTCGGATGGCTTAATATGGGCAGAGAGGCAATTCAACCATAATAAATTAATTTGTCAACACTATGATGCAATGAGGATGTAACTGCTGCATGTAGAAAGACAGAAAATGGTGCAGCCAAGCAAACACTGACTCTACACTATGTGTTCAGTTGAAAGTCAAAAATCAGTTAATGATATATTTGGAGTTTTGTTTTTCTTGTTGATATCCCACAGCTATATTTTTACATTTTAAAACTCTGAAGATGCTGCGTAATAGCATCCTGATATAATAAAGTCTTAACATCAGACGCTGGGTAAAATCTAGAATTTGCTAATGAAAATAGGAACAAATGTTTTGCAGAACAGGATATAGACATACACACATACAGTAAGTATGTGTGCAAATATAATAACTATTTTTACTTCTAGATCTAATAATATCACCACTAAGGAGAAAAACAGTTTCATGATTATCTGTGTGTTACGTTATTTCAACTTGAACTCAAAATAATTAAAGAATATCAGCCTGACATTTTAATAGCACATTTAATCATGACTGAGGTCAGTTTTTAAAGTAATTCTTGGTGGCCACATAGGAGGACTGAAAAGGTTAAAAAAAACTGGTCCATGAGATGCTGTTTGCTTTCATATTTTTTAAAAAAAAGTATGAATACAACATGAAGAAATACAGAGATGATAAATTATGGAAAAGAATTACAGGGATGCAAAAGTTTGTCTAATTTGAAATGATTGCTTTGAGTCAGAGAAAAGCCATGAATAAATGGTAAGAACTAGGGCCCTGTAGGGCATTAATGCTGAAGACTGATTATTCACAAACTCACATGAAGGCATGTGGGCAAAATGGACCTCTGGTATCATTTATATCAAGTGAAAGTTCTTCAGTGAAATATTGGGCAATACGGCACTTCTACTAATATAACATATTGCTTTAAATGAAAACTAGGCCATAAGAATCACTCAAGTGAAATGCTGCTTCAAGTGAAAACTACCCTATTGCATTACTACAATGAACAAATGCCTTAAATGAAAACTCAATTGCACAGGGTAAAATAAAGCCACAATTAATTAAACCAATGGTCCTATTATCGATCCAGTTTCTATTCTTCTTGAACTAAGGAGCAGAAACTGTACAGTACGTCATTTTCAAATCAACTTAGGCTCAACTTTGCACAAGATGGGTGACACACCATAGATCAAGTCCTCGATCACTACCACACAATACTTTATGTTATTATATATCACAATATTGATAAATATAGTAATTGATTAAGGTTTATGGATAAGAACAACAAGATGGGAGTGTCAGTTTTTGTCTAATACAGTTAACTGAATCACAAGTAAAAATGTGTCATAACACTGAATTAAAAAAAAAAAAATCAAACAAAAAATCCAATATTACCATAAAACAGTCCTGCTCATTTTTTGGAATATTGCTTACAATGGTCTAATACCACAAGATATTATATATTAAAGCTACCACCTTATAAACAGTATGGCAACATTTATGACCATAAACAAATAAATGTGTAATGTCTCATGTAGAGCTGAAATGATTACTCAATTAGTCAATCAACTAAAACAAAGAAAAAAAAGGATTTTGACAATGTATTAAATGGTTAAAAGTGATTTTTCAAGAAAAAATGTCTATTATTCTCTTGTTCCTGGGGATTTGCTGCTTTTTTTGTCTCATGAAAAGACAAAAAAAAAGAAAAGGTGATGGCACAAAACATCTGGATGTAAGAACTACGCATCATGAAATGAATATCTTTGGGTTTTGACTTGTTGGTCAGAAAATAAGCAATATGAGGATGTCAACTTGGATTCTGATAAATTATAATGGGAACAGTTGTGATTTTTCATTATTTTCTGTTCATGTTATAGACCAAACGATGCAGCCCTAGTCTCAAGCTGCACATCGCCATAACAACAACAGCTACTGTAATCTCTTGTAAGTGAGTGAGTAAAGGTATAAGTGGGAGGACGTGAGACAATAAAGAAGAGATACAGTGAAGGAAGTGAAGAGGCACATTAGCTGATTGGACAGAACCCTCAGCAGCGAGATCTTTCCCTTCTCCTTCTTGTGCTCACAACATGTGGATGGCATCTGTCTGTGCTCTACCAGATGGCGCAGTGAGACAGCAGTCGACTCCACCTGTCTTTACGTGAACACTGTTAACGAGCGCTTCGCATGCTTGACCCCGTGTATAAAGGCAGAGGAGTCAAAGGGGGATGTGACCCTTGTGATCATACAGCTGTAGCAACCTGGTGCCAGCCTGCAGCAAATGCTCAGGTAGATTAGGCTAAACATCCACCTGACAGGAGGTAACGCTGACAGAAAGACGCGCCTCACACATCCAACAAACTACGCTGAAGAAAAGCAGTTTCAACCACTGATGACCTTCATATGGAATGACTGTTTATTCATTTCAGACGTTCTTTTGGATGTCAGTCTGAATAAAAATACTCTCTCTGATATTTTCATGACCTCTGCTGCTGCAGACAGTCTCTCCAGGCTCTGAATGATTGCAAATTGCATTTTGTTGCAACAGCCTGGTTGAGCAACATGTTTTTTTTTTTCTTTCTGAGAGGCAGTTGATGAGATCTTCACTAGCTTTATTACAAAGCAAAGTCTGACACTCTGCTCCATGATATCAAGAGTGAGATAAACTCAAGATAATTTTCAGATACACAGAAGGCTATTATGCAACACAATAGAAGACATTCGGAAATAATCGTATCACTGAAGCGATTCCACCAAAGCACCTACAAAAAGACTGTCTGTGCTCTGTCTATGGCATCATAAGACTATTTGTCACATCCTCGCAATGTTGAGCAGCAACATCTTTTTCTTTAAGTCCAGAAAAATGGAAGCTGCTATGCTCCCTCTGGAGGCTATGTGACCTTTGATATTACCGGGCAGGCTGGTATATCTCACCAGGAAACTATTGAGATACTTGCCATAGGAAACATTGTTGGAGTTGAAACAAAGGAGAAATCACTATTAGTCAGTGGGTTAAAGAGACTGCAGCTGTCCCTGATCTGACAGGAGGAAGAAAGAAACAGATAGAAGAAAGAAACATGGTAAAAACAGTAAAGGAAGTAAATTATCCAAAGAAGGGAAGAGCTTGGTTTTTAAATGTGGAATGGTCTTACGTAATCAGTTTCTTCTATAATAGTGTAGACTGGCATCAGTGAAATGAATTTGCATGAGGTGAAGAACATTTAGTCAGAGGTTAGCCTGGGGGTCGGGGGTCCCAAACAAATCTAATAGGTCAAAATATGATTAAAGGGATATGAAGGAAAATAAAAATCTGTTGCACAGAATTATGTCTCTAAATCTTTTCTCCATTTTTCTGCTTTTTCTTGTGAAATACTGTATACTTTCATTTCATCAGGCATCAAAAATACCTCATATCAAACAAAAATCAGTCACTGGTTGGCACTAGGGCCCACAAGTTGCTTCAGTAAAGGGTCATTTGGTCAGAAGGGTGGGTTTTAACCACAGATTTAACCACAGCAGCAGCTTACAATGCAAATGTAAAACTGTAAACTGTGACAACGCTGCTAGGAGGAGGATTTCCATTATTCATTCATTGCTCAGCCCATAAATTCTCCCTTTTGTCTGCTTTTTGACATAAAATGATGTCCTTCTCAAGAGGGCGCACTGTTCACTACGCAGCTGTCATTTCCTTCTAGTTTAAAGCTGATGAACTTTACCCCAAATGAGGAAATAAACGAGCTGCCAGCGTCACTTCAGCAAACAGCCACTTTCTTTTCATCGGTTCTCCCTAATTCATCATAATCTCTGGTCGGTGCAACACTCGTCGGCGATAACAAGCAAACTGAGTGTAAACAGTTATTTCCTCAATAGTTAAAAAGGAAGTAACAAGTTAGTTTCGTGAGCTGTATCTTAGCAACACGCCGTCGTCAGGTTGAGTACTGGTTTAAAAGCAAAACAGAGCTGTCAAATCTCACACTGACCTCACTGGCAGCCTGTTGCTCCGTTGTCCTGCCGTGACCTGCAGTGTAATGCTGGTCAATGATCCGGTCCAGCCTACAATAAGGCCCTGTGTCTAATCACACGGCAGAGCTGCACTGTCTTCAGTCCGGCCAGAAAGGCGGAGTGAGGGAGGGATTGTCATATAAACTTTTAACCAATTAAATCACAGCACTCAGAGGTCAGTGCGGACTGCTACTGTCATTATCTGGTTAGAAATAAATGACATTGGGACACATGAGACATTTGCTTCTTATGTTTCTATTGTTGTACTCACTCAGCTGACGTTTGGATCATCTTGCATCTTGCCTTGTAGATTAGTCTCTATTTTAGAGAACTGTCTAATTTTGGATTCTCAGTTTGATAAACTCAATGATAATGTGATTATATAAAGATGAATACATTTAATGTGTATGGTGAGCAGTGTCTTTATCCTACTTACAGTAGTTAAGTACAAGTTTTGAGGTACTTCGCTTGAGTAGTTTTTATTTTATGCTGATTTATAATTATAGCTTATATATGATTATTCTACTGCCACATTTCAGAGGCAAATATTGCAATTTATAGTTTAGTTACTTTTTAGAATGATGTGACACATGATTGGCTCATAAAATATGATGGATTATTATATATTAAACTATCCAGCAGTAGTCCTATATAAAGCAGTCAGTGTAATGCTCTGGACTGGTTTTCCTCATACTTAGCCAACAGGAAAATTTTCATTTCTGTTGGGGAACTTACCTCATGAACAGTTCTGACTAATCATGGAATACCACAAGGATCAATCTTGAGACCTATTCTGTTTACCCTGTACATGTTACCCCTGGGACAGATAATCCGTCATCACAGCATCTCCTTCCATAGCTACGCATATGATACATAGCTGTACCTGCCATTTAAACCTTCTGACACTAGTAAATTAGCCTCATTACATAGCTGTCTACGTGATATAAAAAGCTGGATGTCCCAAAACGTCTTAAAAATTTAACTTTCATAAGATGGAAGTTCTCATCATTGGCCCTGAACATATCACAAAACAAATACAGCCACTCCTTGGCTCTCTCACTCCCAACATAAAGTCAGCTACAAAAAATCTACTTGTTATTCTGGATAGTCAATATGTACAGAAAGTAGTCCAGTCGTGTTTTTTATCAACTGGGGAACACAGAAAGAATTATACATAATCTGATATCCTCTCCCCTTGATTACTGTAATGCCTTGTTTACCTGCCTGACCAATCGAACTATGGAGCAGCTCCAAATTGTTCAAAATTCAGCAGCAAGACTATTGACCACAACAAAGTGATTCTCTCTCATCAGGCCTATCTTGGCTTCACTGCACTGGCTTCCAGTCTCTTTCAGAATCCATTTTAAAGTGCTCCTAATCTCATACAAGGCTCTGAATGATCTGATGCTGGAGTATATAACTGAGCTCCTCACACTGTACTATCCAAACAAGCCCCTCAGGTCTGCCAGTCCGGGTCAGGCGATTGAACCTTTTCAGTACTGGCTCCTCAGCTCTGGAACAGCCTCCCACATCAGTCTTAAAACATATTTTTATCGAATGGCTTTTCCCAACAGCTGATAGCCTCGATTTCTGTGATCATGACCTGTTTGATTTTTTCTTTTATTGAGTTTTTATCTTTTTCTTCCTTCACTGAGAGATTTTTTTATTTGTGTAGATATATGCATGTATGTGTATATGTATGTTTGTGTTTCATTATTTTACCTCTTGCAATTGTCGATAACATTGTTATGTTTTGAATTTCCTCTCCTTTGGAAAGCACTTTATTCTTATTGCTTGAAAAGTGCTCTATAAATAAAATTATTATTATTATAACAGCTTGACAATTGCAGGCCTCCATTTTGTTGCTAATACTTATGCACTTTTACTGAAGTAACATTTTGAATGCAGGACTGAATATTTTTATAGTATGATATTGCTGCTTTTATTACATTGCTACTAAATGACTTTTTCCATCACCTTTATTTGGCAAATTCCTGTTCATTTGCACATTCATGTAGCCAGAATATATCAGTCCACACCTGGCCTACAAGTTAATTTATTGTGAAAGATTAAAAAAACCAAACAAAAAAACAAAAAGCTTATAGAAATACTTTCTTAACACAAGGTCCACTCACAGGACATTTTCCAGAGCTTTCAGCCACACCTAGTGGCCTTCATCAGCGGATGGACTGTGCTCAGTTGTCAGGGAGGTGGGTTTTTTTTGGTCACAGTGCTATGTGTCCTTTTTTTGTGAAAACTACTCTTTCCACAGTTAATAATGAATGATTCCTTTTGATTTACAAAATATGGGTAACACTTTATTTTAATACAGCATTTATTAACAGTAAATAAACACCTAATAAATGCTTTATAACAAACTACAATGTAGTCATAAGCAGATATAAGGACATTTTTAGATATTCTTCAACAACTATAACTCTTCCTTTGAGGCATTCATAACCAGTTTGTTTTAGATACTTCTTCACTCTCCATGATAATGAGCAGATTTCATCTACTGATGAAGGCTACCAGATGCTCTAGAAAAAATCTAGTGAGTGAACTTTTTGGTCAAACACTAATTTACATTCCTGTGAATGATTTATACATGTGTATAAACACTTAATAAATGTTTTATAAAACACTAAGTCTTTCATGTCTATAATCATATATAATTAAATGTGTTCACAGCTATGGTATACTGGGTCATCAATTATTCAATAACTGTCCGTATACCAGTGGCCTCATAGAAGTTATAGTTTTTAATAAATGCATTAATAAACACTCATATCTGCTTACAGCTTCATTACAGTGTGTTATTAAAAACAACTTTTAACTGTATTATGTATACAGTTCACAGTTGTATAAGTCAAATATGCATATTTTTTGCTGTAATGTTGTTTATTCAATAATGTGGTTATGATCAATTTATCAACAGCTAAAAACTACACAGTGTGCATAGAAAACAACAATTAAATACTTACTCCTGGTCAATTATATGCAGGGCTTATGCTGATGTGTACATTTCCCCTCTGCATACTGTGTACACAGCCGGCTGACTGAGCTGTGCTGAAAGTCAGGCAACCGTGTTAACTGCAATTGATGTAGTAAACCCTGAGAGGGCAGTCTTTACCCATTAAGTCAACTTCGACTTTTTCCTGGAGCCTAATCCCACACAGAGCTAAACTCATTCACATTTACATCCTTAAGATGTTTTCATGCAGATGCACCACAACTCCAGAGCAGAGAGCCCAGTTTGTGTTGAATATTACAGAATAAAATATTTAAAAAGTCTCCAGGAAAAATAGGGCACGGATTGTAAAGGAGAACAGACTGTGACAATAATTGCATATTACATAGTCTGGGATGTGTCTTTCACATAACATTTCACATACTAAGATGTACTTCATCATTGTAAAGCCAGTACAGTGACTTCCTTTGCTGGGTGCTGTGTATCACCATCCCTAGAACTCTATTAACTTTTCCCTTTTCATTTAGAAAGGATTTTCATTATTCAAGCCATTACAGTTTTCATTATGTGTCCCTTTGTGTTTTCCCAAACGCTTGCACCAGGCTCCAGAGAAAGGAAACTGATTACCTCTAATGTTGCTATCAGAAATACATTGAACAAGACCCATTGTAGCTTTGTTTTGGTTTAAAACCAAGGCAGCGCTGGTATCAGTTTAGGTTATTACACCTGGTCGAGGCCACAGAGTACACACAGAGAAAATTGCGTGAGATGGAAAACAACTGACTACAATTGTGTGGCTCCTTTCAGTCTTTTTGTCTGATATTTTTATAAATGACCAAGCAGTTTCAACCTCTGCATTATGCGCCTTTAATGGAAACACTACACACATTCACGCACCACAGTGCCACTCTCCCGTGCAAGTGAGTTAGCAACATGTGCCCTGAAGGCTCTCATCTGCTCCTGCTTAACTCTTAATTCTGCTTCGCTGGATCAGTTGATTGAGGCCAAAATTGTTCTGGATATTGAGTAATTGAAGATTAGTAGATAACAGGAAAATCACTCATCCCTCAGAGTAAAATGATCACTCTGCTCCCCCTCTCTTTCTCTTTTTCCCTGCCTGAAGACATACCTTTCAAGATAAGAGCAATAAATTGGCAATTTGACCGGATTTTCATGGATGTGAGAGCAGAACCCACAAATCTTATTTATATAGATTTATTTTTAAGATATTATTGGCTTTTCACACAGTAAATAGAATTCCTACTTTCAGATCATTTGGCCATAATGGAAAAGATAGACAGAAGCTGCTTTAACACATTGCAACAAATGGTACCATGAATAATAGTGCAGAGGAGTAAATGCAATATCCTAGATTGGACAACATATGCAATTCAGTTTGGATATTTACATTATTAATATCCCCCAATGAAAACAAACAAACAAATAATCAAGAGTCACTTGAAATTGAGCAAACTATCCCAAAGGGAACTCTATAAAAGCTTTAAGATGTTCAAGTCCCAGGTGCGTTTTTGGGTCTTTGAAGTGTTTGCTCTGGTAGATTAATTGTTTCAATAAGATATCCATCATCATCAAAGAGCACTTTTGCAAGGACATAGTCTTTGGTAAGCAATGAATGGAGCAGCACAATTATACTGTAATGAAATCCATTTGCTCTGTTTCATGTTTACTACACCACAAGTCTCAGGTGTACTGCGGAGAGATCACATCACAAATATTTCTTTTGGCTCAGCGTTCATTTCCCGTCCGCTTTCACCTTCTGCTCTTCATTGTCAGCAGCCTCGAAACTGTAGAAATTAGTCCTCTGCCTGTTAACAGCTGACCAGCTCTGCTTGGTTTCATCTACGTAAAGCCATTGATGGGAATCTTATTTCCAACATCCTGAAACAAATTTCCGGAGGCTTGCAACACGAGGTATCAGTAACATACAACACAGCTACAAATCATCTCCAGGTTGAAACTTGATATGAACCTTTGCCCTTACTATATTCTGCCCAATAGCATATTAATAAGGCATAACCAAGGCCAGGATAATACACTGGTTGTATGTGAGAACTAGTCCATCCATCATGTTGAAATAATAAAGAGACAGGAGGTTGACCTTGAGTCAAATGCTGGTAAGCACATTATTCATTATTAATATTCTTTCATATGGGACAAATTGATCAGAATATCATGATCAGAAACCAAGTAATATGGAGGCATGCTATATGTAATTGTTTTCGAGTCAATTAGTAAATATCTATTAATGTTCTCGACTGAATCTGATCAGCTTGAACACTAATGGAACAGTTATTGCTCTCTAGGTAGAGTATTTGGTCTTATGCCTATTCTGAAAAGCAAAAATACACAAAGTCACTGTACTAATTACGTACAGCAGAGTTTATGAATGGAACATTGCAAGAAAGTGGAAGCTGAAAATGAAAGCTCATAAAAGTAATAAAAGTCATAAACTTTATGCATTAAACTTTTTGCAAGAGTAACAGTCTTTAATCTTTTCTGTAAAATTGCCCTGCAAGGAAAACTTAACTGGCTACAGACGTTTTATGACTGTTGTGCCTTCGGCTTAAAGGATATTGGAAAAATGATTTGTGGGGAACCTCCTGCAGACCTTAAAAACAAATCATCTAAAAGATTTGTAGCAACAGTCACAGAACATGGGAAATGTCAGGTCACTGCATGCAACATACAAAATGAAACAAAAACAACAAATAACTGAGCTGTGTCTCTCTGCGGCCAACAGGTAGTCTCAACTTTGCTTCTGCAGAGAATGCACAATTTCCTCACACTGTGTTTTATGACTTTCCATCGCTTCGACACCGGCGGCTGCCATTCTGTCTCTCTGGGTCTCCCCTGTTTATTCTGGAGAGCTTATTTCTCCCCCAGAGCCCTGACAACGGGTCAGCAGCCACAGTGGAGGTGGAGAGGAAACATGGAAAGAGCCGAGTGGCCCTGAAATATTTATGGTTCTCTGGTGTTGTGATTGTATGAGTTTTGACAGTGATCGCACATTACTGTGACCCTTCCCCAAACAAAAGGCCTGATGTGTTGCTATCTGTTGTGGCTTTGAGAGGTAAGGCAGAGTGCATGTTTTTTTTTCACCCTACATCAATTCTCCATGCTTCACCCTTTTTTCTTTCTCCTCTTTGTCTGAAGATATTTACACTATGTTTTAGTATCGATCCCCATCCTTTTCCTTCCGTCTTGCATCTTTTATTCTTTTCCACAGTTTTCTCCAATACAATTTTTTTTCAAATCCCCTCGTACCATAGTGTGCTTGCCCTCTCTCCTCTGTGTGTCTTCTCTTCCCACTCCATATCCCATCTCATTTCCTCTTCTTGTCATCTCTGCACCACATTTATAATCGCATATTGATGGCTGCCTCTGCGGTACCTCACAGTAATAATACAGTCACCCAAGATTGGTCCCCACTAATTTACAACAAGCTGTTCAGGTTTGTTTATACACTGACTGTAAATGATTTCATATTTAGTCTAATTTAAATCTTATAAGTAATCAGCACTTAAATTTACTGTATTAATTACAATCATCTAAACATCTTTAGACTCGGTGCTACACACTAAACAAGAGCTTTTTGTGAATATACATATAACAAACCTCTGCACAAAGAGGGGAAAAAATGGAATAAGTAAGGCAGATACGAGTCAATATAAAAATATAAAATGGAGTTTGCTTGTTTCATGTACCAGAGATGCACAATCATACATCATTTATGAAAGCAGACTGGTTGTTGCTCTCTTTCAAAGCCAGAAAATCTTTGTTATTCAAACCTTTCTGCTTTACTGTTTACATGTCATGCTGGGAAGAGGAACAATTCCAAATTGAGCCCGCTGCCTTAATGTTTCGCATGAATACCAGAACAGAGTGTCACACAAGGGACTGTGACTACCAAGGTCATTTCCTGTACTTCATTGCAGATGCCAATTCTCACTCTAAATGCATTATCGGTCTTGACATGGCGATTAATGTTATTACACACAGCTTATTCTTAGTCTTAATGTACAACACTTTGCATTTGATTGGGTCGGATCAAACTTCACATTCACTCTCAGTCATTTAGTTGATGGAAATCTAAAACAGGTTGTGATGACAATGTTGGTATTCTTTATTCAAAAGGTAAATCTTCACCTTTTAATAAGCAGTGTTGAGGAAAACGTATTTCATGCAGCAATGTTGAGTGTAGTGTAGTGTAAGTGTAACTTGAGTTTGTCAGCATCACACAACTTTCCAGCTTACATTTGTAGCATTTCAAGCCATTTATAAATTATAGCACTCACTTCCACTGCAAGTAAATATGTTAGAATTATGTTCTTAATTACCTAAACAAATGGTGTTAGTCAGTTATCCTGGTTTTAATGTTTTGTGGGATATATTATGAAGTTGTCATAATATTTAAGCTAGTACTGTGCTAAATTAAATGGCTGGGCTCCGTTGCTATGTTGAGTAGTCAGAATTACTGATCCTGTGAAGTTACTGGGTTGGTCTGGTCATATGAACCGAGTCTGTATGTCTTTGTTCACAGCATGGTGAACCATGTGATTGCTTTGGCGAGATAGGAAATGGTCACACTGGAGACTGAGGCATCTTTATCTTGCATTCATATTTCTGCTGAAATAGAAGTTAGCAGACAAAAGCTCATGCTGTGAAGAGTTCATCTAACTTTGGCATCAGCATATCCCCTCTTACTGGTAATACACACACACACACAAACACACACACACACACACACACAGACACACACACACACACACACACACACATACACACAAACACACGCACACACACCACTCTCCTCTACTGCCTTCTTACCTCAGGGGGCAGGGTGGCTGTGCTGCCCTTCCCCTTTTCCCCTATGTTGTTGAAAGATTAAAAAGTGCATCCCCCATCAAAGGTTGTAGTTTTTTTTTTTTTTTTTTTTTTTTTTTTTTTGCTAAGCTTTCTCGCTTTCTCATGGCAGCTCTTTCCTTTTTATCTGGCTCAGGTCTACTGCCTGCCTGCTCTGACACACCGAGTGGGATGAAAGGAAAAGGATGAACAAAACGAACATTTCTTTATTTATTTATTGTCAGCACACAAACTTTGACAGGAGATAAAATGGCATAAGTTCTTTTGTTGAACATGACTCAAAGTTTCTGTGTCCTGAATCATTTCTATGCAAAGTAGCTGGAAACAGAATAATATAGCTAATCTGGGGATTTAAAAAAACAAAAAAAACATTTGGAGGGCTGTTTAATATTAGAATAGAGTGCTGTCAACAGTAGCTACAGAATGTACACCGAGAGTCATTGTGGAAGACGTCTGCACCTCACTGCATATATCTTGCCTCACCAACACTGCAGCTTTTCCTCAACTAACTACTATTGAGAAGCGGTGAAAGACAGTCAGATCCTTCACTTAAATTAAAGTAGCAATACAGACACTCAAAAATACTCAATTACAACTAAAAATCCTGCATTCAAAACTGTGCTATAACTGTTTTTTTTTGTCCTGCTGGGGGTAGCGAAAACAAGCTATAACACAACATTGACATATTATCACCTTTTAAGTTGATAGAATGCAATTTTTTTAACAAACAGTTGCCTATTTACACGTCCAACAAACCCGGAACAACATTAGCATTCGTTTGGAGCTGAGTTTCTGCCCGACATTCAGTGTTGTTTTGGTTAGTTAGGCATGCAGTTGGATTTTAATGCATTATACGATGACTGGTTGGTGTTTGATCATAATTTAAACGCACCTAGGCCAATTTATATCCACTTTCTGACATCCAAGTTCAGTGTGTCTCTCTCAGGTTCTTTCAACTTTTCTTAACCACCTGATTATCCAGAAAAAATAGAAATAAATGCTCTCTATTATCCGCAAACTTGTTTGAATCAGTCTTGTGGTTTCATCTTATGCAGAAAGCAAAACCTTTCTTCTCTGTTGTTTGTCTTTGAAGTATAAAGGTTCCTTGGAACAAGATCCATCACTATGAGTGACCCCTTTCACACACATGTAGTCATGTGATTCATTACTGTATAAAAATACTGATTATATCCACTTTATGCAAAAGTTCTCGTTATGCAGAGTGACCCTTTGAGGAGCTTTATATTATGAAATATATTTCTAGATTATAATTACTGATGCATTAACATGTTGACATCATTGTGATGTCGTAGCAGGTTGAGGAGGAACTTTAACTACATAAAAATGTATTTTATTGACTAATTTTGACGTGGAGTAAAAATGCAGAGGAGCAGCAGCAGGGAAAAAGAAGTATGAGTTCTAACTCTCTAAACTGGTCAATGGACATTTACATGCCCTCTCTCTCTCTCTCTCTTTCACACACACACACACACACACACACACACACACACACACACACACACACACACACACACACACACACACACACACAGTGGGAAAAGTCCTGCATTTTTTCTAAATCCTTCTCAAAAGGATAGACACGTTTCACAGTGTGAATTGATTTGCTCTCTTGTTCTAGGCACTCAAGGCTCCCCTGTCCTCAGTAAAACTTGCATTGGCTGCGTGTTATGAAATAGATTTGGTTTTTATATAGACACTAGACATACTGGTTAGTATGTGTGAGAAATAGCAAAGAATTTGAGTGAGTAGGGAAGACTCATCATTATTTCTCTACAATAACTTTCTACCTTAATAATGATACTGCCATCATAGCAGCGTCCTCTGCTATAACTGCAGTCAGCCTGTACAAAGACTTTTAGCAGGGCTCCTCTGGACAAAGGAAACTTTCTTTTTAAGCCTTAATTGCAGAAGCTACAAAGTCACAGGCAGAATGGGATGATAAGGTAAGCAGGATGAAAAATGTTAATAAGTATTAAATTGCTGGTTCAGACAAATTTTAGCTGTGTAAATGAAGATAAGGCAAAAAAAAAATAAAGCAAACAAGCAAACCAAAACAATGTCCGACAATACTATCAATGTCAGACAAGAGTAGGCCATATTATAAGCCTCGCAGAACGTCAGTGGATTAATAAAAATGAATTTGTCCAACAATAGCCGAGGAACAAAATGCAGAGAGCAGCCTTGAAGAGCCTTCAGGCACGTCTCTTAACAACTTCCAACACCCAAAATTACCATTGACTTTAAAAAAAAAAGAGGTTTTAAGACCATGAAGTAGCAATTCTTTATCCAAAAATTTGTTTTTGGATTAAATGTTGGCACAATTAACTGAAACCAAATTACATTTAGCAATTGCAGAGGATTTCTCTTGCATATTTCTCCCGAATCAGTACTTGAGTCACCCGATTTGCCACCACTGATTAGTAGATTGTATCAAAGAAGCTGTCAGATGGCTGGAAGTAGATTTGTTAACATGGTGAAACCACATTTCAAGCGGGTGAGTAACACACATGTGCCTTCAAGCCTATGGAAGTCATTATTTTAGCAATTAATTATTCATGAATGGGAGCTTAAAAGTGGCTTTGGCTCCAAGCAATTTCATGGCTAGGTCCAAAAGGTCTTAACTCCTTTAGCACTCAGCGCCAGCATCATCAACGGACAGTACTGTTAAAGCTTTTCCACATGGTAATTTTGGCTTAAAGTCCAACAAAAGCCTTTTAGATTGGGGTTAGTATGAGGATGAACAATGTGTCACTAAAAAAACACCTGATTTAACGCTAATTTCAAACACAAACCCCAAAGGGTGATAGAGCAGCAATTTGATTTGGCTGGAAGTTTACTGAGATTCAATGAGGCTAAATTATTCCTCTCATTGTTTTAATTTAAGATCAATGAGAAGATGCAAATGCAGAAAGGTCTTAAACTCAGGGATGGAAACTGTTTTTAAGTTCACTGATTTAACTTATGTAATTAAAATAAACTGCACTTTCAGGAAATCTGACTGAAAGAGAAATTGATCCAACTACATGAGTGTGTCCTGCAGAATATGTATGCAGAATAATATGACATAAAAGTGAGAAATACATACAGTACTTGTTCTGCCCACATGTTGTTAATAGACACATGAGGTTTGATTTTATCAGAATTTATAAGCACATCGGTTAATTTGGATCCACTTCCTGACCTCCTGGATTAGTGCGCCTCTCTCAGGTTCTCTCCACTTTGCTTAACCACCTGATCATCCAGTAAAAATAGCAATAAATGCTCACTATTATCTTGTTTGAATCAGTCTTGTGATTTCATTTTGACGTTCATATTTTGTGTGTCATTTGTCTCTGAAGTATAAAGGTTCCTTGGAACAAGATTCACCCATGAACAAAGCTGTCTCTCAGGTGTGTGCCCCCGGTGCAGTTTGAACTTAGCCGTGTCTAACATGCTGCACAATCATTTTACTGCCAATTTTGCCTCCGTGAAATTTGGTCAACACACATAAACTTTCTGCCTCAATGACTGAATTGTCTTCGATAAAAGTGAGGTTTTTGAGGATTTGACGCACCAAAATTAAACCCAATTAGCCATCAATCAATTCCATTCCAGTCTCTGCGTAATTCTGCTTCAGGTTTTGACACTAACAGGCTTCAGGAGTCTCTTGTGGATGACAGCAGGGAACAGTGCTGGAGATGCTGTAGCTCATACTACCGCTAGAAGACAAACGCTGTGGTCCTCCCACCTTACCAAAGCTCCCGAGCGCAGCTCAAAGAACAGGAACTATTTTAAATAAACCGATGAATGGGACTTTGCCCTACGCTGGATCCTGAGGCTGGCACTGTTTGGAAGTGGAGCGCAAAAGCAGACACAGGGACAGTCTTTTCTCTCAAAGACCCGAGGTGGAAAAGACGCAGCAATGACAGAGCAGCAGTCGTGCGCAGCGGCAAAATAGACCAACTATTGTGGGGACGGAAGATTGATAACACAACTGGGCGAGCAACGAGAGCGGCAGATGTAATTTCCAAACGTTTCAGCTGGTTTGGTGCCAGTGGTGTGCTGGATGGGTTATTATTGCGTTCTCCTTTTCATCATTCACTGCCTCCAGCGTTTCCAGATTACTTGGGGATCTCGGGCGGCTGTCTGTGAGGGAGTATTGCTGCAGAGACTAACGGGGAATGCCATGTGTCGTTGCGCGACATAGAAGCTCTTTGTGGGTTGTTTTGCACCGGGGACAGGTGGTGCCGTATGTGTGTGTGTGTATTGAAACTAACAGGGGGGCACGGACACACAACCCCTGAGACAGTTGTCTTAGGGATGTCAGGCCGGCGTACGGGATCAGTTTTTGCCAGAGACAGGTGCGACAGGGAGGAGTAGTTTACAAAGCCCTACACAGGATCTGGTAACGAACCTCTCTCCTCTAGAATCACTCGGATTTTTTGTATCCAGCGGGACACAGAATTGACTCATACCGTCCTTGTCTCGGCGGCACCTTTCCCCCGACAATCAGAGGTAAGTGACCCGAGCTGTCGGTGGCGGTGGTGCGCTCTGGGGCACAGGGTCTGTCGCGCCTTGATGCTTTGGATAAATGGTATTGCTTGTGATTAGACGAAAGAATTTGGTTGTGGGAATTGGTTAAAACGAATTAAATCAATTCACAGTCGCGGGTTAATCTGTAATCTTTCGCATCTTGGCTTTACAGCACGTTTCATTGTATAATTCTCAATTTCATACTGCGTAGCTTGCAGCCACGCACAAAACCAGCAGCTTCCAGCTGTCCGGAGCCTCAAGGCGCTTCACCATGCATGTATTGATTGGATATTGACACGACTCAGATAGATCCTTTGATTGAAAATGGCTGACAATTTCTGTATGCGCTGGCCAAGAGCATTTTGGTTAGGTTATGAAAACAGCTACAGCGCTGTCATTAAAAATACATCTGTGCCATTCACTCACCTTAATCAAGCCGGTTTTTCTCAAGGAACTGTTTAATGAGAAATTTGGGACTTTTCTTGCTGTGTCAAGCGGGATCGTCCCCGTTTTTACGTTGCAGTTATTTTAGGCATAACTACAAAACCTCATTTTCAAATCCAGTAAGTTGCAAAACTATGGAAGCACAGACTGTGTGTCTGCACCATGAGAATGTCAAAATGTTGCCCTCTTTCTGTCTTTCTCACTGTGTGTGTGTGTGTGTGTGTGTGTGTGTGTGTGTGTGTGTGTGTGTGTGTGTGTGTGTGTGTGTACGCTCGTTTGTTTGTGTGTTTTGTGATTGCATGCTGTCTGCTAGCAGTTGTGTATGTTCTACAGTCCTACCCGCTGGGCCCCTGGTGTCCACTATTCCTGCCTTCAGGCTCTGCCATCTCTCCCTCCCTCTCTCTCTCCCTCTCCCTCTGCAGTAGTTGCTATCTTACAGTACACTGAGCTAGTTGGCTGGATAGTGTCAGAATCACATTTTTTTGCTTTTTGTGTGAGGGCCTCCAACTCTCAATAGCTGGCTCCAAGTCTCCTAAAGTTTTTCCATTTGGGAGCTGCATGTTTTTGTTGTGGCCCCTGTTTCAAATTCAAATTGCCTTTCAGCTGCCTTTTGTCCAACGCCGAGGTTTGTGGACTGGAAAGAGAGACAGAGAAGTAAGTGAAGTCCCCAAGGGTCAGAGCATTCCTATAATGAGCCCTAGTGTGAGAGAGGAGGGAAGGCAGAGACAGAGAGAGAAAGACACATCTAAAGAAAGTGAGACAGTGCTCCTTGTCCAGTGCAGGGATAGACGGAGTCAAGGGAATACCACCACCTCTGCTAACCTTTCTGTCGCTCTGACTGTGTCAATCAGCCTTGGAGGACAAGAGCCTATTTAATTCTTCTTCCTATGGGCTGTCACCCACTCTGCAACAGCCAGGGCTCAGGGGTGCTGCCGCAGGTTACATATCCTTCCTTCCTGCTGCTCAGATGCTTCATCAGGGGATGATGTACTGCACCAGACTTTGTTTCACGCCTTTTTTTTTTTTTTTTTTTTTGCTGTAACAGTATAGCCAAGACGGGAGCTACAGCGTAGGTGGTGAGAGACATGGAGAAAGGGAAGAAGTTAAGATGAATCATGAGGCAGATGAAAGGAGAGATGATCATAAACTAGATATTGTCTAAAATAATCTAAGTGCAGCAGTTTCTCTGGCATGACAGAAGAGGAGTGGCGCCCTTTTCTCTCATGCGCTGACATCTTCTTGTAGGCCCATCACGCCACCAGTAATTACAAGAGAAGTGTTATCAGAGGGAATGAATTAATAGACAACAGAGGAAATACCTGTCTGATATGATCTCTGATCTCCTCATTGTACCGGATCCAGTTTTCATTTGTTTAAAAGCCAAGGACAAAACACCGTGCAGGAGTTGAGAAAAGAACCATCCAAGGCTTTTGCTGGAGCTTCAAGTCATCGTTAGAAAGCTTTGAGGGAAAATCTACCCAAAAATACAATTTATAGGCAGATTTTGGAGCTGCTGCATGGATACATAAAAGACACTTCTGTAATAGATGTATAATATGAGTCTCAAAATAGTTTAGTTTCTTTTTGTAGGCAGGGGAAAAGGGGATACATTTTTTCACAATCAGTATATAAATAACCAGACTTTAGGAGGCCTTGCTGCTGCCAAAAAAATTACTCTGTAAGGGACAAGATTGCACAGAGAATTATGTAAGGAAAACCTAAGTAAAGCAAACAGTATACCTGATGTAAAAGCTGATGCCCTGAACACTGAAAGTAATTAGTATAGGAGCCCCAACAGAAAAAAAGCTCCTAGAAAAAGTAGGACCAGGATTTTCTGTCAATGGAGAACTCAGATAACAAGGCTAAATCTGTGCCTAGGAAACCAGGCGGGGGGTTTATACCGTTCCAAGGTCCCCAATGCTGATGTCAGTTTTTGGCGATGTTTTCTCTGTCCCCTGTGCTTCTCCTCCCAGTTTAACAAACTGCTCACTGGAGCTTGGCTAATCCTTGGCTAGCAGTGCCCAGTGATTTATTATAAAGTTAGTTAATTTGGGGAGATCTGTAACATCCCTCTGCACACACATGCCCTTGACAGATCCCCCTCCTGCTCTACTGTGGAGTCTGACTTGCCAATTAATTTGAAGAATTGTGTTTTCTATGTCGTGAGTGTGTGTGTGTGTAAGTCAAAGAGAGAAAGACAAGGTGAGAGTTTCAAAGAGAGACATAAAGAACATTGTTTATTGTGTTGTGTCTGTTTGCCTTCCTGTCTTGTATAGACTGTGTGTGCGTATGTGTGTGTGTGTGTGTGTGAGTCAGTCTGTCTATACCCTATACGAGTGTGATTCAGCACTGTCCAGCCTCGGTTGAATGGGTACCCTGTTTGTGCCTCGTTTCTGACGCCAACAGCCGCTCTGCACCCTTTGCCTCGGAGCAAGTGTTGCGCCCTATGTGCTTAAATAACAGGTGCTTTTAACACAGGGACTTAATCCCTCTTCTCCACCTCCCCGCTGCACCCTGCCAGGGGTTTGTCACCTGTGGGCCCTGGGGTAGCTCCAACATAGACATAAAATTCACAGTTTAGTCAGACAAAGCTTCATTTGCCAGACTAATTCTGGCCAGAGTAACATTTTAATTCACGGGATCTGATTGCAGAAAACGTTTGTAGAGACATGGATTTAATATTAAAAGTGAAGGTTTGGTGGGTGAAAAACTTCACTCAATCGCCTTTATTGATTGATGTCATGCTCTATGAGCTATCCTGTACTCACATTTAATCTACTTTGCAGTTAGTATTTTTTTTGCACTGCTTTACATGAGACTGAACTTACCCAAAATTACTGACCCAAATTACAAAAAACAACATATTTTCTATATATATATATAAATATATATATTTCTTAATATTTAGCCATGTAGAAAGATTTACTTGTCTATTATTTCTGCCTCGTAAAAATTACTTTAAAAAATTCAAAAGTAACATGTCCAGAAACTGTTTCCCTATTATTCTAGGTTAATCCCCAGACTCTGCTGTCAACAGTTTCATATGGACTATTTTGTTGATACAAAGTATTTCCAATGAAAACTGCCCATACCACTAGAGGTAAGTGAGAAAATGTGTTGTCTTGCAACTTTCGTAAACTGACCATTTAGCACGTTCTTGGCTTAAATTCCACCTTGGCAAAAAATACTATTGAGCTGCTGAAGCAGGGGGCTCGTGTTAAACCTGGCACCTCAGCCTCTTTTTCTTTTTTTTTGGTATGTCATTCTTTCTCTTCAGCATTCCCCCCCTGCTTGTTTTCCCTCGCACATTCTGCTCCCCTCATTACCTCTCCTCTCCTGTTTCCCCCCCTCCCCGTCCTTCGCTTTCCTCTCCTCCACCTTCTTCCCTCCTCCCCCCTTCTCTGTCTCCTTTGGACCTTGATGTCAAGGCCTCTCAGGCAGTGTGGTCTCTGTCTGCAGGCTGTCAGGGCAGGGACACTGCCCACTGGGACCCTGAATGGGACAAATTGACCGTAACAATGTTCCCACTTAGCATGTGGAGCTGGGAGAAAGAGAAGGTGAAAAGGAGGGCCTGATGATTGAGGTGCAGGCCAGCCGCACAGTGGTAGAGGGGGAGAGAGAGGGCAGAGCAGCTTGGCTCTTTGAAATGTATGAATTGAGGACTTATATTTAATCACACACCATGCCTTTTAAAATCCTCTCTTCACATATACTCTCTCTCTCTCCCCACACACACACACACACACATACACACACACACACACACACACACACACACAAACACACACACACACGGCTTTGCTTGTTGTTATTTGCCCAAGGCTACTGCTGGAGTTGCCATAGCAGCAGGATAAACACGTTTGCTTGTGACCCTGCAAGCCCTCACACATGGTTTGATCCACACTAAGGTGCTACCGCTGCCTCACAAAGGGTCAAGGATCATCCAGCCCCCCATTAAAATGCAATAAGGGCTATAGCCCAATGGGACCACCTCCGCCATTTAATCACACACCGCTGCTCCCTCATCATCTGCTCTCTCCCTTTTATCTTTTAATCACTTGTTTTTCAGCCCTGTCTTCCTTTCACTCTTATCTCTCTGTCTGCTTCATAGCTCTTATACATCCAGCGCAATGCCAATGTAGCCAGAACTGATGAGTGAGTTCAAAGAAGGAAGCCTGATATAGTCAATAATAAGTGCTCTCTCGTTTTTCTTTGAAATGTCTCTGGTATGGCTGCTCTCATTGGCAGCCAAAGGCTAGTCTCTCCTTGGAGTTTGTAAAGTCTATGATTTCAACATTTTTTGTCTATACCCTTTAACTGTGACAGAATGTCTTGGAGAAGTTGGAGCAGTATCATGTTGTGTAAGCCTGAGGTGGCAGAGTATGACAGGAACAAAGAATGCAGCTGCTATCACCAAAGGCCAAGTGGCTGTTGAATAAAGATGTTTCCCGTTGGTAAAACTGGCACTCCATGTAGGCTTATTGTACCTCCTCAGGAGGAGTGTGTTATTGCATGTGTGCGTATACGAGTGTGTCTCTCCTATATCTGAATAAGGTAGGCATGGGGGATTCCTCCATTCTCTCAAAGAGAAAGAGACATTTCCAAGAGTATAAACTCCATGCTGCTGGCAGTGGACGATGAGTGATACTGTGGGAGACAGGATGAAAAGACAGGCGGACATGTTGGAGACTGACACAAACGTTTACCTCCCGGACATGAATAAACAGTTAGTGTGTGTGAGCTGAATGTTCTTCATGGCCTGTTTCCTTGTCATTAAGCCACCCCCTCACCCCCCCTTTCTGTCTCTCTCTCTCTCACATACACACACTTTGTCTTTCTGTCACTCTCACACTCTTATGAAGTCTCGGTGTCGGCAGAGCCCCAGTTTGTTAACAAGAGAAGAGACTAATGAGGGGCCATCATCAGGAAGGGAGAGGACAGGCTGGTCCCGTATACCACCCAGAATACATGAATACACACTAGCACACTGGCACACTGAGGCGCACACTTGCATATTTCCAGACATACACAAACACACTCACACACACACGCAGATAAGTAACAAGCTACCACAAACCCAAAGCCTGGAGCAGCATATTCAGTGCCAGCAGCCATACTGCAATTATATTATTTTTCTCTCTGACATGATATAAATAGCAACACATTTCTATTATAACATTTTCAGACACACTCTGTACACCTCCACTGTTTTATTTCCCCATGCTAGGTTGCTACTATCACTAAGCTCATAACTAATAGGGCACAGTTTAACTATGGAGGGAGACATTGCGGAGAAGATGCAGGTCAAACACATCCTGAATCATTTCCCACATCAGCACAGCGTGAATCTGAAGAAACCATACCCTGTGGGCCAGAGTGGTGTTAAGCTGCTGCTGTTTTATAGCTGATTCATTTCTTAAAGGGAACTTCCAGCCCAAATGGCTCTATCCTGTTGTTTTATGGTTGCGAAAATGAAATGAGAATGTTCTCATCGACAGAACTGTTTGCTGCTGTAGTTGCCGCTTCAGTGTCTGCTGTCTTTCCTGTGGTCTCTGCTTGTCTCATCTGTGTTCCGGCTTTAAGTCTGTAACTGTACTAAACAATGTAAATGTCTGCTCACTTTGCTGCCAAGCTACCACTTGTTTTGTGCTTTGAGGTAATTAACAGCTTAATGCATTCAGTGACCTGGGGGAGTCAGTCATGCTGAAAAAACAAAAAGAAAACTCTGGCTTGCTGGCACTGGTCGCGGGGCGGTTGGCGAAGTGTAGGGACGGAGCACAGACCGTGACCTGCTGTCTCTCTTCACTCGGTGATGGTGAGATGAAGAGAGAACAGAGAGTGGGCGAGGCAAGAAGGGGTAGTGACATGTTGATGTTTTATGGATGAAGCTGAACTGTAAGGTAATTGGGAAAAGCGGAGAGGCATCGAGCAGAAAGAAGGCCATGAGCAAAGAGAGGAGGAGGAGAGGTAGAAAATAGTGGAAGAGTCTTGAGAGGATGCTTGTTCGGCTTCTGTTGCTGTTGGAAAGTGGAGGGAAAGTGGGTCCTTGAATGTACTCAGCTAAATTAACGGCTCAGAAGCACCAATTAATGTACAGACTCGCTGTGGGTCTCTGCTGTGCCGAATCAAAGAGGTCTTGCTGTGCAGTGCGTCTGCTCATCTCACCGAGCATGTGTGCATGCATTCACATACACACTCAAGCCCTACACACAGAGAGGACTTTAGCCAAGAAACTGGAGCCAATGAGTGATAGATGAGATGAAAGCATCACGTGGAGCTAAAAGCTGAATGTCAAGGTTAAAGAACAGAAGAATGGTGATTCGGGCTTTGCTAATAAGTGGTAAAAGGATGAAGGGAAAGTCAAGTTTGATGTACTTGTGACGGGATGAGAAGATGAGGAGATGAAATAAGGAGTGGAGGAGGACAAGGACAGAGTGTGTTCTCCGAGGGCGAGAATCAGAGAATCAGACCCATCTGGAGGCAACAGGTCTGGTGACAGCAGGCGGGTACCCAATCCAAGTATCCCAGCCGTGGGTGACAGCCAGGAAAATAGCCAGGGTCTCCCCTTGTCCAAGACCCCCGGAGTCCCAACCAGTCCATCAGCAATCTGTCCCCTGATACTGACCACTTCAGTATGTCAGAGAGGCATGTTTGTTATGATGAGTTATGTATTCTAATTGTCCAAATTGAAAGGGGATCGTTGATTACATGGTATTAGCGCTGCTGTCAGAGATGAGTGGATTCTGTGAGGATGGTAGACGCTCTGTATACTGAGGAGTTATGTGGAAATGATGGAAAGGATTTAAGCTTCTTCACAGCAAATCTGTTAATGCAGTACATTATGTCCCGGTCTGAATTCATTAACATTAATTTCGCTTGATACGAGGAGTTACAATAGCAGTCACAAACCAATAAGCCACAAAAGCAAAAAAAAATAATTGATATCCTACACACATAACAGCTACTTCTAAAGCCTGTGTGCTGTTACAATAGAGCTGTTGATTGGCAAGTCCTCTGTGCCGGCTTTTTCTGCGGTTGCTGTGCATTCGGAATAGCATAGCTAGCAAACTCACAGTAGCTAGTGGGTCATTCGTATTTGCATGTAAATGTTTTTCACCCTTTGGCTTGACTGGTGGGGGCAATCAGAATGGCTCTCTGTCTGCATCACTTAGAGGGAGGCTGCAATGACTGACTGTGACATTCAGAGCTCAGGCTGTGGCTTCACCCTTTGCTTTCATTCACTTGTTCGCTCACATGTACGTTTCTGTGGGAAGGGGAAAGCAAAAGACAGGGAAAGGTTTTTTTTTGTGCCGATGTGATATCTAGTCAGTAGATCCTTTAGTGTGTATTCACAGGCCTGTTTTAAATGGCTTAAACATGAGAATCAGACCCTGTTATCCCACATCCTCCTACCTCATCATCCAGCCCCGCAGCCTGAGTTTGGCCTCCTCCATCGTCCCAATGGCGCCACTGAGATGGACACTTGCAAGGCTCTCCTTGTTCAGAGCAGCATGACACACACACAGGCACACAGGCACACACACCTCCCACATGGCAATGATGGATACATGTGCAAACGCATATCTGCACAACGGAGGACTGTTTGTGCTTGACTCATGTAGCACAACACAGGGTTTGGCAGTCTGTCAGGCATCTATCAGCCTCTGTCATCAAATGATGCATGGACCTTTAAGTCTCTGAGCTCGACTCGCTTGGTTTCTCTGGTTGCTGAATGAGGCGGGGAGAAAGGATGTTGGGGAACAGGGAAATTCAGGAGGGAATGAGTTCGGCGAGGAAGCGGGCAGGAAGTGGACAAATGAGTGAGTGAATGAAAATATTCACATTCGCAATATTAAATTGACATTACTTTAAACACATCCGATAAGGCAACCACAATTTTCCATTTGGTGTTCATATTTCCTGCAGCCTCTCTTCTTCCCAACAGTGGTGTAGGTACATCATCTGTATCCTCTGAGTATGTGAATATGTCTCTGCCAATGTGGGAAATTGTGTGTGTGTGTGTGTATATATACAGTCTAAATAAACATAAAAACTATTCAAAAAGTTTCCCCTTTTCCAGTTTATTCTTGTGTGTGTTTGATGTGACAGCACTTCAAACTCCTCTGTAATCCTCCTCCTTGACATTTGAGATGTTTCATCACAATTACGGGATGTTACTGTATGGTTAGTCTGCTGCGTGGTAAACGGAAACATTGCTTGGTTGTTGTTATTACGTGTCCTTTTCTGTAGTTGTGTATTGGCTGCTCTTCTAAATTTAGTATGACGAGCTGCGACATCTTGTCCGTTTACAGTGTCTTTGTTTTGGCCTTTTAAACATGCCAAAATTGCTGCTTGTTTCTGACTCACAGCCTGTTGATTTGGATAAAACTGCTCATCAGTAACTCTCCTCTCAACAATGTCAGCCTTGTGGCAACTGCTCTTTTTGACCTTGTCATCCTGTTGTGCGCATCAACACGCTGCTCACTTGTTACCTGCTGTGGCTGCTCTAACCTTTTCAACAATTATCTGCTTGCTTCTTATAAATAGCCTTACTTGTTCTGTCTGTTCCATTTCAAAACCAGCCACGCTCTCCCCTGGCTCTCTGCAGCGGCACAAGGAAACTCGATCCCAGAATTTAAACCAAAGTAATAAACAAGACAGAAAATGCCTGAGAGCCAGCTCTTGCAGGCCTGAGATATGTCATGTACCATGAAACATTAAGGGTGCAGTAACAAGGGAAAAGCACTGACTGAGTTTTTCCAGTCGCATGCATGTTGAGGAAGAATAGCAGTAAAAGCCATGTTGGTGCTGTAATAGCAAGTAAACAGAAGCCTTGGCCAAAATAAAACAAATCATCACAGAAACATGCAGCCACTGAATAAGCATTCATATCTGCCTCCTGGCTTCCCAGCATGCTCCTAACTAGTAATGGAGCCATTTTTTTTTCTCCTCAATTTTTACGTAATTGATGACTCTCAGTGAGCGTGTCTTTAATTGTGCTACCCTAAGGGGACGAGCTGAATGCTTAGTTACAGAAACACTGGTGAGCACTGTTCCTGCCAAATGTTAAAGATTGCAGTTATTCTTGAGTGAGGTTTTTAGTTTTTATCGCTCGCCTGCTGGACAGCACGGCTCTTCTCTGGTAGGCAGCTCTTATTATTATTATTTTTTATTTTTTTCACTGTCCTTTTCTCTGTTTTTTGGCTCTGGCTGCTTCACCTGGCAGAGAGATCCTCTCTGCTGTCATCAGCACCATTAACGGCCACAACAAAGTAGCTTTGAAGCTCTGCAGGGCTTAGGCCGTAATAGGAGGACAGCTCCAGGCTCACACTATAATGGAGGGAAAGCTCAGGGGCTCCACTGTTTGCTCCTTAGTTCAGATTTCTGTCCCCTTTCATATGATAAGGCTCTAAAGCCACCAGGACCGATTCTCTGTCTGTCTCGTCGTCTACCTTTCTTACAGTCTTTCATTCTCTGTTTGAGTGGGTTCTGACATTAAAGAGGAAGCTGTCACAACTCTACATGCGGTCGACAAAAGCAGAAATGAGGATCATAACTACATATTGAGAAATGATGCCAAAGGGTTGAATGCATGACAGTGAAATCACAGCTCTCTGGAGCTATTTTCAAGGCAGAGGTAACAACTGCTGGAAGCTGGGTATTTATTGCTGTCTCTTCTGTTAATTGGATGCATTATGCTCATTTCCTTTGCCGCTTTTCAAATCTTAATCAGATGGTTAATTTACTGTCTTGCAGGTTTTAGGCAGCTGGCTCCAAACATAGAGGTTTTTTCCTCTCTTCATCTCCGTCTCTTCATCTTCTTTGTGTGTCTCCACAGTTTCCTTGGCTTATTTAGCAGTCAAGCAGAGGGGAGTTTGTGTGTGTCAAAGTGTGTATGTGTGTATTTGCACTCCTGCTTGTGTGTGAGGGTAGGTGGGTAGGTTAATGTGACAGTGTCTCCAGCCTGGTCTGGCATTAATACAATGAGGCCAGTGAAAATGTGATGGGGATTATTTGTTTGACGGGTCTGAGTCAGTCCACAGAAGAAAAGACCAAGCGCATCCCTGCTGCTGCGAGGAGCCTTCATTAATATAATAACACTCCTCGGTTTAACAGCTAGCATGCTTCACACTCCTTATGTGACATGTGCACACACACATAGACACTTAGCGGCCGCCTCGCCAGACCCTCCATGGCCACCGTGCTTCTTATTTATATATTTGTCACTTATTCTTTCACACAATTCACAAAAAGGAAAGAAGGGAAGCTGATTATGCTCTCTGCTGCCACTTCTGCTTGTGTTTTACGGGCCATCAGCTCAGCATTTCCTATTGTCAAGTTCATTCCCTGGTGCTGATAAGCAGTAATTGCTAGTGTAGCAGTTGACTTGCTTCTTCCTTGAGAGTTGCCATCTAGGCCAAAACAGTCTTTGAGACACTTTTGTTCCCATGAAAAGTCTACATCAATATCTTTGTCTGGAGGTAGGGAGAGTTTGTTTGCATCTGATAATCCCTTTTCACTCCTGAAATTAGTTTCTCTCTCTTGAGGCTAACATGCAGAAGCAAAATTACAAATGAGCGAGGATTACAAATGTAAAAGTGTGAAACAGTACAGATAGGGGAATGAGTGGAACATGTGTGCCTGAGTGTGTGTGTGTATGTGTTTTGTGGAGGAGGCCTCTCTGCCAGCAATCAAGGACTCTTGCTGGGATACTCACCTGATTGAAATGAATATATTCCTGGATAGTGGATACATGAGGAAGGGAGTGGGGGAGAGTAGAGTGGCAGCCGGAGGACTCCTCCCGGCTCAGTGGCTCATTAATGCACCTTAGCACCACCGGCTACACCAGGCAACGAGCCAACCCCAAAAACAGAAGCTAAGACGTGATGCCCACCACGGGCCGGGCCTGGGCTGGGTAGAGGGGTAAAGCTGAGCCCCCGGCATGTTTTAGGTATCACTCATTAGTATCCATGCACAAACTAATGAAGAGCCTGGAGAGAAGAAAGAGAGAGAGAGAGAGAGAGAGAGCGAGAGAGTTAGGCACAAATCCAACTGAATAAAGAGACAAAAACACACAAACACGCACACAAGCAGTGGAAAAAAATCACTTGCATACACAAAGCTGAACGTAAAAGTGGCTCAGCTAACAATCACTGTTGTTTTCTCTGAGGAGTTGATATTAAGTTAGACTTAAGGCTAAGGAATGCCTGTGCAAGTGGATGTTGTGGTAGATCTCAAAGCAGAACGCTCTCCCCGAGTATTTTGGTGAACTAGTTCTCCTTCATCTAACCGCCAGGGGACACGGACACACAGGGGAGACTAGCTATAGAAACAGCCTACATGGGTTTTTGTTCACAAACACAACTTCAAGGAAACATATGTGTGTGTGTGTCCTTCAGAGGTATGTACCAGAGCTCTTTTTCAGGCCTCCCAAGACAGGTTGCATCATCAGCATGATTATCCGGAGAGTAATATTGATTTTGTCAAAGCAGTTTCTTAGACAAAATATTGATATTTAGTCTGTGTACACATGAGGACATTTTGTTATTGTTGTCAGGCGTCTCGGAAGCCTTGCTCAGGAAAGCTCAGAGTGAAGTTGCTTATTTTTAAGGCTCAGCGAGTTTACGGCCAAGGCGGCTAGTTTCTCTTCCAAGGCCTCCTGAGACTCAACCCTGAGGACCTGGACTAATTCTTCTGCATCACATTACCATTCTCATCAATGTGACTGATTATACACTTGGAAACAGCAGGCCACAGACCAGAGCCAACTGGCCAAAGTGTTTACTGGCACACTGGTGTGAAAAATCAGAATGCCCACTCGCGTCGAGTCATTTGTGTCTTAGATCATTCTGACAGCTGCGTACAGACCTTTGACATCTCATTCTCTGTCAGAAATGGATTTCCATCTTATTTAGACGGTGATTTAGTATGTGAGGTGGTGTATATGTATGTGTGTGTGTGTGTGTGTGTGTGCTCAGCTAGTGTGTTGTGTCAGTGTATTTCTGCACCTTGCAGAGTTGTTTCTATGCTTATGAGGGAGAGATTGAAGTAGAGTTAACTTTATGTTGTGGATGGTTTTGATCACACACGAGTTGAAATGTGATGTGAGAGTGTATCGCAAAGAAGGTTCAGAAGGAACAAAATAAAATGTTTAGGAATGTTTTCATTGCAGAAAATACAAGCAAAAAGATCCAATTTTGTGGGTTTTTGTGGAAAAAGCAGCAGTGTTCCTGTAGCAAGTTGTTCTTACAGTATATAATGTTTCCTCTTATGTTTGTTGTTTGAGGGACATCACAACAATGCACAAAATAGCTAGACTAGAGACTATGTCTAGATTCAAGGAGAGAACTAAAAAATTATGTGTAAACTAGAAAATGACTGTCTTGGTCTTCTCGGTGCACTTAGTGGAGGGCCAGAATGGGTGAAAAAAGTAATAACACATAATGTATAAGCCATTTTTGTGATAATTAGATGCTGTGCAGAGACTGTTTAAAATGCAGACAGACTTCTGAGGAAAGGAAAACACGAATCCCCAGAGCCATCAGGCTGTCCCAACTACAGCCATTATGTGTTTCATTGCAACAGGAACACAACATAAATAGCCTGTTATTTCAGAAAAGTGTACTTTTGTTAGCTCCCCTCAGAATAGAAATGGAAATTGTTCTGAGCCTATTGCTGTGACTATTGCTGCGTTCAGGTATATTTTTAATCAGTGTTCTCCTTAATATAGATCAACACATCCTCTCACCATTAGATACGTTCTCTTGGCTTAATAAAGAACAGAGATCCTGTTTCTTAATTCAGTTCCAATCTGTCTTTATTTACACTCGGAAGGACACATTTAGGTGCAAGAGTCAGGTTTCCTATTTAAAAAGAGCCATTACACACCCCCACCCATGCAAAAAAAAAAAAAAAGAAGTAACAGTGAAAGAATGACAATGAAATTGCATAAGTAGTACTAATAGTAACAGTAGTTTAATCATAGCCTTAATGAGTTCTCTGAAACTAGCCAGGGCATCAAGCTTCAAAAATCTGTTATTCTAGTAGAATGGAGCAAATGGTTTAGGATCCCCCCCTAATGTAATGGTGCGTGTCAGTGTGTGAAACTGGGCAAATTAACTGGGCAATAATAGAGACTCTGCTTTGGATAGCTGATGCTTTTTGTGAGAGGGACTGAGATATAATCGGATCAGGCTTGACCACCATGATTCTCTAGACCTACATATAAAAAACAAACAAATTGGTAAATCTGACTGGGAATTAATGGGAAGTCTGGATTTAAAAGTGTAATTATAGTCACTGTATGGCTAAAGTTTGATGGTATGAGTGGGTGTGCAGTGGTTCCTCGGAAACTATAAGTAAATAAATAAACAAATAGAAATATATTAATTTAACTTAATGTGATTTGTTTTGTACTGTAAATGCTGAGTAGGACATGGATTCAACTCATCATTTAAGTCACAAATCTTAAAGTCACATTAAACAATGTTTCCATTATGCTTATGATAAATTATCATAGAAATCATTTAGTATAACTGTGTTTCACACCAAACTAGGAAGTGCATAGTTTGTATGAGGTATGGCACATCATTCATCTTATGACCATAACTACGATGCTATGGACTACACTGAACTACAGACAATCACAATATTCATTTTCTTGAAGGGGCACTCTGCCTAATTGACACATGAGGTACAGTTTGCTCATCAACAGAGTACTGCTCAGTCTGTGAAAACAGTTGCATAATGTCTAGTGTGGCTCTGGAGAGAATGTTAGTGGCCCTGATGGTGTGTCAGGGTGATCGGGGTAATCTCAGTTTGGGCTTGAGATTTCAAAATTTACATAGAAAACCTGCATTATGAACTGTAGAAGAGGAGTTAGAAAGACATGAGTGTTTACCAGGCAGAGAATGTCTTAAAATAAGACACTATTAAGTTGCATTATGGGAAATGTAGGATCTGGTGTTTTTGGCACAGTCTCTGTTGCTTCAAGTTTGACCATATGTTTTTTAATCTGTCTCTTGTGAGTCCCCAGAGTTTATAGAAGTGCAATACTAAATCTCCGGAGTACCCCTTTAACTGGCATCAACATTCTCTGTATATATTGTGCCACGCTTCAGATTTTTTTAAAGTCCCAGTAGAGGAGAGCGATGACATTCTCCAGTGAAACTGGTGCTTTCATAACTTCATCTATGAATGTCAAAATGCCATTGGATGCACATCATGAAGGTCAGCATTTTGGGGGGTCAAACTTCAACAAAACTGTTCTTTGACTACAAAACCTGGAGGAAAGTCAAGGCAATGTTTGCTACAATGGTGTGTGTAGTTGTTCAGGAAACTTCAGCTCCACTGAAAATGTTGCACAACGCAATGTGCGTTCAGAGCGTTTGGTGAAAGTAGGGTAAGAATCAGCCCTGATCTCACAGTTTGAGCCCTTTCTCTTAGACCATCATATGACTGCCCTCTGTCTTCCCACCATTGACCTGACTGAAGCCACTGGCCGTCAGAAACAATTATCAAGATTGTGTCAATGGAGTCAGTGGAGCAGGTGAAGGCATCAGTATCCCAGTGTAAGTCCCAGGTCAGTGGCAGTGAATGAGGGGTAATGGCCTTCACTTGCTACAGTGTGTGTGTTCAACTGGAAGATCAGCTCAGCCAGAGAAGCTATGTGTCTCTCAGCAGGGACCACAGGGACCAAGCTGCGCAGAGTGGTGCTTTCAGAAGAAACAAAGCACAGTGTTTGTCTGTCTGTGTGTATATATATATATATATATATATATATATATATATATATATGAGTGTTTGTGTGTGTTTTGTATAGTTTACTACCTTACCGCAGTCCAGCAGACCTGGAGTTTGTCCAAAGGCCATACTACAAGAAGTTTCTCCTCTCCTTTCTTCTCCTCTCTTCTCCTTGTCCACTCTTTTCTCTCTGTGGGCATCAGCTGGGGCACTTAAAGGAGAAGAGCTTGGGTCACTTCCAAAATGATTTCCATTGCCACATAAGTGCATTTGGAAGAATGCAACTTGGTACATGCCAGGAAAGGAAAGAAATAAATTACCCTAGAGTGAGAGCTTGAAGTGGGCCAATCGAAGTTCGGTTGGAGGAAGACTGCGATTGCCTCTTGCCAAGGCCCAGCAGGGCAAATTGAAGAATTTGGAGCAGTGGAGAGAACAGCATGAGGTGGAGAAGGAGAATAAGCTAGAATAAATGAGAAAGATTCCCGGAGTTTGGAGGAAGGTTGTTGCTGCTTTCCATGGACAAACCCAGGATGTAGTGAAGCTTTGAGTAGCAGAGTGGGAAGATTACAGCAGAAGAGAGGAGAAAGAAGATAAAGGCTGACAAGGAGGAAGGATCAAAATGAAGAAATGTTGGCTTGAAAACGTCCATTAAATTGGAATAAACTGCTGGAGAATTGAGAACACAGCCATGCCGACGTGGGCATGAGGAACAAGAAGACAAGAGCTAAGGGGAAAGCAATGTTACCCTTTGCATGTTTGTAATTGTTTTGGCGTGTGCATGTTCTCTCCCCCCTGCTGCTTTTGCAATTATCATCTTGAGACCAGGGGCGTTCTCCCTGAAGTTAGAGTGCTTTAGACACTTGGGTGGCTTGATGGAGTTTGGCACCTAGCGGCGCACAGACAGGGCCTAGAGACACCACTTAGTTAATTAACCAAAAAGACTAAAACTGATTCTCCAGGCTGATAAACAGGAACGATGTGAAAACACACGTGTTCTCTCCTCCCCTCTCAAGAGAAACTCCTGAGACAAAAATCTTGCAGCTAGTTTTAGGCTGTTTGCTTTTCTCCCAACAACAAAGGCTTGGAATGATATCGACTAGGGAAGGACGAATTTTCGGTATCATTTGAAGTTTTTTGTTGTGGAAGGATGAGAAATCTGCCTTATCAAAAGTCGCTGCGTTTACTTTATGTGCCTTCACCCTTTGATACACGTTCAGCATATTTTCTGTCATTTACGGGCATTTCCCTCCATGCTGTGCATTTATAGAAGACTCCCCGTGGGCTTGGTCCGTTGAATTTGCACCGACAGACTGTAATTCCACTGAGGAATGTACCTGTGTCTATGTGTGCGCACATGTTGTTGTGCGAGTCTGTTTTTATGCAGCAGAAGGAGAACGTTGATGAGTGCGGGTAAATAAACGGTATGGGAGCGCTGGCAGACGAAGCATGCTGGGTTCTTGTAAACCAGTGGTGGAAATGATTACCATCCGCGCCGTCCCTGAATAAACCCCGACTGCTTCCCTACCACCTCATTTGTTCTCACTGTCAGTCTGGGGGCCTCATTTTCACTTGGGGAAGGAAGGCGGTGTGTAAAGGAAACACTTTGTCTCATTCTTTTTAACGTTTTTCTATCTAAATTACAATCTTTATTTTTCATATTCATTTCTCAAATTCGTGTCTTCTCCTTTTCCTTATGCCACAATGTCAGCAATCTAGGAGAATGATATTGAGGATGTCTACCTGCTGTGATTTGTCTGTCTCGCCATCAGTCTGTCTCCTTTCCCAGCAGCATTTTGCTGAGTATCTTCTGAACAGTGCTCTGTGGTTTTAGGAGACAGATTATGCGGTGTCTACTCTGTCACTGCTGACTCCAGCACACAACCTGCAGAGTTAGCAGACATCCTATGACCCTTCATCTCTTCATGGCTGTACACATTTAGCCGTCCTGGCCCTGCACCCTGTGCCCTGACATTTTAGCTTTGCCCACCTATTTGCTCTGTCCTATCTCATTATGGAGACACATCCATTGCTGTCACAGCGGCTCTAAGTCTTGCTTGTGCCCTTAATGCTGTGCTCCGGCTTGTTTGTTCGTGCTCTCCGCTGTTTTTAATCACTGCTGCAAACTTCATATTTTCCTCCTTTACAAAGCCTGAACTCTGTACAAAATCATCCCTCCCTGCTCCTTCACTCCTCCACATTCAGTGCATCTTCGCCACCCTGACTCATGATGCTCCTCTATTCTACAATTCCCCTCCCTTTGCCTCTTGCTTCACGCGGAGATGCTCAGCTCCTGCCTGCATGACTGTGGTCTGAGTCTGTCTGAACATTTCCTGTCATTACACTGGGCCTTGTTGAGGCTGCTTTGCAAATTGGCCTTATAGAAAAGCGGAGTGTGTTGTTCATCGAGCTGCCATGTCAGTAATAGTTGCCTGGCACCAGCTTTTGTTCTCCTCAGAGGTAATTGCTACCGAGGGGATTAAGTAATGATATGACAAGGGTGAGGGCATGGGCGTTCCACCCGTCATCCATCTCTGAGAGTGAAGTGAGAAGTGTCCCTCTCTTGACATTTCTTAAGTTGAGACTGTAGGGCTTTGGTGTTAATCACCTGCAGGGTGAGACTGTGAATAACAATTATATTGAGATCAGATACAGCTGAACTGCTGTATTTTTAATGGTTTTGACTGTTACAGGTGTGACTGTCACTCTGACTATCTCTTTCCCTTTCCCTCGCATCTCTGACTCTCTGCACTATTTTTGCTCTGTCACGTCTCTCTGATTCTAAATGTCAGCGATGCAGTTGGGCAGTAAAACTGTTTATCCTGAGCTTGAAAGAAGAAAAAAAAAACAAAACATGGCAGCATTATTCTTCCTTTCACAAGAAGGGCGACATTGAAAGAAAAAAGGAGATTACATTGCAAATGCAATTGCACACACTGTGTGCAGAAACACAGCCGCCACCTCCTGCGGACAACTAGACCAAACTTTCTCCTCTCACCAAGTTCTCCTCTCCTCTGTCCTTAGCTTCTCTCTTTTTCAGCTCTATATTAAAATAGCAGAAAAAAGAGGACAAAGAGGGTCCTCAGTGTCTCAGCACTTGAATGCCTTGGTTTCCATTCTGGTAGATAAGTAGTGTCTTGGCCTGCCAAGTGGTGTGTAGACAGATCACGGCCTGGCCCCACCTCTATAAAGAAATCTACTGTACACAGTGTCGACTGATAATGAGATATACTCTGCATCCAACAGATCTGAGTCTTTTCGCTTCTCCTCTGTCACTGTGGGCTGATTCGCTTTAGAGACCAGCTCTTAAAAACACATTTAAAAGGTGCCATGCCTCAGAAACTCACTCACACCCACACACACACACACATCCAAAAAAGCATATATCTGCTTACCGCAGAGAGCCTCGGGTGAATTATCACTACACAGTGAGGTGAAAAAAGAAAAAGACAGATACAGAAAGACACTGTTTGACTATTTGACTCTCCTCGATCTCATTTAACTCCATGTCCCCTTACAAACACATCGCAGCATCTGCCGATGACATCTTGCCCCCTCACTGGGATATGAGAGAGGCTGGAAGAGGGTGCTTCACTATAGAACTCCTTTCTATTCACCAGGCACGTATCACATACACACATACACACTCCGCGCCACTTAAGTCCCAGTGCAATTTACAGTGGAAATGAAAACACTCCAATGCCAGAGAGTTTGACAGGGTGTGAGAGTTTTTAAATATGGCCCATTTTCTTTATTAAACACTACTCAGGTGAGACAAAGACATAAACACCCCTTTCATAGCTTTGAGATAAATTGCGCTTAGAATGTTTACAGTATATCATCCAAATTTCCTTCAGCTTATTCCTGGCACATCAGCTCATGCTTACGTGCGCCTTGGTTCCATTAGCCACTCAGCTAAGTCACTAAAAGCAAGCCATTATCAAGGATAAACTGCTAACAAAGGATGATCTGTTGCCTTGGGTGTTTATAGTCTTACACAGAACTTTAATGGATTTTTATGTAGGCAGTTACAACCTGTGGACTCTTCCTGATTGAGTTATAGTAATTAGATTGGCATAAGATCAGGCATTTACCGCACGTCTTACTCAGACAATTAGGAAGTCTCAACTCAGAAAACAGATTGACTTGAGTACAGCAAGATTGATTTATGATGTCTTTAAATTAAAAGCTGCCCGCCTCCCGATACGATGTTAAATGTGGGTCTTCCCACAGGCCTCTGCTGTCTTGATCGACCTATCAAGGGGCACCTTGGGTCCAAATTCGCTCACTTAACTCGACGACTGCCTTTTGCACAGCCTCCCAGCAGTCCAACGCATTTATGCTGCTCTTTATGTTGAACGGCTCTGCATGCATATGAGCTGTTTTGATGCTGGCAGGCAAAAGAGAGAGAGAGACAGAGAGAGCGAGCTTTTTTTTTCTTTTGCTTTGAAGATACTAGCCGCTCAAATGTTGCTCTATATCTTGATGCTGCAGATAAAGTTTTTTTTTTGTGTATGCTTCTTGAAAATACAGCGTAAAAACAACAATACAGTTTCCTCACACACTGTAATACTACTTCTGTGAATATGTGTACATGGAGCATCTGCTGATTGCAGTAATGCCACCAATATAATAAAGTGGGATCACAGAGCTCATGCAGATCAGGTCAGATTCTGCTATGTGGATTTTTAGGATGGGGATTGTGTTGCTTGGCCATCGTACAGGGAGCAGAGGTGTGGGGACTGATGCCAAAGAAATACCAGAGAACCTTTAGAGAACTGCCAAATGACGGGGAACTGTTGTTTAACAAAGTTCCCAAACATGTATTTTGTTTGGCCACACAGCTCAACAATACATATGACTCCCATTTGTCCTGTTAACTTAATCTCCTTCTTGCACAGTCCCTCCTTCTCTCCCTCTCCTTCCCTTTCTCTCCTTCTCTCTTGCACAAAGTTAGTATCGCACCCTAAGGGCAGAGTAGTTTCTGATTAAGGAAACTGAATCAAGCCCAAACTGCCGGGGGTACAATAGGGAGCAGACGATATTACTGGGCTACAGGATGGCCCACCTTTTCCTGGCCTTCCTCTACAGCACCAGGTTTATTAACAAGGTCGTGACTGAAATTTTATGACTCAGGCAAAGCTTTTCCACTTCCTATCCCCCTTAAAAAAAACTTGACTGAACATTTGCAAGGGCATGACCATCCAGTCGTCTCTGAGGAGTTGGCCCCAGCAGATGGTTCCTCATCTCACAGCCATCAGGAGCATTTTATTTAGCTGTTTGTCACGCCATAAGACATGGGAGACCTCAATCTCTCCCCTCTCCATCTACCGTGACCTGCCACAGCTCCAGCCTGAGAAGGCCTAATGGAAATTCTCCTGTTAGTGAAGCAGGTTTGTGGAGGAGGCGCTGCCCAACTGTCATAGTGATGGAATATTGGATAAACAGGGGTCAAAGGTCATGTTTACACAGCCAATCAACCATTTCCTTCATGTCATGTCGAATAGGACATATATGGCAGCCAGGGGAAGGAGAAAAAGGGAAGCTTGAACTTGACGTGGCACCACATCGACTTTCACTTCTCTGTCTCACACACCTTCCTCGTTTCTTTTGGCTATGGGAGAAGTATAATAACCAATAATGTCTTTCCTCTGATATGATAAAGAGCTGTCATGATTGATTTCCATGCTGCCACGACTCTGTACCCTGAATTAATTTGGATCTGTCTTTATGCTCCCTTTTGTCGCTCCTTCTCCTCTGTTCCTCTCTGTCTCTTTCTCCCTCTTCTATCTCCGCTCTGCTCCCACAGCTCATTTAAAATACCTTAACGCTGTTGGCCATTGTCTGTGGCCTGCTGGTGGTGTTTTGGCACGAGCAGATGTTTGGATTTCGACTGCCTCGGAGATGAATGCTAAAAATGTGCAGGCGGTTTCAGGCTTACGCTCAGCGGTGGTTTTTAGGAGTCAAAGTCGAGGGATAAACTTTTTGTTTCAGCACGCTACTTTTTCACACCGCAACTCTCAACTCAACTGAGCTCAGCACTGAAGATTACGGAGAATATCTATGAGTTTTTTTTTTTTTACGGTTTAATCCCTCTCTCAGGTTAAGAAGGGGAAGCGCTTTATCTTCGTGTGTGAGTAAGTGAGAGAGAAAGAGAAGGAGAATAAAGAGAGAGAACAGCAGAGGTGATGGTGGAGATGATTGGCCAAAGTGGTCTGTATGAGTTGCACAGATCAAGGTCACATCGTTGATTCCCCCCGGCTGTTAGGGTGAGAGCGGGTGACCTCTGCTTCATTAACTCCGTAATTCGCTCATAGCCCTCCCTCTGTGTGTGTGTGTGTGTGTGTGTCTGTGTGTGTGTATGTGTGCTTTGTTTGCATGCATGTCGAGAGGCTGATGGAAGGTTGTTGTTACCGAGGGAGACAGCATCAGGACAGATATGAGAGAAGAGCAAGGGAGCAAAAAAAAAGTAAAGTTTTTTCCAGTCAGCTTCTTGATGCTTCCTGCTATGCTATTCCCTTCTTCCAAACTGAAAAGGAGAGCTGCAGGCAGAACAAGCAGACAGGCCTTTGATCTCCAAGATGATGGTTACCAATCCCTCTCTCTCTCCCTCGCTCTCTCTCTTTTCTATCCCTGCCTCCCTCGCTCTTAACAGCCATACCACGTCCTCCTCAGATATATGCCTAATCACATTCTAGCCAAGCAATGACAGAGCCAGCACCTTTCTTTTCTCTCTCTCTCTCTGTCTTTCTTCCCATCTGTCTGTCTTTCTTGTCACCATTCATGCCACCCTGCTCCATCTCCTCATGTCACCTCCTCCCTGCGTCGCCGTCTGCTTCATGCGGCGATTGAGAGGGGAGTAAACACGAGTTGTCACATACTTCATCCCCGGCTCGTCTCGGTGCAGCTGATGAAATGATGCATCCCGTCGACACGCTCAGAAGCAAGCATTTTCTGAGCGTGAGGGGCGGCTGGCAGGCAGGTAGAATCTTGGGTAATAAACGCAGAGGATTTGGCTTCTCTGAAAACAAAAGAGTTTGAAACCTGCCTGTAAGAGCTGAGACACAAATCTCTTTAGGGCGTAAATTGCAGTGTAATATCCTTTTTATTTGCTCAGTGCATAATGTGAGATTTTCTTCCCATAGTCATGCGCTGTTTTGTCTCTAATTCGTAAAAAATCAACCTGGACTTATATTTCAATGTAACTTTGTTTAATTAGATCAGGCAGAATTTGTTTTAGGATTTCAGCCGAATAATCACATTAAAGAGTGAGACCTCGCTAACTGGCACCAAGTTACATGCTTTAATCACAATTCTCTCGGCAATTTAAAAGGCAGTAGCATTATTTAATGAGCCCCTAATTTGCCTATTGATTTGAATTTTATTTATCTCTACCCAAATTCAGCCAGCCCCAGGAGGCCTGTTTGCAGATAATATATTTACTGTAGCAATCAACTGTAAGTATGCAAGCATTTGGATGGCTCCACTCTCAATGAGCTCAATTTCATGTCTGTGTGTCTGTGTGCGTGTCTGTGTGCGTGTGACAGAGAGATAGACGTTTTAAACAACTGAATGGAAAATGTCACTTGTCAAGATTACAGAGGGCTGGATGCTATTTCAGAAATAATGACTCCATAATTGTAAGGGGTCGCACGTTGACAAGCTTGATTACAAAGACTATCCCTCTGAAGACTCTGAAGTCAATGAAGATGTCTCACACCTCCCATTACAAGCACACACCAAGGACATCTATGAAAAGTTGACTTTAATATGAAGGAAAGAGAGGAAATTAATGTTTAATGTTGTGCTGCACCTTTTTTTTATATTCTGCCATTCTTCATTTAGATTTTCAAAGTTTATCATCAGCCAGACATCTTGTCTTGACATGGTGCTCGCTACGACAAAATGTTGAAGCAGAAAAATAGATAGTAACTAACTGTACTGAGAAAGATAATTAATTATTGATTCCTAGACAGATTCTTTTTGGAGATTACTAGGCAGAATATTTTAACGACATAAGTGCAACCAAGAGGAGAGCAGTCACCCAGAGCAGAGACTGGCAGCAGTGCTGTTAAGTGCTTTACACGTAGGTGCATTTCCATTGGTATTCCTCCCATTCACTGCAATAAAAACAGGTTAGCACTGTCAGGATTCAAGTGGGATAGCAGGGGATTATAAGGTAGGACAGTCTCTTTTCCTCTTAGGTCTCTCTCTCTTTCTGCGAGTGCCTCTCTCCACCTTGCTTCCCTTTTACTTCTTGCTTCCTGCTCTGTCCTCTGTTCTTTTGTATGCTGTGGGAGTGTTGTTTAGACCTTGCAAAGCCCCTGATTAGAGGACTGTACTGTGGAACAGAAGATAGTTCTGTTTTTCTTATTTCTCCCTGGATGAGGATGAACAGACAGATGGACAGACAGACCAAGAAGTAAACCACTAGAAAGAAAAAAAAACATATGGCCCTGGAGATGACTAGCAGCAGGAAAAGTAAGGGGATCAGGTGAGCAGAGGAGCTGCTAGAGACTTTTGGCTCATATGTCAAGGAGTAGTAAATATCATTCACATCTCCAGGGGCTCTACTGGAATATCTTTGCATGATTTACATTAAAAAAAACTCCTTATTTATCTTATACTGGCCCTTTATGTAGCCCCTCAGTTCAACCTCTGTCTGAAACAGGCCGTTTTAGTTCCTGTCTCTTTAAGGCCCCCCTGAGCCCACTCTGTTCTGATTGGTTACCTCTCAGCCGACTTCTGGCAGCTTGGGAGGCTACATAAACAAACAAGAGTAATAGGATTTCATTTCTTTTTCTTGTTCTTTACTCAAAATGTCAACTTCTCCAATATATCTGTACATGTTTGAGCCAAATTCTGATCCAAAATATGCAAGTGGACAACACAAACCACCCGTGGAACAACCTTAGCAACACTCTTAGCAACAAAGACTACAGAACAGACGGCTGTTTATGGGCATGTGCAACCAAGTCTGACGCCAGTTCGATTGGGAAGTATAAAGGTGACTTTGCAAACAGAGCACCAGAGCAGGCTGAGGCCCTGGCTTTTGACTTGCAGGGAGCATTTTTACATATGTTCACCTCAGGTTTTACAGCTTTGACCATGTTTAACATAGACATCTGATGTTATATCAGTATATAAATGACAGAAAATGACACGCATGTTATGTCCCCTTTGACAGAAATACTGTATGTGACCTTAAATTTAATTGTGAAAAGAGTAATGGACAACATTCAAACCCCAGTTGGATCTTTGTGGGGTCAAAATGTTTAAAAATAGTTACCATGCCCATATATAACATACTGGTGTCAGAGATGTGTCTTTTTGTGCTGATGCATGCCTTGCACCTACATGTGATGTGCATATGATTATTCAGATGTTCCTTTACTTAAATACATCTGTGATCAAAGGTATGGCTGAAGTCATTTTATCAATTAACATTAACCTCAAGTTCAACCATGACTCCACACAACATATATTTTAGGTAACATATCTGCAGCAATCTGTCCTTAATCTTCGGAGGGGGACATTTTTACACTGGTTAGTAAATCTACCTGAATGCGCAGTCAACTACATCGAGCCTATCTCGACCTCCTCTGAGTCTCTGGAAACAAACCACAAATATAAATCTTGCCCTCAGTCATCAAATCCACTCTGTAAAAAAAATAATATTAGGAATAATATAGGAGCTTCAAAACGCTCGCTCACTTATACAAATGATCAAGCATTTAATTGATAATGAAAATCACAGAACCATTTGAAAGCCCACACAAACACCCAAACACTGTTAAAGGTTCCATATTTCAACATTCCCAGCTGACTGTGTTTACCGCAGTTAAAGAGGCATTTAACAATGTCTGACTTTTATAAATTAATTTTTTACCATCCAGAAAATAGAAAAAACAGAGGTAATGTTCACAGACTGTAGAATCTCTTTAATACAGAGCCATTGATCTGTTGAGATTTCATTTACTCACAGTCAATAGGGAGGGTACAACGGTCAGCAGGGATAAAGTCTGACAACAGGAAAAGACCAACACTATTAAATGTTATTGTCTCAGTCGGCCTTTATTGATAAACTGCATCTGTCAAAAATAGATTTTACTTGAACTTTGGCACTTAGTGGATGGGAAAATTGGAACTCTGGGAGACAGGGGCGCCGAATTGATGCAGAAATAGTAGATGTAGTTAGAAAAGACGACCTGAGACAAGCAGGAGGTGATGACAGAGAGCAGTACGAGGCAGGGTTTAGGTGGGGTGGGCTGCTGGTTGAGAGAGGAGTAGCTAATGTGGAGCACAGGCTAGCTACTAGACATGCAAGTAATGTATCAGACATGCAGATTGGGAGCTAGGAAATGGATAGGTGTTCATTAGTAACAGCGCACAGCAGTGTAACCCAAACCAACCCCCCACCCACACCCCCACCACAGCTCACACACAACATCTTCAATTTAAAGTTAAAGTAATGGAAAGAGGATAGATAATAAAATCTCCAGAGAGGAGGCTGTGGAGTGGTGAAGGTGCTGATATACCACAATCTCGATTCACCTTCTCACAGATTAAGCCCATTCTGCCTCATCTCTCTCTTTCTTTGTTCCCATGCCTCTCCCCTCACCGATATGCAACCTTTTCACATTGACTCCCTCCTCTTTCTGTTCTCTCTCTGTCTTTTTCTATCCTTGAGTGTTTTCTCTGAAATTTCCATACTCTGTCAAACTTTGGCAGAGAGGTCTTTTCCATTTTCTCATAAACACACTATCAGGCCTCGTCCCCGGTTCAGTTAACTGGCAGCACATGAACAAAGCGTTGTACAAACAGCTGCTAATGTATTTGAGAGCAGGGTTTGGCAGTTTTGGAGTATTTCTAACTGCAATTGTATCACATTAAATAATATTAACTTGACTGTAGATAGAGTACAGATTAGACAGACGGATCTTTAAAAATGACTCTTTACACAGTGTAGAGAAAAAATATAATTTCTTCTGTGCTGCATTTTTATAGAGCTGGCAGGTATTTAGCTTTTTTTTTTATTTTTTTCATTTTTTACATTTTTTAGCACTTTATCTTAAATTGTCATCTTAAAGTACAATATTTCAAATGCTAGACAGGTGTTCTGCTAAAATCATTATTTATCTAACTTATCTTTTATGTATAAGGTAATTAGGAAATCAAGTATTCAAGCCTAAAGCAAGGTCTGCAAATTCCTTGTTTTGTCCAACCAACAGTCCCAAACCCAAATATATTTTTATAGAAGACTCAGAAAACCATAAAATATTCACATTTAAGAAGCTGGAGCCTAGGAATGTTTGCCATTTTTATTATTAATCGATCACTTAATCAGTTAATAGACTAATCATCTCAGCTCTACAGAATACATAACAAGGTAATTCCTTGGGTTACATTTCTGATGCTGTAAAGTCATTTCTGAAGTAACTGAGCTGTTTGTAATCTGACACACAAAGTATGAATTGAATTTCTATAAAAAAATATCTTTGAACAACCACATTCCTTAGCAGGTTTGAAGATCCAGACAGGTGGGTGTGTTTAAAGCCTGGGGACTGACTCACTTGTATTTCCATCGTGCAATTTCAGCCGATCACACAAAAGTGCTGAAATGGATTTGGAAGAGTAATTTCACCCCTGTCAGATATTACAGCCCTGGGCTGTGGTGCTTTACTAGCTAGCATAGTTTACCTTAGAACAAAGTAAGCCAGGTCTAAGCCAGCTGGTAACATGATATGCCCTGCAATGATTCCCAGGCATCCAGGGGTCACACACACGAACAAGTCTCCCAAAGGCGATGTCACATCTGAGAGGACCATTCCTTCACCGTTGGCTAAAGAAGAGGAACCTGATACACAAACACACACAAAAACACACACACTCAACATACTCTTTCTCACCGGCACAAGAGTGTGAAAGGGACAAGGCTGAGTTAAGTGTAAGGCCCCTGCGAGAGAGAGTGTGTGTTCTGTATCGATTAGTATTTGATCTCTGCCAGTCGCTCCTCTCCTGTGTCTCCCCGCAGGCTCCACGCTGACCTTCTCTGACTGTCTGCCCTCACACACACACATATACACACACACACACACACACCGTGCACGAGCATTGTCTCTCGCCACGAGCGTGATAACTTACCCTTGATGAAGATGGTGTGAGACGATGTGGTGCCGTTAGGGGGAGAAAAAAACAAAGGGAAAGAAAAAAGAATGAAAGAAAGAAAGAATAAAGGAAAGGATTTAGCTTTGGGCATGTGATGGAAGACAAATGGAGTGACTCAATAGGTCCATTATGAGTTGGGGGGTGGTGGTGGTAGAGAGATGGATAGCAAAGACGAAGCTTTGAGAGGATGTGAATAGATGTAGGGAGCCGGATCAGGCAATCTGCTTAACCAGCTTACTGCTCCTGGCCCTGTTCCCCACTCTCCATCCTCTCACACTTTCTGTGTGTAATCAGACGTACTTCGATAGCAGTCATTATCATAACTGTGCCAAGTGTGCATTAGCAGTCTCCTCTAATATTGCTATTAGGCAAATTCTTCAATCGTCTTACATTTCTGTGTACCTCTATCTGTGACTCAGGGTCACAGGATTCGAAGTAATCTTCAATATTCCTGGCTAGTCTTCATATTTCTGCACATTCTTTCTATTCCTGAATTTCCTTTTATCTCCACCAACCCTACTGTGCCCTTCTCCTTTTAATCTATGTTCATCTTGCTCTTGTTTCCCCCTCATGCCCCCCTTTTCTCTATTTGGCTCCTATGCATTTTCCTAGCACCTCTTCATCTTTGCTTACTCTCAGTCTCTATAACTGTTAAGTCATGTCATGTTTTATAGTTCTATTTGCTGGCTGGCCCAGCTGCTGTAATAGAATTGCTCCATCCTACATGGACAACAGTTTCCAGGGTAACAGAGACGGGGGAGAGAAGGCCACGGAGTGCACTGTGGTGTAGTCAATTTTATCACCAGAATGTTTTTTTTGGCCCATTCTGATACACACTGCCTGCATCGCTAGCATCCTGAAGGTTTTGAAGACGTAGGACAGCGATGTTTCTATCAGCCAAAACATTATTGCAGTTTTCCACTTATGTGATTGCATTTAGTTTGTCAGAATGAGATAAACGTTTGTGTTAGCTGCTGCCGCTTGCTGCGGAGGTTGAGCAGGTGATACATTGTCCGTTGTCAGAAGTAACCCTGACTGGCATTTGTAAGGAGAAGGAGTGAGCCGGAATGCCTTGCAGTGATTCACTGGCATTTCCCTAATCACTCCATCTCATCTTTTATTACCTTGGAAAGTCGTTTTCCTCCGGGGGTGCTGGCACTGCAGATGTTTCTACTGTCTGCAGTATTGGACATTTTGTCAGCAGCAAATACAGGAGAGGAGACAGACCATAATACGACTGTCAGTAATATTCTCACTTTGCTCCTGGGAATTAATATTGGGGTGCTGAATTGCAACAAACTCTCACAGGTCTGCGAAACAACATTAAGAAAATATTCCTCTCGTCAAATCTTTATGTCACCTTTGGGATCGAAGATGGAATCACAAAGCAAAGACGGTCTGTTCTCCTGCAGTCCACATCATTACAGCTCTGAACAACAATATAGATATTCAGGAAAACAAACATCAACCAAAGCAGCAAGTAACGACATCTTATGCTTTTCACTGACTTGAAAACAGCTTATCTCCCTTATCCCTTACATTAAATCTAAAGCTCAGGAGTGTCAAACTGAAACCAAAAAGTTCACCAAAAGTTATTGTGTTTTCTGCTGAAAGAAGACACTCTTCATCACAGTTTACAGTAATCAAGGTCATCTTGCAGTTATCGTAGTTTAGAAAATGCTGCATGTAATAGAAAGTGAAGGGAAAAAATGTAGAGAGAATTCAAGAAAGCTGTTGGTTGCAGCAAAATTACAGCAGTGTGTAAAGTGTTTCATCTACAAATTTTGCTATGATTTTCATGTTATTGATTTTTTAATTCAAATTCCACTCAGATTTAGCCCTTTATCCACTTTACTTGGAGTTGAAATCATACGCCATAATTCGCCAGCTTTAACAGTTACCCTCCACTAATTGGAACACCATTTTGTTCCAGCTGCCCAAAGATAGACAGATACAAACAGATAACACGCGCCACATCACCAGTATAATCAGAGGGGATAATATCCGATGGCCACCTCTCTGGTGCCAATAGATCCCTGTTTGTTATTCCTGTCCGCTGTAATGTCATCGTGTATCTATAAAAGGGGATGAGATGAGAGAGGGATAGTGTAACTCTGTGGGCAGGCCTGGCCACTGTACCTAGTTTGCTCCAAATGAGAGGCTGAAAAGAGGGGGTGGTGTTGTGCAGAGCGGTGCAGCGTGGGGCAACAGAGAGAGAGAGAGAGAGAGAGAGAGAGAGAGGGAGCACGGCTATATTTAGTCTGACCTGAGTGCCCGTGTGTAGAGGAGGCCAGGCAGAGAGACAGGTGCAGGGGCTGGTCATTATGGAAGAACACAAGAGCCTCACAGTCAGAGGCTGATAATGGGGCCTCATCTGACAACTACCTATAGCCCTACCTCACCGCCTATATTTAGCTCCGATTTGAGACGAGTGGTCGGGGCTTAGAGCTGTGTATGTCTCACTGTGTGAGTGCAAGTGTGTATGTGTGAAAGTGTGCAAATGTGTGCTGGGACTCCAGGAAAAAAAAAAAAAAACAGTGGGTGTGTGGGTGGGGATTGGACACTGGCGAAGCTGTCTCTAGGGAGACTGGCATCTGTTTGAAGACAACATACTGTGTTAGCAGTGTTTGCTCAGGCGACGCAGCCAATCATAGAGGTGTTTCTGACCTGCAGTGCGATGTGTCTCAGCATTACACAAACATGAGCTGCCAAGCAGTTTGTCATATCACTGTAACATCTGCTTGTCTGTGCAAGAATGGACTTCATGTGTGTTCTTTGTGTGTGCGACACACCCTGAACTCGCTACTGATGTTTCCCTTGATGATACCGCTTTACAGTCATACAAATATCTAAAATTTGACATGGCTGGTATTAAAACAATTTATCCAGAGAGTTTTGGTTTGTTTTTCTCTGGGGAAAAAGAAGTTTAGATAGGAATCAGCTTGTGACAGGGATTTGGAGAGGACTCAATATGTGTATTTTTCTGTATTTTCTGATCCACACAGCTTGTCTCTTAACACAAAACAAATATTAGCTGTCATGTATCAGGTGGAGTCCATCATATCTCATGTATCATCATGTCTGTATCCTCAGCCTGTCTGTCTGAGAAGACTCAATATACCCTGAGGGAGAGGCTGAAAAACAGGAAATAGTCAGAGTTTCAAGACTGATCAACCTTGGACTGCTCTCTGGGACAGAAATGCTGTGTCACCATCCTGAACTTAAAATAAATGACATTGCTTTAACTTTCTAAAGTTAAAGTATGTGCATTGGCAAACTATGTCACTGTACCTGTAAGGGGGATCACTTAATTTTAGGGCTTTTACAGTACATACAAAAAGGACATTGAGCCTCTCCACCAGACAGATAGAGGCATTTATATGAAACTGCCTGAAACCAGCCTCTCATGTGCATTTTACTGTACTATAAGTCAAATGACTAATACAGTATAATCATGCTGAGAGGTACATTAGCTGTTCATCTGAGTCACTACTTTTAAGACCAACATGAATGGGACAGTCTGGTTACAGGTTGGCATCAAAGTGTGAAAACAGAACAGCTCACTATGGTAATCCAAGGCAGGAAAGCAGATAGCCTCCGATAACTTTAACATATTGGCTCTGTCATAATGAAATAATACCACCTGCTCCTACAGACACCCCATAGAGCAGAAGGAGAAGGTAAACTTCAACTTTGGCTCTTTCGATTTCACAGAGAAGGAGCACTGTTTTTACAGCACAGCTTAGAAAATGAGTTTTTTATGCACTGGCTGGGTTGATTTGTGCATTTTTTTTATTTCTATTTTGTTGCCAAATAGCGAATGAGTCAGCTGGGAATATGGCATGTCATAGGAGATACCATTTTATCTTGCCCTGCCTGTTGGCTGCAGATTGCAACAGACGAATAATTTTCTCTGTTTGATGTATATGGCAACGCTCCGAAAACGTGTCTTCGCGGTTGTGAAAGAGGAATTTGTTGGAATAGATTTGATTCAACTGCTGCAGAAGTTGTGCTGTGTTTACTGTTGCTAAGTGAAGCTTCATAATTGAGGCACAGGGTTTACCGATGACCTTTAGTTGACTCATAAATTGTCAGCTGGACCCTTCACCCTGGCCCCAGTCCGCCCTAGATCTCACAGGGAATGCACCATTTAAACCATTAGAGTGTAATCTGAGAATAAGGGGCCGGCTGTACGGGTGGGTGGGTGTCGCTGGGGTTGGGAGGCGGTCAGTGATTTTTTATCTGTCTTCTATTTCAGTTCAGAAAGCCAAGGTCACCGTCACTTGAAGGGTTCCAGTGAAGACACTTTGCATTCTGGGTAAAGAGGAGAGGAGATGGGAGTGGTGAAGGGGGGGCGAGGGGGATTTGGGGTTGAGAGACGTCAGGCAGCAAAGGAGACAGAAATAGAGAAGTAGGAGGTTGGCTGAGAGATGTGTGGAGGAGTTTGGGGATATGGAGGCTACTTGAGGTCTAACCTGCCCGAGGCAAAGAAAGAGATGGAACGGAGCCAAGATGGTAGAGGGAAGAAGAGGTGTGTGTGCAAGGGTTTGTAATTTAATCTCTGGTCACTGAATTGAAAGTGGGAGCACTTGCAGCCAGGCCTGAGTGAGCACGGGAATAAAATCCAGAGTCAATTAAAACTGCTGTTAAAAATGTGTACATTTGCATCTAGTTTGGGGCACATCACATCCGTGCTCCTTCCCAACATGTTTTTTTGTCTTTAGTAACATCGCTTGAGCTGGGGATATGTGAATATGTATGAGTTGAGTATTTTGAGTGTGCTAGCTTCCTATCAAATTAGCTCATTCCTCTTTTTTTTTCCTGAGAAAGGGAGCGAGGAGCTAAAAGAATAGATGGAGTAAAGGCTGCAGGCTAGAGTGAGTATGAAGGGGGAAAGGATATGACACAAGTTTGGCGTGAATAGTAAAAAGGAATAAGAGTTGGCGCTGAAAGCTGTGTGCAATTCTCAAAGCATCTTACAATGTATTTTAGCTTGTTAAAATAATCCTGAAGTTGAGTTTTGCATCGAAAAAAGAGTTTTATAGGCAGGAGTATAATTTGTTTATGGACAGCCAAAGTACACTATTAGAATAGAGTTAAATTAGATAAATAGATACATCTGTTGGTTTAAGAGACATAAGAGACCAATTAATAGAGTGGAGCTCTGGAGTCTATTCAGCCTGTGCGTGTGAGGGATTTAGTCCATGTATTTGTTTGATTCTGTTTACTTTATTGATTTAAAGACGCTACAGTGCAGCCAATCTGGATTTTTAAGCTGCCAATAGATTTCTTTATGTAAATCTTTCCACACTCATGCTCACATGCACACACAACCAAAACTTCCTCCTCCCCTCGCATCTCTTTACAGATGCGTCCCCAGCAGCAGTGATGCAGGTTCTGTATCTGAACACGATGTGCCGTCCCAGTTTCCTTGCCTGTAGCCTCTCCTCAACCATAGCCAGCACCTCACCTCTCATTTATCAATCGGCATTAGGCTGTGGTGGGTAGGCAGACAGGTCAATCCACCTCCGGATGGGCCCATATTAGAGACAGCTGCTACATCCATCTGAGCCCAAACTACACCTCCCTCTCTCTTCACTCGCTGAGTTTAAGAATCCTCAACGGGATCTGAAACCCTTTCTGAACATTTCAGAATACTGAAGAAGTTTGGTGTAGAGCTGCATGTAGGGATAAATAAATATATAAGCCTCTGATGCATTATTCCTTTTCAAATCAATCACATTTTCCCCTCACTATCATCAGCCCGTCTCTGCAGCCACCTCCTCTCTCTCTCTCTCTCTCTCTTTCTCTCTCTGTTTTCCCTGAGCCCATAAAAGTTGGAGCACTTTAATAAGAAGATGAAAAGGGGCAGAGGAAGTGTGTGATGTGATGGAGATGAGAGCGATGATGAAATGGAGATAGATTGGATGGGAGCCACAGGTGACAGGTCTCATCCTCTCCTCCCTCTCATCCAAAATCTTTCTGTTTTTTTTTTTCAAAATTCTCTTTTGTAATTCCCACATCTCCACTCTGTCTCTCATTCTAGCCATTTTTCCTCCTCGCTGTCTATTTTTCCTTCTCGTTCTCCCCGCCCGCCGCTCTTTCTCTTTCTCTCTCTCTCTCTCTCTTCCTCTCTTCATATATAGGACGTGCATGGTGTGTAGCAGTGCTTGGATAATTAGCAGTACTTTATTAATTATGAATGAGAACGGGTTCTGTGGGAGCCAGCGAGTGGGCCTCTTGCAGAGACTCATCAATTAAACAACAGAGTTTCCCAACCTTTTGATTAAAGATAAAGAGGAAATAGGATGATCAATAGAGACCTGTTAGAGACTGGCAGAGCAGATGAACAAAATGCAAGGAAGGAAAGACAGAAAAAGATAGACAGACAGAAAAGCAGATCAGGGAAGGAAGTAGACACACACATACAGCCCCACTGACGCACAACAACTCCCCTGCTTTGAGGTTCCTGTGACAACAGTGAAAAAGTGACTGGATGGGTCGAAATGTGGGATGTGTGCATGTGTTGGCGCTTGAACATTTCACGTGACATCAGCGGCACGGTGGGAAAGCCTCACGATCAGTCTGCATCAATCGTTTCTCTGCCCACACAGACCAATGCTTGGACCGATGCCAAGGTGCCAGCGCGCCAGAGTGCCAAACCCTGCTGTTCTGCCTCCCTTCTCCCTCCCCGCCCTCGCTTGCTCTCCTCTGCCTTCTCTCTTTTGTTCTCTCTCCTTCCTCCCCACGCTTCCCTCCTCTTTTCCATCTGTTAGACTCCTCATTTTTTTCTCACCTCCCACCTCCTGCCACTGTCTCCCCATGTTGGCAGGGTCTAGTTTTTATATTCAGGGGGCCAAAAGTCTTTTAAGTATTTTTTTACTAATTCATACAAGAGCGATGCTGCAAGTGAAAAGGGTCAGATTTGACAGCACAGCAGGAATGGCTTTTGAGCTTGAATCCCATCGTTTCAGATGATGTCGCACAATTGCCAGCAGGCTCAGCCACCAGGACACCCCCATACAACCAAGGGATTACACACACACACACACGCCCGCGCACACACACACCTACTGTCTCTGTCTCTGAACATATGGGCCTCTCGTTTGGCCTCCCACATGTTCCCCATCTCAGCAGCCTTGAAGTTTGGGCCAAGTGTGCAGCAAAAGGCCTTCTGATGGACTGCCTGCGCTGGTACTGTTAATTGACGCCATGTCTGATTACACTTTTACACGATGCACAGGAGGCGTTGTTGCTAGGCTCCTGTCCAATAAGTGGCTATAAAAGTGGACGGCCGATGCTGTCATGCTCATCTCACACACACACACACACACACACACACACACACACACACACACACACACACACACACACACACACACAGAGAGAGATTAAAAACTCATCCAGTCTCTCCATCCAGGTGAAGCATGAAAGGAAATTAGCTTCACTCATATTTCCAGTTCAATTAGTTGTACTGGCTTTTGAAATTGACTTTCAAGTGTACATCATCTGTGGCTGGTTGTAAATGAGTTAGACTAATCGATGGACTTTTGCTCCCAAACTACTCCAATGTGAGTTAGACAGTCTCAAAAAACTGAGATTTATAAAGATTTATAAATCGTTTTAAGCCCATAAAGTCATCCACCCCATACATCTAGGCTATTTCAGATCTAAAAGCTTTGTTCTGTAATAACTCAACTGACAGCAGACAAAAAAGTGTTGTGGAGCAAGAAATGAGAATGAAAAGACTCAAGTAAGCTCTTGAAATATTGCTTAGAGCCACTGGAACCTTGGCTTGAAATAGTAACAATGCATATACAATATCAAAGTTGAGTGTCTCATTAAGCATCCACGGCAATTTGAGTGAAAACGTCCATAACTATTAGAAAACCTAGTATAAAAACAGCTCATTTGGCTGTTCAAGCCATTTCTCAGGATTGCGGGGTGTGATCAGCTTACGCTTGATTGACAGCTCCCTTTCAGCTCAAGTACCATTTTATTTTCCATTCAATCACTAAAACGTTTTGCTGCCAAGGAATAAACTACCAAATCTATCAAATGGACCCTACTTGGCTAGAAAGCTTGACTAATCGACTAACTAGCAAACTAGGGTAGACCACCCAAATCTGTGTTTTTATTTAACTATACCTCCTGGAGTATGGCGCTAATGGTTTTAGCATTTTCTATTGACTTACATGAAACAGTGAGCATAGCTTAAACATTTTGCTATAAACTACCAAATCTATCAAATTCACTTACATGAAACAATTAGCATTAGCTTGTCTATTCAAAACGTTTGAGCTTAACTACCCCAGTGGTCTGCTAGTTATCTTGATTAATCGGCTGACTAGCAGACTAGGGTAGAACACATATCTGTGTTTTTATTGAATTATACCTCCCGGTTTTAGCTTCTTCCATTGACTTACATGAAACGGTTAGCATTAGCTTTGCTATGCTACACTTTTGAGCTACTTATCAACTCCATGTTTAATACAGATTTGGGTGGTGTATCCCAGTCTGCTATTTAGTTTAACACAGTAGCTTTCAAACGATGTCAGGCTAATTTGAATTCTCAATCTAGCTAAAAGCAAAGAAAAGTGCAGTGCATTGTTTTCCCATGGGGGACACGATTGGAAGTGCTGTGAAGTCAGTTTGGCAAGATAGCCACATCAATTATCTTTGTCCTAAATATGATTGGGCAGACATTTATTATGTAATTAATGTCCTTGCTTAGCCATGCCTAACTGCAACCCAGTAAAAAGGCAAGGGAGAGAGACTCTTTAGACAATAGCTATGTCAAAGGTTCTCATATTTTTTAGGTGTTTACTACATGCACATTAGATCCCAAATTACATAATTAAGAGAAAATCATGAATTTGCCTTTCCAAGGGCTTTAAGATGTTTTTCTGCAATTGAAGCACTCATCACTGTATTTTCCCTCTAGATTGTCCTTGTAACTGAAATAATATTTCTGCCAGAACAAAGAAAAACACCTTGAGGTGGCTCTTTGTAGGCCATGTTTTTAGTTGTTTTTTGACAGTCGAATCTATATTTTTACCACACTTAGGCTCAGTTTGCTATATTCTCACATGTGCTTTCCCTGTCCCATATGAACCTTTCTCATTGAGCAGGCAAGATGCACACATGACTTGCTTTTCATCCACCCATCATAGTGTCACTTCTATTTTATAGCTTTGATACGGATGAAATCAAAGCTGGAAAAGCTGGAAATGAAAATCTTTATCTGCCTCCCTACACACTCAACCTGTCTCCTCATCTTGTCTCTTTTTGCTATCTTTGAGCACCATAAACAGCATCTGGTGCTTTTGGACTAACCAGATCCCCTCGCACTTACAGGAAGACCAGCTACTAGAAAATGCATCCCAACATCTGGTCAGCTCAAAACTTTGAGCAATAACTGCATTTCAAAACCACTGGAAGATAAAACCAAATACACTTTGGTGTCATACAAAGACATATTTTGTGCATTTTGAGTGCATCCTCTGCCCTCGCTGTCTTTCCCCCAAGGCAGCAGCTCTGCTCTCTTGGCTTTCTCTTGTGTAGCAACTTGCCAGGTTACATACCATTGCCCTCATTACTAGGGCTGTCGCAATAACTGCAATATTGCAATACTACGCTATAGACAAGCCAACCACAGTAGATGGCAAGCACTGCAACAACCTGCGCTATGTTCATGTTTGGCGGCTCCCCCAGTCCAGTCCCACGGCTCCCCCGGTCTGGTGGCTCCAGAGGATCCCGACCACCGCGTGCGCAGAGCAGGCTGCCATTTAACCTGCGAGGTGAAGTAGTTTTCCACCAATCATACAATCTAAAGGTCTGTCCAGCCAGACTCCATTCATAAATCCCAGGTTTAAGGGGGCTCAGTTGTAGGCCAACGTTGTTTCCTGCCAAAACACGATTTAAAGTGTGTTCGTCAAGCACTGCTGCTCCGTTCAGGTGACACATAATCAGACTAACATACCTTAATTTTCACAACAACAACAACAACCAAAAAAATGGCGCTAATACTGTATATGACCGCAAACCGCGCTGTTGAGCCACCCTAAATCACCGCAGGGGAAATTTCTTCACCAAGACAGCCCTACTCATTACTCAAACCCCCCTTCAAAGCGGCTCACTCATCATGGCTTGAGGATAAAGGAGGCAGCCTCCCTGGCCTCTTTGGGGAGCTGAAGCTTAACTGGAAGAGTCAACCAGCCACGGCGGCAAAGATCAACTTCAGTCAGAACCTAACTTCCTGGTTTACTTGTGATTGGTTATGGATTTTGGCCCTTAGTGCTTTGCTGTCTTCACAGGCGCACAACCTCGGCTCCCACCACTAAACTTGGCTCCTTTTTTTAGACAGCAAAAAGTAGGAATCTAAAAATCAAAGTGCTCTGACTCTTGTCTTTTTGTGCCTTGAGAGAAAAGCTGTGTTTGTTTTCACATCCTCTCAGATAAGCTTTAATGTATAATGAGAGCGCTCAACTTTTTTTGTGTGGGAAGTTTGCTATCATTAGCAGCCACAATACTTTATGGGTGGATGCACTCACAGGGAAACATGGCCTAAGGCCAGTGTAGGAGGGGTTACTTTTAAAACATCTTCCACTACAGATTACTGAATACATGCCCTAAAATGTAATTTGTTACATTTTCCATTAGATTTTTGGACTTTTGATTACTTTTGGAATACTTCAAAATCGTCTTGCTGATTCACCGATTCCCTCGATCAGTGTATGGAAGTCGGCATCCTCTACTAATGAGAAGGGTTGCACATTTCCAATTACAAAGTCAAAAATCAGCATTCACTTTGCTCTGGGTGGTGGTGGCTGCTGTGCTGAGCTTTGCTTGTTTCAGAGGAAGTCCAAAAGGTGTACTGGTTGTGGCGTTGCATTCATCACTGTCACAGTCCTTTTGGTTGATGTCCTCTGCATGGCACTAGGATGCTTTCTCTGAATGAATGAATGAGTGAATGAATGAATGAATAAAAACACAGTGACAAATTGAATTATAATCAGTTTATTAGGTACATTTTACTCACTGATTGAGAAATTAATTTTGAAATATATAGAGAATAATACAATACTGTTACATAATTATACAGCCCAGTGCCAATGAACACAAGAACCAACATAGTGGTGTCAGTATGTTTATGGACTAAATAGTAGACTGGCATGTTACAAATCACACAACAGGAGAGGTCCACCACCTGTGGATTCTTGCCAATGTGTTTTCGTTCATCATTCTAGATTAATTTGTCTTGTCACTTGGTGTAAAAGCAAAGCTCCTTTAAGGAATACGGCAAGGCATAATGTGTGTGCATAGCGAGTGACAGAGAGCGAGTGGCAAAAAGTGATGGTGAATATGAGTGGAGCAGAGGAAAAGGCTAGCGGTGAAGTTGTCAATCTGACAGTAAATGTACAGTGTAGGTTGCAGTTTGTCAGTGAATAGAGGCTGCAGCTTCTGAAGACCAAGTAAAGTCCTGTGTTGTTTCCCAACTGTTGCAAAAATGAAGGGGGTTAGTCTAGAAGCAAGAATCAACTTTGGCCCCGGAGGAAAACATGCCATTGTTGTGTGGTGTGTGGTGGTGTTTTAAAAAATTTGTTTATGGGAAACGCATGCCTCAATTTTATAGTAAATAAAACAAAAAGTAATCCCTTCAAGCTATCTATTTGTAAAGACAGCGGCCTGTGGCAAGAAAGTTGAACCAGAATCAAGAAGAATCACAGCTGATGATCAGACTGATCAGAGTTGTACAACCCTGCCATGAGGGAGGACAAAGATGTTACTAGGAAGACATTTCTCTTTGCTTAATAACAGTAAAAGTAAAGTTAGGTTTTGTGGACGGCTTCCTGAAAAAGACAAGAAAAAGAGGGAAACAGAGAGAGAGAGAGAACAGTGGTGGTTGAGCAAGTTAGAGAGTCAATGAAGAGAGTGAGCAGTGGTAGCGAGAAAGCCGGTGAAAAATTAAACTTTACTTTCTGATTGTTTCACAGTGGTTACAAATAAAAATGCCCACACCACCACACACCTCCAAGAGTGGCCCTTAACTTTCAGATGTATGTAAACTGCTATTAACCTGCAGAATCGGCCCTCCTGTATTGAACCATGCCTTTGCTTGATGGTTGTTTAGTTTCCCCAATATACAAGTCTGTGAATTCCTCACTACAGTGGACTGCATACACTAGATTGCTTTTCTTCTGTTTGGTTATGCAATCTTTCAGGTGGACCAGTTTCTGTCTTAGTGTGTTACTGAGTTTGAAAAACACAGGGATGCAGTTTTTGTTGAAAATCCTCCTGAGCTTTTCAGATACTCCAGACAGGTAAGGAATTACAGTGTTGTTGCGTTTATTCTTCCTGGATCTTGTGTCAGTTTCTGCAAAGGTCCAGTTAGGGTATCCACAAGCTTTAAGTACATACTTCAGGTGTTTGTGCTCTTTCTCTTGGGCCTGAGCACTTGTTGGTACATTATCAGCTCGGTGGTGTAGTGTTCTGATAACTCCTAGCTTATACTCCAGTGGATGGTGAGAGTCAAAGAGAAAGTATTGGTCTGTGTGTGGGGGTTTCCTGTATACTCCAGTGTGGAGGCTCCTGTCCTCTTCAATGCACAATCCAAAAAGGCCAAACTGTTGTTCCTGACATTCTTTCGTGTGAACTTGATGTTACTGTCCACTGAGTTAATGTGCTATGTGAAGGCGTCCACATGTCTAAACCAGTGGCTCAGTACTGTTCCTCTGAAGGAGTTTGGGGCTCTGCTTTCTACTTCTTCCATGTAGACATTGGCCACAATGGGGGATACTGGTGAGCCCATGGCACAACCATGCTTTTGTCTGTAAAACCCCTCCTTGTACTGGAAATAGGTGGTGTCCAATCAGAAGTCCAGCAGTTCACAAATGTGGTCTGAGCTGAGATTGAGTCTATTGTTCCGGTTTTTGTCATGTAGCAGTCGATTCCTTAGTAAAGGAATAGGAATAATAGTTGGGATGCATGTAAATGAGCTCTGTTAGCTCTGATAGCTAAGAGAGCTCATTACATGTAAACAATGAGCTCAATTAGCTCTGATTGCTTTTTTCTCACCTTCAGTAACTATTATTTAAAATGATGTAAAAACCTGAGAACAAAATTCCACAAAGCATAAAATAGAGATATAATAAAATAGAGAAAGAGAAATGGTGGCTGTCTGTCGCTAGCTTTGTCCTAAATTATTAGCGTGCGGAAGGTTTGGTAGTTACAGTAGTTCATTAAGTATTTCTGTGAGTAGTCCATCTAGCACAGCATATTTCGCAAAGATGAGCAGATGAATTTTGCTGTTCTGCTTTCTGGCGGGAATGGACCTTCATCTCTGAATGAAAGGTGGTAAATCATGCATGCATATTCAAACAGAGACACACACACATGTTGATTCCCATATTCACTGAGACTCTGCCAGAGTCAATGTCTTGTTGCCATAGCGCCCATTGGCATTGAGGGACACAGCAAGGCTTGACTGTAGAAGCAGGGAGAGTGAGAGCAAGACATATAGAGGAGGAAATACGCATGAAAGAAAAGAGTTAGGGAACAGAGAGGAGTGGATGTTGAGGTTAATGAACAACTATAATGCTGGATGTTTGGTTATTTAAATTTCTGTTGCTGCTTCCTTCATCACTTTGTTCCTTTTTGCCGTCCCTCTTTTTATCTCTCTGACAGATTTCCCACAGCATGACTCATTCTGATTAGCACTGGGCAGCCATTTCAAAGCTCTCTCAGGCTATGACATATAGCCTGAAACAGAATCCTCCTCTCCTCTCCTTTCCTCTCCTCTCATCCACTGTGGTCAAAAGTGTGCGATAGAAGAAGACAAGAAGAAAAGAAAGAGAAATGAACCAGTCATTACAGCCTCAGACTCATAAAACCAGCAGTCTAATTCAGGAGCACACCAATTGATGAACTGTGTCTGTCCTTTTGCAACAGCCTTTAAATTCCATTTAATGCCACTGTAACGGCCGACACGTCCTCATAATTAAATGACCACATACTGTAGGTCGATTGTACCATGCACTCCAGAACGACCCATAGGAGCGTTTGTAACTATAGGTTGTTTTCGGCGACTGAATTTACGACCTAAACTGTCATATCTCTTGAGAGGACAGGCTGGTAACGGCTTATCATTTGTGTCTCTATGTGTTTATGTGAGTTTGTGTCCGTATGCAATTTTAAACAAGAGCAGTGTCTGATAAGGGATGTGGGAAAAAAGAGTTTTGGGAGTGTTATTCAGCCAACACTTGGGATGATAAAAAATGGAGGCTCGGGTTGTGATGGCTGTCCTTATCTTGTCATGAGCCAAACTGTTTCAGTGAGAGAGCATGGCATTACCACACTGCTGGCGAAGCTACCTTTCCACTATCTTTCCATTTGTCTCCAGCCGTTCCAATCCAACCCTCTATTTTCTTTTTTATCTCTCTGTGTCATCTCGCTCTGGCACTAAAATTCATTTATGCGCTCTTCCATTCCCTTACCTCTCTCTCCTCTCTTTGTCTTTGTTCGCTCTCTCCATTTCCTTCTTTTTACCTTTCTCCCCCATCCCCGCCTCTAAATGGATATCAATTCTTTTTTCCCCCTTTCAATAAGGGCATGACAGCTGTCCTTCAGCTGTACATGGTGTTTCCACGGTCATGCTGACTGCAGATGGAGAATGTTTGGCTGAGTAGGAATTGAGTCTTGTGTAAACAGAGCTACTGTATGTCTTCATCACAGCTTCATCAGTACTGATTATAGTGCAGACTTGTAATGCTTGGAATCAGGGTGTAATATCAATGTAGCTGTAGCCTTACATTTTTTAATATTACACTTTTAAAGGAAAAAAATTGGTCTAGATCATATTTTTTTGTAGTTTTGGCCTCATTCCTATTGGTAATAATAAGTGGGCTACTCACCAAGTTGAGATCTGGGAATGCAGCAATATTGCATAAAATAGGTCAAAAATAAGCATACACATAGGTTCTAAAAAATCCCCAGATTAGTCAAACTTTTTTGGAGGAGAAGATGACGGCAAATGGTAGAATCATCAGAAAAACTATTGCATTAATTTTTTTTTTTTTTTTTTTTTTTTACCACTTTGGTGCAATGCTACAAGCTGTAAACACAACACTGACATATTACCACCTTATAAAGTTGTTATAGCAAGCACTTTTCCACAGATATGAAGTAATAATAACATCCATTTGGAGTCATGTCTCTGGTCTCTGTCTCTCTTTGTCAATGTATGTACAATATTCACTCTCCTTTTAGCTCTATTTTGTTCTCCACCAACTCTTGAGGGAAATATCTGGTTCTTTAGCTGCTAAATGTTTCATTATGTTCTCCTGCTAGTTGCTAGTTGCTAGTTGCTAATTTTGTCTCTGGGCTGTTTCTTGCTGGTTAGGTAGTGCACAGTGGGTTGATCAGAGGTGTTTCACATAATAAACAGCTGCCTGCTGCACCTGGATACAACACACATGAGAGTAGTGAGAGTGGGCCAAAACAGTAAAGTTGCAGCTGTAAAACCAAAACAATGAGCTGAAAGATGCTAAAAAGTGCTGCAGAGTCAAGTGATAATTCTTGCCACTATGAGCAACACCTTTTAACACTGCATACAGCGATTTCATCCATTATAAATGTAAGATTATTCCTTTGAGAAGCTTTAAATAATGTGATTCAGATAATCCGGCTAGACTGTCGGCTTATTTACAACCTTTCTGATGGTCTCATCTTTCCTGCCCCCAAGGGAGGAAGTTAGTTTCGTTGCTCCTCACTCCCTACTGTGCTGAGCTTGATGTTTCCTTGCAGGGAGCAACAAGGTTAGAACTTAGACTAATGCTGTACAAATTCTATATTTACTCAATAATCTGTTCCACATGGGTTGGCCGACCCAAGTTCTCAAAAACCAGAATTATTATGACTGGCACACGCATTGAATATTGCATTGTGTTTGTGTCGGAATGTTATATTGTAAGTTATATTCAGACATTGTATTGAACTAATGTCAAGAAATGGGAGTCAGATCCATAGTTCCAGAGGCGAGATATGTGTTTATCAAACTGTTGTACCAGTGCTAGAATTAAATAATAACACCTTTCATGCTCTGAGGTTGGACTTCTTTGTTGATGGGAAATCCAGGCCTGACATGGGTGAGACAATGTTCAATAGCGCTTTTTCTCACATGGCTACAAAAAACAGGGAGCATGGGAGAGAGAGAGAGAGAGAAAGAGAGAGAGAAAGAGAGAGAGAGAGAGAGAGAGAGAGCTCTGGCCCAACTAAGTGGCCTCAGGGCATCTGTACAGCAGTGAAACCCCAGAGATCGGTCAATAAACAGGCAGGTTGTTGTTGGAGGATCAATCCAAGCCTGGAGCATTGCTTCACTTTTAATTGCCATGTGCACTGACAGTACAGCACATGGTCTCTACTTTCATTTGTGCCAAAATCCTTTTGGTACTTCTCACTGTCTTTTTTTATTATCAATTTTTAATTTTAAAAAAATCCATCCTGAACAGGTTCTACTTTGTAATTTGTGTTTTGGTGAGGTTTTTTTTTCATACTTTGGCTGATGAATAGCCCCGGGTAGAAAATATGGCAAAATATCTCAGTATGTACAGCACAGTGAAATATTTCATAACAGTTTGACAACAGATAAATTGTAAACCAATAATATAAATGTTAAATGTAACCCTGTGGAGCTCATTGCATATGTTCAGGCGGCACAGATCAGTTGATCATCAGCTGCTTCTACCTGCTGTTCACTGTATTTCAAGCTGTAAATTATTGTAAGTATATATTCATGGATCATATGTTAACAATATTATAATGTATCAGGGATTTTCACAATTATTTTTCAATCATGCAGTGTGTTGTCATGTGTGCATTCATAGGGTGGTTTTGTCTTAAAGCTGTTGGAATTGAGCCATTAAAAACCACATTCAACTGTATTTTTCCTCAAAAATAAACCATGACAAATCAGAGACTGAATTGGTGTCAGTCACAATCAAACAGCAAGGACTTGAGTTTCTACACTAGTCTCACATACAGGAAGACATTGAGAAAAGAGAGAGCAATACCAACTTCTCCAGAGACAGTAGCCACACTAGTCCAGAAAGCAGTGCAGCCTGAGGCCACGTTGTGTTTTAGAGGGGCATGTTACTGCACTACAGCTTCCAGTGTGTCCACCTACACACACAGAATGCATTATATTTACATTCTCTTAGGGCTGTACAGATTCACTCTTGAAAACGCAGGAAACTTCAGCGGAAGTAGACCAAGCTGGTTTTAAGTAAAGTGGGTTCATGCAAATTGCTTCATCACAAAACAGCTCCTGGAACTGAGTGAACATCACAGATTGAGGACATACAACTCTGCAAGTGTATCCAAAGGAGGAATTTTCTTTTTATGCAGATTGGACAACAATTCTCTAAAGCGTTACCCTCTTATCTTTTCGGGGTAAACTAAAGTTCCAGAGTATTTGTTAGGATATTACAGTGGGATAAGAATGTTGGAGGAAAAATGCTGGTGAAACTCATCCATAGCAATTTTTCCTCAACGCCTTGTTGTTTGTCCTCTTCTCAATGTTTCTAAATGGCAGCCTCTGTCAACAGCCACAGCGGGGGGTTAGTCTCCTGTCTGTTTGGCTCCTCAGCCTTACCCTGTTGCTCAAAAACTCAGAAAGAAAGACCAATCAATGTACGAGCCACTTACACTGTTATTCAGAGAACAAAATCATGTCTGTAGCTACCAATCTGCTGGAGTGGAAGGACCACAAAGGATCTGTGTACCAGACCAGTCCTTTAATGGGGCGATGAGAGCAGGCTGATGGAGCTGTGTGTGTCGGATTCTTGTTTTTGTTATGTGGGATTTAAAGGCCCAGATGAGCTGCTTCATTCCTCTTCACTGACTTCATGACAGGTAACACAGAGAGAATAGCCCCACCGCACTGCCTTTCAACCTCCCATATCCTTGAGCATGCACTGTACTCCAGCCTTCGCAATGAATACTACGAATGTCCTGCATACCTTACAGGAGCTGCTCCTCCGTAAATGCTTTTCTTGTGTTAGGTTCGTGTCGTTTAAGTGAGAGCCCACCAATGTATTTCCCTGCTTTCATTGTTTCCTCTTTGTTTTTATTGAATTAACTTGACAGCCAGAGCGGGGGCCATTGACTTCCAAGGGAAATGGCTTTTATTGATTTGATACGCTCCACAAGATGCCAGGTACTAAATGACATTTAGTTGAACAAGCCGGCGATTGTAGACCAACGAGGAGGCTTCAGTTCGTGCACGTTTTATGCAAATGGGAATGGATGTTACTGGGTGACCGAGCAGAGAAACCCCATTGAGATGTTATCTCTGAAGTGTGTCATGTGAATACATTTATTTTTAAGTGCGACACAACGGGTGGAGGCCCAGCCCCGGGAGCCTTATGGGGTAAAATCAAGAAAAGAAGCTGTCAACCATAACACTTCCTCTTTGACAGTCTGTCAGGGTCATTCAGGTCAAAGAAGCAACATCTCTTTTAATTTGTGTGTCGGCCTTGCACCATTGTTTAATAAAGCTAAAGGGCCTCTTTTGTGCCTGCACTCCACACATGCGGAGCTATTGAATGGACACGCTCCTCTCTCTAAATTGACTGTACTCGCCACACTCTTCTTCTTCATGTCCTTCTTCGCTTCTAATTTCCCCTTTTCTGTCCCCCTTTCATTCTACTCCCTCATCATCTGTCTCGCCATTGTTATCGCTGTCTGCACTGAGATGACCACTTCCCTTCACTCCCCCACCTCATGACTTATCACTGGGCGCTTGGGCAGAAATCTCCTTAGTCTCTGTAAACACATAACTGCTCTATCTCACTCTGCACATCCTCCCATCTTCCCATCCTCCCATCCTTCCTCTCTCTGCCCTTCAGCTTTCAGAGCTAGTTCTTTAAAACCCGTCCTGTGAAACTCATCCAGCATCCCACAGCCACCCACCCTGATCCAGTCCCCATAACCAAATCTACTTTAACTCAGACACAAACAGATCCCAAAGCCTCAGAGACGAGGGATGGGAGTGGTGGGTTGACAGGAGGAGGGGAAAGAAGAGGGCAATAAAATGTCAGGCAGGCGGGTAAAAAAGTGAGATATCTTCACTGAGCCCTTCTAAATAAACCATCCAGTCTTTAGTGCCTTAAATCCCATCAGTCTAACTCAGGGGGGAGATGCATTAGAATGTAGGAGAAAAAGAAAGACATGATTTGCTGTGATGGGATGAGAGCTTGAGCAAGAACAGGAGGAGAAGGAGAGAAATGTGAGATAAATACAATGAGGTCGAGGCAGCGAAACAGTGTTTGACAAGAGTGGAGACAGATTGGAGAGAATAGATGCAGATAGAGGCAGAGAGAAGAGGACGCAGGGAGTGAGAGCAAGAAAGATAGAGACATATATGGCTGAGCTGGCAGGCTCCTTCGCTGATTAACATGCTTCTCAGACACGGTGAGAGGGATCAAACTTGCACACAGCCAGGCCTGGGAGTTATGCCTGCAATGCAATGATAGTGTGTCTACGTGTGTGTGTATTTCTGTTTGTTTTGAGTTTGGATCTGCTGCTCCGCACACATACAGGTATGGGTCTTTGTTCGCAGCTGCCGTGTGTGCATAGTTGTCAACTGGAGACGTCTTCTGATTGACACCACAGTGTGTGTGTGTGTGTGTGTCTGGTTTTATACCACATGAGATGTGACATTCAAAGAAACAGGGAGAGATAAAGCAGTTACTGTAGTGCGTGAACTCATATTGAAATTGATACACGTGGAATTTATCTGACTAAATTGGATGAGCAGGTGGTTGATTTGTGGCTAGAGAAGATAGAGTGGGAGGGGAAAATATGGTGAAAAGAGAATGGATGGGTTGGTGTGTGTGTGTGTGTGTGTGTGTGTGTGTGCAAGCTTGCATGCACGTGTACAGCTCGGGTGCATGTGTACGTGAGTGTCAGTGGGAAATCAGAGGTTGGGGACTTGCAGGTACGCCTCTCTATCTGTGCCAGTGCCAGACCTGCTCTGTTGGCCTTCCGCTGGGAGAAGATACTGTGCTTCCCTGTCTCCGTCGGGAAAGAGAAAATTGCTTTTAGATACTGTTTATGATGGGGCCATTCACGGCGGAGCGCTTGACAAGATGATTTTCCTATGAAACTTGCCATTATAAATAAAAAATCTGGACACAGCTGAGGGACACATTATGGTATAGCTTGTGGCTTATATACTGCAGCGATTCTGCACAGTGAGTTATTTCGCCTTCAACTTTGTATTGAATGTGCAGACTTTGACAGTAGAAACCAAGCAGTGACTTCATCAGTTAGAGTTTCGTGCAGTCTGCACGGAAGAAAGACAGAGGAACAGAAGGTAAACACTATTAGCATACAGAGACGTCATTGTGAAGCCCGCAATGTATACAGACCTCCCTGTTCCTTCTCCCTCTTTTTGCTCCTCTCCAGACGACTCTTTTCTCCACCAAAACAGAATTGCTTAGATAGACAGTTTCACGCTACCCTTTCACATGCACACATTGTATTCAAAAGTATCTGTGTATTGCAGAATCTGACCTTGTAAATGCTTTGTTCAACTTCTTTGTATTGTGTTTAAGAGAACAGGGTAATTCTTAAACATTACTCCTTGTTGCAATTACAGGTGTGAAAACTGCCAACGATGAAATTTAACAGATATAAGTCACCATGTCCAATCACATGGGGTTAGGACTGTGTGATACCCAACAATACTAATAATGTAATTTAGTACACGCTAAACATGCTACACATTATAGAAGATGAAAGTGTTCCAACTTTCTTTCTTTTTATTGTTTAATTTACCTAATTAGTCAGACATAATCAGCAGGTTTTTTTCTTTTACTGGATGCATTATACATACATTACAGTATGATTGGCGATGTGTTCAATGCCTTCCCTTCGTGATAGAAAGTATGGCAAATAAGCAAATGTCGAGCGGTGCAGTCTGCAGTCTGTTTTCAGTTTTCAGTGCCTTCCACTTTTCCCCAAATGTTCTATTTTTGCCCGCCACACGACCCTGTGCCCCCCTCTGACAGTCACTTGTTGCCATTACAATAAATTTACCTCTCCTCCTGGTTCATAAGCAAAAAGGGCAAATAGTCCCTGGATAGGAACATATTGCCCTATTGAGTTACTCCTGAGTATTTATACAAGATAATACATGTCCTTGGGGGGATTTTAGCCAAATAATCACATCAAGAGGGGTTCTGTCATGCTGCAGAACCTCTTATTGCCATTAGCAAGGTTTCTGTATTATTTATAACCATGCTGGAGATTATCGCCTTGTGTGTTTTCCTTTACTGACTTTATGGAGCCCCCAGCCAGTGATGGATGGAGTTGCTTTTAGCCTCCCGTCAGTCTCAGAGTGTGTTTTCTTTTCATTTTTACTGCAGTGTAGCTGGGTTCCTCCTACATGGATGGTTTGAGTGTGATTTATGGCCTTGGCCCCTGATCCCTGCCCTGTTAATGATGGTTGTAAACTGGTGGTAAGCCAAAGGTTAGGCCTATCTCTGCTGTTGTGATGTGACATGATGTTTCTTCTTGTCTCACGCATCGCTGTTTTGATGACTGAGATCATAGCGAGAGCTGTTTAGAGAGAGAGAGAAAGGTATGTTGAACCTGAAAAGATAAAAGAAACAAGGAGAAGTTACATGGAGGCTAGAAAAATAAAAGGTATTCTCAGTACAGAGAATAAAGATTTATCTCAACACTTTTACTTGAAGAGTCTCTCTCCTGAAACACAGACCTATAATTAACCTACAGACTTGTGCAGACTTTTTCAGAAGTGCTACAAAATCTTTGTTTCACTCTTTCTAGATTGTGACTATAGCCACTCTGTCCCCTGGAGTGTCAGCAGCTGTAATTTTGAGGACTGTGAAGGTTAATGACAGTGACACAACTCTGGGGAGAGCTCCAGTAATACTTAAAGATATCCATTCATCAACAATGAGCTATTAAAGGTATTACATTACTACTCTGTCATCCAGCACTCTTTAGTCAGCCTACCTCTTGCCCGTTAATGAGAGCACATCCACAGTGGATAGAAAGAGTCAGAGATTATCTTATTCCAGCACCAACCTTTAAATCCTCTGAAATTATATACCCATTAGACATGTGGTGCTGTGTAAAGAAGATACAGTAGACATGTTCTCGTGGTCTGATTCTGATAAAAGAAGAGTGTTATAGAAATGTTTTGTCCTGTTGTTCATGCTGCACATATTTCCCACTACATAAATCTATGGTGTTTCTGAGCACATGGGAAAATCAGTGCTCTGTGCAGAAAGGTCACTTTTCATTTTTCATTTACTGTGTACTCCCCCTCTTTTTTCTCTCGACCTTTTCTCTGTCTCTTCTCTCTCTTTAAATATGTGCGATGTTATTGAGGCTTCAGGACTTCATAGTGATGCAAATATCTAGTAAAGAAGAAGAAGTACTTTATTGATCCCTGTGGGGAAATGGATCCTCTGCATTTGACCCATCCTATACAGACACACAAGGAGCAGTGGGCAGCCGCAGTGCAGTGCCCAGGGACAAACTGCATTTCTTTTTCCAGTGCCCTGGTCGGCACTGACATCATACATGTCTTTGATGGTGGGAGGAAACCAGAGCACCCGGTGGAAACCCATGCAAACACAGGGAGAACATGCAAACCACGCAGAAAGGACCAGGGACAGTGCTAACCACTGAGCTGCCATGCTACTCAGACAGTAAATAGACCCCAAGACATTGAAGTCCCAAGCAAAGACTAAAAAAATCATGTGTGCATTTTGATCTGGTGGAGGGAATTCCTACATTGTTTTTACATCAAGCCCGAGTGAGAGATAGAGGGGGAAGACTGTGGTTTGGCTTAAGTGAAGGCACAATACCCAGAGGAAGATGTGTATCTTTTGTTTTGTTGTGTGCCTGCATGTATGTGTGTGTGTGAAGTATACTGTATGTGCATATGCACATGTGCATTTGTGTCAGGAGTCAGGAAGGAAGGAGGTCAGACTGTCTGGGATCAATGGAGTAGATTGATAGTATCGTGGTTTTCAGGAAGACACAGCAAAATTAAATTTATATAGAACATTTAATTCCAGGGAAGATACAATACACAATCAAACAATGAGATTCAGATGTAGATTTGTGTAGAACACAAACTAACCCAAAGCACACAGAAAAACAAATGTTTTCAATCTGGTTTTAACACTGTTAATGTCAGAGCACATCTAATGTAATCTGTCAAAATATTCCAGCAGCTAGGGCCATAAAATCCCAAAGTTGCTTCTCCATCTTTTGATTTAGCCCTTGGACCAACCAGAGGGGCTGTTCCAAATGATCGGTTCATATGGGACAAGCAGGTACATTTTGTAATGAACTCAAACTAACTGAAGGCAAGGGCAGAGATCTGAGCATAGGTGTGATGTGAACAGATTTACTCTTTTCTTATAAAGCTTATATAGCTGCACTTTGAATTAGCTGTAGTTGGCCCATAGTCTTCATATGTAGGCCAGTGAGGAGGGTGGGTCAGACTAACTAACACAAGATAAATCCATGTACCTGTATAAGTTTTCCTGCATCTGGCTGAGAAAAGAGGCCAGTATATTTTTAAGATAAAAGAAAGCTGTTTTTGGTGTGTTGGTGGTTCTAAGATCAGGATCAATGACAACGTCCTGATTTATGATCTTTGTGGTAATTCCTGTCCGAGAGGACACACTTAGCGCCAATAACACGGATTTTGGTTTTGTATTAGCTGCCGGAAGTTGCACCACATTCCAGTCAATCATGTCTCTAATGTATTAAACCAGTAAAGGTTGAGATCTACAGGGGATAAGGATAGGTAATAGCTGTGTGTCATCAGCATAATTATGGTAAATGTCACTTGTGTTTTTGATTTGTGTGGGCTTAAGGCACATAAAAGGAATGCAATGTTCGAGGAACAGCAATGGTCCAAGTATTGACCCCTGAGGGACTCCATATATAATGTCAACTTTCCTGGATATAAATCTCTCAAAAGATACAGAAAAAAACATCTTTTTAGATATGTTGCAGACAAGTACTCAACCAGAAGGTCTTTCCCGCTAGTCTACTCTTGGCTCACTGTGGAGATAAATCTATTGGCTCTGTGCTCCTTCTCTCCTCTGTTTCTTTGTCTTTCTATCTCTCATTCCGTACATTCTTTGGCTTCACTCTCTATACATCCGGTGTGACTCCCCCTCTGTTTGAATGCCTCAATTGTCTCTATTTCACCTCTGTTTCTCTTCATCACTCCCTGTAGTGCATTATTTTTGTCATTTTCTTTGTCCTGCCTCATCTTCTTCCCACTTTTCACCCCTTTTTTTTTATAGCTACTGTGTTCATTTCCATCTCTGCCTTAAATCCTCCCTCCTAGCCATCTTTCTCACGTCCTATTCTTCATTCCCTTCCCTCCTCACATTCCTGTCACATACAGCATCTTATGTTATTGCTGATTGAGGGAGATCCAAGCAGCATCAGGCTATCACCTGCCATTGATTCTACACACTCCATAAAGCAGCCTCTCCTCGCCCACTAATATGACAATTAGGCCAGTCTCTGGAAAATCCATGCGGTGTCTTTAAGTCCACATAAAGAAAATGGAACAATCATAAAATCCTCCTCTGCTTACTTAATATCCTTTCCCATGTACCAGCACAGTATCATGTTCTGAACTCTGAAGGTCACCCTGGTGATGTGGAACATTAAAAGCAGAGCAAAGTGTAGCTCACCCTTGTGCCAGTGACAAAGGAATATTTCTTTGAACATGAATGAAAAAGTTATTAAATGTTTTAAAGAATAAGCTCAAAGTCTTTTGGTAGTTTGTCTCTCTTACAATAACAAAGGTTATTAGAGCTTGAAACCCCTTAGGTTATTGTTGGCTCCTGTCCAGTATTACAGTATCTCTTTTTACAGAACATTATTGGAAACCGTGTATTGAATTGAAGTGAATCAAAATGGGGTTCTAGTACTACTATGTCATCTTCTACTGCTATTGTAGTTTCTTTATATATTACTAATACAGTACTACTTCTACTATCATAAAACAATGAGTGTAAGAGAATATTTCAAAAGTTTAAACCTGCATTAAGTGCTTTTTTGGCTACCCGGGGGCAGTTAAACACAGCATTGACCATCTTGTATGGTTGATGTGGTGAACGGCAAACAGCTGCCTATTCACACATCCAACAGACACAGAACTGTATTTACATTCATTTAGAAGGATCCTGTGTTTGGTGTTGTGACTGATCTTAGTCCGATGTCCACTCTCCTTTTAACTTGATCTTGAAATAAGTGAAATAAGTGACTCTTCAGCAGTTAAACGCACCACTGTGTTTGCTAACTTTATCTGTTTGCTGGGCAGGTAGAGTTCAACATGTTTATCAGAGTTTTCGGCTGGAAATAGCTGCCTTTTGCAGCTGAAAACCGAGGTGATGAGAGCCATAGGAGTGAACCAAACCAGTAAAGTTGTAGGCTGGAAAACCAAAACAATTATCTAAAAGAAACTAAAAGTGCTCCATAGAACTGAGAAGAACTGCAAAGTTGGGTGATAATTCTTAGTGCATTCATTATTGGGGGTGCCCTCTTTCACACCCATTGTCAATAAGATAGTATTGATTGTAACACCTTTAAAATATGCACTACCTGCAGCACAAAAATATAATTTGCCTTGTAAAATTATGATAAAAGGATCTAAGTGGAAAATTGACCATGTTTGAATTGCTTCTTCAGCTGTACGGGCTTTTGAAGCTGCGCGACCAATGTGAAAAGGGATTATCATACCCTAATGCTAGAGCACTGTGTTCTACCAGTACTGATACCTCTGCATAATGCTTGACAACCACTCTGTTAAATATTTTAATCATAAATACCCTAACCACCACTGTGTCCCCATTAATGCTGCTCCATTTCATTACCATTTTCCCTATCCCTATTTCCCTATCTAGGGCATGCATAATCTCGGTTTTCTTTCAGCCTTTAGTCCAATTTTTAGTGCAAGTACCTCACGGCTGTGTAATGGAAACATTGAGAACGTACACATCGACAAGACTGGGGCTGATGGAGAGCAAGAGAGGAGCTAAGGCGTAACAAGATGGTGAGAGGGAAAAGGTAGAGAGACTGAGGAGAGGAGAAAAACAAGAGCCATGGCAACCGTAATAAGTGACAAAAGCATTTCAGAGCATATTAGCGCTTCATTTGATGATGATGTGTTCTATTTGCATGCAAAGTATCCAGACCCCTGCAGCAGAGGGTCACCATCTCTGTATTACCGATTGCAGGCATTTCTCACATCTCTTCTTCGTCATCAAACCATTTCCTTTTCTCTTTTAAGCCTTTGTTCTCAGTGTGACTCGACTCTGTATCAGAGCAGAATCACTCCACATTAGAGCTTTACTAAAGGCATATACACACCATTGATTGGTGGAGATTTGTTATCTAAATTATCAAAGTTATCAAAGTTGGCCGCAGTGGTGATCACTCTGAGGTAGCCTTGATGGGATCCAGGGAGACATTACACCCTTTCCACCCAACTCCCCGCCCCTTTTATGGCAGCTAAATGATCTCTTAATGACTTTGTTTAGGAAGTTACCTGTCTAAACACCCGTAATCATATTGATCTGGAGTTGTGGAAATAGACAAATTAACAAGTCTGTGTTAATCCTGTTGAGGTGAATTGAGCATGGTGGTGAGTTCAGGAGTCTCGTTTCATTAGTAGTAAAGAAAAGATAGTTGGAGTAGATGGAGCACTAAAGCTCAGAGTGAAGTTTCACTTGATCGGCTCTGGTTCGCATTTTTCCCTCCGCTGTCGTAACCTGCTGTCTGTTAACCTGGCATCCAAATGAGGCTGTTGGGATAGTGCCCGAAATCAAGCTCAATCCCTGAATATGTCTGTCACAACACTGGAAACAGTAGTCCCCCACAGTGAAAGAACTGACACAATAATTTGCTGCTGACAGTATAGTTTTGAATGGTTTTTTTTGTTTGTTTTTTTTTTTAATCCATGGAGCCTTCGCTGTATGCCAACTTCAGTATGCCTTCAGTGACATCTACTGCCATTCCAATTTCGAACACGGAGTGCCATAGCACCCTGGGGTTGAATATTTTGGATCAGTGTCCCCTTCAAATGGCAAAATGTATATGTGACATGCAGTAGGCCTCATTCAATGATAATGGCATACACTATTGTACAGCTTGTGCCATGCAGTAAGGCTTCTGAATGGACTCGGCTGCAGTCATTTGTCATAATTACAGAGATGCTTTGGCTCTGAACCATTTGTACCCCCAGCCCCCCACCCCCCACACACACACACACACACACACACACACACACAATACACACATACACACACTCGCTTTTATACTTGTATATCTACTTATTCTGCTGTCCCATGAAATTGTATAGCCCAGGGTGTCTAATTATACTAATCGAATGCGTACCGCCTGACATTTATTCATACATTATTAATAGCAGAAACAATAGAATCTCTGATTGGATACACTGACTTCCTGACTTCTCATCTTCGCTCTCTCTCTCTCCCTCTTACTGCTTCTCACTTATCTCTCACTCCATCCCTCTCTCTACCCCCGTGACCTCCTTTCTTCTCTCCGTGACTCTTTCCCCTTCACCTCCTGTAATTTTGCTTGTGGGTGTTGAGTAATTAGCATGCCTCCCACTTTTATTCTGATGTCAGAGTAGGGAATTTGAGAAATGTCCCATAAAGATTATGTGTCCTGATAAGGTTATGTCTGGGATTCCATTAAAGAGATGGGCCGCACAATGGCTGTTTGTATCCTTCGGGGGAGAGAGAGAGAGAGAGACTGTGTGAGAGAAAAACTCTGGAAATGACTGAAGAAAAGAAGCTGCTTCTATATTATTATATAGAGTACAACATGTACTCTGTGTTATACATTATGCTGTACTTTACTTAAGTCTGTGTTAATTTTACATGAAGATGAACCTATTGTTAATGACTTTACTTAATTACGAGATTTTACTACAATACGTTAGTTATAAATTCACACAATATGGTGAAAAGTATTTTGGCCTCTGTTAAAGAAAATCTTTAAGCGAGACCATGTACATTTTTAAAGAAGAAAAAACACATTGTTCTTAGAAATAAAAAGTTGAATTCATAATCCATAAAATACGCCCTTGCTTAAGTCACTGTGCTCAAGGGTTTTGCCTCATCAGCGTTCCTAAAGTCTGGTATGACCAGTAGCCTCTGGTGGCAAATGATTGCAAACTTTAGATGAAACTGTTGTGTAACTGACATTACAGAGTCAGTTAGTGGGCTTAATGACTCTTCTCACTCATCATTATCCTGCAATGCGTTAATTCATGTTAATTGTGATCACTATTAGCAAAAGTTAGATAGTTTTCTCACAGAATCTGATTATATTTCCCACAATAGTGTGATTTCAACTTTACTGCTACAGTCTGGGGAAGGCCCTTTCCTGTTTCAACACGACAATACCCCTGTGAACAAAGCAAAGTACAGCTAGGTTCCAAAATTTTGTGGAAAGCTTTCCCACAAGAATGGAGGCTTTATAGCAGCATATTAATGCCAGTGGTTTTGCAGTTTGATGTTCAACTAACAAATATGGGTTTAATGTTGTGGTGTCTACATACTTTTGGCCATGTAACCTTATATATTTTACCTTTAATTTTATTATATTATACTTTTACATTTGCGGTTGTTGTGTTGTGTGTTTTTCTCCTTGGATTTTTATTATAATGTGGTTACAACAAAATGTTATGTATACCAATAAAACCCTCAAAAATCGCAGTGCAGTTCAGCTGAAATGAACTGAACTAAGGGAGTGATTATGAGAGTCTAAGGGAGACAAAGAGGGAGGCTTGCATAGTGGATAGTACCGTACGTCCAGCACAGTCTTTTTGCATTGTTTCACGCACTGTGCATCTGTGACCACAGGAAAATGTTAAGGAGTTTTGCATAAGGAAATCCGACCTTGAGCATTCAAATGTGAGAAGTTGCAATTGTCCATGGCTGAAGGAGCTGCCAAAGTGTTTTGTGTTTGCAGCTGTGGCCATGGGAGTCCTCTCCACTTGATTTTCAAAGCAAATTACACGATGGCATATTCAGCATTAAACCAACAATGAGATGAAAAGGGAGTTATGGGGGGTTTTGTAAATTACATTATGTTTGTGAAATTTCTAGGAAAACACAATTCCATGCCAGGTTAGTATGGGGGGAGGGGGGGGGGGGGGGGGGGGGGGACTGATAGATAATTACAGATGGGGCAGAGTTGAAGATAGAAGAGCTTGTTGGATGCACATTGAATTTCACCACACACATGCTATGGCAGCAAAATTACAGTAACAGCATGCAGAGGTAGCTGCCAGCCCATCATGCCTTTTGAGGTTTGTGGCAGAAGTCAATAGTAATTCTGAGAGGATTTCTCCCACGAGGCAGAGTGCTGGAGTCATTTTCTAGATGGATCGTGTAGGCTAACTTAATTTGGGTATCATTTGTATTTCCACATGAAACACATCCGAGACTTGCATGTGCCTTAGCACCGCCTGATGAAAAATGCAGACAGTTTAGCTCCGTCAGAGAGGTGATTTGCGTTGCTGGCAAGCATTTAATTTAAGTAAACCACTCTTCTCTCCCTCTCTCAATCTCCTTCATATGCTGTATAATGCTTGATGTGTGGAGTGTTATTTCGCCTCTCGCTCACTCTGCCCGTACAGACTTTCCATTCATCTATAGGCCATATCTTGCCCCCTGTCTTGCCACAAATGTCTCCCCCTTTTCTCCTCTTATGCCGCTTTTCTCATTCCTCTCAGATGTGTCATAGGTGGTGTGATGTTTGATGTGGTGATGTTGTGCCACAATGATCTGGCTGCATTCAGAGCTGACTGGACACTTCTCCCTCAGTGGATGACTTAATCCCTCACTCCAAGCAGGCTATTTATCTCCCCTCACATCAGGGCGAAGGGATAGAGATGCTCTGGGAATACAAAGATAAAGCGTCAGTCGAGAAAACCAGCAAGCGAACCAGTTAGTCAGTCCGTGATTGAGTGAGTGAATGTTTCTCAGTGTATGTTTATGTGTATGCGTGTGTCTCACTCCTCTGCCTCATTTAGCAACCACTCACTCCTTTCCTATTTTTTTTTTATTTCCACAGACTCTACAGTTCTGTTGCTATGGCGACCATGGCCCCTCCCTTCCTCTTCCTGCTGTGTTTGCTGCTCCGAACAGCCAGCTCGGCATTCCCTGAGGAACCGGGGCCTCTCAACTTCATCCCCACTGAAGGTACACTCACCTCTTGACTTTTTGCCGCTGCGTGCCTCTCTGTGAGGTCATAATGTGTGAGGTGCGGGTTGCGCCGTAACATGCAGAGTGTTGAAGTTAGGGTGGGAATGGAGGAGGCTTAGGGTCATGGTGTGGGCTGTTGAGGTCAGACAGGCTCTCACACAAAGGGTGTTGACTGGTGTCCAGGTCAGGAGGTGTGAGGTCGCACTCGGAATGAGAGCAGTGTGTAGGAAGGGACTCTCACATTCATGACTTTCCCACACACACTCAGACCCTCTAGAGACGCAGCTCCTGACACACTCAGACTTTTAGTCTCCATATCAGCTTGGCAGTCTCCAGACCTCGATTGATTGCAGTTCAATAATATTGATTGATGGCTTCCCAGCTGAGTCCAGACCCTTCTTGATGTATCAATACCAAACAGTTGAGCGTAGATGTTGTCAGGCTACTGAGAGCTACACTGGATCGGCTCAGTTTACAGCAGGTATGGCTTATAGTACAAAATACAGGCTCATCTAGATGGACAGATGGGACGAATAGAGGAAAGTGTGGAGGTGGACGACAAGGAGAAAAGAGAATGAATCACAGTGGGTCCCAAGATGGAGTGACATTTATATGAATGAAAGGAATAACAGGATAAGACTAGAGCATAAATGACTAAATATAAAGATGAATAAGAAGAGGAAAGATGAATGAACTATTGGGTGGGATATAAAAAAGTAATGGCAGAGAGAAGATGAGAGAATATCAGATGAAAATACTCTCTTGTTCACCTCAGTCAAGGTCAAAGACAGATAGCCATCCTGCTTTCCATAATAATTTATCTGATTTATATGTAACAGTTCTGTCTGCTTTTCTCTTCACTGCTGTTTTTTTTTCTCTGGATCTTTGCACAACTGCTGGATGACATGACAAAAAGATGCTAAAAGTGCTCTGCTACTTTTATCTTTGATTTTTCTCCCTAAAGGCTGCCCATCCTCAATGTACAGAATAACTCTCTGGAACACTGTGAACATTTTGTTTTACCATTTTGATGTTTTTCAAGTATGTCTGTGTTTTTAAATCAGTTGGCAGAACACGTTTTTTCAAACTTGCCACAAAAAAAGCAGTGTGTAAATGAACAATTCATCAAAAGTTAGTTCCGATCAGTCAACAAACGAAACTTGTGAATATAACATTAGCATAGACTATGACGTCTAGCGCAGACATCTGAATCACTTTCAGAAGATTATTTTGTTTCTTGTGTCTTTGTGCTCTGCGCTGCATCTAATGTAGCAGAGATGTTCATGTTTGAAATGGCAGGTTTCAAATGTTGTCTCCACACTGAAAAGCTGTTAGGGCTGCTGGATTGTTGAAACAACAACACCAACACAAACCAAAATATACTTTTGGATAGATGGTTGTCAGGTTGGAATCAGTAATTGTGTGTGTTTGTCTCTTACTCACTGACAGTGGTGAGACGGTATCCAGTGTTCCTGGGCCGACCTCACCGAACATGGCTGAGACAAGAGCCTCTACACATCCAGAGGATGCTCCAAGTCAATCGGACACTCTACATTGGAGCGAGGTACAACACACCCCAGCACAGCACACACACACATACACACAGACATACTAATGAACATATAAGCAATTCATTTATGACTATACATATAAATAAGCTTTGAGAAATCTGGGACCTGTGTGATATCTTTGATTGGTTACACCACACAACTGCAAATATATCTCTGTGAGAGCCATTTTCGGCTCTGATATTTGCTAGAATATTATCACTACATTTGTTGCCAAGCAAAATAAGAAACTGTCATTGGACATTATTTTTCCAGTGTGTAGGATTTAGTGGCATCTAGCATTGAGGTTGCAGATTGCAACCAACTGAGTACCCCTCCCATCACCCTCCCCTTCCAACCATGTAGAAGAATCTACTTGGCCGTGAAACTCGCAAAAAAAAGGCAAAAGGTTTGGTTTGTCCATTCTGGGCTACTGTAGAAACATGGCAGTGTAACATGGCTGCCTCCATGGAAGAGGACCCCATGTAGGATACCTATGTAGATATAAAGGGCTTATTCTAAGGTACTGAAAACACAACAATTCTTATTTTCAGATGATTATACACTAATTAAAACATACTTATGAACATAATATTCGATTTCTGCCAAGTCTGTTCTGCTAGATGCCACTAAATTCTACACACTGGTCTTTTAAGATACAGTGTCTGAGCCCAAAACCTAAATCGACTGATAAAACATACCATCAGACGCTATTGCTGCAGAGAAGTAAGTGTTCCCTGTTGAATTTATAAATGACAACAGGATTACATAAATATGTCAGTTGATTAAAAGGTTGGTTTGTTCAACACTTTGGTCAGCATGTCAACATGGTACCTGTGGTTATTTTAACATGCTAACACACTAATGTTAGCATTCAGCTCAAAGGAAAGCTGTGTGAAGTACATCCAGGTATTATTTACATCATAACGAACAAGGCTGTTCACTGTGGTAGTGCTGGAGAATCTGTGAGAGCAGGGGGTCCACATGCTAGCACACTCACACAAGCACAATCCTTGAACATTAGTCCAACCTAACCAAAGCCTTAAAGTTTTAGCACCTCTGTTTGCATTAATATTCTATTATACACACAAGAATTGGATCAACTAACAAATTAAATCAGGGGTAACAAACAAAATCCTGCAATATTCAAAGGCCCTGCACACACTTTTTAAATTATACTGCCTGATTAGACATCTGCTCAGGTTGAAGTTGTGTGAGAATAATGAGATGCCACAACACATTTACTTACAAGAATGATAAATATTTTAGTTGTCTCATCCTAACAGGAGGAACAAAACTAAACAGAAAGTCATGACCACATAGTCATGAGTGAAGGTCACCCAGACAGAACAGGGACTTGTTTACCAAAAGTATCTGAAGGCTAAGATGATGTCATAGCAATGAGGAAAATGTGAGGAAAATTTAGAGGTCAGCTGTGTGCATAATTAAAAACACAACTCTAACTGTATTACTAGCTAGTCACAAGTTATCATCCTCTGCTGATTACATGTTGATATGATCTTACAGACTTACAGCCAACACAGCAAACAGTTGCTAACACTAATTATATTACAGCAGATACTCAGACAGCATTTTTGTAACAAATCTGTTACAGAAGCTGAATCTGAAGGCTGATATTTGGCCTAGCACATGTTCTCTAATTTGGTCTCCATATGATGATGGTCCCCACATGTCTGTCAGTCTGGTGAATGTGCTGATCCTGGACAGTAATCCTGGTGGTCAGGAGGGCCAGACAAAAACGGCCTGCTCAGCTGCGTCAGGTTTACACTGTTAAACTGCTTGCTGCTCCCTGGAGCCATTCAGGAGCCGACCTGAAACAGACTGAGCTAACAAAAAACATACACCTCGAGATTTACTGACTTGTGTTGTCCAAAAATTAATTTAGCTTGAAACATGCTTAAAAAAAAGAAAGAGAGACACAGTCAGTTTCCACATATGGCGCTGGTTATTTTCTGTAGTGGCAGTCTCAAAGAAGATTGAAGTGGTTTCCAATAAGAGACGCCACTGTGGTCCAGGAAACGACCCAGTCCCTGGCCTCCAGCTGGTCTAACCTTACCGCTGAGACTTAGTAGTAAATATATCAAACTATGTAACATGGTTGCAGCCATTCTGTCTGCCCTGAGGGTCTATAAACACACACGTTCATGCAGCCTCATAATAAAACTGCTCACAGACAACTATGGCTACTGTAGTGTGTAGGTCTACTTTAAAATATAACCAGAGCCGAGAGGCAGCTTGAGAGATGTGCATTTCAATTTACAGCTGCAGAAAATTGTTACTCAATAGGAGAGGTTAACTGATATGAATGTCTCAGTCCACCGGATGCTAATGAAATGCTAGACTGACAGCAAGAATGGTGAGAGAAGAGAGGGCGGGTGTTGATGGCTGCAAGAAAGATACTGAGAAAGAGAGTTTCAAGAGTATATTTATATATTTCTTGTAAGTGGCTAATAGTGTTTGTGGCTGTCTAGAAGGGAACAGATCCATGCGAGTGTGTGAGCCAAAGACAGCGCAGCAGGGAGGCAGGGGTTTAAAATGTATAATGTATAAATAAGTACCTGTTTGGTGGCAGGTATGACTGCCAAAAGCTGCTACAGAGTGCACGGCCTGATAAGACGCTTCACTCATCCCAAAATCCTGTCACCATTAGCATAGCTGCTGCTCAGACTGCTAGCGCTGCTAAATCCCTGCCCGAAGCACCTGCTGAGAGAAGCTACCTCTCCCTGTCCTCTTTCCATCCTTGCTAAATGAAAGTAAACTATGTATTTGGCTGGTGGCAGGTGGAGTAAAGCTCCTTGCTGTGTTAAGCCCCATTTCATTGCTGTCAAGATGAGCAGCTGTGGATCCTGTGGTCTTCAGCCCTCAGATAGATCCAAAGGGCTAATCCACACAAATATAAACCAATTGGAGAGTGTTTACCTTTGGACATGATGACCAAAGGAACGAAGCCAACTCTCAATAAAGTCTAAGAGGTTTTTGCCATCTGTGTGTGTGTGTTTAGGTTTCACTTTAGCTGGAAAAGGAAAGTGTGCTGACTTCCTGCCAGGTTGGTGGTTTCTCAGTTTATTAGCCCACAGACACTGACCTCACAGGTCAGCAGGGGTCAGGCAGTGGCCACAGCCAGGTCAAATGCCTCATGGCAGACAGAGAGAGAGACGCACCGTTGTGGCAAAGACTGGGAAGCTCGGGAGTTCTAGCTGCCAGGCTGTTCAACTGAAGAGTGGCTGGCAGAGAAAGCTTAGCATGCAGACGAGGATAAGTATGTGGGGAGAGACATAGACACACAGGTGAAGACATCCCACACTGACACACAGCATAGTCACTATTTCCACACTATATACTATGGGAGTATAAAGCATACACTCAAATAATGTTACTTTAGATCATGAGCATAGACTGATGTCAACTTTGCAACTGCTTCAAATTTTAGAAATGTAACAAAGAGAAAAAATATAAATCAAAAATCTTATAAATAAATATCAATAAGCTTTTCCAAACATATTATAACAATATTTTTTGTCAAAAATGTTCCTGCAGTTGTCTCACTACTCTCTCAACAATTAGTTTTCTTTTTTTCCCCCAGCTTTCAGCAGCTCCTACATTTCTGTTGCATTGTGGAGCAACAACACCACAATAAATATATTGGTTTATACTGTATTGCACAGATCTTCAGATACATTGTCTCAGGTGTTTGTGATTTGATTCTCTTCATGATGGGTTGTTGCTGCCTGTGGCTCGAGTAGAGAGATGTTTTTTTCTTGGTCTTTGACCAGGATGTTTCTTACTCAATGAACTTAGCGCTGGTAGTGTGCATGATTTTACTACCTGGGTTTCAGTTTTGAGAGCACTGCTAACTCACTTGTTAGAATTAGCATGAACTGGGACATGGCTACTTACTCAGGCATGTATTTATAGACACCCTGGTACTCACACAAATGCTACACTCTCCCTCAGTCAGCAGAAGTGCCAGGGTAACTGGGTGGTCAGCTCAAATCTTTCCATTTCAATTTCATCCAGTGGAGCAGCTTCTCCTTCCAGGCTCAGAGAGGCTCAGCACTGCTCACACTGAACCACAGTATGGCAGCTAGCCAGAAGAAGAGCAGGAAAGCTGAGAAGAAATATTGGAAAACTTGGAGGCTTAAGAGGTCTCGACCTTGAGTCTGCAGTTGTTTGATGGGCCAAAAGGAGAAAGTTCATGAGCTGGTCAAGGAAGAAATTTAGGAAATTTTGACAGTTTCTCTTGATTCTGTGTTGACTTTGCATTAGCCAGGTCAAAAAGGTTTGGAGAGGTTTAAGCAATAACAGCTCAGGCGTGTGCGTATGCCTATACACATATACATACACAAGGCCAAAGAGAAAGAAATAGAAGACTTTTGATTTGTAGGTCTTAAGCCTGGGTTGTATATGTTGAGGCGTCTTTGTGAAGATTTATGAGCCAATGAGTCATATACAAGGTTGTGTGCACATCCTGCAACATAAAGAATAATTAAATCTTCATGTTAGTCTGTCTTTCGATACACACCCTGAATCCTTACCGTCCCCTACATGCAGTACACATTAAATCCACTAACACATATAAACAAACAAAAACACACAGGCCACAGGCTTTGCATCATTCAAACAACCTGGAGCAAGCAAGAGAAGAGAAAGAGAAACAGCAGCATAAATAATTCCCCCTCCTCTGCACTATCAGAGGCAACAGTGCTGGCTGCCAGCCACTCTGACTAGGAGGCCTGTTGCTATATTCATTATGTTAATGCTGAGACACTGCTGAAGCAGCCCGGATGAGATTATGCCTCACACTCTGGCTCACTCCACTGTTTGGAGAACGCTTAAACTCTGACCTGTTAAGCAGGGACGCGGCGAGCAAGTATTTAGTGATTTCGCACTTCTTCGCCACTTAGTCGTTGTCCTGTTCCTGCGAGGTTGAGTATGAGCGGGAATCTTCTAACGCACCAGCAGGAAGTGAGAATGAATTATTCAGAAGAAGAGTAACCTGATGGCTCTTGGCCTACCTGCGATCTCGTCAAACACACACTCTCACAGCTCTCTCTTTCAGAAAAACAAGCAAAAACACACACTGAGGTTGGTATGAATGCTCGTATTAGCAAGCACTTGTACATGGATGCACTCACACACAAAATAACCCCTCCCTCTGTCAAAGAAAAAGGAGAAACCAGGGGAGAACATGCAGCGCAGATGGGAGGCAGAGCTGGATCAGAGATGGGATCGATACTGCTGCAATAACACGGCTATGGCAGATTTACAGATTAGCCTGTTCAGAGCCCAGCCCTTTGCGTAGATGAAGCCCAAGCTTCAGATCCATCCCAGCAGATACCAAGGCCTTGATCAATATGCAAACGTCAGCTGTTAGCTGTCTAGCCCATCTCTCATTCAGTAGGAATTTGCACAGGAACGTCCAAGGTTACCGCAGAATTAACAACAGATTAGCAGTGCGAGAAAGAAGTGTTTGGAATATCATGAATACAGGCATGGTGTCGGCTTTTGGACAACGTGTAGGCAGCGTGTGGGGGTGTGCAGGCATCAGTATAACAACTTTATAAATCATCCATTAATTCAATTTCAGGCTTTTGAATAAGACGGATAAGCGGAATTTGGGGCCTTGCAGCAAATTCAATGCAGCAAGTCAAGTTTAATGAGCGGAGGCAAAAGGCGAAGGGGAAATATGAGACATCATTATGTAGTCGGGTTCCATTTCTCATATATATTGGTGAGAAATAGAAGACATTGTAAAGCAGTTCCCTAATCTCTGTGGGTCTGATCGACTTTAAAGGAATAAATGTCTCTAATGTGTATGCATTACTGCACATGCTGTGGCAAGATATACACCAGGTTGAAATTTATTTAGCGATAAAAACCACATAGATTCAGTATGTGATGGAAATATTCATACTATTGTGCTTTTCCTTATTTTCAGTCATATATAATATATATATATATATACATATATAATGTTACAATGTTGTAATGTTCATATTAAACATGGCCAAAGTGTCAAATAATGAGGTAAACATATGTAGAAGTAATCTCTGTGGGCAAAAAGCACTGACTTCAGACTGCTCTGAACGCTCAGTTTCCAACATTTTTTTGGCTGGACTGGCCACGGACCAGCCCTGTAAACTGACATGTCTGTCACTGACTGACTTAGTGACTGACTAAGTGATGAAGTTACAACATTGGTCAGCTGGCCCAGTGTCTGAATGTCCCTATTGCTCGTTGCTCTGAATCGGCACAAACAGCTTCAATTATATCCTCAGGGGGCGTTAACAGTGGAGTCCCTGACTGCAGTCCTGAAATAAGTTTTAAAAACAAACATTTACTGACCAAAGTGTCTCACCAACACATGGATACAAAGAGCCTGCATGGCGGCTAGCAGCTACTCAGCATAGCTAGCACCGTTAGCGTAGCCATGCCGTGCTGTGTGTAGCCCATAGACTATATAAAAATAAGGTTTAGCCACAGGGTTCTGAAAGACGTCATAGCATAGATGTAGCTTTTAATATGAAGCAGTAAAGCAGGAAATGTTGGGTTTGCATCAGCAGTAACTTAATATGACTCTGACACAGCTGCCCCCTGGCAGGCTTCTGGAAAGCTGGCCAATCAGAACAGAGTGGGCTCATCAGGAGGGGGGCCTTGAGGAGACAGGAGCTAAGACTTTTTGTTAAGAGACAGAGGCTGAACTGAGGGGCTACTTAAAAGGCCAGTATAAGATAAATGAGGAGTTTTTTGAACTGTGAATCATGCAAAGCTACTTGAGCAGAGTCCCAGAATAAAAATATAGTGCTGGAAATGAGCTTAATAGCTCCCCTTTAAGCTTTGGATATTGCTCTGTTGGCTTACTGCCACTGTCTCTCTTTCTTTCTCTCTCTCTCTGCAGGGATGACCTTTTCCGTGTGGAGTTGGACATCGTTGCAGGAGATGAGATGTTCTACAGCAAGGTGACCACCTTCAGGACAGACACACATAACATTTACACCTTCTAGGCAGATGTTTTACTTGTCATTAGACCGTTTAATGTCATTTTCTACCTTAGAGAAAATGCAACTAACCAGCGGTATGTCTGTTTGCTTTTTATTATGTAGAAAAGAACATGGGAGTCAAACAAGAATGACATCAGGATCTGCAGGATGAAGGGCAAGCATGAGGTGAGACAGTGTTGTGTGGTTGTTTCTCCATATTCTCTTTTTTTTTCAAACCGATCTGTCTTTCTCTCCGTCTCTCTCAGTCCAGTTCAGGGCAATGAGCTTGATTTTTCTATTGAGTGTCATTTATATTACAAAAACATTCCTACTGGCAAGTTAATTGTAACTCTAGAAATGTAGTCAACATGTTGATGCACAGTATCTGTGTGGAAAGGCCTATACGACTATAACAGCTCTCAGTCTGTATTTCAGAGCATAAAACAGTCATTAGAACAGGAAATCTGGACTATGCAATGACCAGGCATAACAAAGAAGCCACCATCCTCCTTATGTTTCATTGACTTTGAAAAGGTAAGGCATCAGAGGAGGTGATATCCCAAAATATCTCTCCTCAAGAGAGGAGGCAGGCTCAACACAATGATCCCCACAAGCCCTAATGAAAGATTTACTTTTAAACTATTCTTATAATCTTGTTTGAATCTTGATGAATGATGCAGTGGTTGTATTCCTGTCCTCTGTACTAGGTTGCATATTGTTAAAGTCACTAGCCTTAGGTCTCTGTCTTTTGCCCTTCTGACTTTCTTCTTGTGGCGATCTGAGAGTTCGCTCCCTTTTTTGGGTTAGCTGTGTTGAATTAGGTCAGCATCTTAATTATTTTGTATATAAGCGACTTGCTGTTGAACACTAACTAACTCATGCTCAGAGGAAGGCCTTGCAACAGCAATGATATTTTAATAAAATATGAGGATCCACAAACTTTGGCTGCTTTGATGGTGTGCCACCTTTGATAATTGATTTATATTGTTGAGTGCAAGCACCCAGTTTCTCTAGCTAGAACACACAGTTGCTGTCTTTTTTTGGAGCATTGTTTATTTATTATATGATAAAAAATGCAGGGCTAATTACATGCAGTTTAATAATAATCTGAAAATAGCACATTTAATTGCATCATCATAAATAATGAATAAAAAAACATCACTTTTACTATGAAGTATTTTTGTCACCAAATACAGAATTCCATCTGTGTTGACTTTAAAAATCATTTGCAACACTAAAATGTTTTTTAGATAGATAGATAGAAAGATTTTTTATTGTCCTTCAAGAAATGTGTTGCACAGAGCCTCACATGAATACAGAGATACATTAATACAATACACATCCACAACATAACTACATCAAAGACATCCATATGGGATACATCCACATTCATACGCACATACACCAGTTACAGTCATCGGGTTATTTTGTTTAGCAATACTATGGCAGAGGGGACAAAATTCCTGCCATAATGTGGCTGTTTCCAGGCCAGAGATCTGTATCTGTGACCAGATGGAAGCAATGTGTAACCATTTATTGATTTTTAAGTTGTCACAATTTTTTACTTCACTTTATTTTGCCTGAAGCATTTTCTGAGCAATTTTTCAGCTCACTCCATCATTTGCTGTAAACTGCACTCAACAGTGTCTTCTTGCAGCCCGAAATGACACAAATTTTGGATTTTGGGGTGAAAGTTGGTAAATCCCCCATAATAATGACAGATTATATGCAGAGATTATATCCTGTAGAATGACAGTAGATCAAATTGGATATTGGGTGATAGTTTGACAGTGAAATATGTTGAAATCATGTCATGTCTAATTCATGTCCAGTCACTGAGAGCTTTTCTCTTACACTATCTCTCTCTTTTACATACACACACACACGCACACACACACACATACACAAAAACCATGTTCCTCTAAATGATGGCACGTGTTCTACCTTTGTGCCTGGAGCTTTTGTTTCACTGTGCCAGTCATCTGGCTGTCATGCCCGCTGGCGCAGCCATAAGAAAGGGAGGCTCATCTCACTGTCCCTGCTCATCCAACCCGGCAAACACACATACACATATCACATCGATCAGAGGGACAGAGCCACTCTTTCCTATATAGAACTTGTTCCACTGAGTTGAGTTGAGGGATGCGGTGTGTGCCCTCAGAAAATGCAGGTGGGCGTTGGGAAACCGAGGCGGTGAGGAAGAGATGGGGTGAAACATCCCGGCAGCCACCAGCAGCCAACGACTGAATACTGTATTTCCTCAGATAAAAGATGTAACCAATTAAAAGCCTCTGATAATGGCTGGGGGTGTGGTCGACATGAAGAATTAAGGGCTGGCCCCTAAAACAGACCGGGGGGAAAAAACAAGGGTGGATAAACTCCTGGTGCCTGTTATATAACGTGCATGCCAGTTAAGCATAAATAGTAGATGTAACTCCAGCTCTATGAGTGCATGCGTAGACCTTCAGATGACCATCACAGAGAGTGGAGGGGGATGGAGGAGACATAATATTGTTTAAATACGGGGATAACGGTGCATATTTTAATAATAATGACAGCAGTGACACTACATGAGCATGGGTAACCAGGGTAACTTGGCTAAGCCAGCGAGCATACATCCATGAGCATGCTACAGCTAAGAGGTGCACTGCCAAAGCGCTGGAATTATTGTTCTGCACGTCGGAGTAAGTGGATTACCGGTAATGCAGTAACAAAAATTTAACAGAGCGGAAGCAGATCAGAAAACAAGGAGGCTTTTTACTAAAATATGAGCAAATATACTTATCAAACAGAGAGAATTAGAAATGAAGGCCTCTCTCTGATATAAGCCTGCTTCCAATAAAGGCCCGGTACCCGCTGCAGTTGAGGTAAATAAAGGCCCTGGCCACTATCTGAGGAAATACGGTACTTCTTATATCTCCAACACACCCACACATCCCCAGATGCTGTCTGCCACACATAAACAGCTATGTGTGTGTGTGTGTGTGTGTGTGTGTGTGTGTGTGTGTGTGTGTGTGTGTGTGTGTGGGTGTGTGCAGTGGTTGTGGTTGGTGCAGGAAACATGGGCTCTGTCCCCTTCGGGCAGAGAAAAAAAATGACTTATTTAACACACTGAAAGAACACCTGACATTAAATCTGTGTGAGACAGTGCCAGACCGAAACACAATGGAGAATAGAGGGACAGAGACAAAAAGCTGGGCTGAGAGGAGGAGGAGGAGGAGGAGGAGGAGGGGAGGAGAGGAAGACAGAGGGGTAAGAGAGAGGGGGGTAGGAGAAAAATGAGAGGAGAGGAGAGGAGAGGAGAGAAGAGAAGAGAAGAGGGGTGGGTGTGTGTGGGTCCCTGTTGGCCGGCCCCGAGGAGAGCTGTGGGGCTGACTTAGATATGAAAGGTCTTCTTGCCCCTAATGACTGTGCTGCCTGGTAATGCTGTGAGTCACACGGCAATGTGAGGAAGATAAGAACGCTGCCAGGTCCTCTCTGTCAGCTCTCTGGGCTCAGACGCATATGAATGGACGTGATTGTGTGTGTGTATAAATGTATTTACACATAAGCACACACGAGTACAACCGATACGTTTTTCTGAAAACTAATACAGACATCGTGAACTCACCATAGTCAGGGGGTTTTTTTGTTGGTGATTTCAAAATGTGACTAAAGTGCAGCTATTTTCAGTTACAAATAACACTTTTGAAAGAGTATTTAACAAATTGCACCACACATTTAACTATATAATGCAATCCTGTACAACAAAAAACAAAAATGAAACATTGAAACCTTCATAAAAGTAGAATCTATGGTTAAAAAAACTAGAATAGTATATGTAATTTATATTAAAATAGTGATATATATTGTGTTATAGTGCATTCTCTGGAAATTGAGTTTATAGATAAAATGAGCTAAAGTGAAATAGCACTGGGGATTCCTCACATGCTCAAATATTATGATTTTTAAAACAAATATCTTGATGGTAATACCAAATAAGTAGTAAGTCAATTTTATTTTATAGCTTCACAATCAGATACAAAAACATCATATAAAACGATAAATAAAACAAATAAACAACATAAAACAGGGTACCTTTTTCAAACATTTGCCCTGATGATGCAGTAGACTTGCACTGGACCATACATGTGAAGAGCCTTATTTTCTTCATATTTGATTTTTTAGGCCTTACTGCACCTTCGCATTTAGTCCTGAGGTTGGTGGACATCTAAAAAATGTTGAGCTAGAACTGAAATAAGCTCAGAAAACTGTAGAACAAAAACATAATGCAGCCAAGAAGATTAAAAAAAGGCAACATTTCAGATGTATCTTTATGTTATGATAACCAAATTCAATTGAATTTTATATCACAGTATCAGTATAGATTTTTTTTTACTGCAGGGCTTTTGTATCAGAGTTCATTGGATTGCTACAGGTTCTGTTTCCCTCTGTTGCTGTTTTGATCATCATGTTGAAGGTCGACTGGGCCGACTGCATATTTAACAAAAGAACAGACTTTCTGGCACACACAAATGCATCGTGCAGGTTCTTACATACATGTGGGTGGGATCAACAACTCTCATATACATTATATATACAGTATGTTCATACATATTCATGATTTTGATTGTCTTTTTTTATCTGCTCTCTCCCACACATACATGAACACGATTAAGAAGAAATCCTCGACAAACACATCTGTCAGACTGTGATTTTTTGTGTTGCCGCCCTCTCCTCCACTTCACCTCCTGAAAATGTCCTGTTCTGCTTCAGGGATGGTCGTGTCAGATGTGATACATTCGCCACCTCATAATTGGTTTTGTAATTAAATGTTTCCGCTTGGTTGATCACAAAGGACATAGTATTCTCACTAATTAGGCTGAAAATTCAATATCCTAATTCGTTCGCCTTTTTTATTCTCCCGTGTTGACCAAACGATTGTTGATGAATGCAACAGCCGGTCTCGCTGTCACTCAATCTGCATATTCTCTGCATATTTTCCTTTGTCCTCTGCTTTCCGCTGTTTCTTTTATCTCTCATGTATTTGCCCTTTTCACTGTCTCTGTCTGTCATTCTCTCCCCTTACCTTTCTCTTCCTATGAAAAAAAAAAAAAAAAAACAGAGCAAGAGATAGTGGATGAGACATTTCTCAGAGGTGGCTCTGTGCCAACACATCAGGCCATGGCGGTGTGGGATGTACTGTACATGCAAACGAAGGCAATCCCATATAGAGCACCTTTAAAGAGCGGTTGGGCGTCGTTATAAGCAGCACTTAGCGAGATATTTGATCAATACTGCTTTGATCGTGCTCTCGGAGGAGCTCTGGGTTTTCAATCGTCCAACTGAGATAAAACCAGAACCGTCAGAAGATAGGGTTTCACAGCCGTGTTTTGGCTCCAAAATTAATCAATTCGAAAAAAACCACATGTGGATTCACTTTCATGCCTTGTAATGGATGCTTCATATGTATAAAGTATCTAGTTAATATGCCTTCTGATGCTAAATGTGTGATGTTTATTTTTAAATCTGTGCTGATTTTACATAACTAAAACTGAATTATGCTCAACCTTTAATGTATATTTCACAGCATCCCATCACTATATTCCCCCAAAAGTAGTACTTATGAATCAATCATCACACTCATTACACAATGCTAAAGTGCTAGAATGCCAGATACATTGAATATGAAGACAGGGAGGCTCTGAATACTTATCCAGTGAAAATGAATGATAAAACCAAGCTCTCAGACATTAGATCTTGATCAAAGCAAATGTTGCACGACTCTAAAAAACACTAAATGTTTTTCTTGATGTTTCTGCAATATTTCCTTCCCTTTTACTACTTTTTGATTTCCCAATCGTTTTCTGTGTTGACTGATACTCAGTTTTTGTGATCCATTGTTTGTGGAGTTCCCTATGTATATGGACTTTGGTACTACAGCTGTTAACTGCTTTTCCCATGTGTACTTACCCGACAAAGCATAGATATGAAGTCATTATAAGCTCTAGGATTGACCGAAAGCTTGGCTTTATCATCAAATATTTGCAGTGGACCAAGTGTGCATAGCCTTCTTTTTTCCATACATTATATTCCCAAAAAGCAAATTTCCCCACCAGCTAGCATATGCTATCACATTTATGAATCACTTCCAGAAAGTGATTTTATACTCTTAATAGGACAATTAGCCATCATTTTCTCAGCAGGTTGTCAGACTCAAATCTGTCCTAGGGTGATTCAGGTTAAGTGTTGTGGTCAAGGACTGAACGGTGTGTGTGTATGTTTCCACCAGGGAGCGGAGCTCAGCTGACCCCTCGATCTGTAGGTCTTGCTGCAGGTCGGCTCCACCGCTGAGGCTGCCACATGGCTGACTGGCCTGGATAAACTCTCTGGTTTTCTCGGTTGCTTCCTTTCTGTCTCTCTCTCTCTATTTTTTCCTCCTACGGTATCTCTATTATCTCACTTTCTCCCCCTCTCTCCTTCACTCTGGTGTCTGATGTTTGTTTGTGGCCTGTGGTGTCTTCAGTCAGAATTACCATCAAACAGAGACGAAGGGTTGCATAGGGACACGGATTAGCTTTAACATGCTGAGTAAGACCGCAGCACTCAGAACAGCACATTGCTGCTAATTTGGTACCGCTGTTAATTTATCCTCCGCCCACATGTGCACAAACAACACACACACACACATTTTCTTCTTGTCATGTAGAGTCACTCTGTTTTCAGTCAAAATTGTGCGTCAGGGATTTTTCTGGAAATGACAGGCCTGTTGTTAATGAGTGGAGAAGAGGGCTCGCCAAACCTTTGTGTAATTGTGTATTATGTATACAGTACGTGTGTGTGTGTGTGTGTGTGTGGGAGAGTTCTGGCTCAATGGCGGCTCTTGGCAGAGCAACGTTCTCTTCTCCCTGGTCGCTAACATCAGGGGACCAGCCAGGCATGTAATGGAAACTTTGGAGATTTAGCAGCTTGCTAAATACGACCGCCTGATGTACTGCCTTAGATGGCTCCAATTGTACGAACATTACTAAAGCAGGTCATGATGATAACTTATTATATTTTATTGGAGTATGAAAAATGCTGCAGTTGCTCCCGAAGCAGTAAAATTAGCAAAAAGATTTTACGACGTACGGACCTGTTTTGTATCTTGGTGAGACCAAACACAGGAATGCTGATTGTAGCTGGAGGTGAAACAGCATGTTTGTTAGGGTTTTTGGGATAAAGCCTTGTCATTACAACAAACATTGAGGCCAAATGAAGAGACTGTTTATCATCCCAGACGAAAGGTTGAGTTCCGGGAAATAGATGAAAAGCAGATGCAGAAGGTGGAGACTCCTCAGTTTTAATGGAGTCTGACTGCTGCAGGTTGTTTTGAGCAGACATGTTGTAGCAACGGAGAACCCCATTTATTGGTGTGTGTGTGTTTGATCACTTTTATTAATGTGTGTATGTATGAATGCTTTTAGATATGCGTGTTTTTATGTACGGAACAGTGTATCTAAGGAAAATGTTTGTATCCGTGCCGAGAATCGCAAAGGAGAGGAATGCACTTGCTCGGCCAACATCTGCAGAGTAGAACAAGGCTGGCGAATATCTATTTTAAGAGCAAGAGACTGATTAAAAGTCTGCTGCCTGCATAGCGTCCGGTTTATATCGATGCAGATACAAATTTGCACACATGCTCACAGACACACACACACGTCTCTCCCTATCTTTCCACAACCTCTCTCTCGTTCTTAAATCCCCCCTTCCATTCACAACTACGTCCATATTTGCGCTTAGGTGCGTGCTCCTGTGTAATTCATCTGTGCTGCAGATTCATTTTTCAGAGCCCATGCAGCTCTGCCACTGTCAGTAAGAAGAGCAGGAGCATGAGGAGGAGGAGGAGGAAGGAGGAGGAGGAGGAGGAGGAGGAGGGCTGCAGTCGTCTGGGTCTCGGGAAGGCTTGCCAGCCAGCACAGGTGGCGTTTTGTCTGGATTCTGCCCAGGGAGCGAGGGAGCGCAGAGAAGAGAGGAGGCAGGGGGGAGAAGAAGGAGGCATCAGGATGTACAGCATTTGGATTTATATAATTGTTTAATTCAGTGATTCACTGCTTGATCCTCTATAATTGGTTTGTGTTTTTTAATGTGGAAACCACAGTGAAACCATAATCCTGCTGACTGAATTGGGCTTTGAATAAAGACAGACCCATACCTGGGAGTGCCAAATTGCTTCCTGGAATAGATGAATAAGGGTTAATGTAATGCATGTATGCAGCAGGGGATGAATTTTGACGATATCTTTAAAGCGCAAAAGGAAATCAAAACTGAGTCATTCTATTTCAACAAAGGACCTAACCCCATATTTTTGTCCTGTAGTAGTGAAATGTTTCATTTTATACAGAATAACACTGCCAAACGCTCACATTTGTGCAGTGGTTTGGCTCTTTTAAGCATTTACTCCCCTCTCTGCGATGCTGGCAGTGGGACTGGGCTGTTATTAAGAGTGCTTCATCTGGCTTTGTGATTACAGCTCTGACCGAGCTGACAGACTGTAACCCCACCGACAAACAGCATGCAAATGATTCTCACACATGAGCATGCATCTGTGCTGTGATATGCAGATACACACACACACACAAACACACACGCACGCAGAGATATATGTACTAGACACACATGAACACATGCCGCATGTGGGGGGAGTGACACACACTCATATACTGTCGCTGTCACTCCTCAATTTGTCACATAGTGCTGCGCCATTCGAAATTTACACCTCGCATTTGACACTACCCCTGCACCCAACACATACACACACACACACACACACACACACTGTACACCCACACATGAAAACACTTCCGTCTTTGCTGTTTTTTTGCTGTTGAAAAATGAGAACCCTGCAGGGAGTGAAGTGGAAAGGTGGAAGAGTGGAGGGGTGCAGGGTGGAGCATCTGGAATAACACTCACTAGTCTCTTATATCCCTGCTTTCCCTCTGATCTCTTCACACACACACACACACACACACACACACGTACATAGTGTCATTTGACATTCCCACTATCACCACCACCACCGCTTCTGCTCCAGTCCTACTTTTCTTTCCGATGACATAATGCGGGTAGTGGTCTTGAAGTAGACCCCATCTGCTGTGTGTGCATGTGTTTGTGTGTGTCTGCGTGTGTGTGTGTGTGTGTGTGTGGCTGAGCTGGTGCCATCCTGGCTGGGACACCATTAGTTTGGGGGAAGGGGTTTGTCCACCAGCAATCTACTGTACATCACCATTCACTCTGCACACACACATGCAGGTGGCTGACGGGGCCCTGCAAAGGCAAACCACTGTACTTTTTGGCTTTCAGAGTCAAAGGTCATGGCTGGAATGTAGGTTGAATACATCTGGAAAAAATGTTTGTTTTTCTTTGTTTGTTTTTTTCATTTTACCTTTTGGTCCTTGAGACAGTGGTTCCTATAAAATTGGTCAAGACTCCCCCAGTGGGACCCAAGATAAATCTGAGGGGTCAGAAAAGAATTTTAGTTTTTTCTTGTGAAATATTGAAAATATTTATCTCGTCTGTTTATAAAAAATCCTTCAAATCAAACAATCTGAGGAGAAATCCATCTTTGGTGGAACTGGTCATGTCCACACTAAAGACATAACCTGTATTGAGAGTTCACTATTTGTTGATTTTAAGGGGTCACATGCCAAATAATGGTTGGAACCACTGCCTCAAAATCTATCAACCTCAAACTCTTTCGCATACAAATTGTCATCAGCTTTTTCTTCTGTATTTTCCGGTAATCATTCAATTCCCTTTCATCTCAGTCCATGGTATAAATTTGTGCCATTCTTTGTAAATGGTGTGAAAAGCTGGTAAAAAAAATATGGTCAGAGAAAATAACAAAATGTCCATACTGTGCTGTAGGTGCAGAACTCTGTGATAATCACAGCCGTGTAAAGTGTATGTCAGAGGTTGCATATGTTTAGTAATTTCCACTACAAACACACTGACAGGCTATACTTTTGTCAAGGCAGGAGATTAACTTGAAAGTCATTTTTCTCCATTTCACTACACCAACATTCATTACTATTTGACACTGTGGGGCAAAAGTAGCTATTAAGTCATGTGGTTCTTAAACGACTTTTCATTTCAAAGAACGAGCACAGTGGAAGGGAACTGTGACTCAGGTTTATTTTGTCATTTAGCTTGATGTAGTTTGAAGCCTTGTGGTGACGAAATTAGCTTTGAATTTGCTGTTTGTTTTAAAATCCTGAGGCTGGTTTGGATTACTGTCTGTCAATCAACAGCTGTGTGAGTGTGTGTGCATGTGTGAAGAGGGTAGACACTTAAAGTCTCTGCGGGCTGCATCCAGACTATATCAATATGATTGACAGCGTTAATGGTGTGATAATTCCACACATCAGGCAACTGAAAAGCTTCATTTCACCAAGCGGTTTGGATAATCAGTCTCCAAAAAGTAAACCCAGTTCTTCATTCTGCCTTTATTCTCTTCAATTGTATCCCTCCTGCATGATTAAAGTCTCTCTTTCTCTATTTTTCTCTTTACCTCCAGGATGAATGCCGTAATTTCATGAAGGTGTTGCTCAGCAGACACGGAGGCCTGTTTGTATGTGGGACCAACGCCTTCAACCCGCTATGTGCCAACTACACTGTAAGTAAAGACTAAAGGTCCATCCTTGCACTATGTCTGTTGACGTCATTGATAAATGGCTTATCTATTTTTTCCAGAAGAGAGTCCCCGCTTCCAAAACACAATTAGTAGTCTGTTCAGGTGAAAATTTACTGCGTGATAAGAGTTGTTTGTTCAGCACTCGAGGCGGCGTTGACTTCCTCCCCAGGAGTTATTTATCCTTGTTGTCTGGCAGTTTCAGTGCCTTGTTTTCCTAAGATACAACAGTTGTTATTTCTCAGTGGTTAAACTTTGTGGTCTGCCGAGCTTGTTATCGTTGAGAGTCAGAGACGGATAATCAAGAAGAACACAAAGAGGTGAGAAGAGGAAGAGGCCGATATTCAGAGAGTACAGGGTGAAGATGTGACTTGTTTCTTTGCTTGTGTTAAGAGAGCAAAGCAACTCCCCAGTTGGGGGAGAAAATGGGAACAATTAAAGAGTCACCAGGGTTCAAACTACAAGTGTCAACTGGCCTGATTCAACTAATTAGCCACAGTGCCTTCTAAATATTTCCTCCTCTGTCAAAAACAAAACACATTTGTCACACTGTGCAGGAACTCACCTGAATCCTTCATCGTGCAGCTAAATTTGCTCCACTTCCCAACCAATCTCTGTCACGCTCAATTACAGTTACAATTTCAAACTTGTGGAGGAAAAACTACACATAAATATTAATCATCAGCTCGGCTGATTTCACATCATTCTGCAGGAATATTAAATGAGGGATGAAGGCAGTTGGAGTTAGAGAGAGAAAGAGAGAGTGGGGAAAAAAAATGCTTTCGTTATCAAAGGCTTTTTCAGATAAGTGTTATTTTCTGTCTTTCACATTTCAAATACAGCACAACAGTGGGACACTGAGACATACCTGGCCCATTATCTGTCAGCCACTAATGACATACTACAACAGTGTGTAACACACCTGTCTCTGCCTGATAGGCTGTCTGTCTCTCTGGGGACTAGTTAGCGATGCTAGCTACTGTTTTATTTATAGCTGTGTTTTAATGAAATGACACCTATAATTTATTTCGTTTCCAACCGTAGATGAGAATTAGACTGTGCAGTCGAAGTAGTTGTGCTTGTGGCTACCTTTTAAGTATGCGGTGTGTTTGTGAATGCGTGTGTGTGTCACCGACAGGCAGAGATTTTACTGTATATACATGTATGTTTGTGAGAGCTGGAAACTTGTGTGGGTGTATGGACCCAGATGTGTCTTGTCTATGTGTGTGTGTGTGTGTGTGTGTTTATCTGCTTTATTTATGCATGAGTATGTGACTCTCTTGTTGTTGCTGCTGTGCCTAATTGCCACCAGTGAATCATTAGTTTGCACTTACGGTAACACTCCCTAATTGCCATTCTCTTGTGGCTTGTTTTCATGATGCTTGTGTAGATGCATTCATATTGTTGGGAGTTTGCTGATTGATGCATGTATGTGTGTATGTGTGTTTCCGAACAGGGAGACACTCTGGAGATGGTAGGAGACACAGTCAGTGGGATGGCAAGATGCCCTTATGATCCCAAACACGCCAACGTAGCTCTGTTTGCAGGTAAGACGCACCTTTTTGTTTGGATCCTCACTTCCTCGCCCTCATGTGGATCGCACGGTGGTGCGACGCTATGTGCTATCACACCTTTCATTTTGTGATACTGTTGATTGCAGCAGTGAATATCGTTGAGGAGTATAATTGCTCCTCTAGATGTTGTCTAAATGTTGTGACCTCTGAATATGCTACATATGCTCAACAATACTGAGCCACTGTGGTTCTTCAGTTTATATTTATCTGCTTTGTTCACGTCATCAGATTTAAACTTCACTATAATAATACCAACACTGTTCTGTGACAGGCTGTCCAACTCACTTATGTGTTTATGTGTGTGCGTCTGTGTGTGCGTGTGTCAGAGGGGAATCTGTTTACAGCCACAGTGACAGACTTCCTGGCCATTGATGCAGTGATCTACCGTAGCCTTGGGGACAGTCCTGCTCTGCGCACCGTCAAGCACGACTCCAAGTGGTTCAGAGGTACCGACAGACATGTGTGTTCATCTGTGTGTATGTGTGCTTTTTTAATGCTTGTTAAGGTATGTTTGTTTGTGTTTTTTTAGCAAGTGTAGGTGCATGAGTGCAATATTAGAGTATGTCTTCTCATCAGAATCATTTCTGTTGTTGATGTTGTCCACAGCGTCTGATGGGTTGAGTGTGTGTCCACATCACTTAGCAGCATGCAGGATCAATACATGTGTCAGTAGCAGAGTGGCTGAGTCAGCAGCCTGACAACTCTGTGTTCAGGTTACTGGACAAGGAGCTGTCAAAGTTAAGTCTGGACCATCCATATCACGGTCAAAATGAACAACAACAATGAGACAGTAAAAAAAATACACAATATCAGACACACAGGTCGTAGCCAGTCCAGGGTGTAATAGCGCCAAAATGCATGGCGTGAAACCGAGTTCCCAGAAACGTCAGGGGGCCATAATGTGCTTATTGTTTGGTGTGAAATCCCCTTTCAGCATGTAATGAAATTAAGCATGGCCTCTGCCTCTTTCTCACTGCCCTCGTGTTACCTCGGTGTCGTGGGAGTGAATGATGCATGGTCCATCTATATTTCATTAAACCTTTTCTCTCCACGCTTCTCCCCCTCACTTCTTCTCTTTCTCACAATACAGAGCCGTATTTTGTCAGCGCTGTGGAGTGGGGACCTCACATCTACTTCTTCTTCAGAGAGATAGCCATGGAGTTCAATTACCTGGAGAAGGTGATGAAAACATGTCCTCACACCTCCTGAACACTCAGCTCTGCTGGTCCCGGTCCATTCAGAGAGTCTTTTAAAAAGACCATAGAAGAATATGTGAATGTGTCTTTAATGTGCAACGCCATGAAAGGAGATGCCGGACTAATATGTTCTCTGTAGCTATTATTTGAGTGTCAATATCAACTCTTTTCCCACAGCTGCACTGACCTTTCATCCTGGTATTTGTTTTCTGTATATCTAATCCAACAAATCACGAACTGAGTAAACAACTCATGTCTATATTAACCTGAGAAAAGCCTTTTTTTTATATTGACTGTGTATTTTCTGCCCTTACAGAGCTTGAGATGCATCTTTATGAAAAAATTATCAGCATCAGGAAACCCACTTTTCTAATAAATCAGCAATTCCCATTTGGGGAGATGTTCTTGCATTCAAGGTCTCTGGCTTGACATGTTTACAGAGAGCAAAGTAAATGGATACTTAAACAGCATCACCGTTGTGTGGATGGGGGTGTTCAAAGAAGCAATTTTGAGATGACATTTTCATGAATAATTGATATTAAATTTACCATTATAAAACAATGATCTGTCAAAACAGAGTTCACGCATTGCAAATAGTATGCAAATGAGTCTTAGAGATCAACTTAGAGTGGAAAAAAGCTTTTAGATATGCCTTTTTGAAGATGAAACCCAAAACTCTGGAAATACTTCCTAACTCCCCAGCTTATTATTTGAGTTATATATGAGCTGTGCTTGTACGGTAGGCAATGATGTGCCTGTCAACTTTATTTTCTATGCTTTCATCGGCTCCTCTGTGCCTGACTACTCACAGGTGGTGGTGTCGCGTGTGGCCCGCGTGTGTAAACGGGATCAAGGTGGATCTCAACGCGTCCTGGAGAAGCAGTGGACGTCGTTCCTGAAGGCCCGTCTAAACTGCTCCGTTCCTGGTGATTCCCACTTCTACTTTAATCTGCTGCACTCCACCAGCCCCATCATCAGGATGCACGGCAGGGACATCATCCTGGGGGTGTTCTCTACACCGGCTAACAGGTACAGCATAGACACACTTATGTGTACCGGTAAACAAGCTACCAAAAAATTCAAATATGCTTTTCACTCTCAGAAATACACCCACAAAGACAGACACTGTAGATCAATATGCGACCTGTCTGCCTTCAAATAAGAAGCTTGATTTATGTCTATGTGTGTGCGTGCATGTTTGACTCTGTGGGATTTCATCCATGTCCTGCAGACAGAGAGAAGGAGATTCAATCATACTGAGATTATTATTTAAGGAACATGTAAATGTAAAAACACATCATGACATACTTCTTGCAGAGACACACCCAATGTGTAATCGCACTCACATGAACCACCATAGTTTGTTCCTTCACCTATGAAGTCAGAAAAAGGAAGGTTTCCTACAGGCCAAGGCGAGCAAAGCTCTAGAGAAAATGAAAGAGGCTGTGTGTGAGGTACAAAGGTCAGGATTGTGGGGTACAGAGTAATTTAAGACATATGGAATGCTTTCACTGAGGACAAAAGGGTGATTTGTTGAAAGACAAGATTAAATTGGAAAAAGGTGAGAGGAGAGGAGAGGAGAAGAGAGGAGAGGAGAGGAGAGGTGAGAAGAGAGGAGAAGAGACTGGTGCTGCCTGGTAAATGGAGGATTATGGCAGACAGAGTATTTGCAGAGCCAAAGACAACACAAACAGCAAACCAGAGAAATTGAACAACAGAAAGAAGAAGAGGATGTGACAAAAATATTTATGTGAGCTACACATACAGTACACTTTCATTTAAATGCACCAAATATAGGATTGTGTCTACACTAAGGAGGCACTCATTCTTCTGAGGGATTCAATGTAATGTTGAGTGTTAGATTTCCCTAAAACAAGTGAGAAAACTGCCAGTGGGATGAGTTAATTCTCTTTGTTTCCAATGCAAATAAACAATAGTTTCCTTGTTTCCCATGTCTCTTTCCTGATACAGTTGAGTAATCTGTTTATCATTCTTTGTTTGAAGACACTGACAGACAAATTCTTAGATGCAGGGTTTTTTTAGTGTATGTATGAAAAATGCTGAATGGGAGACTCAATTGTTAATAATGTGGGAACATTCATCATGTATCCTCCAAGTTGCACTGAGAAAAATAGATACTCTGTATGCCTTTGTAAAAGACATTGCCACAGTATATTGCAGTCTAAGTGCTTCAAATCATAGAAAGGTATTCAGTACATTTTTCTGTGATGGCCCACTCCCCTTACACTACCTGAATGGCCCTGATACCACTTACTGTGTCTGGTAGTGCAGACACATTAAAGCAAACACTTAGAAATACTCGCGACTGCTTGCTATTTGCTTGCTATTACTGGAATCAATACAGTATCTCACTTAAATGCAGCCAGCAGCATAACTATTATTTGTCAGGTCACCAGTATAATACCATCTCTATTTATTTAGGATATAAAAATAAGGCCATTTGCAAGTTGCAGGAATGTCTCTCAAAGCAGTGAGCTCCCAACCTCCTGGTAAGAGAAATGAGACAAAGAGGGGAAGACAAGAAGAGAAATAAAGAGTGAGTGAATGCGAACGGAGAGAGAAGACAGAGAGGAGAATAAAGAGGGAGTTGGTGAACAAGAGGGGGGAGAGAGGGATGAGAAACTCAAGGTCAATAATGGACCACATGTGTGTCCCTCGCTCTCTGAGATCTAAAAACTGTTTCATCAGCTGCATCTTATCTGCGTGTTTGGAAGGTCTACGCTGCAAGAAGGGATGCTGCCTGCCGAGACAGATGGATGCTTTACACACACAGATGCACACCCACTTTCATACACAAACACAAACACACACGTGCGCAAACACGCTGACAATGGTTCCCAGATAACAGCATTTACAGCATGCCATAGAGGAGAACCAGCTGAACACACACATACCCCTTCTTGGGTAAACTGTTACTGAGTCCTATTTTAAATAACTACCAGCCAAGACAGAGAGAGATGGATGGATAAGGAGATGTGTGATGGAGGAAAATGAACAAAAAGAGAAAGGGAGAATGTGTGAGGTGAGCTGCAAAACCCCCACTGGCCCCGTGTGGCCCACTGCGCCACACTGGCTAAGTGCTTGCCAGACAAATTGCTTTGGCTGGCAGCGTGCAGTGAAAACAGCATGAAGCAGGACCTGGGAGTGCAGGAATAGCTATTCTCTCCTGCCATTTTGCCCTGTGCAGCATATAAGAGACTATATGGGAATAAGGGGATGAAGTCAGGGTTTTACTGGGCTTTCCCAGAGTCACCCCTGGACACGCTGAAGTTACTCATTTCCTCCTGTGCCCATATACTCCCGGGATGATTTTACAGCCACAACTCCATGATTAGTTGCATTTTTTGGGATCCTTCAATATCTGCTTCCACAGTGTAAAATCGCCCCTGGTATCCAGTTCCTTTGTGCGTCCTTCTCTGAAGCCCCAGGCCCTTCCTCTTGATGAGGGATGAAAGAAGAGTTTGGATTTCCTACTGAGCACCTCCTGCACTCAACACTCCTGATGCTCAAGAGGTCAAGAGAGAGGCGTAGGGAGCAACCATAAACTGAAAAGAGAGCAGAAAAAAAAGAATCAGAATATGAGACGACTGGCGAGAAGAAGAGAGAAGAAAGTACTTTCTGCTTTATTTAGCAACGCAAATAGGCAAGTACATGTCAAAAGAACAGAAGCAAGATGTCAAATGGAAGGCTTACCGTCATTGTGCTGCAGTGGACTGGTATTGAAAACAAACAACTCTCGTTATTTCTTAGCTATTGTTTTGGCAGCTGAAAATGTCTATTGCTAAAGTAGACTAACGTGGGCTCATTAGGCTTAATGGAGCCGCGCAGGAATGCAAGGAAAACATCCCATGCAAAGAAAAGTAAATCTGGTTCATCCTGAGAGTGGGAGGCCATGTTTGGTTTTGGTTATAAAGATCCCATGTGACAGGGTCGGAGCAGGATACCCCTCTGGGAAAACATAGCAGAGGAGGGGAAATGAGGAGGACAAGGAGCAGGAGGAGAACAGGTTTACAGTGCCAGGAGAAGTGTGACACAGGGGAGGATGCACAGATGTGCAAGTTAGTCCCCCCGGGCTTTGCACAAGTAGAGAAGGCAGAGGAATACATAGTTAGGTAGAGAGAGCTACTGCAGAGGAAGGGATGTGGGGAGGGAACACTGCATGTAGTTGACAGCAGAGCCATGTTGCAAGGAAAATCCTGAGTTGTAGCAGAGGTGTTAGCTAGTCCACATGGGCAAGGTTAGTCAGGTTGGACAGAGAATACCTACAGTGACATGAATTGGAAAAAAGAAAATGGAAAGTATGAAAAATTGGGTTGTTTGAGTACAAAAAAAGGAGATCAGTGTAAAGGTTTGCAGGAGAATAAATGAAAGAAACAGGATGACGGAGTAAGTCCATGAGGTGGAAAGGGTCTCATAATTACGGCCTACTGTAAGTTGAGAGAGTTTCATATATAGAAACTGGATATGTTTGCCCCTAATAAAATCACAGTAAAGTCATCTCATTGCGCGGTGGTTAATTTTGATTTTCACCTTATATGTTGCTGTGACTGACCAGCACCTGACTGAAAACACTGGCTGTGCATGGGGAGTTCTGTCCTTCGAGTTTCATATATAGCTTTGATCATGGGTTAAATATTCATGCTATGTTTTGTATAAACTGGATAAAAAGTTTAACATTTTCAAATGTTGGATAGGTAGATCAGAGGTGGGCTATCCATATGATTGATTAGAAATACCTTTATTTCTGTCATGTGATTGGTTCTCTGTGGGTTGTAAATCAATATATGCTTCATATTGTGGAAATTAGTATATATGTCATTTTTTATCGCTCACAGGATAGGAAAATTAGCTTTTTTGGCATCTGTGATGCCCCCTAAATGTTAACTTTAAAGAAATATTTTGACAATTTGAGAAATGCTCTTGTACACTTTTAAGGACAAATTGTGTTTTGTAATGCTGGTTACCTGGAAACCTCATGTTGACAACAAGACTCCATTGCTTACAGCCAAGAAATAGGCCACATATTCCCCCATAAAATTGTAACTTGTTTTTACATTTTGGTTTTCGTATATGTACGTGTATTAAAAACGAGATATGACAATTAATTTGTGAGCCTGAGAGGTGCTGGTAGGCTGATTTTTTTTTTTTTAAACTTTGGACAGAGACAGGATTTTTGTTTCCCCCTGCTCCCAGTCTTCATCTTAAGCTAAGCTAACTGCCTCCTGGCACCAGCTTCATATTTTACGGACCGATATGGAAGTGGTATCAATCTTCTCATCTAACTGTCTGCCGATGTTGAATTATTCCTTAAAGGTAGAGTCAGTCAATCTGGAGAAAGATTGTTGATATTTGAAACTAATACCCAAACAAAGACACGCCTGCCGCGTGCTCCTTCAGAAGCTCCACCCCCTAAATTCATGGATACGCATTACCAAGGCAACAACCAACAGAGAAATATGGCGGAATCCACAATGATGCATCAGCTGTAGAGTCACCTCTGTTCCTCTCACACATTATCACGAGTGTAAAAAATTTTCGTCTCCTGTGAGCACAACTGTCACGGTTATGCAGGCAAGTCGACCTTAATGCTGAAACAACAGGCAGGTGAAAGAAACTGAAGAAATTATTTTTTTATTTACCAGACTCTCGTTACTGGCAGATGAAGACAAAAACAGAACCGGCTGACTTGAAACAGGAGCAAAAAATAACAGCTGCAAAAACCGGGATACATTGACCACGAACTGACAAAGAACAGACAGATACAAATACACAAGGAACTAATCACAGAACAAGACACAGCTGGAGTGGGGCAGGCAATGGAAAAGGAGGGGAACACAAGGATTGGTTAACCATGAAGACAGCGAAGGTGTGGCAGGCAACAAACAGTTTTAGGCTAATGAGACTTAACACAGAACAGATGTGCAGGGGGATACAGCCTGAGCAGGACTACAGCAACACAAGAGAAACACAAGGTTACAAACTGCCAAGAATAAAACTAAAGCAAGGCAGAGGACGACATTACAAAATCACACAGCAATCCATCTCTTCAGGCTTCAAGTTATGCTCTTGTGTCCAAACCACCGCTGGTTTGGACCAATCAGCGTTGTGAATCCAGCTGCCTTGCAAGGTAAGACAGTGAAAGACGGTGATGGACAGGTGGTTCATCCAATCACCTGCCAAGTATTTTTTGAAAGTGCCTGCCCTTTTCCAAACAGTTTCCATGGATGACTTCTCAGACGGTTCTGTGTAACAAATCATCTGGACTCAGAGGAAAAAACAATACCAAGCTCAAGCACTACACAAAGAAACACAAATGACGAATGCAGTTATCACAAATAATTTATAACCCAGAGCACATTCAAAACACACATTATCCTCTCTATCACTGAGACTGAGTACATGCTGTGCAAATTCAGACTGGAGTGAAAACAAAGACAGACCAACCAATATAGGCAACCCAAATAATCATCATGCAAGATGGATATTTGTGTGATTTAAACAGCTGCCTGCTCAGATTATTCTTCACTAAACGCGACAGAGACAGACTCAGACTGTAAACAAATAGAGTGTAAACAAACCAGGGGGTCTCCGTGAGACTGTCTCAGATTCAGCGTGGACTGATACATTTAATAAAATAGAAACATATCTGTTCTTTGAGAAAACATTTTCTATGTGAACTGGACACGGCCTCGCTCTCTCCAGTTCGCCAGCTCTCCCCCACCATTCAACGGGTCCTGGAGACAGGAGACTGTCATGTCCTCACACAGACAGCTGCTCTGATGACTTCCCCCTGTCCTGTGCATGAGCATGAACTCCCCCTGCTGATTGGCTGGAACAGTGTTTTGTCCGAGTCTCGGTCCGAGCCACTTTGTTTGTTTCCCATTTACAGATCCAGGGCTGTGTATGAACACTGGATTTCTTTTCAGCGCACACATAGAACAGACAGCTAGCAAACTATGAGGACATATTTGTTGAATTTGACTGCACTGTGGTGAGTTGTCAGCTAAGATTGGCTCCAGCTCCCCCGTGAGCCTCTAGAGGATAAGCGGTAAAGATAATGGATGGATGTATTAAACAAGCTTTCTCCAGAATCACTGACTCTACCTTTAAAATACAACTGAAACAAAATTAAAGTTTGGTTGATTAGACTAAAATTCATAAAGCAAAATCAAAGTTTCATTCCATCATGGTGGCCAAATTGTTCTGATCTGACTTTGCAGAAAAAGGTAACATGTATCTGAGTCCCCTCTGGCTCAAATTTCATGCAAATCAATCAAGTCAACACAAGAAAAAAAGTGTCTAAGAGTATCTAAAATTATTCAAAAAGTTCTCAATCAGTTATTTTAGCAGACATTATTGATCGATTCTACACTTCACAAGGTCTCTATTTTTTATTTATGAGTGTGTAAAATTTCAAATCCATACATTTAATCAGATTTAAACCTCTAATTAAAGGATTGACATTGAAACTTGGCCTGACTCCCACCTTCTTCTCCTCTTCCTCGTCTACTCCTACAGGGCATCATGTGTCTGTGAGGACTGTGTTTATTCCTGGCTGTCAATGAGCTTGTTAACAGTGAGGAAGTACTTTAAACTCAGCAGCAGCACCTCTCAAACGAACCCCCTCTGCATTTGGCCTGGACAGCCTGTCACTCAACCCTGGTCAAGGGGAAAGAGTGAATGAAGGACAAATTCTGAAAGAGAGAGAGGGACAGGCAAAATTTGAAAGTAAACCAAAAAAAAGTAGTCTCAAGTGTGCAGGGTGATAGAGAAAACGACATCTGAGTACCAAAAATAACACATACGGACTAAAAATCAAAAGGAAGAGCGACTACTACAAAGTGAAAATGAGAAGAATTAAGCTATTTTTGAAAGCACCTGAGGCCTTTCAGCATATTTCTGTTAGACATGGAGCTTGGGCTAACCCAATGACCTGCAGCGAGAGAGAAAGAGAGAGCCAGGGGATGGAGGGGTGGAAGAAAGGTAGAGAAAGGAAGCCAAGCTGGCTCCGGTAAAGAGCAGGCAGACATGTCACACATAACATCTGGTGCCCGTGGTCCTGAGAGAGACGCTGTATCGTCCACAGATACGCCTGCAGCTCCGCCACACTGGCCGGGGTTGAGTCACATCCCTGCCTATGAATGATAAGTACTGAGAAAGACAGCATGACCTGATCAAATGGCACATCAGGAGAGTACGGCTCCCTGCTGCAACCCAAAATCCAGCCTTTGGGCACTGCCTTCCCAAACAAACCCTTCAGTGGCTTTCAAAGGGGCACTCAACAGAAACACTGCACAGCTCTTTACAAGATCGTGAGGGTTTGCTGCACAAGCTCTCAAATCACCAGTTGGATGTTTATTTCGTAAGAGTGAAAGAGAAAGAAACTGATGGGGTTTGTGTGGGCTTCATGTAGCAGCAGGTTGCAGGTGACTCAATCCTCTCAGGTTTTTCCAATGTGTGTGTATCACTGAGTTATCAGCACTTAGTCACTAGCTTTCACACCACGCACACTATTAGTCATTGATGAGGACACATTCAGAGCAGAGTTCAGTCTGGGAGCAGGAAACATGGATGTTTTTTAAAAACTCATTCCTTATCTCATCCTGACACTGCTCTCTTTATTCCTCAGTCTCTGTAGTGCTTTGTTTCTGTAGCCACAACCCAAATAAGATGATCTAACTGTGTGAGTCTGTCTCTCTTTCTTTAGTATGTGTAGGCTGTGTGTGTGGGCTATGGACACAGGGCAGATGTTTTGTCCTCAATTGCAGGGTTCATGAGTAGTTAAACAGCCTCCAAGGTGCACTGGGCTTTTTAATGAAGCGTGTTGTTGGGTTCATTTCCTTTGCAAGAATCTTCCCCCCTTTGTGAAAGGCAGAATATTCAGTGACTCATTTCCTATTTCGTTTTATATTCCAGGAATTCCAGCCAAGATCTTTTCATGGGTCTAATCTAGCTATTGCATCCGCTGCATGTCTATTCTTCGCCCACAGAGTTTACAGTATCTATCTCATCCTGTCTTTCTTTCCGTCTCAGTAACAATTTCCTTTGTGTTCAAGCATTGAATGTCAAAATATGAACAGCCCAAATCCAATTTGTCATCTTTGCTGGGTGCCTGTCCTTTTCTTGGGCTCACAATTGGCTGTCTGTATTTTAACTTCTTTCGTTCTTTTCCTTTTTCACGTTTCACTGTCAATTTTTCAGTCTAGGTATTATCTACCTTATCTTTCCTTTTTCCGTCGCTCATTCTCTCTGTAGCAATGTCTGAGAAAAGTAAAGCCCGCTTGACACGGGACTGACAGTCATTTCGTATCAGTTCAAAGTGTTTCATCAATCAACAGTCTCGATCTACCTCGGTCTCATCATCCTCTGTGTCTGTCTCTCTCTAGTATTCCGGGTTCGGCAGTGTGTGCCTTTGACATGGAGCAGCTGGCTGCAGTGTTTGATGGGAGGTTCAAGGAGCAGAAATCACCGGAGTCTATTTGGACACCTGTCCCTGATGAAGTCATCCCGAAGCCAAGGTGCAGGCTGTGATCAATTTATGCACCTGTGTTCAGGTTATCAGAGAACTATGAGAAGAAAAAAGTATGTATTATGAACAACCTGTATTCAGTTCAGCCATAATACTGCCTTATAAAGGTGTGTTTGCAGGTTGCAGTTCATGACAAGGGTTTACATTTCATAGCAAGAGGAAAAACACACCTTGCAAGCAACAATACTACTCACATAGTTGCGGCTTCTGGTCATTTTGGGAAAGTTTTCAGGGTACAAAGAGACTAAATATACAGGTAATGGAGAATCTAGGAAGATATTGCACTCATTATCACAGCCTGTAGAACCTTTGTTCAGTCAAGTGAAACTCACCTATAGGTGGGAAATCCATTTTTCACAAGGACACAACTTATTCTCCTAATCTAAAGGCATGTCTTGACCTCTTGCCACTATCCATTACTTGCCAAGACTTCAAATTTGAGGTTCTTTAGACTAAATCAAATGAGTCTCCTGTTGAAAAAGGGATATCTGTCTGAATATGAGACACTCAGGCAGTCTAGACTGTCTAATAATATAAGTGACTACATCTTCAGTGAGGTCTTAAAGAAGTCAGAGTGCCTCTTTGCCTCCGTACCAGCCTAATGTGCTGAAACATGTTTTCCCCAGACCCGGTGGCTGTGCTGTTCAGGGTTCCAGGTTTAATTCCTCCAACTCTTTCCCTGATGAGATGCTCAACTTTGTCAAGACCCATCCGCTGATGGATGAAGCCGTCCCATCACTCGGACAAAGACCATGGATAGTCAAAACCATGGTCAGGTGAGACTAAACTCAGACAAGCAGTCAAACACCAACCCTGTCTCCTAGATTTTACGTGTATATATTAATCTGCAACAGCAAATATATTTTGAAATAGACGTACTGCCACTTGAATCATATTTCTCCTCAACATAATGAGGAAATATTTTTAATCAACGTATCTGGCAAATTACAGAATACAGAACATATTTCATTTGCTTTTGCTACACTATCTGTTCGTCACAACTACAGTATGATAAACGTCTTTCATTCATGGTTACGATTAGGCTCTCGAGGCACTTGGTTAAGATTTGGAAAAGATCGTGGTCTTGGTTATTTTGAAAAAGTCAAAAGTGACTCGGAGGATGAGACACGATTTGCTTATTAACATTTGACCAAAATCGCTTTTGTTGCCTACACCTAACCACAAATAGCGCTCAGGATGCAAACCCTGACTTCCAGAATCAAAGTCTCCAATGACGTCCTCGCAATGACTTCCGTGTGGTACAAAACTTTGCTTTTTCTACTTTCAGAAAACCATTATCTACCGTTGAACACAATCCAGGCACCAATTACGTTTCCTTCAAAACAAATTAGTGGTATATAAACATATTTTCTAGGAGACAGTACTGCAAACACACACATGGCCTGTCTGCTCGGGCGGTGGACTCCTTCTGTTAAAGTTAGCCTGGTGGGGTGTTGAAGCAGGCAAGCAGCTGTAGCACATCAAGTCCCACATAAACGCATGCATGCCTCTCTCTCTCTCCACATCTACCGTATGGAGTCCCGCCACCGGGGATTATAGGAACTGGATGTATGTGGAATATTAAACACCCAGCACAACACATTTTCTATTCTAGTCAACTGACTCAAACACAGGACTGTGTGTACTTCAGCAACACTCGTCTATTGTTCCAAGATGAGCCCATTTACTTGACTGATATTAACGACTAAACGTCTGCCATAATTAGTTTATTATGCAAATTTGATGAGTAGTTTAGTTTCTGTGGAATTCATTTCATTTTGCAGTCAAGAGAAAATAGCATATCATGATTTAAATTCACAAGAGTCAGTATTTTACACCTAAACCAATCAGTTGTAATGTGCTTGAATTGTAAACTCGCCTCTAGGAGCTACTTGATGACGCTTTTAGTTTTCATGGAAGAAAAGTCCCAAATGAGCCGCACAGCTTGGTGGCGTTAATGCAGTCTGTCTTTCCTGGTGTGCAGGTATCAGCTCAATAAGATTGTGGTGGATACAGAGGCTGGGCCATATAAGAATCGCACAGTCCTGTTCCTCAGCTCAAGCAGAGGGACTATCCTCAAGTTCCTCATCATGCCCAACCAGGACAACACCATCACCAACAGCAACATCTTCCTGGAGGAACTGGAGGGGTTCAACCCTGATAAGTAAGACATTAAAGCAACAATGTGGCTAACAGAAAAGAAAAGATACATATTTTGAACTGTTTTCTATTTAGGGAAATATGCATATTATTTTTCCCACTGAGAGTTAGAAAATAAAAGATTAATACCACATTCACGTGTCTGTACAGTAAATATGAAGCTTCCGCCAGCAGCTTGTTAGCTTAATTTAGCTTAGCACTGGAAACAGGGGAAAACAGCTAGCCTGGCTCTGTTCAAAGATAACAAAGCCATCTTCCAGCACCATTAAAGCTCACTAATTAACTCATTAATTAAGTTATATCTAGTTTGTTCAATATATGTAAACACTAGGTTGCCTGATGTGTTAATTAGTGAGCTTTAGGCAGAGCCAGGCTAGCTGTTTCCCCATTTCCAGTCTTTATGCTAAGCTAACCAGCTGCTGGCGCTATTACTGCCTTATATTGACTGTACAGACATAAAAGTGGTATCAATCTTTTTATCTAACATTAACTCTCTAAAAGAAAGCAAATAAGGATATTTCCCAAAATTTCAAAGGTTTTTTTTAAAGATTTCAAGATGATTTGACTGGCAACTTTCTATATTTTTCCTATTGAAAACAAATCTCATATGCAGAGTCAAACCAACAATGAACTCATTATTACAAGACTTCTATCGTATTCCTCTGTGCCGTAGACCTCTGTTGTTGTCCAAAAACCACTACAAACTACAGTAACCTCTCTCTTCGGGGACAAAGTTACATGTCTCCCAGTGCAACTGTGTGGCTCATCTACATGTTTTTAATAGTTTTTGGACAACAGTGGAAGTCTACGGCACAGAGGGATATGATTTATCAGACTTTGGATATATGCACAATACTCCTAAGTAGAATGAGTTCATTGTTGGTTCGGCTCTTTACATGAGTTATTGACAATAAGAAAAACATAGAAAATTGCCAGATTTATTCTTTAAGGCACAAGCCTGCATATAGCTTGCTGCAGAGAGAAGATATACCGCAGGAGTGACTAGGAAAGGGTTAAATGACAACTGGGGTTGATGTATACACAGCGAAGGGAGCCGGTGGTGTGATACGCCTAGAAAAAAGAGTCGCAGGGAGGGGAAAAAAAAAAAAAAAACATGACATGTCCTGGAAACATGACGTGTCCTGAATTATGCAGAAAACCTCACCTATTCTTTGAGAGAATCACATAATTGTGCAGGAGCTGAGCCTACGCAACCCCATGCAGAGAATACAAATAGGGCAAACATAACAGAATAGGATTAGAGGCTAATATGCATTATCAGGAAATCTGAACATCTTCTAATGAGGTTGAGACATACTGTAGAAAGGCATTACGGGTAAAACATCAGAAAGTAATGAAATGATGATAAAATCACATTATCCTTAATCTTGACCAAAATTACATACTGTCAGGAAAATTGACCCCATATCCTCGGTCTGAAGCTAAATCATATTTAATATCTGGATTCTGAAAAAAGATTGCAGAGGACTGGGTTTCTTGTCGCTTTCTAATTAGCATTTTGCATAAGGCAGACAGCTCTGAGGCTTCATTGGATGCCCATCGCTATATAATGAAGACTGGGTACAATGCCCTTTCAATACTCATTTTTGCTTTTGTTCTTTGTAAAAATGCAGTGTTCCACATGGTGGATGGCTGCAGGGTGGGTGGGGTGGGGGTGACTGTCACACTGATGCTGCTATTGGCTGGTGATTATCTTTCACCAAGGCTAATTAGAGGCATTTAAACAGAAAGTACATGTTTCCAGACACTAGCTAACTGTCATGGTAATTGTGCTCCCTGATATATGTGCCATTTTTCTACAATACAGGGGGGAAAAAGTAGTATTTCTTAAACTCCCTGGTTGGAAAAACACTTTCTCCCTGTAGGAGAGTGCAGTCCACTTCACGTTTTATTTAGTAATAAACTTCCTTCATTTTCCATCCCCTTCAAAATATGCTCACCAATTTGTGTCCCAGCTTATTTGTTCTGCTTCAGACTTGACAAAATGAAGCATAGTGACGCCAAGTGAAATGAGGGGACTGTGTGATGAATGAGCCGGTGTGGAATGGAGCCAGTATGTGTGGGATAATTCAGTGTGCATGGTGAGCCCAGCAGGAGGTCAGTGACAGTCCAGCTAGCACAGCGGGCACCCAGCTAATCAGGAGACAGAGCACAATCACATCAGTTTTTTTGTCTTTTAATGCTCCAGGCCACACTACCCCCAACCTCACCTTATGTACACAAAGTGATGCCTTGTGCCCTGTAATAAACCCCAGGGTACGCAGAAGTAGGGCCACTAAAAGAGGGATCTTTAAGGGGTCAGCGCAGATAGAAAACACTGGTTTGTGATTGGCTTGTTGCTGTAATGACCCGGGAAGTTATCTGAAAGAGATGCAACGTTAAAAGAGCCTTTATTGTCTCCTATTCTCTCAACTTGCCTGATTTCGGTTTGGTCTCTTTTATTTTCTTCATTTCTGTCTTGCCTTCTCCCTGCATTTGTTAGATGTTTATTCTTTTTTTTTTTACTTTCTCTACATCTCTCTCTCCCCGTCCTTTTCCCCGTCTTTCGTGATATTGGGTGTGAAGAATGACTCGCAGCTTGGCCTTAGCAGAATGATAGATTCTTCTTAATGACTTTGGGCCTGCCGCAATGTTATTACCATAAACCATCCAGATACAACTGATGCATGAGTGCACATGTGCATAAAAAGGTATAAATCTGCTGCACGGAGGCAGGTTTGCGCCGGCCATCGTAGCTCTAAGTGCCAATTAGAAGCGATTCAGCTCCTGGCTGCTGTTTTTGACAGCAAGCCGACCTCTCGAGCCTCCACAATCAGCACAGTGGATATTTGGGTTGACACACGTAACATCCAGCCACACAGATGGCCTCTCATCACTTTTACTTTTTATCATGGCTTTTATTTATAGAGCTCTTTATGTATGGTTGTGTTTCACATTGAGTCATGAGGAATGTTTTTTCCCAGCTGTAATGCTCTGAGTGAGGTCAGAGGTTTAATGTGCAGTCTCGGTCTGGTAATTGAAATTGCCTAATGCATTTTTTGCTTTGTGCGTGGTTGCCTGTTTGCGTGTGTGTGTTGCAGATGTGCCGAAGACTCTCCGCAGGCCAGGCAGCTGCTGTCTCTGACTCTGGACAGGGCAAGCCACACTCTGCTCCTCGCCTTCCCTTCTTGTGTGGTCAGAGTACCGGTGGCACGATGCCAGCTCTACTCCCGATGCATGAAGTAAGTCTACAGCAAATACTGTACATACAGGAACATAAAAGGGCAGTGGGGGGAGTCTAATAAGAAGTGAGGTGACCATTCAACAACCATCTGGCCTTCACAAGAGTCCTTGAGCAAGACAAAGTGAACCTCTGCCAGCTCCAGAGTTGCTGACCTGAATTTTCTTCAAAAATAACTGAACTACAACTTAACAACAACTGTCACTGTGCCCTTGAGCAAGGTGATAATCTGCTGACTGCGGTGTAGCGATGAAACAAGACGAAACACAATAAAATGCTCCTCTAAATGAGAGGAAAATCTAATAAAAGCTGGGAATACATTGCCATTAAAAGTAATGTTGTCTCATCGCTCAGCCAGCAATTTAACTGTATCATAGATGCACCATAATTATAAAAGATGATTATAATAGCAATATTTGCAGAAAATGTAATACATATTATGAAGGTCAGTAAGCATATAATAAATTCATATAATAGTTGAATAACATTACTAGTTATTATCAGCTGTGATATGTGTTAATACGATATTATTCTTTTTAAGAGAGATTATACTTCATCACTTCACCCAGCAGTTATTAGATTATCAGAAGCTCCAGTGAAGAATTTATGCATTTATTTATTTTGTCAGCTTATTGGTGTAAATGTGTATAACTTCTGAAAAAGCTTCTGAAAAAGAGCAAGCACCCAAGTCTACTAATCCTAACAAGGAAACATAAAATACATATATACATATATACATACATATATATATATATATATATATATATATATTCTAAATAAGGATATTAACCTGCTTACACACTTACACTCACAGACACAGGCGGCATGATTTAGAGCCAGTCTGGCACACTACTGAGTATTGCTGCCTGTGGTTGTGGCTCGATAGGGTCCACTGACACACTAACACAAAGTGGTACATACACCAGTGTGTCAGCCGTGTAGTGTGTTCACTGAACCAGGTAAGTCATACAAGCGTGTAATCCAGAACACATTAAGAAACGCTCACGTGCTTTCTGAAGTGTATTGAGTGTGTGTGTGTTTATGTGTTTAGATGTGAGTTAATGTTCTGTATGTGAGCATCTTTAAGATTTCTTAGTCATGCCTCAGCAGCTTCAGGTCTGTTTTTTTAACCTTTTGAAGATGGTTTCTGAACGCTTTTGATTTGCGTTTATTATGGTTACGGTTTAATGCATTTACATTATCATATTATGTTTTCTATATATATTCTCTCATTTTCTTAAGCTGATGTATTGATTCCTTTCCACCAGGCTGTCAGCCCACACAGTTGTCTTTTTTCAAATTAATCTTAAATAAATAATTTTTTTGCATATACAAATTCATTCTTTATACATATATAAACACACAAAAAGAGATAGATATTTACAGTAAATAGGGCAGCTCAGAGCAACAACTTAAAGTTGTTGTTTTTTCTGCAGTCTGTAAAAAAAGGCTGAAGCTGCAGTTTATAACGCCTACCCTTTTAACACCTTGTTTAATCTCAAAAGGTAACTTCAAACAACAAAAACAAAATAATCAAAACAAGACATAAATAAAACAATCAAAAACAAAACAATCAAAACATCAAAAACAAAATAATCAAGATAAAACAATCAGAACAAAACAAATACATAACTTACATATCCTGTACTCTGTCCTTCTATACCAGTCTTTCTTTCTGATCATCCATTTCTTTTATTTAATATGCTTTTTTTAAACATTTGTTTAAACTTACTAAATGTTGGACATGAATAAATTAACTCAATGATATTTTACAATAGTCCTCACTAATTGTTTTTTGAACATACAAATTCTTCTCAGGTCATGTTGTCTCTCTCTCATTTGAAACAACTTTTGGATACTTTCAGGTACTAATTGATTTTTAACTTTGTACATGATTTGAACCGTTTGAAAGTCGACCAAATCTTAAAATTTTAGAGCCTTTAATTTAATGAAGAGTGGGTTTGTTGGTTCTCTATAAGTGGTTTTGTTTACAGTTCTTATGGCTCTCTTTTGAATGTTAAAAATTGGATTATTATTTGTTTTATATGTATTTCTCCCACTTCCACACAGTGGGTTATATATGAGACTATAAAGGAACAGTAATAGTAGTAATTGACAAATTAAACAACGATGGTCCCAACACTGAGCCCTGGGGAACCTCACAAGTAACCTTCAGTAGTTTTGAGTTACAGTTATTTATTTGTATGCATTGATAACTACTCTCCAGGTAAGTGCTTAACTAAGAGAGTGCTATCCTCTAATTCCATATCTTTGTAATTTATTCAATAATAAGTCATGGTCATCATTATCAAATGTTTTTTTGAGATCCAGGAAAATCCCCACTGCATATTCTTTATTTTCTATTGCAGTTGATATTTCGCTGTTCATATAGTTCATTATGTTTTGTGATAAAGTCTTCTAATCTTTTATAGAATATTTTTTACAGTATTTTAGAGCACTATGAAAGTAAAGAAACAGGTCTGTAGTTAGAGAGTACATGTCTGTCTCCAGCCTTATATATTGGTATGACTTTAGCTGTTTTCATTTAGCTTGGAAATACACCAGTTTGTAGAGACTGATTACAAATATGCGTAAAAGGTTTCACCACACACTCAATAACATTTTTAACCACAGACATATCAATTCCATTCCAGTCTGTAGACTTCTTATTCTTGTTTTAACAATGTCAATAATTTCTTTTTCATCTGTTCCCATTATTAAACATGGATTTATTTACATTAATAGTTTTACTTTCCACATCATCTCTAGTACTAGTCTTTGTAATCTCCTTAGCCAAACCAAGACCAACACTGACAAAGAAGTCATTAAATTCATCTGCAACTAAATCCATATCATTAATAGTTGTATTATTCTTTCTCAGGAAATGATTTGGGTCTCCTGTTGTCCAGTTCCATTTTTAATGATGTCATTCAATACTTTCCATGTGTTTTTAATATTATTTCTGTTGTCCTCCAATAATTTACTGTAATAATCCCTTTTGCTGCCTCTCATACTTCGTCAGTTTGTTTTTATTGTTTTGTATTTCCGTAGTTAGTAAATTTCTGTTTTACTACTTTCTTTACCAGAGGACATTTTTTTCACAGAGAGCAGTTGTTATGGACAAAATGTCTCATAGGCTTCGTTTACATTTTCCACATAGACTTCCAATCTTGTTTCATTAGGTCTTCTTTAAAAGAGTTAATTGCACCTCGTATTTTGTGTCTAACCAGGTTGTAAGTTTTAACGTCCTAGTTGGATCTAATACAGCTCTGACTAACTGCAAAGTGTCATTTATAGTAGTCCACTTACTACTTTCTTATCAGTAACATGAGTAAATATAATATCATTTAGTGTAGCACTGTGTGTTGTTATTCTAGTTGGCTATGTAATTGAGGGATATAGATTCATACTGTACATTGAGTTGTATTGTATTTAGTAATAAGAATAAGAATAATTAAATAATAATTTAACAATGAAATGGTCAACTTTCTAATGCATACAGAGCATACAGTTTAGTTACAGATTGTCCATTTTTGAATACTGTTTTTTAGATTGATTTCCTACCTTTGTGTTTTTTTCCAAATTTACATCATTGTGTAGTGTTATAGTTGTGAGCAGAAAGCATTTCAAAAAACTGCTGCAGTAAGATAAATTCTGACATCTGATATTTAAGAGATGGTATTTCTTTCATGTTGTCAGCTGCTGTGAAATAGTTAGTGAAATGTAAATTTGGTGAGTTTGTTCATTTAAAGGTTGCTGCTGGATATCTGGCTGTCAAATCTCAAAAGGACAGAATTTCCTAAAAATTGTTTGAGAAAAAAAAAATCTTAACTTAAACTACAAGCTTTTTGAGTTTTTAACTGCGTCTAAATCTTTAAATGAGGATTAAGCTCTGGAAACAGGTCACCGTGAGTTAAGACTATTTTTGACATAGGATGTGTATATAATACTACTTCAATGCATCAACAAGCAGGCATTTTCAAAACTGTCTCTGCTCTTTTCATTACCTCGACATTGTAACTGTCATCTACAAAACTGTGCATGACAATATATTCACTGCAATGAATAACACTATTAAACAAGTTTTGACGCTTAGTTGGAAATGTGTGGAAATCAATAGCTTCCTGGAAAGCAAGAAATCAATCATCATGTCACGCTTTGGAAACGTGAAGTTCTTCTGTTCTTGATTTGTGATTAATGGTATAAAATGTGCAAAACCCATAAGTGTAGTTCTTTAAGTTATAGTCAAGATCAAGCAAGCATCAGAATCTAACTTTCTGTGTCTCTGCAGAAACTGTATCGCCTCCAGGGATCCATACTGTGGCTGGACCAGAGGAAGCACATGCTCTTTCCTCAGGCCTGGGACCAGGTGAGACACAAAGTGTATAGACATCACTGTGACACACACACACTGTATGGTCTGCTTCATACAGTATACAGTAGCTGTCCTGTGTCATCATGCTGACACTGTCTGTCTGGTTTATTCTTTTCTGTCTTTGAGTCCATCTGTAGTTTAGCATGCGGTTTTACCACCCTTCTCTATAGTCTCACTTTGATCCAAGTGTTTTGTTGTTCTTGTTTTGTTTTGAATTGATTTGATTTATTTCTGCTTGTGTCTTTCCTCTCAAGGTTATTTTTCTGACAGCACACCTAGCAGAACACCCCACAGAAACTTGCCATTTATTATTTATGCTCTGGAAGTCCTTGTCTCTATGTACGACTATTTGAGCCTCTGAGAAACATCTGTGCCCTCTAAGTAGCCTGTCACACAGTCTGCTCTGTGTACACTTATTGATTCAAGATGTCTGCTGCGGCTGTTAAACAATGCTACGTTCTTTTAACTTAGCTTGTTATCAGGTGGCGGCCAACACTCTGCGTGGGTGTGTGGATGTGTGAGGTTTTGTGTTTGTCTCTCTGTCATGTAACAATGTCTGGGTTATACACATGCATGCAGACACCCAGACAGTGTGTTGTCTGGGTGTGTGAATGAATTTGTGTATCTGCTTGGATGTCTGCATGAGTGTGTGTGAGTGTGAGTGTGTGTGTTTGTGTGACCTCTCTCTCTTCCTGCTACTGAAATGCGGCGGCCCGTCTTGACAGCTAACCTCCAATCACGGCTGCCTCCCTCCAGTGAAATCAAATCTCTCCTTAGTCAGGCTGCTTATTGAATTACGCCTTCACAACACAGGTGTAGTGCCAAGAGAACAGACAACATGGGCCTTAAAGACCACCTCAGGCTGCCTGCTTATACTATTAAAGGTCTCTGTGTTGGTCTTGATTTGATTTACCAAGGGCAGTCAACTCGGCAATCGATTTTGCATTGAGTTACTGTGGATTTCCTCTTTGTGGAATAATGCAACCTCTCTTTGCAAACTGACGCCAGAGGAAAGCTAAGCAGTTAGCGACATATAACGTTAGATTAAAATTTGGCAGCTTCTGAGGAAGATATGTTTTGTTTTTTTAATAAAAGTGTGGGAGGGAGGAAAGATGGTTTGTTTTATTGCTGTATGTGTGTTTATGACTATCCTGGGTTCATTTTGTCCTGCTATTATTGTACTATGAAGGTGATAAAATACATTTTTCACCTTATTCAGCTTCTTCCAGTAAGGGTATGGTGACAAAACACTGTTACATAGCAAACTAAAAAAGAGACTAGAATCTCATCCACTAAACACTGTCCAGAGTACTCCACACACAGAAAAATATGGTCTATATCACTTTCAGTTTAATATGAAGTCTTTAAATGTAGAGCCAATGTACCTGGGAAAATAAAAAGCACTGTAAAGAAAACTTGCACGCACACAGGCAGACCCACTGGCACAGCTAACGTATACAAAGTAAATGACCCACAGCCTGTGAGAGGCAGCCAAGTGAACACAAAACATTATTCTTTATTAAGATGACAACCACTGCAGGTTCACAGCACAGTTGGACTCATTTGTCACAAGTGTTTTCTAGCCATTAAAAGCACAAATGTTGGCTGCGCCGCTGCCTGAACCTTTAGCTAATTGCAGAATACGGACTTCTCAGTCACTTGTACCAACGAGCTTATTTCAGCATCCACCGGCAGCTCGAGCTCTGGTTCTTTAAAGGTTGTCTGTAGGTCAAATGAAGCTTCTGTGAAACGGCTTGTTGAACTATGTAAAACTGTAAATGGTTATTTACTTGTATTTGGAGATTTCCCATTTGAATCCAAAGTGTCTTCATTGGTTTTGACTTACATTTTATAATAGATCAAGACAAAGTAACAAGTGTGACAGTCTGCACATCTGTGATAAGTGATCTCCACCTATATCAACTAGAAAATTAACAAAATTGATCTAATAAACATCAAGCTGTTCCTTTATTACTCTCTAAGACATGTTTTACTCACAGTAGCTCACTTAATTACAGGTATTTCCACTGAAATGGCCTTCATTGTAAATTTACTGAATGAAGCCTACATGCATACGTTTGTGCGTATATGTGTACGCACGTACACACACACCTACACACCATTACTCAGTCTGTCCATGGCAACTTGGTGCTGTTTTCACTGATACAAGCCATGACTATGAGCGGTTGTGTTTTTCTTTGTGAGCACCTGGTCTGTATGCTGCTCTCATTTCCTGTCTGCTTCCCTCACTCCATCATATGTTGTTGTCCTTTGAGTTTTCCATGCTCCTCCGCTGCCCAAATGGGAAATGAGTTTTAAAGCATAGGGATAGAGTTGTAGAAATAAGATCTGTCAGCATTCTGTAGAATTGTAGAAAACAAGTGAAGTCGATGCATATTAATAGATTTTTCCTGAAACAACTCAGACTTCTGGGTACAGCTGTAACGTAGCTCCACCGTCAACGTTCTCCTCCGTACGCTGTTTGGTTTACCGTAATTCCACAATTCCTATTTGGCCTCAGCAGCGCTAAATATCTGATTCTAACATCGTATCTTGAAACTTGTTTTCTTCCGAATACAAGAAAACAACATGGCAGACAAGATTGTTTTGGTCCCTGAGTTTGCAGCTTGGAGGCAGGCCTACAAAAAAGGATGTGCAAATTGTACACAGATTTTGCAGTTACAGGCAGAGAGATATTTCAGTACAGTGAACACAGAGGGAAGTTTAATGTCATTTTATATACATGTACTCCCCACATGAGAACCATAGGGATCAAGTTGTCGAAGTTAATACTTTAAGTTTCTATTAACGCTGCAAATATCTAAAGTGAAGACAATGCTGACCTAGAAATATTTGCAATTCAGTGCATTAATTTGCTTAATTAATGACCCTGCAGGCAAAAATAGTTATCTTTAAATTACAATGGTGATTATTGCAGGATATTAAGGAGCTCAAGGGGCTCTTCAGTTCTCCTGCTTTTTTTTTCTTTTTTTCTCACACTTATTGGCATCTCAAAATAAAAACAAACATTCCTACAATCTAAGTGTTAAAGGAGCTTGTAGAGATATATGCTTTCCCTTGTAACGTGTCCTCTGCTGTAACATTGAGATAGTTTTCCTCTATCAGAGTGGATCTGTGCTGTGTGTCAGTGTCTGAGTCGCCGTGCCTCTGTGTCTTCTGATTAATGACTGTGTCCCTTCTCCTCTGCAGACTGCCGTTCGAGCAAGATGTTGAACAGGGAAACGTGGCCCACTTGGGTGACTGTGACGGTAAGAGGGATTCTCAGTCTGTGTGTGTGTGTGTATGTGTGTGTGTGTGTGTTTGACCACAAGTGTTAAAGCTAGCTAATACTTCTCTTGTCTTTGCCCCAGATCCTTACATAACTTGTGTATCTTCATGATAAACAACGATACATTTAAAGAGAGGAAGAGCCTGTTAGTTTCAGTTTATACGGGAGGAAATCCACAAATAAACACAGAGACAACTCCCAATTCACCTCGATGCTCTGTAGTATCTCACTTCTCCCAGGAGTAACCACCATGATCCAACACGAAGGCGGTCTGCTAGTCTCATTTTGTCTCCGAGCTGGCAAGAAAATCCCTGTGTATGTTTTAGCTAACTTTGTTCCTCTCGCTGTTTACTCTGTCCTTACTTGTATGCTATCTTTGCTTTGGTCTGCTAGGTTTTGTTGCATATACAAGTGGTTAATTATATTCTACTCCAGCTTCAATTCCCCTTGATGTTTCCCTTTTTTCTCTCTCCATATCATTATGAAAATAGAAGTGGTACACAGCAAAGCGAAATCTCTATTCTAGATACACACAGAGGTTTTGGATACTCCCATGACACCCCCTCTCTTTGATCTGAGCGCTAATTCCAATGCGTGCAAATTAATCCTTTGCTTCTGAAAGTTCCCCGAGTTCATGTGCCGTGCTCCCTGAGAAAAGAACAGATAAATATTGCATAATCGGAACCGCGAACAACTCTAATCCTGTTTCAGATGGGCGCCCTGTTTGATGCTGCTCTCTCACTTCAGGTCCTCTGACCACCAAACCACAGGGGATGGCCTCTGTGCTGTAACTGATGGCTGATGCTTACTGTTCGCATTGTGAAGTAAAGCTAGTTATTTGTCTTCATTGAGCCCATATGTAGTGCCTTATAGCACATGTGGGGGACTGCATTCAAGCTGTTGGTCCTGCTTCTGAACAGAAACCCGTGATTCTGTGATTCCTGTGAGTTAAAATATCATATACTAGATGAAAAATCTATCTGTAGATACATTTTTATTTTGCGTTATATCTGCTCCACAAGAACTCCTCTGCAGCAAATACATACAGTTATGCAGGAGGCTTGTAATTAAAACTGCAACTTCTATGATCATTACTCCACTTCTGTACTACACCAGTGGGTGAGAGATGTACATAATTACTCATGCTTAGTGCTAATGGACTGTTCCAGTTCCAGTCCTGGATCCTCTTCTGTACTTGTTATGTCTTGACCTCTGGTGCAAGGTCCGGGAAGTCAGAGAAAGTAATGGCACTGATACTAAAGGTGTAGTCACAGCTTTCCACTCGCTGCACACTGTAGATTTTCACAGCGCGGTTTTTGTGGATGGGTTGTTAGATGTCTACCATCTTTAAAGGAGTACCCCAGTGATTTAACATGTCACTTCCATAAAGGTGGGAGCAGAAACAGACTTTTAATCCCTAGTGAATAAACGAATGAATGAATTTAATTCAAGTGTCATGCCATCTCGTGGCCCATTCCCTATGGGATAATAAGACACCTTTATAAAATATCCGTGTGCAAAAGACTAGTACAAAAGGAAACCACTTCTAGATGTGGGGGTCATGCATCAGTCTTCTTGAGCCCCTATGAAATCACTAAATTACTTGGCAGATCACAAAATTTCCAATACAAAGCACAAATGAAAAGCACACTTGACAAATTAAACGTCACTTGCACAAGCAGAGTAGTGACCCATATCCAAATGAAGAGGCAGCACAGTATACCAGGCCTTATTTGAACTTTTTTTTGTTTGATTAAGTATAAACTTTTTTCAGTAAAATGATCATATTTAATGTCATAATAAGTATGCAAATTTGGTTTACGCCAGATCAGATTTTTTTTTTACCTAGTCATATTTAACCTTGTGAACCTTTAGAGATACAATGTCAGGTTTCTCCAAATACCCTGGGACAAGCGCCAAAAACATTTGATCCTACATTTACCATAATGTACCTCAATAAAGTCAGTCTTTATACTTGACAAAGCTCCCTCCAAAGCAGCTGAAGAAATTATAGAACCGTTTCACAGCCTGTCTAGTATTTGACATGAGTAGTAAATTGACTTTGACGTGTAAAAATTGGTGGAGTGCTCCTTCAAAATGGCCACAAATATAAAGTAGAATGTTAATTTTCAGATTTGTACTCATCAAATAGCTCTGTTACACAGAGACGAAAGTTGTGGCTCTTCACTGGACTGTGCAGCGCCCTGGAGTGTCTGTTCCTCTTGGACCGATGTCATATAAAGATGTACTGTCCCGCTCTCTGGCCCTGCCTTTGAGGAATTTCTGAGCTCCGAGGCATGTTTGCCCGAGCTGAACTCCGTTGACAGAGGTGAACTCTCATGTCTCTAGATGATCGAGAGCTGCCGGGTTGGCATTGCAGGAATGTGAGCCAGCATCTATCTAATGGCTGCCACCAACACTTAAGTCCCTTTCACACATGCACTGCAATCCTGAACTTATCTAGACATTACCCAGAGGAGCTGTATGTGAGAATGCAAATGACTCAATGAGTCGGACCAGACATTAAATGGACTTTATCCTGCCAGCTCCCTTGTACAAAATCCATGTAATGTCCGATTGAGCCCGTGTGTGAATAGAGCAGGTCATTGTCTGGAGAATTCACAGCAAGCAAGTGGGTGTGTTGATGAAGTTTCTATTATATGACTGGCGCAAAAACCAAAACTGCTGCCTGTATATTGCTTTCCACTCTTTCGCTGATTGCAGATATGTCCAAATACATGTAGTATTGTTATCAACGCGAAAACAGTCATCATTACAGATGAATTGGTAGCCTCGTCCACCATCTTCAATGTGCTGTAAACAAAACACTGCGATTTCTGCAGCATACTTTTTCCATCATGTCCTACCTCCTGCACGCTCTATCCAAGCGCCACCCCTTGCCTAAACCAAACGGTGTATTTCCAGTAGGTGAGAACACGTCTGGCATGGACAATCTCCTGTTGTGTGCTACATGTGTGTGAAAGGGCAACTCTGGACAATGTCTGGACCTGATTCTCTGGACATTGTCCGGAGTTCATATGAGAAAACGGCTTTAGACAGCACTTCTTGTAAGGCAAAGATTCTTTCAGCTATCTGCAAACCCAATATTCAGTCAGAGGAAGACAGAGAGGTGCAGCTTCAACGGGCTTGTTATGACAAACTGTCACTGACACCGCTAAGACTTTGAAAACTGTCTGCACACCCTCTCTATATGTGTCTGTCAGCATCTCTCTCCGTGCTCCTCTTTACGTGCCATATTCTCCGTGTACAATGTAAATGTGTATACTTACAAACACACACAGATGCTCACACACAACAGCAAACAAACTCCACAGGGATTTGGATTGGTGAAAAAGACAGAAGGCTTTTGGTTGCTGAATATTTCATATCTCTATATTGGACTCATTCCACCTGTCAGTATCTTGACCCAGCAGATGTGAGGTGAGATATTGTCTGGCCTATCCATCTCTCTTTGGGGAAATTCACCAATCTCATTTTCACCCTCCCTTCGCTTTCTTCTTTCCTCGAGGAAGATTCTCTCTCTGCAGCTGGATGTAAAACCAAATTTTCACTCTCTGGTCTCCAGTCTCGATCAAATTTCATACTGCCTTCAACATTTGATAATCATAAAAATATGACATAATTTAAACATGATTTTTAATGAGAAAATTATGGTTATGTATGAAGTAATGAGTAAGGGTAAAGGGTCACCTAAATCAGGGGTTCTCAACCCGAGGTCTGAGGACCAAAACAGGGACTTGGAACATTAGATACCAGGCTGTGAGGAAACAATATGAAAAAGATACGTAATAATTATATAACATTATAGGCTATTTTTGCAGTAGGTGTATGTATGTACTGTATGTACATGTATATATCTGTATAGAGATAACCAACATAGGCTTCAGAAGTACATTAAACCCATGTGCGGTCACTGCCTGGGTGTTTTTAAACTTAGTAAGAAACCACAATGACATACGGAGCAAATAAAATAAAGTTTCTGTTTCTGTTTATTTTTGGTTTTAGGTTTGCTCACTCTCTCTCTCGCCCCATCTCACTGTATCCTCCTCTGTGAGTACTGATAGGGTGTGGGAAACAATTAAGCTTGGAAATTGTTCCTGGAAAGTTGTACTAGTAACAGTCCTATGACCTAATTGTTCACTTTTGTTTTTACATTTTGGACACTTTGTCACCTGTTGTATATATTTGGACACTCCTTCAAGTGTTTTGAGTCCATATGTGGACATTTTTCCAATGTTATAACATTTTCTCAAGAAAGATGTTGCTGTTAAAATATAGAAATGTGTTATTTTTCAGTGCTGTAAGCCCCACAAAAAAACATTCATCTTCTTTATAATGGTAACAGCAGAAATTTCTGACATCTCCAAACTTGGCCAAATAAAACCCAAACTGTCTGCCTGCTGAGGTACCGCTAAAGGTGAACTGTCTTTTAAGGTTAAAAGACCACAAGAAGCTGCGTTGGTTGGTTGTTGTTTCAGGTACCAGCAAAATGTGAAATACAATACAGGAAGACCAGTTTGAGTTTAAAGGCTTATCAGATGCTGTGCAGTGTTTTGGCATAATAATGGCATAATAATATTATGAGACAGGATTTTACAACTCTGGAAAGTTATCACATCAGCAATTATTTTATCTTTTTTCGGAATGATTGCATGGTAAATATGTTACACGTTACAAAGTAATCTATCAGGAATGAGCACCTTTGTGTATTTGATTGGCCAATGCAGTGCCTTGCTGGAGGACTTTGCATCGCCTTGCGGCAACTTTATTGCAGATGAAGTCAGAGCTCTCTGTGTTTGCTGCGTCAATGGACTAGCTTCATTAAAAAAAAAAAAAAAACGAGGCCTTTTTTTCATACAGATCTCAAGTCAGTCTGAACAGGTATTTAAAATACTAATTTTGGTTAAGCAGCTAAAGTCAGAAAAGGAGCCATAGTCGCAGCTCCTCTGCTGTTCTATAGTGTCTCCTCTCTCCCTCTAGCCTCATCTCTCTCAAGTCGCAGTCAGTGCTACACTGATTTCAGAGCAGCATTGTCGTCAGAGCTCAAAGGGAGATGGATAGACGGCCTTACTTAGAGCCCAGCTAACTGCCTCCCCTTTCTCCTTAGCCAGAGAGAAGCAGTTGCTGGAAGGAGAATCGATTTTCATCTCTCCTCTGGCTGATGGCCGCCGAATAGGTATCAAGGGTGATTCTGCAAGGGGAAAGGAATGGGGGGCTGAGAAGAGTGAGGATGGGGAGGGGATGGCGGGTAAATCAGATCAAGGAAGCAGAGAGCAGAGCAAAAAGAATGAGTAAGGGATTGAGAGATCATAGGAAGAAGGCAAACTTTGAGGATGGAAAGGGTGAAACGGTTCAGGGGATCAGAAGTGTGGAGTCATGAGGGTGAATAAGAAAAGAAGCGGAGTGATGGGAAGAGAGGACAGAAAAAGTGAGGTCATAGAGGGAAAGAAAGGCACGGTGGTGGAGTAATCACATAGGAAACTGAGAGACTGCAGTGAAGGTGGATCAAAGCTGTGACAATGGAGGGAGGTGCAGGGGAAAGAGAGAGAAGTGGCTGTTTTCATGGGTGCTGGGCCAGGCTGGTGTGACAAATGGACTGAGAGTGCCACCGGCGTCTACTGTGTCACAGCGCTGTCACTGGCCTCCTCAGTGGGCTCGTGGCCAAGCTGTAACTCTGTCTCGGTGATGTAAACCACCTGCCTCGTATCCTCTTAATCTTCTCTTTTCGTATATCACAGAGCGGCTGCCCTTCTCTTTACTTTACTCTTGTATCTACATCTTTATCTTGCATCACTCAACTTTTCTTCATTTCTCATAAAAGTGAATTAAATGAGCATAACGTACACCATGGCTAAAAGAATGCCTTTCTTCAATGTCCGAGGATTACAGAGCAAGATCACTTTGATCATAGGCATAAAGAAGTGCAGCTAAGGGTTTCGCCTTGTGGTCCTGCAGTTATTAGAAAACAAAGATCACCCCCCTTCCCCCCCAACACACGCGCACACGCACACACGCACACACGCACACACATCAAATATTAGTATGTAGAGACATGCCGTTCCTCTAAACCCGATGTGATCAAAGCGAAGTTTGGAAGCACAACATCTAATTGAGCCGATGTGTTGTGGGAGGGACACTTTGATGAAAGAGATGAGGTCAGAGAAATATCTGGGTTCAATTACGTGTGTGTGTGTGTGTGTGTGTGTATGCGTATGTCTGTTAGTCTATGTGTTCTACTTTCGTAGACATTGAGAGGGCCAACTTGTTCGGTAATTTTGTGGTTCCAAACAGAGGGGGGTGAAGTGCGGCAGCTGTTCTGGCATGAAACTCTGCATTTCCACCTGTTTAGATGACATTTTATTGCAAACACAAGCACAAAGAGCAAATTTCAAGGGTTTAGTTAACACAAACATACAAACCTTTCCAAAATCACATTAAAAGACGTTCATGTATTTCATGAGTTTCAATTATTTGACTCCTATCAATGTTATTATCTAGAACTGCTTTTAGGATGTACTGTATAAGCCTGTTGCTGTCATACATCTGACACAACCAGGATCTAACAAAATAGACACACAAACTCCTCAGCTTTTCTATCACATCAGACTGATTACATATGTGCATATGTAATACAAACATATCCCCTTTGTACTGCACAGTAACATTATTGGGAGTATATAAGTTGGTGTGCATCTATCAGTTATCTCTGGAAAGTTTTTCTGTTACCAAATCTCCAAGCACCATATTTCCCCCGAAAGAGAAAGTTTATTCCTCTGAGCTCATAAAAGTAGCAAAGCAATATAAATGCAAAAGCAATGCGTAGCGTGACATCTGCCTGTCACTGATCTCTGCTCAGAGATGGAAAATGGCAGTGGCAGAGTTGCTACAACTCTCGCCATGTTGATTATGACAAATAAACAGGTCACCCAGTGTAACAGTACCACTCTTTTGTGTGTTTTTAACCAGACAACAGATCATATGTGTTAGCAGACAGATTCATATTTGACTTTAGTCTCTTGAGGGGAATGGTTAGTTGAAAATATCAAATAAAACAAGCTTGATCCTTTAAAAAGGGACATCATCTGCCATTGGAACTGTATTTTGAGTGCTGAAAAACATATTGGGGTGGTTTGTACCCTCTGTTTAGGGTCTGCACCTCCTGGAGATGTTTCCTGGCCCATTAGGAAACAGTCAGACCTGATGTGATTGGCCATTAGTGAATCCTGCCCTGACTCCACCTGCTGATACAGTATTCCGCTTACTAATAAAATATTTATTTCTGCTTCAGCCTCTTTCTCAGTTTGTACTGTGCTTTGGCAGGATTGTGCACCCCTGGGCTTTAAAAATGCAGAAATTAGTTGGTCACACCCACTTGTATCCAGAATTTTGCACTTGTGATTCTGCTTGCAGAAAAATGGAGCCATTAATGTCTCTGTGTGAGCATTTGTGTGCCCTCTAAATTAGTAGGCTCTTCACAGTGGACAACTCAGTCAGCGTGACAAACTGCAGCTGGATTTGTGCTGGATTTAGTTTAATGATGTTTGAGCAGAACACACTCCGCTGACAAAAATCACCTAACTAACTCTGAACTGCTGGGTTTTTTGTGTGTGTGTGAGCATGTGTGAATGTGTATGTGACAGGTAATATAAACCGTTTCTGTAAACAGCGTAATGAGTCAGATTCGGTTCGGGCGTCGACAGACGGTGTAGGATGTCAGATCCATTTACGGCAGGTTATCACGACGTGTCGATTGGCTGGCTTGAGTTTTTCCAGGTCGTGACCCTTACTGACAGGCAGATCGGTTACAGCATAAACGTAGCCTAAGTGGTCTGTCAAACCTCCAGCTTCTCTCTTTTAATTTGCCATGAGGGTCGATTAACTCTAAAGGAAAAAGATTCTTACATCCAAAATCATTTAGTCGGGACCCCGCAGCCTCAGAAATGCCAAGCGCCTGAATCTTCCAGCAGCAAAAAGCCAAACACGCCCTCATTTTATTTTGCTGTTTGCAGGCCTTTTGGGGGAACAAGTCAAATTGTGTTTGCACAGACAGTTCATCAGCTTAAGTCAACTCTGTTAAACCAGCCATCAAATAGGAGTAAGAGGCGTTGTGCGGGGGTGTCCGTGACGCTCTTGCTGCAGAGAGACTTCCTGCTTCAACACATTCTCTCATTGCTCCAACTCAACACTATTCTCAAATCTCCGTTTCCTCTGTGGCAACGTCTGCTGATAAAAGCAGAGCATGCACGCATCCAAGCCCTCCACCGACACACATTAAACGCTCACACTCACACATACACATTTGCCACCCGTTTTTGCTGTGAACTCACTCAGCCGTAATGACATAGCTAGTGTTGCCACAGTGTAGCTACAGATGGAAGCAATTATGGTGCTGTGAAAATATTTCCTGAAGAAAGGCAGTGTTTTGACTAGTGGAACAGCGGGATGCAATCACTCCGTAATTGAGGTCCACTGAAACATCAATGAGGCGACGGCAGATTGGAGATTCCTTGTTGTGGCGTCATGTTAGAGTGGATGACGATCACCGCAGAGCCAGGAATGACTCTGTCTTTCTCTTTGGTGGTTGTGATGTTCTGAGGAGCTTTGTGCAGGAAAGAAAATTTGTTGCCAAATTTACGGCTGTGGTCTCATCTAATTCCATTCTAATTGCTGCGGTTTGGAGAGGGGCCTGAGTTGAAGCTTAGGAGGGGGGAGCCCATAAAGCCGACACAGTTCTTTGTATTTGCAAGGCAGCTAGTTAAAGCAGAGGGTTTTAAGTCTGCTGATGATAAATGTGTTGCCCTGTAGCTTGAACTCCAACAGAGAGACAGAAACGGACAGGAAACTGTAAAGAAAGAGAGAGGTGGGGGGGGCTTTCGCCACATTAGTTCATTTTTGTTTGATGCAGTCTCCTCTTTCAGACTGTGAGAGGGATCTGTAACCTTGACGCCACAGTTGTCCTTCCTCCTTCCTCCTCTCCTAACTCCCTCTGCTGTCACTCTTGCAAGGCAGACACCAAGGGCAGAGAGAGCGTGAGGGAGACGGAGAATAGACAAGCAGAGATAGAGGAAGTGTGGTGTGTAGCTGTGCATCCCCAGATGCCAGACTGCGCTCTAACTCACACATCTCTCCCACCCCGAGGAGCTTCTGAGAGGCTTGAAGAACAGAGCTGATCCCCTCAGTGAATACTGAGGCTTGGCTGATGAAATATGAGGACTCGTGTGTATGTGGGCATAGCAGAGGAAAAAAGGAAGTGAAATGCTGTATGGTGCGTGTGCAGTTTTCAGTGTAGAGATGAGGAATTTTTTTAGCAAGCTCTAAGGAGATAAGAAGAGCAGCCTCAGCCTTGGCGAGGTGCGAGGACTCCTGAAGGGCTTCAGCTCTTTCATCTGACTTCTTCCCCTGAGTCCTCCCTCTGCTCCTTACATCTCCTTCCACACAGTGGGAGCCTCAGAGGAAGCCATGAAAAACACAGGGCAACTTCTGACCCCTCACCGAGCCACGAATCCTCGCTGATAGATGTGTCTGTGCACATGCGTTCATGATTGCTAACTTTCAAGGACTGGGTGAAGTGAGATTTTAGGTGGTAAGGTTTGTACGCATAAATACAGAATCAACATTTTTTTTTCTTTTTTTTTTTTTTTACAGATTTCCTCCCAAAAAGCACACCAAACTCCTAAGCAAAGCAAATCTGTTTGAACTTATATTCACTCAGATTTCATGTCCCCACACATTCAAAAGTTGTTTTTGTTTCATGCTGCAACATCGCAACTGTTTACAGAATTTGACATTTCAGAAAATGCTTCAGGTTGTAGAAATTTAAGAGAAAAATGGAGAAATGCAATGCAAATGAGCTGCACCAGAGTCCCTCTGAGTAATTAAAAAGAAGATTGACTTTTTAAGTAAACAAATTAAACAGATAAATTCCTGGATTTAACAACATACATTAAAACCAAAAATTAGTATCCATCCTTACAGCATATAAATCAAATCCAAATCCAAAGGTGGCTTTTGTTACAACTAAGGATGCTTTAAACCCTAAATCCATTGCAACAACCAATTCATTTTTTACAGTTTTTACAATTTTACTTAAGTCATTACATATTACACCATTCCAGGTACATAGTATTTGAATTACAGGTGCAGTTTTTAATGTCTGGTATCAGTGCTGCTGATTTTTTTTGTGTTAATCATAAGCATAAGGCCACAACCTTGACAAACTGCAACTGTAGGGCACATTCAAATTACTGAGGTGCTTGATTGCAAAGATGTCAAATACAACTTGACAAATAAATTCAAAACTGCACAAACAAACTACACTAAACATTTTCTGAAATGTTCAGTGATTGTAGTAGATTAAATTAAGGTTAATATTTTGACCAAAACTACACTAAAATTGACTACAATCCAATGACTAAATTGAGAGTACTATGTGTTTTTTGGAAAAAGCCTGAAAGTGTGTGTCCCAAAAACATCAGCAAAATCAGTGTGCGTATGTGTGTGTGTTTGTGCACGATTGAACAAATATATATGGGACTGCATGTGAGTCAGTGTGTGTGTTGAAAATCGACACTTAAAATATTGCACAAGGCAACCCAGAGCCTTTCCACACACACACACACACACACACACACACAACTACACACTGTGACCATGACAATACACACCACCAGTTAAAGCCAAGGTCTCATCTTAGTATCTGCAGAATTTAACACTAGACACTGGAATTTAAGGAATTTGGCTGAACTTACACACACCCACACCCACACACACACACACACACACACACACACAAACCACATAGTGATGGAAAAATAAGGGCCTGTGGCAGGTCTGTGACCAGTGCTGAGTAATAGTTGTCCAGTAGCGTGCGGGCAGGACCTGGAGGTGCTGTGTGATGCCTTAACAGAGAGTCCTGCTGTGTGACATTCAGAGTACTGTAACTACTCTCTGCTCAGACCACTGGGGATTGTTTTTGTGTCTATCATTCAGACAGAAATTGACCATGGTGAGTTCCTCTAACTTCACTGCATCAAACAACACTTTTCCTCCTTTCTGCAACACATCAATAACACTACTGTGCTTTTTTCACACTCACTTTTCACACACGTTTCACTCAGTCACACTCTGTGTCTCAATCTCATTCTCTCTCACTTCATTTATCTATCTCTTCCCTCAACACATTCTCCCCGTTTTCTTTTTCTTTCTCACTTCTCTCACCCTCTATTTTCCTCCCTCTCTCTCTCTCTCTCCCTGTCTGTCAGTCAGACTCTTCCTATCTCTCTCACCCCCGTGGTTTGTTACTGCACCTCGGTATCGATCACCTTAAACTCTCTTCAGTCCAGGTCAGCTGACAGGTGCTGTGAATCTGAGCGATTGTTCAGCTCAGGATGTGGCCTGACCGGCGCGTCCACCTGCGCGGCCTTGGCCCTTGTCACAGCGGAGACGTTTCATTAAGGACGGCCTGTAAATTAACAGAACAGGCGGGCGGCTGAACGAACGGGGTGAGAGCAGTTTCAATCAGCCACCCAGATGGAGTACAGCCTTGACATGAGGCCTGATGGTTTACTCATTCTGTTAAACCTTCAGAAATTTGTTTCAGGAATGAGTCCAACACTTCAGCAAAGGGGGGTGTTAACATAAAAACAAATTGGCATGTGTTTGCAGCTGGTGGGCGTACAGTATAGTGCCGTACATAGCTGATGTGATATATGGATGTAGCATGTGAGAAAGATTAAGTGGAAATCGCCTGGTTCGTGATTTGGGAATGAGAGATATGAACCCTCTGGGCAGATCGTTAGACTAATGCTATGTGGGCCCGCTCTCCAATTTATTGCCTGTGACATGTTTGTGAATATTTATTATTGCTCTCCACAGTGTGCTTTTGGCTTTGCACCTAAAACGAGGATATCAATTACCTAACGAAAGCACAGCCAACACCGTAACCTGTAAGTCATAGGATATGGGGGTAAGGAATGAGTCCTACTGAAAAAACCCATACATGTACATATACGCACACGGACTCTCATACAAGAAAGACTCTGGAAAACAATTTATTTCACCACAGTGTCCACCACAGCTCGGTTGCTTTGTTTGGGTTGGATGCAGCTGAAACTGCTGACAGACTCACCCCTTGTTAAGCTGCCTTTCGCTAAAGGTTGACCAGATTGGGAAAATAAGGACTCCCGATATAATTGACTCCACAAATTCAATGAGAAACATTCCTGACAGCAACACGTGTGCATAGGCTGTAAAAAAAAACATTTATGGGGAACGGAAAAAAAAGTCCTGTAGCTGATTACATGGCAGCAGGAGGGAGTCTGCCCCCCTCTGATGATTTTAACACGTGGCGCTCCCCAAAGCAACTCTAGACTTACCTTGTTTACCCCAAGCAGAGATTTTTCAATAAGCACGGAAAGTGAGGAAGAAACCATGACGAAGAATAGAGTTAAAAATTAAGATAGCTGCTGGGGGAGAGTGAGAGGTGTAAGAGAGAAATGTATAGGCAGCAAGAGAGTCGTGCAGGTATGTAATTATGCAGTCATCATCGCAAACCTTGACTCTGAGCCAGCCAAAAGCCTGATCTGCCCTCGCTAATAGACCTGAATCTATTAACAGCAGGTTTTTTCGTGGAGATTTTATGGAATTTTAATTGCAAACACATGGCTGGTGTGCATAAATGTTTTAACATATTGATCAGTCAGGCACGTCTGACCGGCCCTCAGGAGCCGAAGTTGGGGGAATTTTTTTTATATATATATATATTTTTTATATATATATATATATATATATATATATATATATATATATATATATATATATTTTACCAGGGAGTCGTGCAGAACTCTCCAGCAGCTTTTCTCAGCTGTGCTCTGAAAACACTGTCAGGGACGGACTGTAAATGGTTTTACAATCATCCCGAGAGTAAACAAGGTTTACAAGCTAGCAAGGTAAAGTCCAAGTAAGGAGCCTTACAGCGTTCGTTTTAATTCTTCCTCGGTTTCTTTCCATCCTTGAACACACAGCGGTGTTAGCTCCACAGCTCACAACATGAGGTGTGCTGCATGTTTGTGTGTAACAGAGACAGATGAAGAGTTGGGGGGGAAAATAAGGTGAGATACATACTGTATGTGCTGGAAGAAAAGTAATTTGAGGGGGTAAAAAAGAAAAATAAGAGTAAGTCAGTGGGAAGGAGGAAGATGTGCTAAAAACAAGAGACAAAATAACGGCTGCAGTCTTTCAACAGAGGAAAAGGAGAGGAGGATAATGAGCAAAATCACTGAGCCATGGGTGTAGCAAGTGCACACACTTATTAACACACACACACACACACACATATTCATACATCTATACACACTTATTCACACTACGACGCACATGCTTTGCCACGTGCATCCCTGCCATCACTGTGCGCATAAACACATTAACATGCAGAGAAATGGTGGATTCTGGAGATGAAAGCTCAGATCAGTGGCTGTACGCTGACACAGTCGTAACCTATCAAGCTCAGAAGTGTGCGCTCGTGGCATCGACAGGTCCACCGGGATGCTGTGAAATCTCTTTGTTCTGTTTTGATGTGCTGTGTTTCTAATACATGTATTCCAGCTCTCAAACTGCATAAAAGTTCCCTCGCCTGGCTTTTGATTAAGGAACTTATCGAACTGTAGGCAGCTCCAAATAGTTCCCAGATTAATTAGTTTACATTCAAAGTGGCAAACACTTCCAGTAACAGTAACAACAACAGTGTAGAGCCCAGCGAAACATAATTACCATGAAAAATAATTCCAGTTTATTGTAAACTGGGTCTTGTTTTGATAGTTTTGGTCATCATTTATATCAGTAACAATAAGGTTGTACTTGATATTTTGCCTGGATACACAAATTGCCCATTTGGAGCATAGGCGTAGAGTTGGGTATGGACGATAGGGTCAAGGTGTTGCTGAATCGTCCTTACCAATATTTTTACAGATTTTACCAAAGCTGCACAGCAGGAGCAGAGTTGTGATTAACGATGAATCTGAAGCTATTTATAGTTAAAATGTTTCAAACATCATGGAATTAAAAAGTTCTTCACCCCACAAAACTAAGATCAGTCAGTTGATATTATATTTAGATTTCAGGTGTACAATGTCGTTACTGTTGTTGAAAATGCTCCACAATCAGGACATCAGGTTCTTTTTAAAGAAGAACCAAAGCGTCATTAACAGCTAAGTTTAGCTAATAAGATGTTCTGTTATCAATCCAACAGTTTATTAGTTGCAGGAAACTTGGTTTGTAGCCAAAATCAACAAACTGAAAGAAGGATGGAGCTACAGAGTCTCAGGTGAGATTTGATAATGGTTTACAGCAGATACTTGGATTAAATAGAGCAGTACATTACATACATGTTTTTATGCATTTGTTTTCTTAAATATATATATATATGTTATATTTATTGTGAAAATGTATCATGTCAATTTTAAATATTAATTTTAGTCTCAAAGTTGTGGTAATAAAATGTAAATATCTGTTTTAAAAAAGAGAAAAAAACATGATACAACAAGGATACAAGTCATGTTTAAGGCAAGTTATATTAGCAAATACATCAATATGGTTAACATTTTTCAAGGTTTTTATGTGTTTACTGTATGTGTGGGAGCAAGGAAAAGACTAAAATTAAAACCAAGCCTACGCCCTTCATTTGAAATATGCTCACTTTCAGTTTTACCTCCAAATTCAGTAGTTTAGGTACTTTGGCTCAACCGTCGACTTGTCTGATCATCTGAATGCTGATGTTCATTTGCCTGTCAGACTTCATTGTTCCCAGATTCCAGCACTCTACTTTGATGAGCAGAGTATTATTGTATCCAATAGAAATGATGGCCAAAACTGCAAAACGTAGACCCAAGTTGTAGTTGAGCATAATTATCTTTTGGTTAAAAAAAAAATCATCCTCACTTTCATCTGGTTCTCTCTCTTTATCTCACGCACACATGTTCACAGGCCATTGTCGAAAGCGCCGCCAAACTGTGAACGTGGACCGAGCAGATACACTCTCCTGCCAGTGCTCTAATCAAGGGAAATGTTTAACAACTGACATGGAGCTAGCAGGGCTTTTCATCAATTTCTTTTACTCACCGGCAGAATGGAAGTAGGGAGGGAGGGAGAAATGAGAGCGGAAGACATGAGGGAAAAATCAATCCCCTTAACATGACCACAGCTGTCACATTCGCCATCTAACAGAAACATCACACTGATATTAAATTTGATCGTGCGGGAGCGACCTTGATTTGAAAGAGTGCAAGTTAGAGTTTCTCTACTTCTCTTTTGAATTTTTAAGCCATTACTCCCATCATGCCGCCACCCCTGGTGATCAAAGGAGTGGTGGGTAAAAGAGAGAGATACGAAGAGAGGATTAACAGCTAACAAGAGGATTGGAGGGAGGGAAGGACGATACCGGGGTATGAAAGAACAGATGACAGTGGGTTAGAGACAAAGGAAAACAAATACCAAAGGAAAATTGAAACTACGTGTGAGCTCCTTTGTACTTTGAATGTGACAGTTAACTTGTGCGTACCTATATATATATACACACAAATATCCTATCAGTGTTTCTTTCAACAACAGAGCCGTTCCATCTCCTGTATGACTAAATAGGCCTCTTCTCTCCTCCATACTCTCCTCCTCTTTCTCTCTCTTCTTCACCTCTTTAATCCTCACTTACGCCCTCCTCTCATCTTCTCGCCTCTTCTGTTTCACCTCTCCTCCTCTTTTGTCTCATGTCCTCGTGTCTCCTCACTTCTCCTTCCATGTCTCCTTCCATTTCCTTTCTTTTCCTTAACCTATATAATCCAAACTTCCTCTCCTGTCCTCTCTTCTCCCCTCCTCTCCATCCTCACCTCTCCTCTCCTCTCCATTGTTACGCTGTAATTGGAGCTGGATGCTCCAAGACAAGCAGCTCAGTGTGCGTCAGGCTGACAGGCAGGCCCGTTGGTTTCTATTAAGCTTTAATAAGTGAGCAGGAATTGGAGGAGGAGAGAAGGAGTTGAAGGAAGGAGATAGTGTGCAAGCTGCTGCCTCTACTGTCACCTCTCCGTAGGATGCAGGGAAACCTGTCTGCTGTCACACAAACACACACCTCCAAAACCTTTATCCATCCGCCCTTTCATTTTCATCATCTTTTTCAGCTTATTGCCACTGGCTTAATATTCCCTCTACGTGTAAGAAAGACACATATATGTGCAGAAAAAAGAAGAAACTGTTGACATAATTAACATATTCGAGTGTCCGTCTCAGAGAAAAATACAGTTGAGCAAAATTTGCCTCATTCATTATCGTGAGAGGGATAGTCTCTCTCTGTTCCACAGCCAAAACGTCTGTACACACACACACACATGTCAAGACTTCTACCCCTGCATGAAGATGACAGCAGTATTATTGCACTGTGCAGAATTTAATCTAAAGTGCCACACAGCAAGCCCGGACCACAGTTGAGTTAATGTTGTAGAGAAATATCTACAACCTCCACAGCTGACTATAGCAAGAACAATTCCAGATGTGATGTGTGAGAGAGGAGATTTGCGTTTTTTCCCCCCGTTATGTTGCCGCGTTGCTCTGAATATTCTGTGGTTGCAGCACTTCATTTTTGTTTACAAAGTTATCAAGGCTGCGGTTTACTGAAAAAAAAAAAAAAAATCCAGCCCTGAATCAATTCATTACTCGACTTTTCAGACTCCTCCACAATGCGTGCGTGTGTGGACAAGAGAACATGGCTGTAACCTCCAAATGCCTTTCTTTGTGTCTCATTTGCAGCTCCGCCAGAAACCATCCCATTTATTGAGGAGAGGAGCGATAATGTAATTGAAAGTGGCAGTCACTCCAAACTGAATATTGGTCTGAAACGTGAAAATAAATACAGCAAGAATCAGAGCTAAGTTTAGGCTGCTGTAAAAAGATGCCAACAATGTATTTAGATCTGCCCAAGGAGAAAAGAGCAAATGCCAAAATCAGTATAAACATAGAAGAACATGGGTGCTTAAATGAATACACAAAGACAGTGGTTAGCGTGTGCCCGTGATAACATGAAGGAATGAAAATGAGGAAAGACGTGTCGTGAGATCCGAATTATGAGCTGACATCTGTGTTCAGAGCAATTTCTAGATATTGAGCAATCAAGTTTTTACATCCCGTTGGGCAAAACTAACCTCCTAAATAAACCTTAATACTCGGTTAAATAAACACTTTCAAATGCATAATTCAAGCCACATGGCTTTTTCAGGGGAGTATCAAACCAAAACTTTTCCCATCTTGATTAAAATATCAGATGGGAATTCATTCTTCTAAGATTAATATTCAGAAGCAGTGATGGGTTAATGGAGGAGAAAGATAAAATAAGTAAAAAGGAAATGAGGGAAGAGGAGGTCGTGGCATCAAGCAAACAGAGAAATGAAAAACAAATACGAATCATATTTCGCTTTAAAACCGAACATAATCCCGCTGATAGAATGTGGTTACTCAGGAGGATTTGCCTGATGGTGAGCTGACCTGTCCGTGTCACATAATTAACAGGCTGTAACTAAGGCCTGTGTCCACGTGTATCACTGAGCTTATTGGATTGGTGATAAAGGACTAATTAGTCCTGAAAAGGACATTGATTGACCAACAAGATCAGTTGATTAACGCAGGGTTTCAGTCAATGGAAACAGCTAACTTGTTGAGTGTATGGACTGTCATTGATAGTGTTGAGAACCCATTGACCAAGCTATAAAGTTAAATTGTATTTGGGCCATAGATGAATAGTTCATTTATAATTCTGGACAATTGTTGCCTTGATTCTGTAGAGTGTGTGGCTCACTGTACTGAGGCTATACTGTACAACCTAGCAATGAACTAACTGTCTGAATAAAGACAAGAAAAACACAGACAATCTTCCTCAACTCTTTTTATTAACTATGCATCATTTTTGGGGCCGTACTTAACTTTTAGGTGAGAGTTTTGCTTCTATGATTTGACAAAAAGAGACAGCTTTTCTTTAGGGATGGCAGTGACAGTCCATCACTTTGGTCCAGATGGAAATATCTCAGTCTCATTAATAGATTATTATGAAATTTTGTACAGACATTCATGGTCCCCAGAGGAGGAACCCTACTGACTTTGGTGATCCCCTGGCTTCAGCACCACTATGAGGTTGACATTTGTGGTTTTGAGTGAAGTGTCTCGACAACAATTAGATGGATTTTTATGAAATTTGGCAAATACATTCATATTCCCCCACAGGATGAATTATAATGACTTTGGTGTTCCCTTTTCATCTGCTGCCATCATCAGGTCACAATGTAATTCATCAATTACTTTTGTTCATGACCAAATACGTATAAAACTAATAATATTCCCTTCAGGTTCAACTGTACTCAGTGATTAGCATGCTTTACCTGCTAAACATCAGCATGTTAGTATTGTCACTGAGAACATGCTAGCATGCTGAGGTTAAGTACAACCTCACAGAGCCACCAGTACGACTTTAGACTGTAGACTTTTTTTTCAGTGTTGTATTTGTATTTGTTTATATTCTTGTACTGTGTGTACTACTTTCTACGGTGCACAAGTTCAACTCCCAGCATCTCCTCACGTAAGGAAAGAGCTGTTAAAAACAAAGCCTGTCATTTTTCTTTCATATCCCTGCCATTGTATTTTAAAAGAAGTGTTGTTGTAGAGCTTTTCAAAGGTGACTTTTGTGTATGCGCGTGTGGGCTTGACTCACACAAACCATTATCGAGCCCTATCCCGTTGGTGCAATCAGATATGCTCAAACCTCAGTAAAATCACATGAAACTTGACAGATGGATCGCCCCGTGGGTAAGAGTAGACAATGTCTTTACTGTCTTTTTGGGTGAACTGCCCCTTTAATATGTACAAAAGCACCTCTGGCGCTGCACAGCAGTTCAGTAGTCTCTCACAGACTTAAGCTGCCATTCCCCAAGCTTAATGTCAATGTGTCGAGTAACACTTTATTTTACAAAGCCACAGGCCACATTAATTAACCACCGGGCTGTCTCATACTGGAGCATTTGCACCACAACCAGCAGCACCATTTGTCCCCATTAAAAATGAATTTGTCAGACAATAAAAGTATGTTTGTTTATGTTCACTGTATGTTCATTCCTTCTCCATTATTTGCCCTGCTCCTTCTCTGTGTTGTGGGTAAGTGAGTAAGTGGCTCCCAATGTCTATTAATGACTTCCATTTGTTTTCTGTGAGAAAGGATTTATTTCGCTGTCCTTATGGAGACAGTCCTCCCTCTGCCGCTATCGCTGTTGTAATTTAACAACTATTACTATGTTTGTCTAAGGCCCCAAATGTTCCAGTTTGCTTTAGGCAACCTCTTTCTCTCTCTCTCTCTCTCTCTCTCTCTCTCTCTCTCTCTCTCTCTCCCTCTCTCTCTCTCTGTCCCTCTCTCTCTCTCGCTCTCCCTCTCTCTCTCCGTAACAACCTCCACTTTCCTTCCTCTGCTTTTCTCCAATCTGCTTCCCTTGGCACAATTTCATTGTATTCGTTGGTGTTGGTCCCAGGAGTTCACACAGAAAAAAACAACTTTTCTTCCGGCATTTTCCTAATTGATCCATGGCAGCCTGTTCTGTGGTCTTGCTTTATTCATATCTTCAATAATTCATAAACCGCTCTCTCAGAGGGAGCGCATCTCATGTTCTCACAAAAAATACTAAAATTCATGGTCTTGTCTGCAGATGTGGTACCCTTTATCTATAAACACGGTGCTTTATGTTCATCCTTGCAAAGATTTGGACATACAGATGTAAAAAGGAAAAATATGAGCATATTTATTTGAGCAAAAAGGAGTACAAGTAGTTTTTTTTAATATATTCTCAGTAAGGAAAAAAAGTTCAGTCTTATATACTTTATTTCTACATGAACCAACATTTAATAGGATAATATAGGTGTTAAATATAAGATTAATTGATAGTCGTGTGTCATTTTAAATCAAAATACATGAATGAGAAGTATAACTGATTTTCATGTGATATGTCTGTATGAAAACTTAAAATTAGTACTCAACATTAATGCCAGACTTGGCATCTCTCCCCATAAAGCTAATGTTGTGAAACATGTTAGGGTTGAGAGCTATTCTCAATCAGGAAGACAGTTATTACAGCTATTAAAATCACCATCCACTTTACGTAATGAAGGCAATTAGCCAGAGCTACCTTGCCTGGAAAGCATGTGACCATTCCCACCCACAGAGGGGAAAGAGAAAATAGGCCATTTTGTCTCGCCATTTGTTAACTCCCACATGTTTAATACAGGAAATACTGATGCTTTTTAGATGGTTCTGCCAGTAGGCCTTTTTTTTGTGTGTGATTATATCTCTTTTTTCCTGTGTCTTACTAGGAATGCTTCTCCAAGAGAGTTTCATTGAGGAGCCTGATGGACTGGTGTCTGTAAACCTGCTGGTGGTGTCTGCTGTTTCAGCCTTCGCAACAGGAGCCATCCTCTCTGGCCTGACCGTCTGCTGGATTATGAGTCACCGCCACCGCCATTCCCGTAGCACTGGAGCCAACGGTGCCCGCCGGAAAAGTGACAAAGAGCAGAGCATGCTGGGACAGGGCCGCAGCGGGTCAGTAATGAGCGTAACAAGAACCAGCGGTGGTGAGAGGCGCCGTTCGCAAGCAGACAACCCCTTTGTCACACCCAACGGGTGGCCGAAAGGAGAGATGGACCCAGGATTGCTGCCTACCCCAGAGCAGACCCCACTGCAGCAGAAACGGGCCATGCGTCTCCCAGACACCGACTGGGACCAGAGCCAGACCTTCCTCACTGCTGTGGGGACTCCCTGCCCCAACAACTCTGTCATTTACCTGAGCTCCAAGTTCCTGCACGGAGGTGGAGGGGGAGGAGGGATGGTCCGGATAGAGGACCCAGGAGAAGTTGTGCTGCCCCCGCACACGGAGCGCCAGCGCTACCTGATCTTAGCCACCCAGAGAGGGGAGCACGGTGGCAGCCGTCCCACCGGCACCCTGAGGAACTCAGCGGGAGAATACATCTACCCCGCCACACCACAGGACTCCCCCGACCGACGGAGGGTGGTCTCCGCTCCCACTCCCCACATGGACTATGGGGAGCCTCGCTGGAGTCACGAGGCGCTCAACTACAACAGCAACAATGGGGCGCCCTATCACTCCCAGCGCCAGGGCCTCATCAGGCCAGACATGCACGGGCCCCGAGGGCTGGGAGAACTGGCTGACTTCAGCCATCTTCTAGTGAAGAACATGGGAGAGCGCACCCCCAGTGGCCAGTGAGGTGAAGTACGTGAGCCCTGACTGCAAGCTCTCTCTGAAAACCCATTTCCTCCAACAGTAAACTGGAATAAATTAGCCCCTCAGACTCCGTGTCCCGGTCCAACCTTACCCTGTCTGTCCTCTCTCACTGTCATTCAATGTTCTGACGTCATTCAGCTGACTGAAGAGAGAGACAGAGAGAAAAGAAACAGAGAGAGTTAAAAAAGAGGAGAACACTCTCTCCACGACTCCGTTCCTCGCCTCTTAATCTGAGGTGCACCCCTCTGCTCTGATAGTGGTATGACCCACAGAGCATGACTTTGACACCACAGGACAAACAGTAAGGTAAAGAGAGGGGTGCAAAAGGAAAGGGAATCTTCTCTAAAGGACAGAGTGGAGATTTAAAAAAAAAAAAAATGACAATTTCGCTCACAGCACCAAATGTGAAAGGTCTCCCTCCACCATTTTGTTCACTGTTTTGACACCATGGATCTTCTTTGAGTGTGAAATTTTGTTTCTGCTTTTGTGTTTTTTTGTGCCACTGGCATCCAGCAGACAACAATGTGCTTTACTTTGGATTTCAGATGAGACAATATCAGACTAAAACTGTTGTAGCCGTGCCAGAGGGCAGCGACTCTCACTGAATCATGCAGTGTGTGTATGCGTTAGTATGTATGTGTGTATGCGTGTGTGTGAGTGGCCACAACAACCCCAACAAGTGTCCTGTCTTAACTGTGAAGTATAACTATATAATGAAGGTTCTCTAAGGAGGAAGTTGATGTTAACATTATTTTCCCTTTTTATAAACAATCACAGAGAGACAAACACAGTTTATCATGGGTTTCTTTGAAGCTCCAATCAGACGTTTGGATGGTTTATCAGAGGATAGTGAAGGGTGGAGACTCCCAGTGTGATTTTTTTGTGTGATTTCCAGTACCTCAGACGCAATGCTGGACAGAGCCAAGATGAAATGAAAGAGAGCAATAATAAGGAAGAAACGAGTAAGGGTGAAAATAAAGCCAATTTAATTTGATATTTTATACATCACTGTTTTCTCAGCAAAGTAAACTGAAGCTGAGAGATGTCAGAAAGAGCAAGGTGCTGGGAAAAGGAACAATATCTCCCCTCCATTCTTCCCTCCCTCGCTGCCTCTCAGTATGCCCGGGTCTGTCTGACCTGACCTGAAGCCTCCCCGGGCTCCGCAGTCCATTTGAAGGAGGGAATGTGAGCTGTGGCTGTCTGGCTGTCTGACTGGGCTGTGAGGCCCGGCCGCTTGGGAGCTCCATTCAGCCTCTTCTGCCCGACACTGAGCCTCTTTGTGCCCCAGAAGCAGGGGGAGACTGCGGCAACAAATAGCCGTTAAGAGTCAGGGACCTAGCCCAGCACCACAGCCTAGCAGAATATCAATGAGGAGGATAGCAACTCCATCCGTCATGTGAGATACAACCCAACAGGCACGGGCATCTTATGCTTCACCCACACTGGTGATTCACCGGTTTGCCAGGACAGGGAGGAGCTGAGGGTGAGGCCAGGGTTGGGACACTGCTAACTGTCACAATGGTAATCCCTTGTGGGTTTATCCCTTTCTGTCTGTCTTTCAGTGTGTTTCCCAACAAAAGCGGGATAAAGAAAACAGATGGGCATGGGTATACTTGGGTGTGGAGTTACTCTTTCACTCCGTTGTCTGATCTTTTGATGTTTTCTGTTTTTTGTCTGCTCTCATCCGTTCTTGATTCAAATGTAGATCCAGAGATAGCTTTAGTTCATCTGGGTCATGGTGGTGTTTTGTGTGTGTGTGTGTGTGTGTGTCAGTCTGTCAGCTTGTGTGTGTGTTAAGTCTCTTTGGGTTTGTACCGATGATTGTGTTACTCATATTGAGTGCAAAAAACAGCTTTTATCATTGTTACTCTTCTTCTCACCCTTCTTTTGTTTTCTAACCACGTTTCATTCGCTATTGAGCCATTAATGCTGTGTAGCAACCCTTTGCTTGACATTCACAAATCCATGCTTACAGTGTTACTGCCCTGTGTGGAGGCAGTGCACGCTATACAATAGATTTAAACCATTATGCTGTATACAAAGTGCTGCTAAAAGTGGAGAAGCTAGGCACTGCTTAGCTGAGGGGAATCTAGGGTAGGTGGTAAATACTAACAACACACACACAATACATCTCAATGTATAAAAATAGCTGTACATGGCTGTCGTTTGAAACTTTTCAATACTGGTGCCGATACTTTTCCCTGTAAAACCCTCTTTTCCGTATAAAGGAATAGGTCACCATTTTGGGATTTACATTTATTCTCTGTCTTGATGAGTTTGAGAGTTACATGAGTAGATCGATACCACTCTTATGCTTATAGAGTAAATATGAAGCTACAGCCAGCAGGTAGTTAGCATAGTTTAGCATAAAGATTGAAAACAGCAACAAAAAAAACAGCAACAAAATCAACCTACCAACATCTCTAAAGCTCACTAATAAACACATTATGTTTCGATAACCAAACTGTAAACACATCAAGTTGCAGTTTAACGGGGGTTCATGTGTGGGACTGTTTTTTTTGCCGGACAGCAGAGCTGCCAAGTCTCACACTTTGACCGTGAGACTCATGCAATTGACCACACCACACATACCTTTTCTCACGCTAACTTTTCATCTTCGCTTCCTCCGAAGTTAAATTTGTGATTTTTAAGCGAAGGAACAGCTTCTTTTTTTTTTCTTTCAAGTTCAGACAGGCTGAGGAGCAGAGTGTAACAAGGTTAAGGCAACACTTTTCACAGATTGTCCATGAACGCACCGATCGTCATCTGTTTGAACCCAAAGCATGCAACAACAAATCATTGCAATGCACGTTCTGGTGGAGCTGATAATGTGTTCAGTTCAGTGTGTCTTTAGTGTTTTTGTGTTCAGTTCAGCTTCTGACTGAACTTAGAACTCACCAGAAACTCTGGCCCCAGGACACGCATACATTTTTCATTCAAGTTCATGTCTAAAATTCAGTTTGCGTTCTGTCTGAACACCCATTTATTCTCTGCAAGGACTGCATTTCCCAAAATGTCAAACTATTCCTATACCTTTTCTCCTAAGCACAAGCAGCTTACAAAAACTCACTGCGTGAATAAAATATTGTAAAATTGCCAAAGTTTTTATTCAAATCAAGAACTATATGAGAAATAAAAGTAAACAGGTCTATGAATCTGACCGGACAATCAGCTGTTTTCGATACTCAGTGTTACAGACACATTTCAGTCGGTACCAGAAAGTATTGAGGTTCAATACGCAGTCCTAAATGATATACAGCCAGAGCTAGAGGTGCTGTCTGAAACAAGCCAATGAACGAGATTTATGAAAGCAAGGACAGAGGAGGAGGTCAGGCGGGCGAACATGATGTTACTGCATTACCGACTCTCCACATTAGTAGGCTACAGTGTATTCTTTACACATTCCACCCTGAAACAGGTCATTAGTATTGAGGATACGGAGCCCTGCACCAGCCAGGCCCCTCATCTCTGCCTCTCTTTATCTCTCCCTGTCTTCATCTCTGCCATGGCCTGAGTGCTGGGTGTCTGTGTGCGTGTGTCTGTGTGTGTGTGTGTGTGTGTGTGTGTGTGTGTGTGTGTGTGTGTGTGTGTGTGTGTGTGTGTGTGTGTGTGTGTGTGTGAATGAGGCCTCTCTGTCTCGGCGGGCGTACCCAGCCAGCCGTGTCCTCGCTCTGCATCTCCTCTGGTGTTTCACTAAACATGCTTGATTAGGCAAAGTACATTCCCGACCCTCTAATGGCCTGATGAGCCCCTGAGAAGATTACTACAGACACATCAGCCCTGAGAGGGAGGTGCACGTTCAACCAGCTCTTTACCCCTCCGCTAACCACCAGCCGCACACACACACACACACATACACACACACACACACACACACACACACACAAAGGCCTTTTAACCAAATTCGGGATGCAATTGAATTAAGATCAGAAACAGGGCTCAGGCTTGAAGTAGGCCGACACTGACTGGTTCTAGGAAACGTACTGTACATGATGTTATCTTACTGACTGCGTAATTTGATTACTTTAGTTCAACATTACAGGGCAGCTAAAGAATTCAGGTGTAACCTTGTGGAAGTCTGTTTATTAAAGCCATCATCCTCTCTCTTTCTTACATAAGCCTACTTCATGTCATTCCCGTTCCTCCTCTTTCACCAGCTGTGCTTTGTCATCTTCTTTAAGTCCTTTTATTGTTAAAGATAAACTATGCAGGATTTTCCTAAAAAAATGTATAGACTCATACAAAAGTAATCCCTCTCAATCATCACTTATGACCCACTAGAAGTGTGTGGTGGTGTATTTATCTACAGAAACTCTGCCCTCTGCCTGTATTTTCATATTATTTTGCTGTGTTCAGGACGTTTCTGGGCTTCTACCTTTGGGCAGTGAGTTTGTAGCCTCCATCCAATAACAGCGCGGAGGGTGTGAGGTCGGGACTTGTAGCGTAGCAACCAGGTTACATCGCTGTCTCCGTCTCTCTGCTCTTCTCTGCTCTGCTGTTCTCTGTCCGTGTGTCATGGATGAATAAAGAGCTGCAGGTCTGTGTGTCTGCTTGACCGAGGGCTGAGCTACACACACGCAGAGCAGAGAGGCCACAGCGGACAGGATGAAGCTCTGCATTCACACAAAATCCAGCAATGCAGCACCTTCCTGCAGGGTTGTGTGGAGGTGTGGGCGTGTTTATTTGTGCATTAAAATGTAACTGCTATGAAACAATCAGAAAATAACACTTTATTTCTCTAATTCATGGCTTTGTTCTTGCCAATACTTCACTCTCTAGCTCACTCTACCACCACTGCTCTCTCTGTCTCTTAGTCAGTGAGGAGGGGCCAACCTTTAATATTGTGTGTTCACAAACACCAATCAACAAATCCTGCATAGTATACCTTTAACAGATTCATCTCTCTCTCTCTGCATACACACATGAAATATTTCTAGCTAAAGTTAGCCCGGGCTGCGCTTTCATCCTATTTGTTTGTCGCTATTAAAGGTTAGCTGGTTAATTTAATCAGCCAGAAACAGAAATCAAAGTAATTCACAGAGAAGCAATTGAAATCCCACTTTATTTCACATCAAAACCTTAATGTGTTACAATTTTTTTTAGATGTTTTCAAAGCCTCTCATGCGGTGAATTGCTTTCCTTGCATTGTATTGTGCTGAAAGATGATTTTGTTTGTTTGTTTTTTGTTGTTAAATGTAACACATAGGTATTGCCTCCAGTCCTGCACACATTCTTCCTCTTTACCCTGCACATATAGAAACGCCCGTCCCTCATGACCCAGTCTTTCTGTCTGTGTCCCTATTTATCAGGTTGTGTCTGTGTGCTTGCTGAATAAACCATGCCTTTGTGTGTTGGGGTTGTTTGTGCCGTGTGGCCCAGCGATGCAATGCCCCCCTCCCTTAACCCCCCAGCCAATGACTGCCATCTTGCCCTACAGTGCTCCACTGTATGTGCTCTATGCCCTAGAAAGAGTCCACAAACGGAGGCTAACCTGAATCAATCCACCATGGATGGCACTGGGGAGGTAGCATGAAATGGTAACATGAAAACTGCAGACACTCCCTTCCAAGCCAACTTATGAGAGGAAAAAAAAAGCACAAAAACAAGGCGAAAACAAAATCAACATTTGCATTTTTGTAAAGTTATAGATGTATTTAGTCAGCACTGATCATTTTTGTCATGTTTGTTTTTTCTATCGTTTGTTCATGTGGTAGATATTTGGTTTGAAATTATATGGAATAGTATTGTATATGATTTCAATTTCAATTCTCTGGTGTGCCGGATTTGATGACGACAATGAAGATGAACCCAATGACTATCATGATTATTGTTATATTGACAGTGACAATGAAGCAGTACTGTGAGCAGCACTGAGGTGTTGTGTCCTGTTCGGATGCTGAATCCGAAAGGAAACAGAAGAGGAAGAGGAGGAGGAGGAAGAGGATGAACGAATGAACTCATACAGACTGAGGTTCAAAAAGAGATTCTACTTTTCTCCTGCAGAGTGGAGTCACCTGCTACTGTGAAGGACCCCGCCATCCTGTGGCTCTCACCAGAGGCTGGCTGGCCCACCCCATCGGACAGGCTGTCATCAGATGACAACACATGTCCCTACTACGTGTACATAACCTTGATGCTTACATGTAATTTAAGTGCAGTAGCTGCATGACGACACAGCCTCTGTGTGTGTACAGAAGTAGCGACGTGTGAATTTGTACAGTACATGCAAGTGTGTGTGCTTGTGTCCGCGAAGAAATCTGTCTGTCGTCACACAAAAGCAACACGTGCATGCACCCTCCGACAACTGCACAGCACACACTTACACCACGCACGCACACACACAAACACACATACACACACACACACACACACACACACACATACACTCTCTCTCTCTCCAGCTGTTCACCATTCTCCACATTGTCCTGAGCTCTGCCTGTCACTCCGCATGGAGACTTTGCTCTATGTCAACTTTCTTATTCTAATAAACCACTCAGACATTGAGCTCTAAGTTGTGATCATTGAATACAGTGTGTTTGACTTTCTCTTTAGATTTCATTCATTTATAAACTGTATAATAATAATAATAATATGTAAAACCTGGACCTCAATTATTAATGCAAAGGCAGTATGGGTCCTTTTCACAAAATATTTTATTCTGATATGAATTATATCACTGAGCTGCATTATTATTATTACTTTGAAATTGTATTTTATGCATAGCAGACAAACAGACAAACAAACAGACAGACAAAACCATATCGGTGACTAATTAGTCCTTATTGTTTCCATGAAAAACAAAACAAAAGAACACTCCAAACCAAGTCGAAAGAAATAAGAAAAGAGAGAAAAAACAAGAAAATTACAGTCAGGAGGATCATATTGAAACATCTCTACAGTCAACCCCACAACCTACAGTATTATTTAAAATAGTAACCTAACAACAACAACAAGAGGATGTATAAAATTGTGAAAACAGCTATTGTTATCCTCATTATTATCCTTTAGGAAAAAAGAAAAGAAAAAACAATTCCATAACCATAAAAGGAGGAGGAACCATAACCACTATACCATGAGAACTTGTATCTCCATATTTGGTGATAAACATAGAATGCTCATTTATGGGTTGAGAAATAAACCCACTGCACAATTTAGAAAACGTATTTAGTCATAAAGTTTAAATCAAGTCTGCGTTTATTATTTAATGATAAGTTAACATTGTAAAGATACATATACATGCAACAAGCACTTTATTGTACAAACTAGTACATTCCAATACAACAGCTCTGCCATCAATTATACTTTTACGAAGCTTATACATTTTCAGTTTTTGTTGACATTGTCAGAAATGCTATAATTCTGCTTCATGTTTATTATTGAGGTCATAGTGATGTACTGGAGTGCATCCAAATGTTTTGTCCACCCCATGAGCAGGCAAAATATTAGGAACAGTTTTTGTGGACATTGTCACCTTTCTGACAATGAGTTGGATTATAACTCAAAGCTGAACCGTGAGCAGTTGTTGTAGTACCATCAGTGTTCATTAGAGGGTGCTATTGTTCCATAAAATAGACTGTGACTGTTGTAATAAATACCAAAAGCCTGGAGCAAGACTTCTGCATACTCCGTAAAACAACACAGTCTTTGACAATCATAAAGTAAGCCAATCAGTGAGAGGAGTTGTCAGTTCATATTGCCCGTTGTAAGAAGACATTTACATCAACATACTTTTTCTTGACCCCCCCACCCTCCCCTTTCTCCTCTCCTCTACCTCCCCCCCACCACCTCCTCCACATCCAGCTCTTCATCTCTCTGGGGAGCCTATCAGGCCATTTCACATCTGTCGAGTGGTGGAGGACTGTGAGGACCTGTCAGGGGCTCTCATTCGCTGATGTTTTATGGGACCTGAAGCCCTCCAGTGCTGCAGTACTCGAGAGATAGGAATGGAGGAGGATGGAGGAGGAGGAGGAGGAGGAGGAGGGGGTGTACCACACTGTGTACAGTTCCTCAGGAGCATTTGTGGCATCCTTGCTCACTCTCCCCTGCAGATTTAAGGTGACTGTATGTGCCAGCTTTTGGAAAATTTACAGCTTGTTTACACCCGGTCCATGTCCCATCTGGTCTGTGAAAAAGTATGAAATCCCTCCTCTCTCCATCCCTCCTATCTATCTATCTATCTATCTATCTATCTATCTATCTATCTATCTATCTATCTATCTCCGTCTTCCCCCCTGTCCTTCTCTCCCGCTGGCCCACACACACACACACACACACACACACACACACACACACACACACACACACACACACACACACACACACTCATTATGATGAATCTGATTAATGAAGAGGCTGAAACAGTGCCAGTGGGTACTCTCCTTGATTTGACTCTGTACTCCACAGCTGAGCTCCACATAATGCCAGCTCTCATCCACCTCACCATCTCAATATTTAGACTCCAAATACCTACATTTGCTCAAAAAACTAAGTAAACTCTTGTCATACTTGTTGGTATTCAAAAACAGACTATTTTTTAACACCTAACTGCGTCAAATGCCAGTTTTTAACCTGACCACACAAATATTGTGCTGACATCAGGGTGTTATGTAGTAACATTAACAGAGTAACAGCATCATGAAAAGAGCACCGGAAATGTTATTATGTTAATTTGTTTACTGTGGTTGATGTGAGAAACCTTATAATATAAACATCTCAGCAATAGATTATGAGCTTATTTGACCAGTGTCTGTTCTGGTACTGTTTTTATCTATCTATCTAGCTATCACTCACTCACACAGCCAATGGAGATAATTGTTTTTCTTACATTGCTTTCATATGTTGACTCAACATCTTCGTTGAGTCTCAGCAGAGAGGTGTTGACTCTACTGAGCTGACACCTGTAACATATGCAATGTGCAGAGGAGTATGTTGCTGTATTAGGAGACTAATTTTTCCACAAACACTGTGAAAAAAAAATATTGCAGATGCTTTGCAATAACAATCTTGAACAGCAGAGGGCAGAGTAAGCTGCTGGAAAAAAAAACAACTGATGAGCTGAAACCACTCAAATCTATAAGAGTAAATTTGATTATTACTTTTCTGTCCTTTTGACTCCTCCTGCTTATTTTTACAGCATTGACCAGATCAAATCAAACCAATTTAAAGCACATTTCAAGGTTTTTCAAGAGTATGTCATGAAATGTTTTAAATATTTCAACTATGCTGGGAAGTGACAAGAGAACAGCACAGCAACAAGAGGGAGATAATGAAATAAGGACCGATAAAATGAGAGGGAAAATTCAGTGAATGTTTGATGTGTTGATAACCTCGGCTATGAAATCTAATTTTCCATTTGGTGTGGGACCAGAGAGCCCCCAGGTGGACATGTAGAGACAAGCATGAAGCAGAAGGTAAAGAGTATAGGAGCCATTAGTGCTATAGATTTAAAGGGAGTGACTGTTTCTACGTGTCCTGGAAGACTGTCAGTAATGTTGAGTTTTGTGGATGGAAGCTTTTGTACCAGAGTTTGAGATTTGCAGATAAACATCAGTACAGGTTATGTGATTAGTCATTCTTATTTAGGTTCCTGTGGGGAAACTCCCAGCTGGCCCGTCCACACGGAGGTCACAGTGAGGACAGCTGCCAAACAGCTGGAACAGAACTGAATATTGGGAGATTGAGCCTAATTCTTCCAGCTGATTGGCAGTCACTCAATGTCATACTCCTTTTTTTAATGCATATTTGGAGGTGATCTGGTAATTTGGGAGTTTTTCAAAAGGTCCAGTAGCTTAACTTTGTTCTATCTTCTTGTGTTATCAGTGCCAACTCTGCATTCTTGTCTGTTTCCCGCACAACAACCAACACAATCGCATTAGAGGTTCAGTTGAGTTCAATTCTCTGCAGTAAAATAAGCTTTGTAGTTATCCTCAGCTGACCACAAGTTTAATTCACTTGCTATCTATGAACACAGAAACCCATTGCCAACTTAAGACTGGAATCTCTGCGGTGCAGCTGTCAAGATTGCAAGCCTGCAATGCCCTTTACGTCTTCGTTTTAATCCAAACATGTCTCTCTTCTCTTATTTGGACCGATTTCTATCTGGAGTTTGATAGCTGTGCATCATGAACAATAACCTCAGCAGTGTTACATGATATGCGCATCTTTGAGTTGCAGCAAGAGGCCTAATTACAGTCAGCAACGTGTGTGACTGTGTAGGTGTAATTGGAAAATCATTAGGGTGCGAAAGTAAATGTGTAGGCCTGATTGGCTAGTCAGCTGGGTGCACAGCTGCACCCTATGCAAACAGTGTAGGCAGGACATAACAAACATCTTCATCAACACAAACACCACTGAGGTCTCGGTGATGATGTTTCAGAGGTGTTTTTGTCTCTGCAGGACTCCACACCACTGCAAATACATGCATGAAAAAAGATGCCGCAGGTTTACATACAGTATGTGAGCTCTGAGTAAACCTTCTAGTGCATTATGTTGAGTAATTCTGTGGATATCGTTCACCCTCTGGGCTCAGGTTCATCACACCTCCAAAAACTTTGAGCAAAAAAAATAAGGGAATTAAGACTGAAATGTGTTAGGACACATATATAGAGAGAGATTTGGTAAAAGCTGGAGCTCTGTGAAGTGGAGGTGAAAATAATGGAATGAAACTACAACTACTAAGAGAAAGAGGATCAAAAGAAGAAAAATCAAACACACTGGAAGGTGTGAACAAGAATTAAGTTTTTGATAGATTTGACAGCTCAGCTGCTTCCCACTGCCTGACCTAAAGGAACCCCACTTACCACTACACCTGCCTGCCCATCCGTTCTTCCACCTCATCCTTTCAAGGTCGGCGCATTTCAGCTGTTTTTGAGCGATGACAGCTTTCAGACTTCACACGAAATTGCTGCAGTCTCACCTAATTAGGAGAGTGCTGAAGCAGAGGGCAGAATTATACCAAACTGCTCTTTACTTTGTTCTCTGAGCACAGGTACGCCATTCCCTTGCCTGGTTTATCTTCTGAACATTATGTTTTTCATTTTGTATCAGTTGGTATGGTACATGTCTAGACATGAACACTTGATACTTTGACAGTGATGATAATAAGAGCTGAACAGCTCATAATGAACATTACACTGCAAATTGTGCATGTATGTGACCTGCCTCTGGAAATATATATGATACAAAAAGCAGAAATATCAACAACCATTCCCTTATTTACCTGCAGGTATTAATTTCAAATGTAACTTATCTTTTTTCCTATCATTTTGCTAGACAACTGCGATGAACATCTTATATGGTAAAGGAAATACAGCTGTCTAGTATTTGATGGCCATTTTTTCTTGGTTATGTTGGTTCCAAAGGATTATAACACACTTTTTTCGACTATTATACAGCTCATACAGACAATAATTATAATGAAGATAGTGATGAGATAATGAGACCATTTTCCTCCTAAATGCAGCCATAAATTCATCTTCACCTTCTCAGTCTCCAACTGTGTGATGCTATTTGCAGCAGTTTGATCATCTTTTTATACAGTGCAGTTTTTCCCAAACAGAATAAAATTAGCACCTTTTGACAAAGCAGAGGGGGTTTTGCATATCAAAGTGTCTGTGGCAGCAACACAGTCCCAGAGACTCCAATTTGACAGACAATACTGCATAATGCAAAATTGCCCAAGTAACCCACAGTCTTATATTATATCATTAGCACACAGCAGTTTTTGGGTCAAACAAGGTTTTGTTTTGTTTTGTTAACCAATAAGTCTTGATATTTTTATTAAGTATCACAATTTCTTCTAGAGATCAAAATATAAGGAATATTCATACAGTGATAGTCTTCATCCAGGAGGGTTTTGTTGGTGTTGAAAAGGCAGATTCTGTTAATGCTCGGGTCGCACTGAAAGAAAAATTGTTCACATCTGTCTAAAATTGGCTTTCATATATGTTTGTAGTCATTGAGATCTTGAGGCTTTTCATCACATTCAATCAAATTGTCATTAACAACTGTGAGTTGTGTATCTTGTGTGGCTCGAGAACACACAGAGGGCAGTCCACTTGTAGATGTCAGAGTTTATTGGGGCAGTGGAACAGAAAACAGTTTCATCAGTAAAGGCTCTTGTCCAATTTCGGCTCCCTCTATACCTTCTTCAATGCATGTCCTCATTCTTTCTTTGCCTCTGCACACAAAGGTGTTTACCTGCTTTATGTGATGGCGAAATTACCTCTGCCATTGTCCAGCTGAGCGGGTTGGTGAGGCAACCAGGCGTCTCCATGGAAACTCGGTTCAGGGGTCAGTATATTGCAGATGCTCTTTGCCAAGATGTAAAAATGCTGTAAATTGATGCATCGTGACTAGACTTTGAGTGAATCTGGGTTGTTCATGCTGTACTGTTTCCTCTTCATGTTAAAACTATGTTTCCTGTAAGCAAGTAAAAAATTCAATAATTACATGACCCTAAGACCCACACACAGCCTGAAACCTACTTCTTGTTTGGTTCTCTTCCTGAAACATGTTGTACTTTTGCTTAAAATATTCTTTATTTTCTGTCTCTCTACTTTTTTACCTTCATACTTTTAATCTAATATATGTAATTTTATTGCACTTTTTTTTTTATTTATGTGTTGTTTTGTATCTTTTTGCAAATGTCTTTGGAATATGTCTATGGAATAGTGCTATAAAACTTTGGTCTATATTTCTGATTTCTTGAAATTGTATCAAAGCTACATGCTGAGCTAAAAAGAGGTGAGGAGAAAGAAAAACACACATCACATACATTGTTCTGTGGGTTCAATCAGAGGGTTAGTGTGTGTGTGTGTGTGTGTGTGTGTGTGTGTGTGTGTGTGTGTGTTGGCTATAAATTTGTGTGTAAATGTATGTCAGGCCTGGTCCCGGTGATTAGCTGTGGTACTTCTGTGCTGTAACACAATGAGGGCTGGATTAATTGAAAATTGAGCCTCCTCCAAGCCATTATAGATCATTCGCTGATACGTCTTATCTTGTGCCTTGTCTTACTGCTGTCCACCGACCGCAGCAAGACTGAAAGTGAGACCGACAGCTCTTGATACACAGCACTCTCTCTGTCTCTGACCCGGTCAGCTCGGCCATATCACTCACCTGAAAGTCAGAGAACCATTTCTTGAACAATCAAGGACAGGTTTAGTTCAGACGTAAAGTGTCACAGAAGAATATTTCACATTTTTAATCTGTACATAACTGTGTGGGTTTGATACAAAGAAATTCTATACTTGTTCAGGACTCTGAGACTAGATGTCTTTACTCTAAAACAGAAGCATGTTAGTGTTCTGTATTAGCTTTTAGTCCAAAGTTCACCACCTGCTTCCAACTGACATTCAGAGGAAAGAGCCAGTACAGGACAGCCAGACATTTGGATGTCTGTGAGCACAGGCACAGTAGGTCTTTCTTTCTGTATGTGAAGCTTAAAACAAGGATTTTAAACACCCAGTGTACATACAAAACATGCTCTCACATTTCCAGGTTATGCTTCTTGCAGGGAACCAGCCAAAGCCAGTTAGCTTAGTTTAGCACAAAGACTGGAAACAGGGGGAAACAGCTGGCCTGGTTCTGTCCAAAGGTAACAAAATCTGCCTACTAGCACCTTTAAAGCTAACTAATTAACATGTTATATCTATTTGTTTAATCTGCACAAAAACCAAAGTGTAAAATCAGCACATTGTGCTTTCATGGGGTAGTTATGTGCCAGACTACTTCTTGGCAGGGTGCAGCGACATCCTGGAGCCTTGCAGTCCCCGTGAGGTTACCGAACATGACAGTTGTATTGATCCTCTCGTCTCATCTTCAAGTTGTGTATGTTCATATGTACAGAGTATGTAGGTACAAATTGTAGTGTCTCCATTATCATGTGTCATCACCATCCTGTTCACTCCTCCATTCATCACTGCCCTGTGCTATACAATTAACAGGATGGAGAGGGTCACAGCCTTGTATGGCATGTAAGATGAAGAGGGAAATCTACTCTTGTCCTCTGATAAACACAAAACAGGTTTGAATAGACTTCCCTTCCGTTTGTTTACATCCTTAATCACACAAGGCCTGTTCCTCACATCAACGTGTTCTTCTCTTCTAGCATACTGTAATGGCTTTAGTTGTAATGTAACAACCAAACATTTTGTTAGCTCACTGGTTGTGATCACATAATGATGATCAATACTGTGGGAATAAACATTGGGAAAGTGATCGGGGGAGCATGCATAAATAGCAGCCACTTTCTCAAAATCCAGAAGGCTGCAGATTCAAAAACAATTGGTTTTCTGCAGAATATTAAGAATATGTTTGCTGCTGAGTCCGAGAGCTCTGTTGATAGGCTTGTTTCAACAGATTAAATTATTTGATTACAGCCACTGGTAATTTGATTAGCTCTAGGTGATTTTAGAACTTTCTCCTGATTGCCTCCGTACATGTGCAGTGGATGTGTAACCAAAACATCACCTCATTTCAGCAGCTTTTGTTCAAATACATTGAAAAGGATCCACTTTTTCCTTGTAACCACACCCCTCACCCTGCATGAGAACAATCGGTCTCCATGACAATAGATTAGCAGCTACATGCGTTTGTGCTCATGTGTGGGCGCGTGTTTCTCCCTTGAACTTTGTGTTCAGTGATATAAGACTTCTTACTCTGTAATACCGCAATGAGAAATCAATGGTTTCATCATAATTTTCCTCTGTGATGTTCACAAAGTGACATGGAAGGAATTGATTTTTATCCGACATGCCATTTGTAATTCATTTGTGTACAGAGAAATCTTTTTCATTGAAAAATGTTATGGTAAATTCCAATCATCCTCCCATCCAACTGTGTAAAATGTGTAAAAAAAAAAATAAGTATATAGTAAATAAAAAGTAATATACAATAGTATTTTTGTTTCTCTGATGTGTGTCTGCAAGTTAGTTTTAATTTTTTTTTTTTGATTTATAGTGTTTTTACTTATAAGATTACAAGCCTCTAGGTGCCACCCTCTCTCTCTCCGTCTCTCTCTCTGTCTGTCTCTTTCTGTGACTGTCCATAATCCATTTACTGCTTTTATCTACAGATTGCACAAGTGATCACAAGTTGCAATCACAAGATGTGGAATAATCACAATGTCTGTGAAACAGGACAGGAAAACAGGAATATCTTTGTTTCCTTGTTTGTGCCCTCATTTCTGATTCCGACACGCTGCGCCACATTTCACAAACTCAATTTATTTTCACAAATGGCAGTACAGTCGAGTTACATTAACCAGGTTTTTCGAGTGCGTAAAGACTGTCTTTAACACCGAGGAGACTAAAAAAGAAACAAGATGTGTTAAATTAATAAATTAAGAAAATCCTGATCTAGGTCAGTTGGACTTCCCTAGGACAAAGTGTAATCTATTATTCACAACTTCTAGCACAGTTTGCATCAGGTCAGGCTTGTTAAGGAGTGTTTGCAGATACGCTGTTATTTAATTAGATATCCTGTACACTAAGATAAGATAATAAGTCATGCCTACATTACATTGCAATTAGTAAAGTAAGCAATGCAGTACATACTGTACTGCTTACAGTGCATACAATTCAATTATAGCAGGCAGAAATTTAAAGTAATTCAGTTTTCTAAAGAATGCTATGACTCAGTGGATAATTTACTCATCGACTCAAATGTTTTTTTACATTTTCAAGTATTTAAATATAAACTTGAATCTTTCACAATTTACATTAAAAACATAGCACTCTTCTCACTTTTCCAGTAGAATATCCAGTAGAAGTACTGTGAGTTGCCGTTTTGATTTAGAAACCAGAGGTTAGTGTTTTACAACAAATTTCACACAGTAGTTTTCTGCGGGTTATGGAATTAATCGACTTTGGCTTTTTCTCAGGTAAAATGGAAACTCGGATGAGGAAAAACAATAAAGTGTCACTCTGATCTCATCTCCTGTAATGTCTTTCTATATTGAATCTGGCCAGAGATTAGATTAAAGCTCCTGGGGATCTCTCTGAATATTACTCGGGGGGGGGGGGGGGGGTTATGAGCAGGAAATAATAAATCCACGCTGAAATTCCTCTAGAAATCCAATTTATTCAACTGACAAGCAACTTTACTGTATGTGTTTTTAAATGCCAGTGCTATATCTAATTGATTCAGAAATGAATGTTTGCATTGCTCTATTCACAACTGTATTGAAAGGCGGACCGCATAATTTATACAGTAACCAGATTTGACACATACCAGCAAGCTCTCAATGCAGTTCTTTAAGGCTTGAATCATCCTCTAGAAACTATCGAACTGCACACAGTTGCTGCTCTCCAACTGCCTCTTACAAAAAATGATAAGATTGACACTGCAGGTAATTTCCAGCAGCAATAACAGGCTGTGTGAATACTCCACTGCTGTAGAGGGTGATGGCTTTATAAATGTAAATCCAAAATGTATAGCTGGGCGAGAGGATGACTGGTTAGTGGAGCTGTGCTGTAATTTTCCTCCCAGCCCTGAGCTGTAAGTAGGTCCCCCTCCCTCCCTGTTGTTCACCTCTCTTTCTTTCCCTCTTCCGTTCCCCTCCACCCTTTCCTCACAATTTATTTCCTCTCCTCTCCATTTTCTCTCATATTCAGTTTCAAATCCTCTTGTCTCTCTTATCAGTGATAAAATATATTACGTTGTACTTACCATAAATATATACTGTGTATATATTACCTTACCTATTACATGGGCGGCTGTAGCTCAGGGGGTTGAGATGGCTGTCCATTAATTGAAGTGGGCTTGAGCAAGACATTGAATCCCAAATGCTCCCAATAGGTAGATACTTTGCAAGGCAGCATCAGTGTGTTAATGTGTGATGAGGGTGTCAGAAGTAGGGGTTCTAAGGGGCCACTGGCCCCCTCACTTTATTGCCCTCCTACAAATGCCCCTATATTGCAACACCTATGGTAAAGAGACATTAAAATCATTCCCGTACACTCTAAGGCACACCTGGCATTAACATGCGTCTTGAGCAAGCAGCAAGCTCTGGTTCTGAAAAGTGCAGCCAATGCGGGAGTACCTTAAACCTGAATTCTTTCTAATGGCCAGCAGGGGGCAACTCCACTGGTTGCAAAAAGAAGTCTGATTGTATGGAAGTCTATGAGAAAATAACCCTACTTCCCACTTGATTTATTACTTCAGTAAGCAGTTTCCTGATGAGTTTATGGTCTCAGTTGCTAGATTCAGGTCTTCTTCAATACAGCATGATGTTCATTATATAAATTATGGTCCTATTTAGAGTAAAATAGATGATAAAACACATTGTGATTGACAAGTCGCTACCATGGTGACATAACAGTTACATAAATTATATTTCGTAACCCCATATCAGTATAGGAGTATAGATGAAGCTGTTGCTATTTTAGTGTGTTTTCAGCTCAATAATAAGTTAATTGTAATATTTTGATCACCTTAAGTCTTGTTCAGTGTTTGTTTGTACTAAAAGACCCTCTAAGAAGTCAGCTTTTCAATTTTTTCGGTAAGTACATTTTGTTCTAAGCCTTTTTTTTTGCTAGCCACAATTAACATTAGCATTATCACAGTTCACTATAGACGGTAAATACACCAAGCTAACCAAGCTAGCAGCTAGCATTAGGGTCAGCTCCACCCTCTCGTCCAAATATGGTCACTTCTGACTCCAAAAAATCCAAGATCTAAGTACGCCAGTTTACACCTGACATTAGAATGTGTCTCTATATGCGTCTTGAGTGACCACATGTGATTGGATCTCACTTCCCTGCTCTATATGCAAATAAACATATACATCTTTTCCGTTTGCAAAGACCAAATTTGTTGTTTTTAAGCGGCAGGAAGCAGCAACGCACTTTCTGTGCCTAGTCTGCCGGAAATTAAAAGACGTTTGCAAAGACCTTGGTGTGCGAGCAACAGTAGAGCTTCCAGTAGAGCAGTCCACTTGTGATCAGATCACTCAAGACGCACATAAAATGGGAAGAATATTTTATACTGATTCCAGCCAGGGATCCTTGTTGCATTAATACCCATCTCTCTCTCCCCTTGTTTTCTGTCTACCTCTTCACTGCCCACTGTCCAATAAAGGCAAAAGTGCAAAGAAAAATAATCTAAAATGAAGAAAAGACATGAACCCAGAGGCAGTCGCAATGCATTGCACCAATCACAGTTTAAACCTAATAATTCAAGAAGTTGCTTCAAAGTGCAACATTTTATGTGGTGGTTTATGTGGTCAGTTTAGTTCACAACATACATGAAAAAATCAATAACTCACCAAAACGACTTGCCATCTTTAATACCATCAGCACTGCTTCTCCTGTCACACCCAGTGGCCCTATTACCACTCTGCCCCACTGTCTACAGCAGTTTGGGTGAAATAATCAGAATGGGGGAAACACAGAAGCAAAAGAGCACCAGGGCTACAGGTATTGATGATACAATTCAGTGTTTTCCTTGGATTGAAAGTGTCTCAAACTGTTCTCTTCTGCAAAAGAGGTGGTTCGGGTGCTCCAGTCCACAGACATCACACCAGAGATGTTTCAGTCAGCAGTATAGATGCTCCAGACACACTACACAAATTTGAGGTCCTCCAGCGCATTCCACAGCATATTCGAAGATGCCAAAAGAATGGTCGTTAAGAACCTGGTTCAGGCACTGGCTGTGCCTCCAAAGTGGCATGCTTCATGCTGTTATGATGATGGGGATGCACCTCAGTGGGAAAATCCAGAGGACTACTACAGGGGCCAGTTCTTTGAGGTAATCAACCTGCTCACCTCTGAGCTGACTCGCAGGTTTAACCAACTCTGCATCTGCTGATGAGCATGGAACAGGTACTCCTCACAGCAGTAGACAGTCCCCCAGGATTTGGCAGCATCAGCATCCTCTAAAATGTGGTCGACATGTACACAGGCGATGTTGACATGGAACAACTGTCCACCCAGCTGTCCATGTTTTCAGCAGTTTTGCAGGCACACAAAAAGTTCTGCTGAAAGATCCATCAGTCAGGTGACGAAGGTGGCCACAATCACGGACATGTTGACAGGGACGAGGCATACAATCCCTCTTAAGTGAAGTCGACAGGCTTCTTCGGCTGTGTTTGACGGTGCCCCTGTCAAACACAACACCTGAGTGGAGCTTCTCCAGCCTCCACCAGTTGAAAACCGACGCCTAAATCACCTCCTCTTCTTCCACATCCACAAAGACCTGACCAATGGCCTGGACTTCCAAAAAACGCTCCGCAGCTTCTGCTTTGCCAGTGAGTGAAGGGACATTTACTTCAGCAAAGTCTGGAGATGAATTAACTTTATCAGGCCTACTTAACAGTTCAGCATTGGTGACATGCCCCAGTTCAAATGGCACTATGAACTTTCACAAATGCCATAAGGCTACTTTTTCTTTTCAATATTGTGTTCTTAAGTAATGTAATAGGCTATAGACCAATTCGTAATCCCTGTGAGTAAAGGGAGCCAAAGTGTTGAGGTTTCATGTCAGCACAGTTAGGAAAAAAGAAACAAAGCTATTTCTGTTTGCTTGTTTTTTCCAAGATAAAGTTCGTAGTTAAATACGTTACCTGTCTCTTTTACTTTCCTCACCATCTTTCACAAGATGGTGAGGAAAGTGAAATGACTGTTTCTTAATTGGACGCTTATGCCCATAGGACGCTTATGCCTATTTGGCACACGCAGGCAACCAGCCAGTCAACACACTCATTTTAAAGTTCACATGAATTGGTACTTGTTCATGTGAAGGTTCATGTGAATTTTTTTATTCATGATATCACATTGAAATGACAGGTCCAAAGCATTTCCATTTTGAGTAAAAGCAATTGAGGAGCTCCAAAAGTTTATTTAGGTTATTGTAGGCTATGAATGACATTTTCACAACAGCATGGCAGGTTGATAATTTGCGAAGGTGAAGCAGTAGGAAAGTAATGTTTTTTTCTGATTTACTGTTAAATATGGATTTGGGGTATGGCTGCTTACAACACAAGGACAACGTTAACATTCCTATTGCCTGCTAGCTGTTACTCAGTCGCAGAAGTGTTACTGCTCTGTAAACTCGTAGTTGTGGGTAATTGAACAAAAAAAACTTGTAGCTGTCTAATCTTACAAGCACTAGTTAGCTGCTTTGTGTTTGAAATTACACCGCCACTGTGTGGTGCAAGCAAGCTATAGTTACTCCGCAAAAGTTTAGTGAGAGTCTCAGGTCTGTCTACTGCTACACATACACACACACACACACACACACACACACACACTTTTTGGCCCATGCGCTTCTGAAATGAATCCAGCGCCCCTGCTGTCAGAGTGTGTGTGCATGGGCAAATAAGAGGCATATTACAAAGCGCTTTGGATCACAGCGCTATGTAACATTCGGTCCATTTACCTTCTGTATGCATAACTCCAGCAGCTTTTTTTCTTTGTGCAAACATTATTGTCTGTCATATTACAGGGAATGCACCATTATTTAAAGCTTGTTAAGGTTTGCCTGAGCCCTCTGTTTTCCCCTTCATCTCCTTTACACTCTTAAGGAGAGAAACAGCACTGAGCTGCATTCACTGATTATCTGAACTAAGACTTGTTTCAATTACTCTAAATGTCATGTATCAAATCTTGCTTTCAAAACCAGACTGCATGACCAAGGGCACAAAAACAACCTGTAAAGCCCTGTACCAAGCACTCTCCATCAGAGCATAATAGGAACTACTTTAATTGTGTGTGTTCAACTGATTAATCTGGTTTAGAGAGAATATTAATGCCCAAGTTCCCAAACACACATGAACAGAATCATTATGTTGTCATTATAATCACTGAGCTCTATGAGCTCTCATTTACATCTGATGCAGAGGGGAGCTGTGCCAAAGGGCTGGGCTGATGTCTATTATGTAAGGAGCCCGAGGTGCTTACACACTTCTTATCACCAGAGGTCGTTGTATCGCTGCAGTTGGTTATTATTCACAACAATCCTCACCACATGACTCTAATCAACCCAGGGAGGGAAGAGGGGGGGACATACATAAACAAAGACATGTCTCTCCTGCAGAGAGAAAAGACTGTTTTAAACTGACCAGAGTAACCAAACAAAATAATCTAATAATCTACTGCACCTATTACGCCTAGAGAGACTACATGTTTGTTTTTACTCCAGAGAAGAGAGGAAAAGCATTGACGTACAAGAATATCGTGATTTTACCATGCAAGTTATTGTAAAAATTACTGTAACGTGCACACTTATAAAGTCACCCTTACACTCACACAAGCCATCGAAAAATTGGGTCAATTTAGTTTCATACACAACCTTTAAACTCTAATTAGTTTGTTCATGTAAATATGTATGGAGGTCTAGAATAAATGCAAGTAAAGTGAAACTGTGTTTATGAAAGTGTAAAGAAGATTTCTTTTAAACTGAGCTCAACAACAGAGAGTGACGTCTAATAAAAAGGAGTGGAAAGCATGAGGATAAGTGGATGACTGCAATTTGACTGACATGACCTTGGAGAGCCTCAAGGCGCAAAGATGGAGAAGAAATGAGGGGCTGATGGATGGAGATGGGGTTAGAAGAAGTAGGCCACCAGTCCAGAGGGGAAGAGAATGAAAACTGCAAAATGAGACAGAGAAAGAGAAGTTGGAGGGGATTCAATTAGAGTTAAAAGGATGCTCATTTCACACAAGATTTCATTTCTTACATCTGACATTGGCTGTGTAGTGTTTTCATTCTTATATATGTCTATGTCAGCGCAGGAGAAGAAAAGTTAGAAAGAGACAGAAAAAACGAGGCAGGGGAGAGAGAAAAAGCTTACATGAGTCAACAACTGAAGCTGGACTGAGATTTAGACTGTAAAGTTTGTTTTAAGGCAGCGGTGAGCAAGGGCGTGACAGTGTTCTGGTCTGATTTGTTTAGCGTGTGCCTCCAGCTCATACCTACTCGTGTGTTCATGTATACATGGGTCATGCTTTGGTAAGTAGGTCAGAAACACTTGGCATATCACGCTGATTCATCAGGGATAAGTAAATCCTCAACAGCATGGCGGTGGCCCATATACAACCCACCACGCTCATCTTAATTCACCTTTTAACGACACAATGGAAATTTGGGACACAATGTTCTGTGTATCTTGAATCTTGAATGACCGATTGCACGACTCAATCTCAAGCCTGCAGAGTTAAAAGATTATTTGTGATGTCTAACGGTGCACTTACAAATTTGTTTATGCTACTTCTAGTAATTAGTTAAGGTAGAAAAGCTGTAATAAAATAGATTTATCAGTCTGGATGTTGAGCAGGTGGTCAGACTAAATTGGAGAAGTGAATTAAATTATCAACATTTAAGTAGCAAAGTGTGATTGTATTCATAATTAGCTGAAAGAAAGAAAAATTGCTTCTTGGGCAGGGCTCTATCTTTCAACCTCTCCTTGTGCAGAGATAGAGAGAGAGAGAGAGGAACGGAGAAAGAGAAAGATGGGGGCCCCAGGTCGGCCCTTAACAGCACTTGAGTAATAGACGGTTTGTCAAACACTGATTGCCACAGGCCAAGAATGCAGAGCGGCCATGGGTATAATTTAAAATCTCTCAAGCGCTTTCCCTCGTTTGAGCGCTAGCACCAAAACACATGTCAGTCATTATGAATTCAAAGGCCAACGTTTTCCAAATGTAACACAAGCAGAAGATTGTAGGTGCTCCTTCAGCTCCATCCTGAAAGGTGTGACTGACTGCCGTTACACACACTCAATCTCTTTCTCCAGAGCAGCTGTCAGGAGCAAAAGGATCACTTTTTTCCCCAGACATATACAAACATGCCTGTGTTGCGGCGATTTAGCGTGACATACAAACACATACGCACAAAGACACACACGCATGCACATGTTAATACATATTCAGGTGATTCAGGAGTGGCTCAGAACCAGTCATTAATCTGTGTGGTGTGTTAACTGCGCTTATGGTTGATCAATCAACAATCCACTTCTCTCCTTGCTCAACAGGCTCCAGTTGAAAAACAATCCTCTTGATGTAAACAAGTGTGTGTTTTTTTCCCCGAGTCTACTTCTGTCAGAGGTAAACAAGCGGTCTGTGAAAACCAATCTGGCATGAGAAGAGAACATGGCTGTGTGTGTGTGTGTGTGTGTGTGTGCGTGCGTGTGTGTACAATATGTGCTCACACATTGTGTGTCATGCCACGCGCCTGCCTGTGTGTGAGTCTTTGCTTGCTCATATGTGTACATTTGTGGGTGTTACCTCACCTTCAGGGCTGATGATTCATTACAGACGAACCATGGGGTCGGGGGCCCTGCATGGTTGTTGTCATGGAAGCGAGTATTGGAAACAGCAGATCTCCTTTCAGTATCATCTTCAGATTGTTGGGACATCGACTTGGCTTCCCTGTGTGTGTGTGTGTGTGTGTGTGTGTGTGTGTGTGTGTGTGTGTGTGTGTGTGTGTGCGTGTGTGAGTGTGTGTATTACTTTGTTTCTCTTATTGTTTCTCTTTGTGTATATTACTCTGTATTGCTCTTTTACTCATACTGTTTTTCTGTTTTAGAGATTATTTCTTGTTATTTGTTAGTTTAATTATACATCGATATATATTGATTCATAAAAACAATAAAGAAAACATGTTTTTTGTATCCTAAATCTATGTCCTGACTACTTAATATGCAATACTGTTTTGTTTTTTTGTTTTTTCAGACCAAAAAGCACCATGACTGTTAAAATGGGTGCCTGGTGGACAAACAACTGGTCATGCTCAAGCTCACATGCACAAAAATCTGCAATGAATTTCCACACCATAGCACACACACACACACACACACACACACACACACACACACACACACTCACAAACCAAACACACACACACACACACACACACTGAGACTGGTTTGTAGAGGATGTGTAGTGGGTGTGAAGAGAACGTGTAAAGAAACAGAGACACCTGTGTGACTGATTGTGCTTGATTATATTTAACAAATATCGTGGAAACCCCTCTGAGCTGAAAATACTTCTGTGGATGGTATGTGACGGCCTCATACACTGGACACACACAGATTCATGTGCACACATGTACAGATTTGTTCATATATTCATCATGTATTCACATGAGTGCAATAATGAACAATGACATCATTCTAACAACGTGGTGTAACCATAGAAATGAGGAAAGGATTAGCACTTAATTAGCTATGAAGGGAAGGGTGGGGAAAAAACAGCAGATGGGATGAATGAGATATGAGGTAATGAACTTCCAGGCCTTACAGACAAGCCACACAAATTACTTTTTGGTAATCAAGTCACATTGTGGTTGGAGAACAATATAAAAGCCAGCGACTGTGTCAAGTGTTTCAAGGTGGAAACATTGATTAAGAAGTAGTTTTGCTTGTGCATCACACTGAATACATGATCTCATCTGAGCCTGGATTAGTAATATTATACTGAGAAGATAAATATGAGTCCCAGTAGGCTGCTATCCCTTGTCCAGATCCATTCTTATTTAATATTCCTCTAAGGCTCAACTTTTTATCTCACAGACATAATCTCTGCCATAATCTCTTTTGGGTCCCAGTATTATCTATTAGGCTGTCTAAATTGATGTTTATTCCTCTATCCTTTTATCAAACCCTGTCACAACTCTGCAAATGTTTGCGGTCGCTCCTTCCTGTCATGACTGTCAGATACGATATTATCTAGATGGAAGCAGAGCAATATCGACAGACAACAGGACAAACACTGTGTGCGGAAGCTGCATGGACAGACACATCATGCTAAATGTCAGCTTTAATTGGATGCCAATCATTTAAATATGCCCATCAAGACCAAATAAGCAGTGTGACTCCCAATGACAGGATGTGAGGCTAATGTGTACCTGAGGGTAATAAATTCAGCCATCTCTGGCATCAACAGCTGCTGAGGGAGGACAAATACCAAGTCGAAAATGAACTGAAGGACACTCTGGTTAGCTTCTTGTTTATTTTTATTTAGCTCATTAGAGGCAAGTTCCCCATGTCACATCTAGTTCACCTTGTCACAAACAAAACCTCATTTGTGGTGAAGTTTCAGGTAGGCAGCAGCATTAGTGCACGGCCAGGTTAAAAGTTATTTTGAGTGAGAGCTTTTGTTTATTCAACCACTTACACAGGAGAAAAAAGCCTCTCTACTTTTGCAGTTTTTAGATATGCTAGCGGTTCAAATCTAGGGGTGGCAATGTTGGTTTGTTGGCCTGTCATCCTGTCAGTCTGTCAGTCTGTCAGCCCACCACTTCGGGCTAGACTGCAATATTTGGACAAATTGAGTTATTATAACAAAGGTTCAGGAACAAGACCACGCCTCTATCCCCAAATCAATCACCTGCACCTACCTATATAGGTGTGTCTAACCCCTTTCTCTCGCATTTGTCTCAGTTCTCACAACCATTCATTTGTGCTCTGACTCACAGAAATTACTAGAGTTATCTTGTTTGATTCATTTACCTTTATCATGGAGTATGAGCTGGTTCTCAACCCCTCTGACAGTAACCTGTTTGATGACTGATCTGTGGTCTCTGAATCTTCTCCACCCATAGTTGCCTCCAATCTGTCGCAGCCAGCCACTCAACCTTCACATCTGCACTCCACTATCCATGACCCTTGACAAAGCATTGTCCATAATTCTCCATCCGGTAGTTCCAGTGAGACACCATCTTCACCACCACATCCACACAGAGGCCATAGTCGCCATTGCTGTCCTTTGGAAGAAAGCCGCTCTTCCAGAAGCCCCTTGTCCAAACAGCCGGAATCCCACCGCTCCCCCCACAGCCGCACAGCAGCAAACTCACAGCTCACAGATTTGGCTCCCCCCTGCGCAACTAGACTCTCCAACTGGATAGTTGCCCACCTCCAACATGCAACAACAAACCAACAAAATATCCTATTCCACCAGAACAACATCAAAGCCAGGTTGCTCCAGCTGGCCGCTTGCTTCCGGGTTCCCTACCCAGCGCCACCTGCACATAGCATGCAGATCATCATGCCGCCCACTGCAGTGGAGCAGCAGACTACTTAAGTCCTCGCTGAGGACCAGGTCGTATCTCCCCATGTGCCTGCTCCCTCTGTATTTGATTTGTCTTCATCCCTATGTCCGCAGGCTGCACATCCTACCCCTGCACATGCATCCTTCCATCCCGGCATCCTTTCTTCTTCATTTCCTTCAGCTATAGCTAATGTAGCTCCTTTGGCTCCACCCACTTCTGCAGCTACTTCTTTCTCCTGTCACAGCCACAATAAGCCACAGCACTCCCTCTTCTGGACCTACTCCATCCAGCTTTTTGTACCTCACACAGTCTCCCATTGATTTACATTGACATCATATTGCTAACCAGCTTCATCACTTATGCCTATCCAGTACTTAAATGAGAATAGCCTCCATCCAGGTGTACATTACTTCTTCATCAAACTGCTTTCTGGAGCTCCAGCCACTTCCATTTCTCATCCCCATGTCAATATGCTAATCTAAGGCCTTCGAAAAGCAGAATCTTGACTTTCAACAAAACACTTACCCTTGATGGCAGATCTCCCCACCCATTGCATCCAAATCCTTCACATAGGATACCTATTCCTTCCATTGACCATTTCCTTTAATCAATGTCTCATTGCTACCACTCCCACTACCATTGCTACCACTCCCTCTTCTTGACTCCCAATCATCCCACCATACATGACCCCCGTCCAACCTTTGGTGCCCATTCATCCCCTTGCAATTGACCCCCTTCATCCCTCTCCTTGACCCCCAATCATCCCGTCATACACGACCCCCATCCAACACTTCCTGAATACACTCACCAAAATAAATTAATCATTTTTATACTATACAAATGGTCTTTGTTAGTGAAATGAAATTATTATACAGCTAAGGTTCAGGAACAAGACCATGCCTCTCTCCTTAATTCAATCACCTGTGCCTACTTAGATAGGTGTGTCTAACCCCTTTTTCTCCCATTTGTCTCAGTTTTCATGACCCTCCCCTCAGACCCTGTTCTTCTCCTCTCTATCTCCTCTCTTTATGGGAACCACAGGGGGATGACAAAGCCAAAGCTCATCGTGATGTGCGCTTATCCTGAGTCTTGCTCCCTGGGTTCCTCAATATTCCAGACACATCGTGACCCCCATTCATCCCCTTGCACTCGACCCCCTTCATCCCTTTCCTTGACCCCCAATCATCCGATCGTACATGACCCTCATCCAACCCTCAGCCCCTGTTCATCCCCTTGCAATCGACCCCCAATCATCCCATCGTACACGACCCCCATCCAACCCTTCCTGAATCATCTCTTCAAACCAAATAAACTATTTTTGTACTATGCAAATGGTGTGGTCTTTTTTAGTGAATTACTAGATAGAGTGCCATGAAATGTTGTACAGACATTCATGGTCCCTAAAGGGGACTATAAAGCACTACCATAAAGTTGACATTTTTGTTTTTTTGTGAAATTTCCCTGCAACTATTGAATGAATTCTTATTAAAGGCGACATAAAATGCACATTTCATATTTCCTGGTCTATGTTTTCAATCTGGGACACTATTGGAATATCTTGATTCATGATCCATGATTTACAGTTCAAAAAGCTGCTTATGGTATTTAACTGATACAGACCCTCACTTCAGCCTCCGTCTGAAACATGTCGTTTTAGCTGCCGTCTCTTTAAGGGCCCCCTCCTAAGGACCCCACTCTGTACTGATTGGCCAGCTCTTAGAAGCTGCCCCTCCAGCTTCCACAGGCTGTGGAGGATACATCAACCAGGCCCCCAGGAAGTGCACCAGGCTCTGAAACTAATTTGAAATAGTGGCCAAACCGTATAATTACAACTTCCAGGTCCGTCACGTGCTGCGAACGAGCGTTACAGCCCCAGTGAAATTACTTGTTTTACCATCAGAATTTGATTTATTCAGTCCAGTAACATTTGGAAAGTCTAGAAGAGCCGCACAATTAAATGATTTTATCCTGATTCAAGTGAGCAGAGAGCCAACCTGAAGTTAGTCGGCTTGGCCAGCGTAAGTCTCCAGTATGCATGCTCCCAACGATCATGAAGCGTGAGCAAATCTAATTTCTTTACAGCAGGAAGCCGATTTTTTGGCTTCATGCCATGCGCCACTGAGCAACTGTCATAGGAATGAACCATCTTTGAGTCCGGCATCCAGTTCTTCTTAATACATCCATGACGTCAACAAATAATAGCAGTAGGATTTTACTACTTCTCCTTATTCTTTACTCCAAATGTCAACTTCTAAAATACATCATACATGTTCAAGACGAAATCTGATCTGAGATTTGAGAGTAATCGCAAACAACATATAGAAAAACTTTAGCAATGTCAGCTTGGCAGGTAGAAAAAAACATTACAAATGAAGCATTTAGGGCAGGTTGAAGCCCTGGCTTTTGACTTGCGGGGAGCATTTTTCTACACACTTTAACCTCAAGTTTTGGAACCTTCACCATGTTTAGCATAGATATCCGATATCATAACAGTATATAAATAACAGGAAATCACAAAAAGCATTATATGTCCCCTATAAATTTGGTACAAATATTCATATTCCCCTCACCATGAATTGTTATAACTTTTGTGATCGCCTGACTTTTCATCTTTGATTTGTTCAATACTTTGGATTATGACCATTTACCTGCAAAACAAATGACATTCTCATCAGCCTCACCTGCTTTGTGTTAGGTGCTAATTACCAAATGTTAGCATGCACACTAAACTAAAATTGAACATGGTAAACATTAAACTTACTAAACATCAGCATGTTAGCATGCTGACAGATAGCATTTAGCTCAAAGCATCACTGTGCTTCAGTACAATATCACAAAGCAGCTAGTATGGCTGTTGTTGGTCCTTTGTTGCCTTTAGCTGTGGATGAATGAGAGACAGTATAGCAGACAAAATTGGATCCACCATTGACCAGTAGTGGTATCAATAAATGATGCTAACTCAGATTACAAACTCAGTAATTAGAGATCTCTCACCTTGCTACATAAATTACCGCAGTAATTGGGATTGTGTTAAAACACATTTTAGAATCCAATATTAAAACATTTTAAACAACTAAAAAAAACCAAAAAACTATCCATTTGAGAGAAACAATGACAAACAATATTTATGACTTGGTGTTAGTAGTGGCCTTCAGAATCTCATCTCAGAAACACCAGACAGGACATCCCTCAGGTTGCACACAAGAAGGGAATGATCAGGATCAAGTTTAACTGGAAGAAAAGGATGAAGCACCCTGTAGCTTGGCACACTGACCTATTGATGTGAACCTGTTGCAGGTGAAAGATAGGTACAAACCAGATTACAGCCACACACAGAGTCAGAGTGAAAGAGATTAGTGGGCATTTGAAAGGGGAGAAGTGAGAGGGTTTAGCAGGATGAAGGAGAGGAGAGGAGAGAGGATTATGGAAGCCAGAGCCTGGATCCTAAAATAATCCTCTCAGTATACTCGGCTTTATGCACTGTGGGACAGAGGCCAGTTTGAGCTATTAAACTGTCATTGCATTCATTTTGAATGTGCACACAACATTTCTGAATGTGTGATCATAACCACCACTACCCCTGTTTTTAGAGGTGGAAGCATGTAAACCCTAACACACAAACACATACAATTATACAGCAACAGGCGTTTATTCCATCTGCCTTAATCTGGAAAGCTGGTTGGGAGCTACGTGCTTGTATGCGAAGCTCTAAGCGCCGCCTTCTTTCCATGCTCCATGTTCTAATTTGGGTATTGCCATGGTTACATAAGATTCAGGGTCAGGGGGTCAGTGACGTTGCAGGCGAACACCGGATGGATGTGTGGCTGCTTCATGGCGGCAGGGGGACATGCTGAGCGACATAATATAATCTGAGAAATATGGCAGATGAGGATCAGGAAGGAAACCATCAGACTGACAAAACCACATAAATGGGAGGAAGAGGAAGTTTACAACCGGGAAAAATAATAAAGCAAACGTTCCAGCAGCACTCTTCCCAGCATTGTATTTTTATAAACTATGCATTCAAGAAGAAGCAATACATTATTGCTTTGCATTTACGTTCAAATGTTTTTCTTGGTTTGTTCTGAGCACTTGCAGAAATGGGAGAGGCACGACCTATAGAAAAGTATAGATAAAAAGAAAAAAACCCTGTGTACACAAACATGGAGGAACAATAGAGAGAGGTATGAGCATACTGCAAAGCAAGCATAGGTGGTGCTGAGAGACTGTATGAGCTTTTGATTTAGATATGACTCAGGACAAAAGCGCTCACAGTGGAAAAAGACGAAGAGAAAGAAAGACAGGGGGGAGACTCACCACGCATGCACACTAGAGGAACCAGAGAGGGAGGGGTGTGGAAGCTCTGTGTTGCTCCACTAACCTACTTACCATAATCTCTCTCTTCTCCTCATTTCATAACTGTGCCTAAGTTACATGATACACTCGTCATCTTACCCACGCTTGGAAGTCAATTTTTGTTATTGTAATCATTGTTATTGATGGTTTTGGTTAGTGTCATATGCTATTCTGTGCCAGAACTCGTGGGTGTGTCTGTTCCCGGTCTCATACTCACGCTCACATTTCAAAGGGAAATAATGTCAGTAATCAAGATGTACCCGGTGAACTGTAATAAATTTAAGATAGGTAGATACAGTAGGTGGATTCACTGATTGAGATATTGTGAATCATTTTATTTGATTTGTAATAAACATTTCTGGGTTACAACCTTTTACATTAGTTTTTATGTTGCCTGGTTTCAACATTTCAGGAAATGGGAAATAAAACAAAACACAACACAGCAACCCGCAGTCACACTTAATTCCTCTATCAAGATTAGTGTTTGTTAATCCAGTGATATAATACAGTGAGTTCCTACAGTGTTACATCAAGCTAAAGGAAAACTGAAGACACAATTGTTTATATATTTAATTCATAAAAAACTGTACCACTGCATACATTTGACACAGTATTTTATATCATATGGGGAAACCCTTTATATATAAGGTGTTCCTGTGTCATATTTTCTATTGACAATGACAGAAATGCTGTATGTGAGCAAGCTGAGGAAAGACAAAAAACACCATATATTAGGAATTACAAAAATGTATGCATGCATATTCATTATCTGTGCTCCTTAGGTAAATATCACAATAATATTATAGTGTATCCACGGTATTCACTTACCATATAGTAATGTTAAAATACAAATTTTACAGTGTTGTGGTGCCTTTAATGGCAATTTTGATGAAAACCCCATTATATTACACAATACCCACATATTTTTTAAAAAAAACAAATAGGCTTTATAGCTTTTACAATAATGTTAATCATATCAAATGTAATCATTTCAGTTAAAAAAAAACTAAGAGACTTAGTTTGTAGATAAGTTTGTAGATTCTTGCTTCAGACATAATACACACTAGATCTAAATTAGGCTGTTCATATCTTCTACTTTCAGTTGCATAACTTGATCATAACAAAGCCTAACTGATGTCAGCCGTCAGACTGGTCTCTGCTGATGATTTACTGTGTGTGTGTTGGTAAATGTTGTGTAAGAAAACATTAAAAATACACTGTCTTACTCCTGTCAGTGAATTTCCGATGCAATTATTTATAAACGGGAATTGTGGTTTAAATGAGGACCTTTTCTCTGTAATATTTATCTATTACCTAAAATGTATCATACTTCCTTTTCATATAATGGAACATGAAGGATAAAATTAACTTAAAATAAACGTCGTTCCTGATTATTAAAGAAAAATAATGTTCCTGGAGATAAAAATATGCGCTTGTTGTTATACAATATATAATAGTTCCCACGCTGGGTGAGTGTCGGTCTGAACTGACACACTGCCACACTTTCCCACGCACGCGAGAGCCTCCTTAAAGCGCGCGGAGGGTGGCGCGCGCGTTAGCGCACGGGACACGAGGCGGGCGGACCGCGGGGTGAGGATCATGTGTAGTCCACGCGCCGAAACTAGGTTACTGCGAGCCGCAGAGCAGGAAAGAGCTGGTGGACGAGGAGCTGCTGCTTTATTATTTCATAGGTGTTTTATCACAACAGACCTCTGAGATTGGGGCGTAGCGGACAGAAAGTAAATAACAGAAACGCATCGCTGCTTTCATTTGTTTTTAAGCTCGACTCGTTTGAAGAAAAGGTAGAAAATCCATATGAGGATTTGGTGTTGTGACAGTTTTCAGCTGCTCCGCTTTGGAGCAAGTAAGTGCGCGTCACTGTCAGTGTTTCCTGGCTTCATTTCCACCTGGAGTTTTATGAGTCGAAGAGTTGGTTAAACTGCGCCGCCGACATGAGAGGTGAGTTTGTGGAAAATTATTATCATTATTCATATTTGTTAGATTGTTGTTGTTTTTTAACACAGTCTTGGATTTGCAAATAAGAAACTTTTGAGTCGTGCTTGTGATGAAGGCTGCTTTGAAACCTACCGAAGTCCAAAGTGCGTCGACTGCAGCCGCGCACTGGAATAAACAGATTACCAGATTGCATCACGGAGGGAAATAAAAATAATCTGTTTCTGCTGAACATAAATAATTTGTAAATGTCACAGACCTTGAAAGTTGTTAACATAATAAGCAGAAATGATAGAAGACATGATAGGACATTTTATTAAATTATTATTATTTTAATTATAGGACATACTGCATGTGTTTCTATATGATTACATTTAAGATATCTGTATAAACTGTAAGGGTTTTTTGCACTTATTTCGTGTTGCCTGTGACAAGAAGATATGCGTTGCAGCTGGTTACTTTATTGAGCGACTCCAGTTATGTAAGAGAGAGGGACGGGAGGGAGGGAGGGAGCGGCGCGGAGTGATCCAGAGGCTGTCAGAGCACTCGGAAATCTGCTGGCAGGGATTATTTATGTTGAATAGCTAGTCCTTTTTGCATTTTTTTTTACTCCTTTTTCTTTCTCTGTGTTTCATTTACACTTTAATATCACTTGTGTGTGATTCAATAATTAGTTTTACAGTTCTGCTGTTGCCATTTTGTTAGTCAGAATTTAATGGCCGTGATGTTTAAATGTGTTTTAACGCACTGGTAGTTTGTTTTCTGGTGTTGTGTTGTAGCTGTTATAGTTCATAGTCCAGCGTGTTTTTGTTTTCAGTATCAGCAGTATGGCGGACAGTGAGGGGGGGAGGAGGAGAGAGAGAGGAGGTGCTCCATTGACCTAGTTCTGTCATTGAGGATTACAGCAAGTGTGTGTGTGTGTGTGTGTGTGTGTGTGCGTGTGTGTGTGTGTGTGTGTGTGTGTGTGTGTGTGTGTGTGTGTGTGTGTGTGTGTGCGTGCGCGTTGGGGTGGAGGGGCATGGTCTGTCGTCATTACTGATGAGACAATGTTGATAATTTAAATCAGTCGTCACGGGAGAATAACCATCTTTAAGATACTGTAGATATGAGCTGCAGTCTGATTTGAATACACCTTGCAAGATGCATACTTACAAAAACATTACATAAGAAAACTTCTACATGAAACCTCTGTTACTGAGATTATTTTTTTGAAAATGAATAATAACTCTTTGTATCTGTTTTTACTTTTAGGTGTAAGTCAATGTAACAGTCAAAAATGATTTGTTTTGTAATGTGGTGATGTCAGAGTAATGCACTACTGTGACAAGCAGGATATGGGCACAGCAAGCCCACATTTAACCATGAAGCACAGGAGGGTTCAGTTAAGCTCAGTTTCCTCTGTCAGCTAAGGTTACTTACATCAACCAGAGCGCATGTCAATCCAGTCAAGCACTGCTTGTTAATTTGATTTTGTAGAAAATCATCCCCCATTTTTAAAGGAGACATAAGCAAGACTTGCAACAGAATTTACTACAGGAAAGAAAAACACATACAATAAGTTAGGGTGTGCATTTCACAAGTATTTATAACAAGTATAACTGTCACCTTTATACCTGATAATTGCAATTAACTACACTGTTGATCCTCTTTATCTGGAAGTTATATCTGCACAAACAGGTGAGGCTGGTATGATTTATGAGAAAATAAACAACCGTCAATAAAATACTCATTGCACTGATGGTGTGCAGAACTGATAACAAACAGTAAGACTGCGTTGGAGCTCAGTTAACCCAGGATCAAAGGTATGGTGGCTGTAAAGACGAAAGGCTGCTCTCTGCTCTCCAAGGACACACTGCTGTGCTGAGCTCAGGCTCAAAGCTACTATCTGTTGAGTGTGCAGCCTTGGGGAAGTTCACAGAGAGCTACAATATGTGTCAAGGTGCCCTTTTCTCTCTGACAACTGCGTGCTAAGATTCCATTCCCCTTATCTGAAGTTTCAACTCTTCACCGAGCCTGCATGTTAGTATGCAGGCAAAATGATTGCACAGATCTGTGCCTTTTTGCTTATTATGACTACCTAGAACACAGTGCATTTTGGTGTACACAGTGATTACATAAAATGAATATTTTGCTCTTTAAAATTTGTTTGGGCTCAGAAGTATCTTCAGTCATTTTGATAGGCCATATCTATTTTTTCCAAGTATGCATAAGGATAAGTGACATATAAACACATATAAAGAGATTTTAATTCAAGGCGACTGTGATTGCTGCAGCACAGTCCTAAATTTGTTCCCGTGGTTTGGAGCAGCATGCAAAATTACATGCTGTGAACTGAATTCCTCAGTCTGGTTTTTGCTTGTGTTGCAGAGGCCCACTTGGGTTTGGGCTCGGAGCAACATAAACAGCATGATCAAGTGGATGCACTTTATCTTGTCTGATCAATGGCGGGGGATTACAGAAGCACAGAGTGTGAGGCTTGGTTTCTTGGCAGGTGTAGCATTGTTGTTCAGCATGTGGAAGGTTTTTTTTTTTTAGAAAAATTAGGAAAGGGACAAACTCAATATGTAGAACAGTAAACTTTATGCATGACAAAATTGTTGTAAGGCATAGTTTTTTATCAAGCCACCCAATGTATAGGTTTCTATTGTTAATAGTGGGATAATCCATAGTATAAAACTAAATGTATGCACCGAAAGAACCAGTTTCAGTATCTTCACCTGTTGGTGCTGTCAGCTATACTGTCGCACTCCTTTTTAGGGTGTGTGCTGATGGAAATACTATGAATATTTTGTATTTTCAGATTGTCGGTTGCGTGATGTTTGTCTTTTGTTTGCCTCTTTTTACATAATGTAGACAGCATGGCATTGCTGGCTTCTAATTATAGGCAGTGTACATGTCCTAGTTTTTTAACAGCAGACCTTCTCTTCCTATTTTCGGTTGACACATTTTTGTAAAACACTGTTTTTATTCAGTGTCACTCTACTGCACTTAAAACACTAAAGCCGTGGTTACAGTTAAGAGCGATGTATGATGTAAGCCGCTGTGATGGAGCTGCTGTGCACTAATACCGTTCATTCCATTACTATTGCATCTGCTGAGTAATTACCTAAACCTGCAGTGCATTTTTAAAGAGTTTGGGGTTAGTGTCAGGCCATATTATACTATCTGCATTCTCTAGGTAGGTCAGTGGGAGGAGACAAGAAAAAACAGTCATTACGGTTCATATACAGTAGTTGTATAGAAAACAGGTGGTATTTGAGGCCCTGAATCAGAGCACAGACAGACAGAGGGAATCACTGGATATTTAATAAACCTGTTGGTAACCTTACCTTACAGTAGGTTGCACAATATAGCATAAATGCCATTCCTCCCATCCTGGCCCCAGAAGCCCCTTCCAATGTAGGTTAAGTATACAGTATGTCAGGTAAATGTAAAGTGCCAGGTAAATAGGACCTTGGACTCTGTTTGATTAGCTGGGATGAGAGGACAAAGTCTGCCTGGCTGAGTACTGTTTCAAGGAAAGTGCTGACCAACAGAGACTGACACACTGACTGACACAGAGAACACTTTAAAATCACCACATATGTTTGAATTTAAAGGGAATTAGTGTTACTCCCTATTCAATGAGGGTCCAAAAAATTATAGCATGTTTTTTTTCCACACTTTGGCACGAGAACGCACAAGAAAACTCTTATGAAGTCTATTGAATTACTATTTTTCCATTTACATCATCACTGGATATTGTTTGTTAAAAGTCCAGATGAAAGGGCATTTCAAGAGTATCTAACCTCTGTAGCATAACGTTGGGAGGATTTTGATTTGAATGTTGAAACGTGGGTGTGTCATAATGAATCTTAGCCCTGGCCTGCAAAAGTTGAAGTGTGATTGATGGGTGGATGTCATGATATTATTGGTTGAAAGTGGCTGGTTCAAGCCTCTGTAAGAACATATCATATTTTGTTTTACTGGAGCAAAACATGATTACATTTTGATATAAGAATTACAAAGAAATTCGTTTTTTGTATTTTTTGGGTATATACCGTTAAACAGGTGCACAATATGACCAGGGGTGTGATCTAAAAGGGTTAAAAAGCCATTTTTCATTTCATCTCAATTCCTGGAAATGCTCTAAATAAATTCTGATGAGAATAAAGAAACTGTTGTTCAGACCCATCCTGCAGAGAGTAGACTGTTTTAGCTATCTGAGACCAGTGTAATAACTGTCCTGCACACTGTTATTCACACTAAACAGTGTACACTTCAGGACTATGTTGTGATTTATTTAACATTTATTTGCGAAAAGCCCAGAGTGGTAGAAGGGACCTCTGGCCAGCCAACTGCACCAGAGTAAAAATAGATTTATGGTCTAGCTCAAACACAGCTGAAATTTCACTCAAATACTTGACGTGCTGCAACAAGTTAGGAGCTAATAGCTACGTCTGTTCCCCCTGTTGGAGTTTACTGTACAAGATGTTTTTGGAAATATTTCCAGATGTTTCACAAGTTGTAAAATGTCCACTTTTAACTGGATCATTAACATCTCTCAGCAATCAAACCTTACATTGTTTTCTTTCCAAACCAAAAGGAGGGCTCCACCCTCCTACCTGAATCAGATTTGGTTCCACCTTAAAACCTGCAAGAAACGAGATTGTGTTCCTTGCAAGGGCGCCGCCACAAGCGCCTCCCCATTTGCTGAATGAGAAACTGTGTCAGTGGAGCAGCTCCTGCTCTCTGGGCCCGACTGTACCGCTCAGCTGACTGGCAGGTGAGGCGGCGAGTCACAGACAAAGCTGCCCACTCAGCGGCCAATGGGAGAGCAGGAGGGTGAGGGAGGATCGTCACACCGTTGCCAAGACAACCACCTTTGAATGAGTGTGTTCATGGAATGCGGCCAGACGGCAGTTATATAACAGGCTGAGGGGAGGGGTGAGGCTCCGGAGGGGGAGCGATAAAGGGAGCAATGGAGAAAGGGACTTTTTTTCCATTGCCCTTTATTTATTTATATCCTTCAGTTGCGTTTCGTTGGCCAGCAGGAATTCTACCCAACCAAGACACTCAAATAGCCTATGTCACCTACACTGCACAGAAAGTCTATGTAGAAGGTTTTTTTTTAATCCCAAGTCATGATTTTCAGGGCAGTCACTAACCTCTTTTGCTTTGCTTCAGTGTGTGACGCATATCTCGTCCCACGCACGGTGACTTACAGTATGTGATTGGTTGGTTGTGAGTAGTTTATCAAAGAGCCTTTAGAAAACAGCCATTTTCTGCAGAGCTGTGAATGCCGGTTAAAGCTGTCATTTGCGATTTACAGGTTACCTAATACCCTCTATGACCCAACAAAAGTGGTTTAGAAATTGTTTGGCACTGCCTGCAGCCCAAGCCAAATTAAATTTTGCACACAGTCTACACAGTAAGAGTCACATCTAGTTGTTTTGTGTGTTACCATTGGAGGACTTGAAGAGGTCAGCATGTATGTCTTTATTAACCTGCTAGCATTTTGTTCACTCTGGAGGAGGAGTGACAGAGCGAGGGGAGCTGTGAAACTTTATAACCCCGGGCCTCAGCTAATGCAATTGACCTGCTATTCTGGGCTTGAGGAGGCCCAGCTACTTAGATAAACAACATAATGAAAAGAACAGGCTGTTCCTTGGTAAGAAGGCTCAGACTTCCACAATGAACACAAGGTGTGTAATGTATATACACAGTTTCTTTTGGCAATCACAGGATCCACTGTGTTCTTGACAGTGCTGTAACATTAACCAGAAATGTATCTCATAATTATCAGCTACATTTCAAACCTTGTAATGCACAGCTGACATTTAACTGTCATGAAATAACCTGAATTTCTTGTGAGAAAATTCAGGTGAGTCTACCTGCATTGAGAACTGAATGCAAGATGATGGTTGCCTTGCTTGAGTTCAATTTTAGTTAAAGAATCAGGGCTGTCTAGAGTAAATATTGATTTATTATAGGCTGTACACTTCATTTGATATGACTGAGGTCTGTTATTGACAATAACTGTAGTCAGCATGATAGGCCTGAAAAGCAAATGTTGAATGTTCTTGTAACTGGCACAGAAAATGTTTCAGTGTAACAATGCTGCTGGACGGTGGCCAAATTTATGATAACTTGTTACCTTCAGGCTGTGTTTTCTGTATATGTTTATGTTGATATGTAGATGGATTTTGAGTCCGTTGTCCCAAAAGACAGAAATACAGTTTTGAGACTGTCAATATGCGGTACCAGCAAACATCATAATGTCACATTCTTTCTCAGTCAATCCCTATATTTATTTGTTTCTACGCAATTAACTACAGAACTTTGGTATTCTGCATTTGACGTCAAACCCGGCTGATTTCCACAGCTTTTGTATATTTTTAATGAGTATATTTGACCGTTTCACTGATTTTTTGTCTTTTCTCTCTCCAGCTCAAATAGAGGTGATTCCCTGTAAGATCTGTGGGGACAAATCATCAGGTATTCACTATGGTGTCATCACCTGTGAAGGCTGCAAGGTGAGCTGTCAGTTATATCTATTGTCAGTTGTTATTAAGAGATACCAAGGTATCATTAGTCTCATTCTACCTAGTCTAATAAAAACATGTTTTTTTATGATCTACAACACCCAACTAGAATTGAGATGCTCATATTGTTTACCATTGATGTGTGTGTGTGTTTGTACGTAGGGTTTCTTTCGACGCAGCCAGCAGAACAATGCTATGTACTCCTGCTCACGACAGAGGAACTGTCTAATTGACCGGACCAACCGTAACCGCTGTCAGCACTGCAGACTGCAGAAGTGTCTAGCTCTGGGCATGAGCCGTGATGGTAAGTTCAGTTACTCGATCTATATTTAATTAACTCAGAGTTTCCACCTCCTGTTTTTTGCCCGTCAGGATGAATGAGTCACAGAGGTTGACTTAAACCATACCTCCTTGAATCTTAATTTATTTTCTTTATGCCCTCCTAGCGGTGAAGTTTGGTCGCATGTCCAAAAAGCAGCGTGACAGCCTGTATGCAGAGGTCCAGAAACACCAGCAGTCCCAGGAGTGTGCGGGGGTCGGTGCCCGGGAGGAGAATAGTGACGTGGTCGACCATGGCCGTACCTACAGAAGAGGCTCTAGCACCGCACTCAGTGATCTGGATGACATTACCACACTGCCGGAAGGCCTGCTTTTCGACCTGCTGCTCACCCCAGAGGATGCAGGTGGAGAGTACTGTAACCTGGACATGCTGGCCGGCAGCGGAGGCAGCAGCTCATCCTCCCAGAGTTCACCAGAACAGACCAACTTGGATTTTGTAGACGGCAACCACAGCATCAAGCACGAGTACCAGCTGTTGCACGACTCTGGACTCTTCTCACATGCCATCCTCAACCCACTGCCTGAGGGCTGCTCCCTGCTTGAGCTAGGTCAGTATAAATCCTGTAATGCTTAACTATGTCTGCTATTGCTGCTGTGTTTTTGAAACTTAAATCCATTTTAAATATAACAATAATCCCATAACATACTATAAAGAAATAAAATCTAATCAATTCAAACTTTCTCTCTGCTCAGAGCATATAACCCAGAGTGTGGTGAAGTCCCACATTGAGACGAGCCAGTACAGCACAGAGGAGCTGAAGAGAGTGGCATGGACCTTGTATAGCCCAGAAGAGACCCGTTCGTACCAGACCAAGGTATATGTGACATTCGGTTATTACAATTTAATATTGTATTGCAAGTTTGTGACAGTCCACACTTGAAGACAATGGAGATTGTTCAAGAAAAAATCTGTTTAAAAGGTCCGCTGTGTACCAGGATGTGTGAAATTGTTCATGTTAGCTGTACTATGAACCGTCCCTTACTGTTTAAAAAAAACTGTAGTAGTCACACATAAAACGTGTTTCCTATCACTTAATTTTGGCTCCTTGTGCTCTGTTGTTCTGTCGCACCTTGTACAAAAAAAAACCTGTAAAACTTCTGGAAAAATATTTCCTAAAACAAATGTAAGAGCTTCCTACATATCAACATAGTGCATTCTTACAGTGGAGTTTATAAATCCAAACATTTTTATCACACATTTCCCTCTTGGCTTCTGTCTCACTGCTCAACGTTGCAGACCATAGCTTGGTACATCCTTGGATGTATGATAATCACATAGTTAACAGAAAAAAAACTGGAGACAACTTGCATTATACTTCTCAGGTTTTTCAATTCTCATAAAAGCCTCTCTCTCTCTCTTGCTTTTTCTTTCAGTCAGCGGAGGTGATGTGGCAACAGTGTGCTATGCACATCACCAATGCAATCCAGTATGTGGTGGAGTTTGCCAAGCGCATCTCTGGCTTCATGGACCTCTGTCAGAATGATCAGATTATCCTCCTCAAAGCAGGTCAGTGCATGACACCAGTAAACATACACTCTGTTGGCAAAAGCCAGTTGTACACATTATGTTTAATGTAACAGTCAGGAGCTGCGCCTCCAGCAAGACAGCTACCCTGCTGTGTGCATGTTTACTACTTGGCAAGCTTTCTTTTGTTATGACAGTGATTGCTGTTGTCATATGAAAGTGCATGCACAGTATATTACCCCCAAGTGGTAGCTGTCTTCACAGAGGTCAAACATCACATGCATACAGAGTGACTTGAAAAGGTGCATGGTTGTTCTGCTTCTGAAGAATAGTGGGCCTTGTTTTAATTATGTAGCCTTCTTTCATGCTGCTTTCTTTGATCATCATATTACAAAGTGTCTCTAACAAGCTTATGTGTGATCTACTTCCTTAAGTATTTGAAACTTGAAGTTGATTTATTGTTTGCAGTGACAACCAAAACAAGTAAATCAAAAAAATAGATGTTAGAAAGGTTTTGAGTGGCATCCAAGATATTTGCCTTCCTCATTGTATTTGTGAGAATGAAAGAAGGAAAAGCGCATGTGGGGTTTTCTCTTGAGGCGTTTAGATGTTTCAATCAGATATCTTGATTATCTGTAAAATGTGTGAGAAATTTCCACACCCATACATGATCTGCTAAACCTGATTAATACCTGAAGGGTAGAGACAAACAATAGGGTTGTGAATGTACACTGTGCCAATTAAAAACATAAAGTGTGTCAATTCCACAACAACACATAATCAACCTTGGCAATACTTATATTTCTGGATAAAAACAACCAAGACGCACGCCAACATTTTCTATCTCATGTATGAAGCAGTGACTTACAAACATTGTGCACTGTCTAACTTGATTACAGTAATTACATGCTTTGTTGTACAGGTGACAATTTCCCTGCCAGTCATAGTTTTCCCAGTAGATGACATGAAATGACCTTGTCAATACAGAATGTTTTACTTTATATTAAGACAGGGCAGAAAGACAGAAGAACTACTCTGCAGATCATGTCACTGGTAGTTTCAGTTATTTGTCTCTGCTTCCATCATCAAGGGAAATTTCAAGGGAAAGGCATTTTTTTTCAGAAGACAATGTCTGTGTGCACTGTGTGCTTGTCAATGTGCCTGATAGACATTATTCAATTGGATATTTTGTAAAGTGTCCTGGCACTTTTTCCTTTATTCCTACTTAAATATTCAGCCTATAGGCAATTCTTTGAATGTATATATGTTGCTAATCTTTTCTTTGAATTTTTTTTGTGTGTGTTCACAGGCTGCATGGATGTTCTTCTGATCCGTATGTGTCGGGCATATAACCCCATCAATAATACATTGCTCTTTGATGGAAAGTTTTCCACTGCTCAGCTTTTCAAAGCTCTTGGTGAGTCAACACATTGAATATCTCCATCTCTCTCTCTGTCTCTGGCTTTTAGGCCAACTTTTTTTTATCTGTTTCTTCAGTGTCAAAATCGTGGCAGTCATTAGTTTCTATTTTGGTGTTGACTTTCTTTTTTCTCCTTCTCCTTGCCCCTAGGCTGTGATGACCTTGTGAATGCAGTGTTTGACTTAGCTAAAAGCCTGAGTCGTCTACAGATGTCTGAGGAAGAGATGGCTCTCTTCAGCGCTGCTGTGCTTCTCTCACCAGGTGAGATTATATTTCTCTAACTACAATAATTTATCCTTAACCAAAAAGACATTTATGAAGTGGAAAGTTCTGTATCTGACTTCCTGCTCATTCTGATATTTACACTGAAGTGTAATGGAGGAAAAATTAGAAATTAAGCTGTAGTGGCCACCTCATGTCACACATTAGGTCCATGAGAAGCAGTTGGCTTGTAGTTTAAAACTGTAAAGATTAAAATTTACCAGCACTGCTAAAGGTTGCAGCACAAGTTTGCTGGATCAGTGCATCTCGTGCCAGGGAACAGCATAATTAGGGCTTATCACAATTAGATATTGCGTTGTTGTCTGTTTACCAGCTACGGTTTATAAAACACAGACGTCATCAACTTTTATCACAGGTCAACACAGTAACAGAGGATGATCACATAAAAATTCAGATATTCATGTTTATCTCATCACTGGTAACCTGTAGTTTTGATAGCATACTGTACACTCCATTATTCAGGTTGCATTATCGATCCATCTATGTAAAAAAAAGGTTCTTTTAGAGAATCAAAATTCAGTATCTATAAACTGCATTTTATTTCACCAGCTAGCCTGTGTATGCTCTCCTGTTGACCCCCAAATTACAGAGAAGAAGAATTGTTTGTTTGAATAGTTATACCACACCTACACCAGCAATGCCGCACCCATGGCGAGAGTATAATACTGGCACTGGCAGGATATTGCTTTAGTTCCAGTATAAATCTCAGAGAAAACATTGTGCTGATTTAGTTCTAACTTGCCATCACTCTCTCCCTCAGACCGACCCTGGCTGACAGATGTCCACAAGATACAGAAGTTGCAGGAGAAGGTCTACGTGGCTCTGCAGCGCTGCCTACAAAAACATGGCGCATCAGAAGAGAAACTAGCTAAGGTAAAATGTCTGCTGCAATTTAGTGAAAATAACTGACAGGATGTTTCAACTACTGTAGTAATAACATGTTTAATTCTTTCTTCTTTTAACTTTTCCTGCTTTTCTGTATTTGTCCTCTAGATGGTGTCTAAGCTTCCCATAATGAAGTCCATTTGCAACCTTCACATAGACAAACTGGAGTTTTTCCGTCTGGTCCACCCTGAGACAGCATATACTTTTCCTCCTCTGTATAGGGAGGTTTTTGGCAGTGAAATCACCTTCCCAGACTCCACTGAGGGCTAGCACCATTTAGCTAAATGTTGTGATTCAAATAGAGACATTGAGGAGAAGGGAGAGGGAGATAAAAAAAAAGTGGCAACCAGCTGAGGCAAAACAAACCAGCAGCTAAATGACAATTCTGCATGCTACACTTTAGGACACACTCCTCTCACCTCTGAACTCCCAACCCTGTGGAGTAGCTTACACTGCCCTGCAAGCCAGTCCATTCAGCTTCAGCGTAACACTACAGGAACTGCTGCTGGGTACTCTGTGCATGTTACCTCTTTTTTTTTTAGGGAGTTAGAAGAAATTACTAAAGAGTAGCTTACATAATTTGTATTCTCAAAAATATTTTTCTATGAGGTGACCTTAAATCTCTCATCAAGCTGAATTCCTTTCTACTATGAATCTGACTTTCACAGTTCTCACAGTTCCTGTTAGCTATTGTTGAATGTACCCCCTCTACCCTTAACCGCTCAGCACAGCCCTAGGCTTGATATAGAATGTACATACTGAAAATCCTCACCCACTTTGTGGAGATTTGTAATGATGCCTGTTTCAGTTGTCAGTCTAGTAACAATATATTGTTTTATTCAATATTTTTGGTAGCGCCCATATTTTGCAGTTTTGTAATGTATGAACAAACTGTTTAAAGGGACCATGATCAAACTCACAAACAGACAGGGTTTTGAATCTGTGCAAATCGTGGGCAAACATTCAGTGTCTGCCACCATGCACTTACAAACTCTTGCACACACAGCACAAAAAAATAGCACTTATGCTGATCTTTATAGGTATTTTTACTAGCACACCCTAAGACACTGATGTAAGTGAGCTCTTTTTTTTAATGCAATCAATGACCTCAGTCCTAATACCCTTTCCCTTTGCAAATGCCACTTAGAGAATGAGTGAAGAATCAGAGGTATTTTGAAAGTATTTTCAGATGTTTCTTTTTATATATATATATATATATATATATATATATATATATATATATATATATATATATATATATAATACCTATATAATCATGTAAGATGAGAGCAGTCATGAATTATTGCAGAGAGAGAAGGAGGTAAATGTTCTTGTGCTCAGGTCTCTCAAACAGATACTGCCTGCCCGTACTTTGGGGTTCTGGGATGGAAAGATTGTTGTTGCTGAAAAGAAAATCTAGTGGATAATTAGCACTTATGAGTCCTTATTAGAATCCAAAATGAACTCTTGGCACAAGATTTTACGGGTTCGCACTAAAACTGCCATCTGTGAAACTTCTGTAAACCAGTCAGAAGTGCTAGACACACCCTCTGGCTGTGGATAAGCTAAGGTGCTGGGAAGCCGACCACTGTGGGGTTATGGGTTCTCATGGAGGAGCATCTGGAACTGTCACACCTCAGCCCTCTCCGCAGAAGAGTGCCATTGCCCAGACCTCCAGCACCGACTCAAACAGCAGGTTCAAAAGACTTTGGGAGTACTGAAAAAAAAAAATGAACTGAGAGTTTGATGTTGAAATGTGACAGTTGACTATATTTCCACCTACATGGTTGGATGAGGGGCAAAGGATAAAGAGTGGACAGGTGGGTCATAGTGTTGTTTAAGCTCCTTAGACATCGGTTAGAGGGGATTTACTGTCTGCGCCAACTCTCACTGCTTTGGGGTCAGTAGACTATGCTGTTGCAGACACCCAAGGTAGTCTAATTGGAGAATTGAATCCTGTATTCCTTACTCCCCGTTCCCTTACTACCTCACCCTTTTCAAACTCTACATGGCACAGCAAAGGGTTGACAGAGCCATCAGCTACCCCCCTGAGTTAGAGTTTCATTCGTACCAGAGAGCTTCTTGAAAATATAACAATTAGTGGTGAAATTTGAAGGCCAGTGATAACTAAACTATCTTCAAATATATTATTTTGCTCTTAAAACTGGACGGAAGACAAAAGCAGAATTAAATGCTGGATCTGCTAGTACTGAGGACATCCTCTGACTGCTTTTTTTTTTTTTTTGTCATTTGAGAGCAATCCATGCCTTTAGGTCCTGGAAGACCTACATAGATATAGATCTATCGGGTCTCTGGAGACACATGAGGGTGTATCCTGAAACCTTTATTTCAAAGCAGGATGACATATTGGGTTTCTGTAAAACATTGTCATTCTACCAGTATTCTTAAGAAGCTACGAGAAAATAATAGTTTTGTTTTCTACCTTAAGCATAATAAGACAATCACATGACAGATGTTGGATGTCTCGATTTAATATTTCAGCCAGGTTTGCTTTGCACTGCTGGGACAGTGCTGTTCGCCATACACTACATTATCTCACATAGTATGAAGGGTTATTACCCTTTTCTGGGTACTTAAGACAGTGGCATAGTGGGATTGTGCAATAATGTCTTTCCCATTGTTCTCTGTGTGTTGGGGCCTTTGTTGCCATGTATTACAGTTCATATTTTTACAAGCACTCCAGCGCAGACACACAGTTAACCTCACAGCACAACAGATAATGTTATATAGACTACAATGAACCAAATACACAGCCAACTTCTTCACAGGTCAGCAATCAGCTGACAATGGCCAGATGACACGTACAGATTGTAACAAGGTGCAATACTTTGTGTTTCGAGTCCTAGAATGTTAGATATGTTGATTTCAAATGAAACAGTAGCCTACTATACAATTTTGCAGGCCTAAAAGCTGTCCAGGGGGCAGCACGTAAGTTCTGCACTTACATTTCCGTTTAGAGTTACTCAGGGAGATAGCTGGGCTCTCTGTCCTACAGTGTCTGCAGTTAGTTTAGCTAGCAGGACACTTGCACCAACATACTGTAGAAGACCTTAAAACCTTGATCACTGTGTACAGTACATGTTCTTGTGAATGTTTGATTACAGAAGTATCAAAGATTTTACCCCTGTCTAATATCATTATTGCAAGACTTTTGAGTTTGAGTCATAGATGAAATAGGATATTAAAAAAGTACAGCAAAATAAATATAAAAGATGAATTATAATCTCTGAATCTTGTGTTGGTTTTGTTGTGATCTTTTGTTTCTTAATTTTTATCCTTATATGTACTGTTTTTTTTCACATCAGTTTAGTGTCCTTTTTGTCTTGGAGAGATATAATTCTATTTTTTTTAAAGAGCGTTTTTAAAGATGTCTCCCTAAAAGTTTCTCTTTTGTCATGATCCTTCTGTTTGTGATATTTTCACGCTATTTTAAGATTATTATTATTGAATCAATATAGATTTTAATAAGAAATAATTTATGATATGTCATGGATATTAAAGCCCAAGAGGTTATTAACACAGTGAAGTGTTATTGCACAATGGTGATACAACATGTGGATTTAAGAATGTAATAAAAGTCTTTTTGCAATTAAAATGAAATGTTGTGGTGGTTTTACCTTATGTTCTTTAAAAAAAAAAACCCTACAGATAAACCAATACTGTTGTTAACACATAAACCTGTTTTATTGTATTTATTCCCCCATAAAAAATACATTTAGAACATTTTTATTTGAGACAGATTTTTCTTTAAATACTTTAGAAATAAACAAGTTCAGAAATAAGTTTTTATTTGCCATTTAAAATGGCAATTTTCTCCCACAGGAAAGAAACTACAGGGACAGTTTTCCCACATGAACAACCCTTCTTCCCTAATACATGAAAAAATTATGTAATATTGTATTTTCTGAGTTAGTATGTCCAGATGAGTAGAGATAATCTGTTTTGCAACACAGAGATGCCATTTACACAATGGGTTACAATAAAATGTTGACATTACAGACCTATTTTTTACATTTTATATATTTGATATTTCACTGTATTTTATGATGTTATATGTATCAAAAGAGGGCTTATTTATCTTTGTGTTTTGCACTTGTAACTCCAGCCACTTTAGAGTCTGTGTATTTGTCATTACAGTCCACATAAATGTATAAGGATACTCTGTACTGGGAACATGCAGTGCATTATTGCCACCATATGGTGGATAGTAGCATGGCTGGGGTTGTTATGGAAATGAAACTTATTCAACTTACTAAAACAATGACTAATCAGACCAAAGGTTGCATTTTCTCCTTTCTGTTATGTCTCCTCTCTTGGCTACTTTTGAAATGTTAGTTTATCCCCATAAAAAAGAAAATTACCTCTCTAATCCATTTTGGAGCCATGCAAGTAGTTTCAGATTTATGTGAAGTTTTGAAGCCTCTGCTGCCACCACAGCATAAGGTGAAATGAATTTAGCATTTAAAAACCACAACAGCAATGTGTGTGTTTGTGGAAACAATGCCCCAGTTACTCAGTATAACTCACAGACCTTGTTGTCAACAGTTTTCATTGATACTATTTCTTAAGTACAAAGTAATGTCAGGGACAACCTGTTCTCAGTTAGATCTGTGGATAATTGAAAGTAATCAGGACATTGTTTGTGGGTAAAGACATTTTTCTGTTGAATTTTTCAAATGCTTTGAGCACTGCAAATAATGCGATCCATCCTCATTGTATCAGGCCTCATCAAATGAAAATGTCATCAAACCCTCATCAAATTAATCAAAACTATTTAGATGGTTAGATGATGTCAAGGTAGAGAGAAAACACGGTCCAGTTTGATTTCTTTAAGCCAAGGCTGGATTACCAACCAGGAAAGCTTGGCAACTGACCTGGGACCCCAAAAGCTCCAGGCTTACTGTGTATCAAGTGGTTTGTACTGGTTTAATTAAAAATTTGTTTGGAGATCTGCACCACTGAAGCACAATATAAACTGACATGATAAGGGACTTAAAACGGGTCCTGATTTATTACCTAATCTTGAGGCCCTGTCTTGAGGAGGGTTCCTGTGTCATTTCATGCAGTTTTGTGGCATTTTCTTAAATGTGTGTGTTTAGTCAAATTACTACACATTAAGTACAGGTAGGTAGTATTCTAGTGTAGAAATATTTACCATAAATGCAAGATGGTGCTGCTCTAGTGGCCACCTGTTGCAGCAGCTTCTCTCAATACTGACATCCATAGACAATCATACATTTTACTACCGCAGCAATATCCACTTGACCAAATTGTTTATATTTGAGTTAGTTTATTTAGTTATTGTATATATTACTTTTACCTTTTTTATCTCAGTGTTGACTGCTGTAACATCTATCTATCTATCTATCTATCTATCTATCTGTCTGTCTGTCTGTCTGTCTGTCTGTCTGTCCGTCCGTCCTGGTCGTCGGCAGGTCGATCCAGTCACATTTTAAACCATCACAGACATATAATATCTCATCTCATTATTTTTGGCAGATCAGTGCCTTCCAGGTTTGTTCGTTATACATAACAAAGGCCTATGTATTGCATAAGACTGGGAAGGGGAACATCTGGCCTGTGAATGCAGCAGCAGACAGACAGGTGTGTACCCGTGTCATCCAGCAGGGGTCAGTGTGCACCAACTCAAGAATCACACAGCGTTTACGATGTAAACTCAGCAAACTGATTTCTTCTTAGTGGCCAGTGCTGATTTGGTGCTCAGTACAGCGTAGTAACGTACCCCGGGTTGTTTATGCTTGCGTTTTGTAGTGTTTTTTTTTTTTTCTTTTTTTCATACTTCGCTCCGTTCACTGCTGTGACAGTGGGAAGAGTCACCCTCGACGTGGACGTGGTCAGTTGGCGTGTCCCGACTCGGAGTGACGGCTGTGCAGTCCTATGATTCCTCCTAAACGTTTTTTTTACGCTGGCCCATTTTCTAACAAACTAACGTTATATCGCTAACTTAAGTTATATCGTGACCTAGTTACACCCTCATTGGAAGTTGACGACAGCCGGGGTCCAAGATGTCTGTAGCGGGCTTGAAGAAACAGTTTTATAAAGCCAGTCAGGTTTGCTAAACTTTTCTCCTTGCTAGCAACTGTCATGTATTTGTTAGCAGCTAGCCTCATTTAGCATCATTAGCTGGCGGTTTATAGCTAGTTAATGTTATTAAAGCTCTGTTGATGTGGCTGTTGCTGTCTGGTGTTAGCAGAAAGCTAACATTAGAAACCTTTTTTGTCGGTGTGCTAAAATGTCAATGTTATTTTTAGTTGGCACTCTGTGTACTTTTTTTCAGCTAGCGTTAAAGTTAACAAGCATCTTTTCGGACATGTTTTGCATTAGTGTAAACTTACTTTAGTTATCGTTAAGTAACATTATTGAGCTTCACCGCTATTTCACATTGTGTGCTTTCATGTTATCCTAACCAGCAGTGCACCAATTCAGATTCAGTAAAGACACATCCTGTGGCAAGTTAAACATTAGCTGTGTTTGCCTTCAGGGACTCTCCGGGTGAGTCAGGGCTCTAAAAGTGAAAAACATCACACGAAAAGTCTTGTAAAATACACTATTAACTAAAATTGAAACATGTGAGTTAACAGTTTGGGGGCATTTATAGAAATACCTTCCTTTTTTCCATCGGTGAGGTAGTGTTACCTGAACATTAGATTTCAGTAACGCTGTCTCCTTTGAAGTGAAAGACCTAATTACCTATTTTCCAGCTGTGTTTTGTGTTAGTCTTTTGTTTATCGAGCTACATAAATAATTAAGGCATTTTAGGCTGAACAGCTGAACAATCATTGCGTTAGAACTGCCATTACTCGCCATGGAAATGTAAAAGTCATACACAATTTAGTGTCTGAACCTTCGTTGTGAATGTTTTTAATTTTGGTTTGCTCTCACAGTCATGGGCGGAGACGGTGCAAAAAGATTCTTGGGTCTGTTTTCTTCCTACCCCTGCTGATCTAAGCAGGAAAGACATTTGGTTTCTGCCCCAGCTTCCTGTCAGGAACACACTCAGATCCCTGATGATTTGGTTGTGAGGAGAAAAATAAACAAGATTTTAAGGCTGTCATGTTAGGACTGTTGGCACTGGCTGTAATGTAGAATAACAGTAAAGGTGGAGATAAAGGTGCAGGGAGATAAAGAGCATTAGTGACCTGAGGAATGATGCAGGGAAGGAAGTGTAAAGAGTGTGCTTTCCCTTTATTTGACTGCAATGCAGCTGCTTTTCTTGCCAAAACTGCAGGAGAGCCAATAACACTTGACATAGTTCAGATTTTCTTTTAGCTGGAGGCATGCAGGAAGTTGGCCTCTGAAATAATATATCTGTGCCATAGATGACACATGTCCTTGTTTTTTTCACTGTCTAGCCTTCCCTTTTAATGTTTTTCAAAGAATTTGTGTTACACTAAATCTTAAAACCTGAAATGTCAGACTCAAGGGCTTCTCAGTCACAAACAAGATCTCACACATACAAGTTGTAGGTGTCAGCATGGAGAATCGAAATGACAGTATCTGATACGCTAAAGAATAAGTTTATTGATGCACATATACAGTTCTGGTTCTCAAATGCTTCAGTTCACAGCTGAATGTAAATATTTATGCTAAGTGTGGGGTTATACCCAACAAGATGTCCATTACATAATTTTAATTGATGACGCAAAGAACCGGCTGACAAAAATTATTTATCTAATCTTTTTAGTGGTTATATAAATAACATTGTACAAGTTGAGCTGTTGCTGTTGTTACCTAGATTTTAAAACTAGCACAAACAACAGTAAACAAATACCTGCACCAGATGTAGGGCTGCAACAGTAACCTGACGATTATTTTCTTGTTTAATCAACTCTATAAAACACCAGAGAGTGGCCATAAATGTCTATCACAATTTACTATTTGTTTGCTTTAATGTAAGACAAGTGAGGACAGCGAATTCTCACATTGAAGAACTTAAAACAATCAAGTCATGGCATTTTATTCTTGAAAATGGACTTAATCAATTATCAGAATAATTTGCAGTTTAATTTTCTGATCTGTTAATCGACTGATCGTTGCAGCTGTAGCCACATGTGTCCAGTCATCTTGTCCAATTGCCAGAAATAAACAGTCACCTGACAGCTAATCAGTATTGAGAATTTATATTGGTCATAATATGATAAGTGAATTTTTGTTGGACCAGCTCACAGGTTTAGAAACGCTGCACTAAGCCTCTTCAAAACATGCATCACACTTACTTATTGGTCTAACAAAAGTAAAAAGTAAAATATATTATAGTTTGGTGGAGACTTGATTCATTTGCAAGAACGATACTCAGTCTTCAATAAATCCTTGTGTTCGATATTATTACGCCAGTCAGTCATGATACGGGTGCTGATGGAACAATGGTAGCATTAGTGTAAGAAGCAGCAGGCAGTATGCTACAGGTGCAGCTAATTGAGGGAGCTATAGTTTGAATTTAAGATGAAGGGTAGTGAGAAAACAATTTAAAAGGACAGGACCCAGGAGGTGTCACTAAAGTGAAGTAATAAAGGATTGAAAGTATTGAACACTCACTAAGTTTCAGTGATGTGATGAGAATACTTGACAGTTTCTTATAGATCACCAGAAAGGCAGCGTAATCTCTATCATAGCTTCACTTTCTTTATCTGATCACAGTCCCACTAATTTGGCAGGGCTCTTTTTATATCTAGTTTTGAGCTTGCATGACTTTGACCTACTTTAATGCCTCATCTTAGGTATGACATGATTTCATTCTCCCATACAAGTATTAGATAAAATGCTTTCTTTTTTTCCCCTTTAATCCTGCTCTTAAGATGTTTTCTTATTACATATGATGACTTTAAAAATAGCCAACATATGTGTTACAGCTAAGAGACAAGTCTGTTGTGTGAGACAAATTAACAGAGTGAGAGTAATGTGGTTTCTCCCACCATTTAATGTTAACCAGCTGATTTCCATATGCTACGGCAGAACGCAATGCAAATATTTCTCTTGCAGCTCATTTTGTATCAAGGCCTCTGTATAATTACTCGACTTTCTCGGCCTTGCAATCTCTCAGTCATCTGAGACCAAGCAAGAGCTTGAACTAGGCTCTGTGATAATCCACTTGCTGTTAACTAATACCATAATAACATCATGTCATTATGATTAAAAAGATACCTGTTTTAGACTGATCCCACTGTGTAGCTGCATGTGCTATTTATACTAAAGCTTCCCAATGATAACTTTTTGTGGATGTGTTGGGCTTCATTCCTTTAGATCTTGTTTGCATATAAATAGTGATGTTACACTGATATGAGGACTTTATGTTTTTACTTGCAAAAGAAAAAAATGCAGTACAACAGTACTTGGTGGCTAACAGATTATTCCAGGGATTCACTTTCTACCTCCCAAAACCAAAAAAGACTAAAAGCTTAAGTCTTGTGGCTTATATATAATCTAAGAGTGGGTTAATCATAAATTACATTCATTACCCTTCCAAAAAGTATTGTAAGGAAGGAGTGCTAAAAACAGACAAGATTACAAAAATTTAGGACTGCAGACTGCAATCTTTTCTTACCTCTGAGGGAGGGAGTGAAATGCTGAGTAGGCTGAGGGTTGAGGCTGTGTCTTTACTTGTGACCTGAATCCCCCAAGGCCCCCTGTCATGTGCTTTCCACATACAGCAGAAATTCAGCATTAAAAGATCCCAGACTGTTACTCTCAGCTGCTGCTGTTGCTGCTGAGGTGCAAGCATAACCATAGTGTGTTTCATTCTCTGTTTGTTAGAATTATATGTGTAAACCTCAAAGAAATAGATGAAAAAACCCTTAATTACTCCACATTTTTGAAGCTTTGATGTCAAACTTTGACTACATATCAAGCTCTACTGTTCACTCACCCGTTAAATATTTCTTACAAGAAGCATTGTCCATCAGACCCAGAAAGTCTGAAGTTCCAGTAATCACAAAAGGTCATAAACAATAGTTTTGAGTCATTTAGGAAATGACTCAAACTGCTGTTGCTCTGTCTTAAATTTGAAAGGCAATCATGTCAGGCTTTTCCAAATTATACATGCCTATAAAGTCTAGTCCAGGTCTTAGTTGTCTAAAGACTAATTTAGTTAAAACAGTGAAGGAAATCAGTCACAGTTGAGGAGGCATGGGATGATATGAAAATTTCATGTCAATATTATTGTGGCCAAAATATTTGCAATTCACGATATTATCCTGATAATCTTAATCTTAAAATGGCACTAAAACATACCGTAATCACTTTATCTTACATTTTGTGAAGAAACAAATGTCTTTATTGCATCACATATAGGACACATCTTTTTTTTTCCTTTTTAGTCAAAAACAATCAATCTTAAATAAGGTAATCATAAATCCCCGGCATGAATAAATAATGGCAACATAATGTGAGTCTATTTTTCTTACATGATAATTCCTGTCATTTGGAATACTTTTGTACGTTTTTTTTTTTGTTTTTGTTTTTTTTTTGTGGGGGATACAACAGGGAAGCCGAGCCTTCGGCCATGGTGACTGGTTTAGGATTTTTGGATGACTGGAAAGATGTAGGATCACCCTAGTGGCAATTCAAAATAAATCAGGATATCAATATAGGACTGTATGTTAGTGAGCTAGACAGCTTTTTTAAGTCACTCTTGAGGGTATTCACGATTATCCAGATTTATGATTATCCTGGTAATGGAAATTACTACGATCAACTGATTGTGAGTGTTTTTATTGTGATTCACGATAAAAGTCATTATCATTTATCATCCCATCCCTACTGATGACGTGCACAGTGGTGTTTCGGGATAGTAATAATGTCACCTCAAAATGTTGAGGAACATCTACTGTAGTGTCAGGGTATAAAATTTAGATCTTACAAATGTAGTTCTGAACAATTATTTCCCTTTCTCAGGGACTTTCTTGTGGTGTTTCATTAACCATCCAAACAGTTTGAATCACCCTCTCTGTTAATACTGTTGGGTGAAATAATTAAAGATTAACATCAGGATAGTTGAAATTTTTCTCAAAGCTTAATGGTAGTAAATGCACAAAAACAAGACACTTCCTGGCCTGACAAAAGGTTTATTATTACAGAAGTGTCAAGAAAATGTGTAAGGTAAAAGTTATTGGTCTAATTACTACTAAAATGAAATCTAGACTGGATTCATGGCACAAACATAAGGAAAAAAAAACCCAAACTAGTCATAGTTATTCTTGCAGAATGAGTCTACATAGTACTCTGCAACCAAGGACTGTTGTTGCATCATGTCGTCTTCATTATCTTACTGGTGGTGATTGAAGTTGTTTTTCTGCCCATTCCACTTGGAGAAACTCAGATATGGAACCATGTAGCTCATGGGCACAGCAGGTCAAGACTTTAATTATCTTAAAGTTACAGCTGTTCAGACTCAATAACCGTTTCGTTTCATTTCAGTTCTCTGTGACTAACAGTATATCTTAAAAACAGCTTAGAGAACTGCTTGAAGTTGAATAAATTGGGCAGTAAGCATGTATAAAAATGCTTGTACTGTACACACACAGATACTGGGCTGTTTTCAATTTTATGACTTTAGTCTGTGGCCTAGAAACATGGTGAGGGATCTCACATGGTAATACAGATGCTTTCAATCAACATGTTTTAGTCTACTTAAGTTGTAGCACATTGTCTTTATTCAGATAGAAGTAATGGAATTAACTGATCCAACATTTTTCATCCTGCTAAGTGCAAACAAAAAGGATTGTGTAACATAGTTCATGTTGTTGCTCAGTGTGTTATTTGTTATTCTTCCTACTTTAAAATTTCAGATATTCACTCTTTAACAAAGTCAAAAAAATGCAGGAAACCTCACCTGTGGAGTTAGGTTAAATGTCAACACATCACAGAGCGTTCAGTATGAGCTTGAGGGTGAATTTATTCAGCACATACAGTATATTTTGCTAAAAGAAAGAAAGCAGGTGTGTGATTGTGTAAATTAGAGATGAGCTTAGTCTTGTTTAACGCTCAAATCAAATCCTTATGAGCAGCATTACATTAATTTGCACTCTGTCTCTCTTCCTTTCCCTCTCTCTCTCTCTTTCTCTCTCTCTCTCTAGATGGTAAGTGAGAAAGTTGGAGGTGCAGAAGGAACGAAACTAGATGATGACTTCAGAGACTTGGAACGGGTAAGAGGGATCTTTCTGTGGTTGTAAAAGAAAAACATCTTTGGCCAGAGCTGTGGGCCTGGTTGGTTTTACACAGTACACAAACTTGACTGCTGTGTTGACATCACAACCTCATAGCCAATCACTGCCAGTATTCATTTTGGCTTTTGTTCTTTAATGACAGTATGTTGAAATACAATATAAAGTGAAATATGAGTGCTTACAAAAAGCACTTTTTTTTCAGGCTGTGTCAGACCAGCATGTCACAAAAAAATACATAATAACCAAACTTGATGGGAATAAAAAATAACATACTGATCTATATTCTTTAAATACTTTTTCTATGTATGAACTTAAGAGCAAGCAATGATTAACTGACTGTTAAACACAACACTTCCTTTGCCTGTTACTTTTTTATTTCATTTATGTGATTATACTAGCTCTGTTGAACCATTTTGATGTGTGTACTCGCTGTTTTCTTGTAGAAAGTAGATGTGACCAGTAAAGCCGTTGCAGATGTGATCACCAAAACATCAGAGTACCTTCAGCCAAACCCAGGTGAGAAGAAAACCTGATTACCTGCGTTTATCTAAATTATTTGAACTCTTTGATTGAAATTTGTTTCACTTCCTTCTCCCTTACCTCCACAGCATCGAGGGCCAAACTGTCCATGTTGAACACCATGTCCAAGATCCGCGGTCAGGTGAAGAACCCAGGCTACCCTCAGGCAGAGGGGCTTCTAGGAGAGTGTATGACCAAGTATGGACGGGATCTCGGAGAAGACACTAACTTTGGTAAGATATGTGTGTTTGGATGCGTATTGTAGTTAAAGATTATAATTTCCTGGAAGAGGAACGTTGGGGTTTGTTGTTATGAGTTTTTGGGTGATCATGGTTGGTATGTGTGATGTACTGCTTTCTGACTAATTTAGGTATTGTACTTGTGTCTGTTTGTGTATGTGTGTGGTTTTGTGAGATACCATCTGTCTCTGTATGTGTGGTCCAGTGTTGATAAAGTACGATGGTACTTATATACTATAAATCTACTCGTTTCATTGAGCTGTTAATCTCTGTCTGTGTGGTTCAGGCGGAGCACTAGTAGATGTAGGAGAGGCCATGAAGAGAATGGCAGAAGTCAAAGACTCTCTAGACATCGATGTCAAACAGAACTTCATTGATCCATTGCAAGGGCTCTGTGACAAGGACCTCAGAGAGATACAGGTATCTGGCACACTAACAGTCAGTTCATTCATCTCTTTCATTACATAATATGAGGAGATACAAGTCACACATACCAAATTAAATCTTGTTTTTTTCGTTATTTCTTCAAATTGTCGGATTTCTGAAGATATAAGAGTGTGATCACATATTCATGACTCTGAGCAGGTGTAAAATATATATAAAAGAAGTCTACAACAGACTCTTGTCATAACTTAAAAACACACTAAGCTAACGCTCTAACAATCTCAGCACCACCTAAAGAAGCTGGAAGGTCGTCGCCTGGACTACGACTACAAGAAAAAGCGTCAGGGCAAGATCCCAGATGAGGAAGTTCGACAGGCCCTGGAGAAGTTTCATGAGTCAAAGGAAGTGGCCGAGACCAGCATGTACAACCTTCTGGAGACTGATGTGAGTGCTTATTTATCACTGTTTGGTGTGTGGTGTTTATGTCCTCTAGGGAAGGGCAATATGGCAAAAATATCATATCATGATTTGTTTCAGGCAGTATCACAATCCACGATCTTATCACGATTCTTTTTCATGTTGGTTTTTAAGACTGTTTTGAAAGTTACTGAACAGTACTCAAGATTTAAGATTCAAAAAACAATATTGTCTATCACATAATGATAGAAATTTGTCTTTGGTTAGGGGCTCACAAACAACATAAAAACATACACCCATGAAAGACATAAAGACATAAAATTACATTAAAACACAATTCCATAAATAAATAAAAGCAGGTGTGCAAAGCTGCATTAAAAAGTAGTGACAGTCTATTTGGCCTTGTTTAAAATGGACATTGCAGTGGGAAACCAAACTAACAGTTCAACCAAGCTAATGTCACAGCTGAAAAGTAAACAGTTGATGTTGTATAGAAGTGTTAGTGTTGTTTCAGATAACTAGCAGGATGTGCATCATTTATATTTAAAAAAAAAAAAAGACACCGACACAGTACACTTGAGCTGACATAACAGCATAACAGAAGTTGGTGCTACCAGTTAGCAGGCAAGCTAACTGGTGGCATTTACCTGCAGCCCAGCTGTCAGTTTAACATGATGGGCAGCAGGTTATCCTCCTAGCAGGACATTAAAACTGCTGTAGATTTCACCAGCAGATTGGAGATGTGGTACAAGATGCTTGCCATGTCAGTGCTGCAACCCGTTAGCCTCCTACTAGCAGACTGCACTCCATCACGGAGCTGAACTGATACAATGTGCACTGTAGGATGATACTAACGATCTCTCTGTAAAGGCAAATCATGGAGACCTGTGTCCTCTAGAGCAGGGGTTCTCAACCTTTAGTAACTTAAGGCCCACTTCTGATTGTTAAAATATTTCCAAGGACCACCTTCCCAAATAAATGGGGGAAAAAAACATGACAAAAAACTGGGCTGCAAATATGTGTTATGCCACTTTCAGCTGTAATGACCAAAATAAATATTCTGCTTACCCTCAATGAGACACTTGGCTTGCTTCTGGGAAATAATGAGATCAAGTCTTGGTGGGATTGGTGAGAGGCTGACATGCAGAGTAGCAGTCAAAGTTGCTTTCAGTTTGCTCTTTGCCTTTGATTTTGTGATGGTCACAATTGAAACCTCTGACTCACATAAATAGGTGGTGGTGAAAAGCAACAGAAATGTGTTTGCCCATTTTGACAGAGAGAGATATTGACTGGCAGCCAGTATCCAGAATGAAGCAAGGTCAACTTGTGTGAGCTGAAGCTTCAGGCTGCTGATAGTTCTATCAGTTCATTTTCCAACACAGTGGATAGAGACATGTCTTCTGAAGCAGAATCCACAGAGAAAGCTAGCTAGATAACAGTGGCAAAACACGTTTGTCTCTACTTAATGATGTGTCGTGATTGGTGCGATTGGATATTGAAATGTAACTGGTCATTGATATTATGCATTTTAATTTGACGTTTTTTATTTATGTGAATTCTTGAATACATTTAGATATAAAAATAACTAGCTTTGTAAATTACCAAAAAAAATAAATGAACCATTTGCCAGTACCACTGCCTCCGCGGCCCAATAGATGACACTCTGAGGCCCGGTGGTTGAGAATGGCTGCACTAAAGTGTAATTTGAAGTCTGATCCTTCCACTGTATAGTCCAACTTTAAAATAATGATTTGTTACTTCAAAAAATCAGGGGTTCTTCTACAGGTGACGGCTAGTCATACTTAACATGGCATTACAGAATTTGTGACATAAAACTGCTTTCAGCACAGTGGAAAAGAACAATTATATACAGACTAAAAATACAGATTCTGAGGTCCTTATAGCAATATAAACATCAAATCAAAAAAATCCATCCCTAATATGTAGATATCAATGAGGAACATTTCAAAGGATAACTACAGTATTCTTGTGATGTACTGTATATTGACTCAGCTGTATCATGTGAAACATTTTATTACGCTGCAGAGCTTGACTAAGTATCACTGTAGCATGGGAGGGGGCTGCTGCCCAATACACACCCACAGGGCAAACATACACTCCATTTGCTACACCTATAAAGATATAATGAAACACGCCCATTCAGCTCAATAACACGCACAGTGCAGATAAACACGTCTTTCAATAGCTACAATTGAACAGTTATATCATTTAATCACTATTTGGGTTGAGGAGTTAAAGCATTTGTTTGCCCTGTAGATAACTGTAGGTTTGCACACCTGTAGGTGAGGAGGCATAGGAGCATATATCTGAGTGCATGTAGATCTAAACTGATAAGTGTGTTTTATTATACTATAGCACTGCAATTGAGAGGTTAGTTTTAATAATGAGGACTGGTTGTCTGCATGAATATGACCAGTCCTACCAGCAGGAACTCCTTCTGTTCTGTAATGCCTCTGTTTGCCTCTTTCCTGTCATTCCCTACTACTGTTTGAAGAATATATGTCAGGAAATTTCAGCGCAATCCAAAAAAGATCATTTTTGTGGACCACAAGTTAAGATTATTTTGTCAAACAGTTGTAAAATATGTATTATAATTCATATCTGCAAATCTCCAAGGTGCAATATATGCCCATATATGGTTACTGGGGCTTTTATGAACCGTGTTAGTTATTATCCAGAATACGAAACTGTTCCACTGAATCCATTGAAATGCCTGAAATGAAGAACTGAAACTGATTATAGTGTGTGTGTGTGTGTGTGTGTGTGTGTGTGTGTGTGTGTGTGTGTGTGTGTGTGTGTGTGTGTAGATAGAGCAGGTGAGCCAGCTCTCATCCCTGGTGGAGTCTCAACTGCAGTACCACAGACAGGCCGTGCAGGTGCTGGAGGAGCTTTCTGACAAACTTCGAGACAGGTGCAGTAATGAAACCTGACACAGCTGTGCAGCTTTCTGCTTGTTGCTGCTCGAGTGTGGTTGTGATCCAGTCACGCCATCTTCGAACATCATTTTGTATTTGGCATAGAGGTTTGTAAACGTAAAACTCAACTCAGTTTATCTTCTTTTTTTTTTTTTTTTAACAGGATGAATGAGGCCCAATCTCGACCAAGACGTGAATACACACCGAAACCCAAACCTATCTTTGACTTCGGAGACAACAACCATTCAAATGGTGGTTACTCAACCTCAATGGCCCCTCCACCTTCACGTAACTCAGGTAAGATACAGTAGTCTGCAATGGAGACTAAATATCCATTGGTGTTGATTTAACATCAACATTTTGCCATGAACACTTTTTTGTATGAGGAGACTGGCTGTATGGTTGGCCAAAGAGAACGTATGGTGTCTGAGAACAAAAAAACCTTTCTCTGCATTATTTTGTATTCATCCTTACAATTGCGTCACTCTCAAAGCCACACAAAAGGGCATCATAAAATATGTGGAAAAGAGCCACCATACCAGAGGTCCAACAACAACAAAGCGTCCAGCTGTTTCCACACACACAGAAGATGGACTGAGCCATATTGGCTTGCTGAAGAGCTGCAACCAATAAGTAGCACTGAGCAGAAATATGTTAAACACATTCAGTGTTTTTTCTCTAGTCTTGTAAATAGAGGTGTGCACTGAACTTTTGAAATGTACCCAGTCATTGACCATGAGAAAATGGACGTGTGTTTCTGTGTGAGGGGGAGGGGTGTGTGTGTGTTTCTGTGTGTGTCATGTCATCTGGCTGGCCTTCCTCCAACTGACCTTGTTCCCCTTTCCTGTTGTGACATCATCAGAGCCATCGTTTCACTTGGCCAGATTGTCCTTTCGGAAGCCCAGATTGTGTGAGTCACAGGTTGTGTGGGCCATTTTTTTTTTTTTTTTTGTGGTCTTGAAATGGTCCAGTGTGCTTGCACAGCTTCTGGTGTGAAATGTAGGAAGTAGGATGTAAGTTGCCTCTCACTGGTGGTTTACTGTGCATGTCTAGTGCCATAGCATGTACATTGTGTGCTTGTGTATCAAATACACATCCTGTCCTTTTTAGATACTGCTATCTAACTTGCTGAAAGTTCAGCTCTGCAAATGCTGGCTTAGTCCACATTTGATTTACACATGTGGCCACAAAACAACAATCAAGATACTGATACTCTTACTGTGAGAACTACTGTTTTTTTATTCAACGGTTTGAAATTCAACAGGATATTGCCACACAGGATATTTATATTGTACATTTTTAAAGATATTTCAGTCAGGTTTTAGAGCTCTGCACAGAAGCTACACTACTGAAAGTTACTGACTTCTTCCCTGTAGCTGACTTTCTGGCTGCTGTAATGAAAGTTTAGATCTTAGCACAGCCTGTCTTAGTTTATATACAAAACCATGACGGGACTAATGTTTCAGTCCTTACAACTACATTAATGTCCTTGTCGTAAGCCTTTGAATACAGGTGGCAGGTTGAACACTGAATGACACATAGAGCATCTGAACATAAGGTGTAATGTTTGGTTTCAGCATCCTCTAACACTGTTTTATTTACTAACTTGTATTGTGTGAGATTTTGGCTTTTTCTTGTTAGAACACATTTTGTTGATTAATGAAGTTAGTTAAGTTATTAGTGGCATTTGTTTACATACTAATGTAGCCTGTAGTAGTAATTGTCTCTTTTTTTTTTGTAGAAAACCAAATTTGGTTTGTTGAGTTTCTGAATGTAACAATTATGAAACACATTCAGCATTCATCACATTTCTTTTGTTACACATTGATTACAGTATGTCTGTATTTCAATTTTTGTCCCTACCTGTGAAGAGCAAAGTATATGGATCATCATCCATAATCTGACTTCATGTGTAAATTATTTTGAAGCCAGGGGACAATATGGAGTAAATCTCTTAACTTTAGAGCAGCTTGCTGCATATATCACATGTTCATATTAATGAGAAACTAACTTTTTTTTTTTTGAATTGCTGTGAAATTTACTTACACCAGCAGTGTGTTGTGTGATGTTGACTATTTCAACATCACACATATTCATCAACTATATTTCCTTATAAATTCATTTTTACTGGTTATCGAAGGAAGTAGACAAAATCAACATTTCATTAAGACTGTTATTATTTTTGAAGTGGCCAAACAGAAAAGTGGGTCACATTAAGTTACATGCTAATCGCTTTATTTATCAACTTGTCATATCAGAGAGATGATTTCCAGTCCCTTTTAACTTGTTTAATTCACTTTGGAGAAATATTTGTAATTGTAATTAAATTGCTTCAGATTCTGTCCTTTTTCACAAAGTGTTAACATTAATTCTGCTGCTGTAGTTTGATACAGTAGGGAGTAAAAACACAGAGAATGAGCCACCAAAGCTTTCCCCATCTCTAGCCTGCCCAGCAGTTCGTGGAGTAAACCTTGATACAATGAGAAAATTGTTTGGAGACAAAAAAGCCTAGTTTGTCTGTGCATGGAGCCTTACTCTCCTCTGCTGATCTATGTGAGGTCACACAGAGAGGGAAAGATGGAGGAAATGATATAGAACAGTCTAACAGAAACCTGGTGTCCAAGGATGTTTTGGTTTTTGGTCAAAGATTCACTTTGTCAGCACTAATGAGTTTGTTACGCATTGCTGTGTTACTCATGATCTGACTCTATCAGATACTAGTGTTGTACTAACATAAACGCATTACTAAATTATGAACTGATTTTCCTCCTTTTCTCCGTATTTGTGTTTTTTCTTAGCCCCGGAGCAGCCGAGCTGTAAGGCGCTGTACGACTTCGAGCCAGAAAACGAGGGCGAGCTAGGCTTCCGCGAGGGCGACATCATCACCCTGACCAATCAGATCGACGAGAACTGGTATGAGGGAATGCTGAACAGCCAGTCGGGATTCTTCCCTCAAAACTACGTCGAGGTCCTTGTTCCGTTGCCACACTAATATTAAGAGAGCGAGAGAGCTGAGAGGAGACTGATGGGAGAGGAGGAGGAGGAGGAGGATGAGGAGGAGAGCGGGAGTAGAATTAGTACAGAGGGAGGAAAGTGAAGCCAAGGGATGGTTCGCAGAATATTCAACTCTTAACGTCGTCATCACAGACGAGCACTTGTGTCATCAGGAGTTGTGGAGAGGATGGTCACGTTTCAAAGTCCAGACCAGAGTATCAACCTGTGTCACCCAAAGGTAAAAGGACTAAGATGGACACAAAACATCATTACCCGTAATCTGACAGTGAAAAACATTTCTTGAGGACTAACTGATAAAACATGTATGAGGTTTCTTTCTTCTTTTTTTTTTTTTTTTTTTACCACAAATTACTGATATAAAACAGAGAATTTATATTAAATCTGGTTGTTTGATGACTGAAGAGACACATTTATATCATCCTCCTGCATGACTGCAGTCTGTTTAAAACTCAGGTTGGTCACCAACTTAACAGACCATTTTCAGACTGGAGAGGCCAAGTTACTGTTATTTGTAACTTGACTGTTAATATTTTCATTTCAAATCTTTTTTTTTGCCCCACAATGACTGGAGCTCATCTCTTGATGCCACCTGCTGGCCAGACTGAGAATGACTTTTTCCTGACTAAAAATGGAACTACACATGACTAAAATGTGGTTTTATCTAGTTTAACCTACAGTAATAAATAAATAAATAATACTGTATCACATTTTTAATGAGAAAGACAGGCCTAAATTAGCCTCAGATTTGTGATTTATATCATTTGCAGGTATTGGCCTATTTGTAAATGCTCTTTTTTTTTAAGCTGTCAGTGATGATGGCGTCAGTGAGGGTCCCGTTTATTTCAGTATTTGATTTGTGTTCGTCTCAACTTACTACAGTAGTTTTTAAAGAGTAGAACTGCTTACTGAATATGTGAGAAAATGTTGTAATTGCACCTTGGTACTCAAATGAGATTGATATGTGTGTGTGTGTGTGTGTATGTGTGTGTGACAGACTTAATCCACCATTACACACAGACCCAAAGTTGAATGCAGACGTTGCACCTTTTTGTCACTTAAAGCAGGCACGTGTTTGTTGTCTAAAAAAATGCAGAATGATTTGTCAGTGATGTGGTTGTCTGCTAGTCTGTTCAATAGAGGAGACAGAGCCAAAAAGTCTTTGAAAAATGCAATAGAAACATTTCTCTCAATGCGCCTATTTTTTTAAACTAAATACTCTATAACAGCCATATATTCATTTAGTTATGGGCCTGTTTGTCTGAGCATGTTAAGCCTTTTCTTTTACCTGCTTCAGTCGTTTGACCTGTTGTAGACACCCGTTAACTCCATGCAGTGCCTGAATAGACGACGCTGCTGGCAGCGACTCCGTCTTTCACATTCATCACTATTTGTCCCTCTGTTACTGCCTTCCCTCGTGTCTTTGAAAATGTGAAACTCATCTTTGCTCTGCAGTTATCTGAAACTAAGTCTGACCCTGTGATTCTGATCATTCACAAAGGATCTGATTTGATTTATTTGTCGGCACGTTGGGCTGATGTAGACAGGTTGTCTAGACAAGGCTGGCTTCTTGTTCTGGATTTAGCCACACCTGCAGATGGAGTCTAATCCAGCGTACCCTGTATGAGGGAAAGACCTGGACTGAAAGGGAAACCATCAAGGGAAAAATATGTGTAAGCTGTTGTCCATTTTGATTAATTTGGGTTATGTTTTTTTTTTTTTTTTACCAAACATGAATCTTTACCAAACATTTATTGTCAGTCCAGTTGATTTTGAATTGTCTGGGGGGGAGGGGTTAATTGTGAATGACAAATCTGTACTCTGTCACCGTTTGCAGTCTCTCTGCTCCATACGTCTGACCTTTGCCCTCCTTTTATCTGTGTTTGTCCATCACTCCACGCTGCCAAACACTTCCCCCACTCCCGAGTTTTGGGCCTCGTCTAATATGTTTACATCTGTGATCTTTTTACATTTCACTGCTCATATAAAGTTCAGGGTAAAGTTGAAGGACTGTAGGAGGTGCTGTCTGGATCACACTGTTGTCAAAAAAAAAAAGTCCTTGCTAGCTTTGTTTTAGTGCCTTTGGAAAAGAAAGAAAGGGGGGAACGCACCGTACAGTAACTAATACAGAAACCAAAACCTAACCTAGCTACTTAACAAATGGTCAAGAATTTCGTTTTTCTATTTTTTGGTTTGATCTCTAGCCGTTGGCACTTTCCTGTGTAAAGATGGAATGCATGTGTGCATATTTCTGCACGTTTATGACACTACAGGCAGTTTCCTGGATATGTGTTGTTTAGACTGTTTGGTTTGTCAGCAGACCACCAGCGGAAACTGTTTTTTTTTTTTTTTTTAATGTAGATTTTAATCCATGTCTGAAAAAAAATGTCCCACTGATTTCTTTTTTTAAAGGGCTATGTATTTGTTTAATCAGTCTTAAATGCTCCTTTGAACAGCATCATTCTGGCTCTCTATAGTATTTTTTTATATACAAGACCTTAAAACATTTTAAATTAATCCTTGCATGTAGTCCTATATTCTGCCTTGTAAATGTATGTGATAGGTTTAAGTTGTCTTTTTACTTTTGGTATCAGTACCGAATTTAACCGCAATATTTTGTCCTTTATTATCAAAGTATTTGTACTTGCTTCTTTCTCGTCCCCCATCTCCCCCTTCTTACAATAAACAAAGAGGAAAAATATTTTTTTGTTGTATTTGCATTTTCTGACATTAAAAATGTACTTCATACGGTTGAACTGAGCACAAATTTTAATTTTCCTCCGGCTTCATGCACAAAACACACACAAAAACTGTTAAGTGGAGTATAATGTCTATATTTTTTAGAAGGAAATCAACAAGGTAGAGACAGTTTTGTTTAAATAGTTCCAGTGTGTATATTTTAATGCTTTTGTGGATCATCAATCAGCAGGCTTAAGGCATTGCTCTGTCTTCATACACGTTCATCACACAATCCACAGTTAGTAATAAATACAGTACAGGTAAAGAGGGAGCAAATATCTGTCCCAACAGTAGAGGGGCACATTCACAACACAGCACACACACACACACACATACACCCGGTTCATTAGGCTACTGGATAAAAAAAAAACCTTGCTCACCACAATGTAATCACCTGCACCACATTGAAACCCTCTAATTTCACTTGAGAAACCTAAACATTCACAAAACCTATTGCAGAGTACAGTTTAGCCCAAACCAAGACACATCTGCATACTTTGCTAATGTAGTATATTTTGCCCTACTCATTTTCACTTTTTTCCCCCAAACCACGCCTCATTGGTTTCATTCTAAAAAGGCAATAACAACACATGAAATGTTTACATTGTACATATCTGGCAAGGATACTGGCACAGATAGGCACATAGGTCCATTTGTAAAAGGTATGAGGCATAAACACAGGCTGACTTCTGGTCCATAAAATCTTTTTAGTGTCCTTCTGTGAAATAATGCTTTTCAACACTCTTTAGTCTCATGTTCTCTGATCTGGTGCAGTCTGGTTTTGTGTATCAATTGTGCATTTCTCTGTTTTCATCAGTGGTTAATACAAGCTTCACAGGTTTTGTGCCTTCAGAGTCACTGAAGTGTTTGAACTCACAATAATGCTGTATCAAAAATGAAGTATTGCTCAAGGGTGAGCGTTTTCAAGGCATCTACATGTTTTTCAAGCAGGTTTTTTTTTTTTTATTACATTGTACGCTCATTGGCTCTGCGCAAAAAGGTTTTTGAAGTGGAAGGACTTTGAGACGCAGAGTGGCCACATGCACACATGCAGAGCAGATCCCCACTCACTGCAGGTTGATCAGCTGACTGTAGACGTGCTCTAAGATCTGAGAGTAGGCCTGGTCTTTGGGGGCGTGGCAACTCAGGGAGCCCTGAGGAAGAAGACAAAAAAAGTCAAGACAAGTTTGGTCATGTGTGATGTCCCCAAAACAGTCTGAGGATCCAAGTAAGGGGACAGCCAGGTAGAAATCCTCTTACCTTGATCTTGTCCATCATGGTCGTATCAGGACACCAGTACTGGCTGAACTGAACGATGTCGGGAGCTGCCCTGTAGTAGTCAACCAGCAGCATCTGTAGAGGAAATAAACAGAAGCAGACAATTTTATATTGATTTACAGTACACATCACACACATTTTGCATTTTTTTGCATCTGTATTACCATTTCATTAAGGACATCACTGGTGAGGAAGTTGTCCTGTACATAGGTGACCTCTACAGCTACTGGGATACCGTAGTCATTAGACCGTTGCTGCGGGAAAGAATATGATGATATGATGCATAGCTTTAGCTGAAACCTGAGTGCAAACATCTGTTTAAATTAACTATGTGTAGGCCAGATGCCATTAGACATATGTGCCTATGTCCTCACCTCAGGAGGTGGAACGACCCAGAATGGGGTTATTGTGGACGCCACACCTTGATTACCATGATAATATGGTCCTGAAAGAGAAAAAAAAGAGTCATGGCAAAGACAAAAAATACAAACTGCTGCTGACAATTTGGCAAGAATCATTATGGTACAGTACGTTTTTAAGTTGTGATATTTTACTGACATTTAATTACAATCCATTCATCACTGACTCATATCTGCCTTATTTTATTGCAAAGCATTAATTCGACTGTAAAAACGACATTTACAAAATGAAAAATGACATCACCCATGTTTCCAGCTGAGAAGCTGCTGTATGGACACTTTACTCCAATGTCATTCAAGTTCAGTATTTATAGTTTACGAAATTTAATATGCTACTATTTGTAGACACGTCACCATTTACCTTATTTCATTCTTAATGAAGTCCAATTTTTTGGGTAGTGCAACTTGCATGTCAGTATTTCCGACCTTGCAGTAGACCTTTCTGTAATTACTGTGCATATATTATATATAATTCCTCAATCTCCTGCTTTGTAATGTATAAAGTAGCATTTCAACAACAGTATTCAACACTATTTAATCTCATTGCATGGGAACAGTTAAGTGTCTCTTTTTAATCGAACTGTTTTCACAGCTGGCTGTGGAAGATCATTTCCTCTGTACAGATCAATAATCTATCACATCATTCATTGATGTGCTTGCCACACTGTATGTAAAGGGAGGCACTTACCACAGATGATGCCCAGACAGGGCTGGAAGCCATTGTTTGAACCCTGCAGCCTCAGCTGGTGGTCCATCTGAGAGTCAATGTCCTGCAGAGACGGCAGAGCCGGACCTCGCGGGTGACTGTGGTACCAGCCCACCAGCGACAACCCGCGCATGAACAGGTTCTGACAGATCTGGAAGAGATTAAACATTAACCATATTCATTTGTCTTGTGTAAAAGTAAATAAATGTTTACTACAACAGTAATTATTATGTGCACTGTTGGTTCACAGGAGAAGCTCAAATATTTTATAAATAGAATAAATTGTAATTGTTGGGACAATATTTTGCAAATCTATAAATTGTGCAGCTGAATTTTGATGTGCAGTTGCAGTTTGCCTTTTACTGCATGTCCCAAATACAAAGTTTGTCAATCACACGTTTCTATAATTTTGCTAACATTAGTGCACAAAGCCTAAGGGCAAGAACACCACTTTAAAGATTTCACATTTAGGTCTTTATCCCAGGACACTTCTGTCACCGCTTGTGAACTTAGAACACTTCCACAAAAACTGAATTTTAGATGTTACTAGTTAACAGAAAGTATTAAAACTCGAAGTAAGAAACACACACAAATCTCAAGGGTTAACACACTCAGCTCAGCAGCGGCAGCATTTATAGTTTATATAAGTGATGGAAACTCAAGAGTCGATTCTTCAGTTCCTGGCTTTTGGAAAGAGAGATGCATGTTGACAAGTACTGTCTGTACAGTCCTGGGGCACAGGTAGACCTTGTGAATTTTTTAAATGGGTGTCATTCACCTTCATGTTTCCTGCGGGCATAGAGTGCATGCTGTTAGTGCAGACTGCTGATTTACTGTCCATGCATTACCTCCTCCTCAACAGCAGAAGCAGAGTCTCTGTCGGCCAGCCTGGTTCGGCAGGGAAAAGCCCTTAAAACTGTTAACACTGAAACACAGCAACCACAAAGAGAAAGTGTGAAAGTTTCTATTCTTAGCTTCTGCTAATGCGTATTTTCTGCAGTTACTTTCTTACTCACGTTGTGTATTGGTATCCCATCGTCCTCCGAGGTATCCGACCACCTCACTGGTGGTCAGGTGACAATGGAAATCCTAATGAGAACAAAAAGCACTCGGTCTCTTAGGTGTTTTATCAGTATTTCTTAATTCTCCTTTAAATTAAATTGTTGCTTACCATTAGCAGCAGTACATTACTGGACACGGCTACATTGAAAGGCTGGAATCTGTTGATGGCTGAGAAGGCTGACAGCTCCACTAGCGTGTGTGGATCTCTGAGGATACAAGTTACTGTCAATTTTGCTGTAAATCACTCCATGCTGAACAAAGTGGTCCACATAACATTTCACTGATCACTCTGAATAAAAGCCGCTACCTGGCAGCATCCCTGGTGCCCAGGGTGCAATATCTGACAGGAATCCTCTCTCTGTCGGTTCTCCGTGAAACCATTACGTCTGTAACAGCCGAGATCAACACTTCAGCTTGTTTAAACCAATGTGTCTTTTACACAAAGTTAGAAGAGAAGACAAAAAGAAGAATACCATTTAATCCAGGTTTGGTGTTTTTGTTCTTCTCATCTGCCTGCACAGCTGTTTTCCCTTCCTCTTCATCCTCATCATCATCCTCCTCACTCACCAGGCTCTGCCATCACAAAAAGTAAAAACAAAAAATTTGACATATGATAATGTAGGTAAAGTGATATAGACATATAACTCATTAGATTTTAGATTTGCACAAAATGCGTCATTACATGATCAGTTTGACCAGTCAACCTTTGCCAAGTGGTTTCATAGTAACTACTGGTTATTTTATCATCCCTCTTTCACAATCACTTCTTATTTTATTTCTCCTCCACTCTTTCTTTCCTCTTTCTGTGTGTCAAGAGTCATTTCCGACATAATCAAAAGAAGAGCTGACAGAACTCAATGTTCTTTCCACAGAATTGTATAAAAATAACTTATTTAGTTTGGTTTCTTTTTGTGTAGGTCTAAACTTAGGTCATGATTTTTAAAACACAGTAAATATGCTACTGCTTTCTGCAGTATAGTTGCTTCATTAAAAAATAAATAGAGTTTACAGATTCAACAGTTTTCCTCTCACCATGTCTGCGCTGGGCTGGTACTTGTGCAGCCAGGTGGTTTTGTACTGGACCAGCTTCTGTCCCCTGTAGCGCACAGATGCCCAGCCACAGCCAGACTTCTTGGCTGGGTTGACCAGACGCTTGCAGTGTGTTGCCCAGGCACTGGGAGAGTTGAAGATCTGGCCCGTCTCCACCCATCGGATTTTCCCGTCATTCAACAGGTCCCCGACAAAGTTCTTCCCCTGAGGGAGCAGAATAGAGAAATGTATGCGGGGTTTACTTCTTTAAAAGCCACTGCTAGGTGACTTTTCATTGTCAGTGTATCAGATAATCATACCAGTCTTGGTCGAGACACAAAGCAACATAACAAAACACTTAAATAAATACATTCTCACTCTTTCAAGCTGTGATGTGTGTTATTACCAGGTAGTGGATGGCCAGCACGCCGTCCCCTGGCTCCACCAGGCCGTCTTTCAGCAGCACTCGTAGGGTGATGCCTCTCCGGGTCAGCAGAGAGCCCCGGCCGGAACTGGACCGCAGGTCTGCTTCCTCCCCTCCGCTCATCTCCTCCTCATCCTCCTCACCTCCATCCTCCACCACCTGTGGAGAGCTGGGTGGTTCTGAGCCTGAGGACATAAACACACACACACATTCACACATCAAGCAGCATTATGTGCAGGTCTGCTGGAGTGATGTAGGTGTTAAATTGTTAATGTTGCAAAGAAAAACAACAACTATAAACTTGATATGTTATAATATATGTACTTCATTTATTCTAATTCAACGGCCTCTTGTGAAAGGTCTTCTGAATTAGCCAAGCACCTGACTCTGTGTATCAAAGTTATGTACATCAGGAGCATTAAAGTCAATGTAAATGACCATCATTCTTATTATAATGACTTTATAATGAAAGCTCTGCTGTAATGGCAGCCTGCATCATTCATAAGTGCAGCATGCTAAAATGATAGCAATCCTATCTTTAGTGAAAGGAAGCCCATGGGACCAAAAATAGCCAAAACATGATCTAAATTGGCATTTCATTAATTACAGCTAAGCTATGCGGTTGGCCTTTGTTTCCACCTCCCATTAGGACACGGCTCTCTCCGCAAGAAGAGGCCTGCTCCCTGTTCTGTTAATTTCACTCAGAATTACAATTAAACCCCCTCTTTCATTCTTCTCACCCATATCTCTGAAAGCGTCGGAGAGCGCCTTTAAATCCAACTCGGTCAAAAGCGGCTCCTTTCCAGGGCGCTTGAGGCTGTGCGGAGGGTTGAGCTCCGGGCAGATTTCACAGATACACTTCGCCACACTAGCTCCGGCTATTATTCAAAAACATAAAATGAAGGCGTCTGTGGCTCTGCAGTGTAGTTTCCTTGTTGTGTTGCTTTAATGTCAGCTCCCCTCCCCTTTCTTTCTCCCTCTCCTCGTCCTTGTCACTCTCCCCGTGTTCTTTTGACGTGCCATGCCGGTTTATCTGCCATTATACAGACGCTCATTAGCCTTAAAATACTACACAACAACTAAAAAGGTGAAGGAATCGTGTAGGGTTAAGAAAAAACGACCTTAATGTTCTGAAAAATGTAAACGATACATAAGCTGTGGCGATATATCTGCGTTTCCTCCGGAGAGATGAAGTGTCGCCCCGTGCGAGTGAACCACTCGTTATTTTGGCATTTAGATGGATTAAAAGTGTACAGTGAAGATTAAAGGGTCCTTGTTTATAAGGATGTTATTATAACACTACAAAGTAGTGAAGGCTAGTGATTTGCGTGGTGTTGAAACACGACCTTGTCCCGTACTCGACTATTTACAATGTGGTTTTCTTCACCACCGCCGAGATGTTCCTTCTTTATGTCCGAAAAGGGGCTCATATATACCGGGAAGCTGCCTGCGGAGGGCAGCAAACCTCCAGCAGCGGTTCCAGCTCCCCTTATCCCCACCTGGTGGTAATACATGCCTGTATTCACACAACAGAAAACTACAGGAAATACAGTGTCCACGGAAATGTCTGCAGAGATGTCAGGTAAATAGGCTATAAGCCAGTGGTTTCTCAAAGTGGGAAGGGGTCGTTGAAGGGGTTTTAGGGGGTCCCTAGCAAAAAGAGGAATAATTTATTTTCATTATAATTCCATCCATAAGTAACACAATGACAGAATGTATTTTGGTCATGGGTTTCATTCACTTTCTGTAATAAAACATCTCAAAGCAAAAATCTGATTAGATGGGGGTCTGTGGTCTAATTTGTGTCAGTTTAGGGGTCCTTGACGTGAAAAAGTACAGTATTTCAATCAAATTTTAAGGTACTTTAGATAGATAGATAGATAGATAGATAGATAGATAGATAGATAGATAGATAGTAGGGCTGTAGTCTCCTGGTCGACTGGTCGATTAGTTGGTCGATATGCTCTTGTCCAACTAAATTCTCATTGGTCGAATAATCTCCGTGTTACTTTCGTAGGGAGAGAAGTGCTACATCAGTAGCCTTCCAGGATTAATCCATTATTTCCTGCAGTGGGAGGGACAGACTAACAAATTACCTGTGAAAAAGGGGGTGCATTCAAAACACAACCATTGTTTTCACAGCTTTGAACTCGCCCAACCTAGTGGACATTGCCAGGTCTAACTGTACTCAATGTTTACTGAGTGTTTACTGAACGTACTGAATGTCTACTGAATCAGCGTTTCTCCTGTAATAATATCAACGAACCCCCGCCAGGCCAAAAATATTTTTTAATGCCAAAAATAACACTAAATATCGGTTGCGTAACTTCGTTTAGGAAGTGCTTAGTATGTTTGCGTAGCGAGTGGGAAAGAGCATCAGGAAAGTGACGATGGATGTGAGTGGAGCAGAGGAAAAGGTTAGCGGTAAATTCTCAGTCTGGCAATAAATGTACAGCACAGACTCCAGTGTGTCAGTTAATAAATGCTAAAAAGTCACGTCTGTTGTTTCCCCAAGTGCTGGAAAAGTGAATGGGGTTAGCTTCAAAGTTAGCAACAATAGGTTAGCCTAACCTGAAGAGGCAAATCGGAGAATTGTGAGTTCACTGTGCGCTGTGCACGGTGTCCCGTTACACCCCCTCCCCACCCACTACTAATCGATTAGTTGAAGATTATGTACGATTTTAGTCGACCAAGACTTTCTTTGGTTGACTACAGCCCTAATAGATAGATAGATAGATAGATAGATAGATAGATAGATAGATAGATAGATAGATAGATAGATTTAGGCATCCAGTGGCTCAATACGATAAATACACACAATAAAAATTTGTAATAAATGCAATAAAAGTTATCCTGTAACAATGAAAATAAGAATAAAAATAAGAATTAGGCTTTGAATTAGGCCATGATTCATCATTGGACATAGGTAATGCTTCATTTTACTGGTCTGTAGTATAGAAGGGACCTCAATTTCCCAGGAAGTTTCCTGAAAAGAACTATGTAATTTGGTACTATTTTTTGTGAAAATTGGACTTTCATGGGCAGAAAAGCTCCATTTAAACCCATGTAAATATTCAGTCATTATTCATTTATTATTGGAAACTAGTGAAAATGTTCCTATGTTCAGCTGACCTGCTGTGCAACAGCTAAAAGACTTTCTGAGTTACAATACCAATTAATTGACATAATTTAATTGGAGGTGAACCAATTGAACACAGTCTAATTTTCACTTTAATGAGTAGGTTTCCAAATTCATTCTTTCCAAGCAACCTAGAAACTATTAGAAAATTATAGACTTGTAAAATAAAGTATTAACAACATATATAAGTGGAGGATCCGGTTTTAACTCGGTGTAAGTCACCATGAGGTCATTGGCTCACTCATATCAACTTAAGCTCTCTCCCAGTGAGGTTTGTTATTGTGGACCACCATCCTGGTATGGAAGGACTGCCTCCCCATCAGCACCTTCAGGAGAGTATGTCATCACATGGGCCACTGGTCGGTTTTTATTATTGCCTTTATTTAAACTTGAAAAATCATTTGCAATGATGTCTAGTAACAGTTTAAAATGACTTAAAAAGATACAAAGTAATAAAAGATACAAGATAAAAGAAAACAATCAGTTAAAACAAGTATATAAGTACAGTTAATTAAAGATACAAAAACAAAAACAAGGTCAATTAAAACAGGTACAAACAAAGCTGAGTGGTTTGTGATCATAGATTTAAATTGACCAAAGGTGACCAGAGTATTCATTTTTAGTATTCATTCATTTTTGTAACGAGTTACAGGTGGTTGGAGCATAGAAACTAAAAGTAGATCTTCTGAGCTCTGTATAAACTTGAGGGACTTGCAGTGAAAGCCAGTCATTAGACTGAGTTTGATGTGATCCAAAGGACCAATCCAGGACAGATGACAGCTTATCAATAAGAGCCTTGTAGATAAACAAATACATGTGCCTATCATGTCTCTCTGTCAGAGAAGACCACCCAAGTTTTTCATCACCAGTAATAAACCTGAGGGCAGAATGATGAACAGCATCCAAGGGCTTAAGAGTAGAAGCAGAGGCATGCCTATAAATCACATTACTATAATCCATAACAGAGAGATGAACAGCTTCAACAATCCTTTTCCACAAAGCATGGGAAAGTTTGTTCTATTTCTTTACAAAAAAACAATTATTTGTCGTAATTTGTTGACAAGATTGTCTATATGAAATTTGAATGTGAATTTGTCATCTATCCAAATACCAAGGTATTTATATTCTGTAACTCTCTCAATAATGAATTCTTGTACAGTGGAAATATGCATGTTTTTGCTACCGTTACCTCTAGCTCTAGAGATTAACATAAACTTTTATGTGCATTCAATACAACTTTAAGATCATTAAGTGCACTTTGGTGAATGTCAAAGGAATGTTGCAGGTTATCCACTGCTAGCTGAGCATATAAATGTGCATGGTAGTTAGTTAAAGATGACAAAATATTATTAATATAGATTGTAAAAAGAACTGGACCCAGAATTGAACCTTGTGGAACACCCTTAGATATCGGTAAAAACTCTGAACGAATAGTTCCCAAGTTCACTGACTGCTGCTGATCAGATAGGTAATTTGGGAACCATGCACCAGCTAAAACCAACATCACTTAAAATATGTAAAAGCAAGGAATGATCAACAGTGTCAAATGCCTTGGAGAGGTCCACAAAGATGGCAGCAAAATGTTTTTTTCTCATCCAAAGCACTGACAAGGTCATTCACAACCAAAATGATGGCAGAAACACTGCTGTGCTACGGCCTGAACCTGGATTGATGTGGACTCAGAACAGAGTTTGTGGTGAGAAATTCCTTAAGTTGACATTTTTTTTAGTTTAAGTGACTCTAGAATTTAAAGTAAACAAGACAATTTGGATATTGGTCTTTAGTTATTTGGATCTCTCCTTTCACAGTGACGATATAATACTTTCACATAGTAATATTGACAGTTGCATCCTGTTGTACTGATGTACACTATTCCATAGCATCAAATTAGAGGGAACAAACTCTGTGGTCTATACTCTCTGTGTCAGTTCAATCTCAACTGAATTTTGAGACAGTATGTAAAGACTGAGTTTAGATTCTATATGATAAGTTTGTCTTCTGTCCTTGCCCCTTTAGATTAAATGAATGAACATGCATGCATGGAGACAGTGGATTTACTTTGTTCCAATTGCAACTAAATCCAGTTTTAAAACCTGATCTTTCACTATTTTTGCACTTCTTTTTTCTGATCACATCCCAAGTGAATACAGAGGCGGAGCCCAAACATCAGCATCACAGAGTACTACGAATAGCTCCTATAATATCATCACTTTGAGCATAGATGTGGACAAAAGAGCCTGTATTTTAATACACTGCAGCAGTATAATTCAGAATACATAGACACACACATTTCTACTGACACAAGCTTGTATAAACATGTTTTAAAATCCAGATTAATAGCAGTATTGCTAATAAAATATGTAACATTCTTTGGGAGTATAATGACAGTTTGTGACTGGTTTGTGAGGCATGGGTAGACTTATCTTGTATAGTTGTTTGTTGGAACATATACTCTCTCACACATACTGTGACCATTGAGAACCATCAAAAACTTAAATCCACTGTAAAGAAGACACACCTCCCTTCACACCACAATCCAGTTACAATCACTAATTCACTTCCTATCAGCATGAAAGTGAAGAAGTGGAAAGTCATCTGGAAATATTTCCATCTTTTTCTTAAGCCAGATCAATTCAATACATCAACTTGGATAAAATAGAGTTTATAGAGGTGAGAGTATTATGAAGATCAGATATATGTTTTTCATTATTCATCCGGCTATATTATCTCTTTCCCAGAGAGGAAACTAATCTGTGGCGTACTGAGGACGTACCACCACTTGGTAGGAGAACTGGTTTGAGTGGCATGGATAGACACGTTCTTCGCTGCTCGGAACAAATGCGAGATTCTCATCATTAAATTCCTCAACATGAAAAACATACCGCCCTTCACACATTACAACAAGCCTATTGCTGTAACCAATACGTTGCCCCATGTGACTGGGTAAATCGTTGTTCTTTTCTTGAATCCTCAAACTAACGGCTGGAAAAGAAGAGCAAGAGACATTTGAGCAGTCTTTAATACTAACAAATACTTTTGTTTTCCAACGCATGCTGTTAAAAGCAAAATAGGCGCTGTTATGAACAGGTGTTTGGAAATCAAATGTCAGGCTATTGATGCGCTGCCCATGAAGAAGATAGAACCCCAAATCCTTGTAAGTTTTGACGCTTCGGGAGCTGAAGGTAAAGCTCCATGGTCTGCCAGTGTAAATCCTGGATGTGTAGACATTTTGTTCATCCTTCAGATTGTTGAGCAGTGCCTTGAAGGGCAAGGCATTGAACTGAAACGCCTGCAGCTTGCTGCCATAGTACTGTGAGCCATCAAGTGTGTTTAAGTCCTCAGCTGGTATCATTGGAAAACGGATGAGCTTGAAAAGGATCTCAGGAATGGTTGTGTCTCCTTGGGCTGCTGCCCATCTCTCCAGTCCATGCAGGATGACTTTTTCATTATGTACTACAAGGTCTGAGCGAGACAGAAGAGCTTTGACCAGGCCAAATGGAAGATCTGTCCAGGCTGGAGAGCGGATCAGTGCCTCACAGTTCCAAGCCAGGTAGCGAAGACAGACTTCCTGCAGTGACTCATCACCTGTACGGACCGCATACTCATAGAAAGACTTTTGATAGTGGAAATTGACATCTTCTGTGACAAAGAATCTGAAAAGATTTGCTGCTTCATTCTGAATTTCTTTCAGATCCCAGTCCATTGCCATCCTGAGAATGCAGAGGGTGGAGGCTAGTGTGATCTTTCTTGTGTAGAAGTATCTGAAATGCAAACAAACTCAGCTATTACTAACACAACAACAATCTGTCAAATGTTTTCCTATAATTTTGGAATTAGACACCAAATTCAACTTAATTTTGCAAAGCCAGTTAACACCCTGAAAGTGAAAATCAGCTGAGTGTTAAAGGTTTACCTGACAAATATGTAGTAAAAGGTCATCAGACAAGTAAAAGATATTACAGAAGTCATCAGTAACTATTACTGATGAAAGGAGGCCAGTGAGAGAGCTAGTGGTAGTTTGAACTTTTACCTGACAAAGTTGTTGGCATGTTTACTGCAGTCAGAGGTGACATCAATGCTGAGGCTGCTGAAATCCAACTGTGAGGTTTTGAGGAATGAGTTCAGAGAGAGGATGACCCTGTGAGCACAGATTGTTTCAACAATGTTGTTGTCCACAACCACTGTGATGTTCAAGTCACAGTTACGTCCACTGTCAAACAGTTCCCCCAGCTGATGAGAGAGGCTTGTGTTGTGGTCCAAAGAGACCTCATGGCTGAAATCCTCATCAATAGGTTCTGGCCCTGATAGAGATCAATATCAAGTGGTTTGGTTTCAGTGTGTTGGGAAGCAAAATTGCGTTTTTTGAGTTCAACTTCTTTTCAAAACTTGGTTGCCTTACCCTCTTTGCATCTAACGCCAACATCCTCATCATGACCACAGTCATGGACCCCCCACCCAGGGAACTGGCATTGCAGCAGGTTTGTCTCTTTCCCGTCACAGGATAAATCATCCATCCAGATGTTGCCTTTGCCTAGCACAGAATCAACAACACAATGAAAAACAGTCACACTTTCATCATGATAATATCTGAAGCAAATATTGTTCATTGTTCAAAGAAAGTTTATCTGAGTTGCAAAGTTGCTTCTGAAATAATAGTGTCAGACATATATTTCTACAGGCAAGTCAAAGTCAAGCAGAGCTTCCTTACCGCTGCCAAATGATACCAGAGCTTCTCTTGCACCCGTGAAATTTAATTGTTGACACACCACTTGGGCTTCATTCATATCCCAGTTGTCATCGCACACAGTTCCCCAAACGCCATCATGAAAGATCTCCACACGGCCCTCAGAGGGGTCTTGACCCCCAGTGAGCCTAATGTAACCTTCTTCATTAGCTAAAGAGGTGTGACAAAATCAAATGTAATGTCATAACCACATTTAGGCATCTGTGCACAGGTATTGTAAAGTTTACATAGTCTCATGCCATGAGCTCATGTTTTATGTGTTGAAAAGAGAAATTGCGTGTTTTGAGTTCAACTTCATGTCAAAACTTGGTTGCCTTACCATCTTCACATCTAACGCCAACATCCTCACCATGATTACAGTTAGTGACCCCCCACCCAGGGAACTCGCATTGCAGCAGGTTTGTCTCTGTCCCATTACAGGATAAATCATCCATCCAGATGTTACCTTCCCCTAACACAAAATCAACCACACAATGAAAAATAGTCACACTTTCATCATAATATCTGTAGCAAATATTGTTCATTGTTCAAAGAAAGTTTATCTGAGTTGCAAAGTTGCTTTTGAAATAACAGTGTCAGACTATATTTCCACACTGTCACAGTCAAGCAGAGCTTCCTTACCGCTGCCAAATGATACCAGAACTTCTTTTGCACCCGCGAAACTTAACTGTCGACACACCACTTGGGCTTCGTTCATATCCCAGTCATCATCGCACACAGTCCCCCAAACGCCATCATGAAAGATCTCCACTCGGCCCTCAGAGAAGTCTTGACCTCCAGTGAGCCTAATGTAACCTTCCTCATAAGCTAAAGAGGTGTGAAAAATCAAATGTAATGTCATAACCACATTTAGGCATCTGTGTACAGGTATTGTAAAGTTTCTTTAGTCTCATGCCATGAGCTCATGTTTTGCATTATATTAAGGCTACAGTACAATTATTTTTTATTGCAAGTTATGTGTTTGTCAGCCCTTGAAATTAAATAATGTCAGATTACTTTGTACAAGCTGACAGTTAATAGATCCAAATTTGTCCATTTAGGAACTGCAAAATTTGCTATATGTAATAGATGTGATGAAAAAATAGTTTTTTATTTTTCAATATTCTCTTTATTGCCATTGAGAATATTGTTAAACACACAAGAATATAAGCCAGTAAGCATTTATATTTCTAAATAAGAATAACGTCTGTCTCATACATGTACATGGAAGATATTGGCCTAAAGATACAAAGGATTAAAATAGCTGGAAAGTTTTTTGGGGGGGATATTGCTTTTTTGTTCACTGTTAAATTAAGCTGTGGAGGCTTTTACAAGACAAGAACAGTTTTACTCACCAGAAGACAGGCTGACGAAAAGAATGCAGAATAGTAAGAAAGTATTTTCTTTCATTTTGATTGCATTACACTGGGAAAAAGATGGAAACAGGGAACATCACTAAGTTTCTGTATTCAGAAATGTTTTCTTATTCTATGATCAGCACATTTTTTTGAATAGTGACCATCCACTCCTGTCTACAGACAGAGGAGCTAAGTTTGGTTTCCTGTCACTTTTATTTTATAGCTGCTTTTAGGATCAAAATAAATTTTAGAAACCCAGACATAACATCACCATGAGAGCGACAAGCAAGTTTCTTTTCAAATGACATATACTGTAGGTGTATTTTCTTGCATATAACCCAATGTACACAAACACATGCAAAATGTGCAATTTTGCAGAACATCTTTGGTGTGACTGAAATTATGTACGATAATGACAAATGATCCTTCCTTTGTCCTCATGTTTTTCTCTAAACATTTTTTCTCTCATATAATGTGCAATGCCATCAGTATCCATACATTTTTCTGGTTAAAAGAGGAATAAACTTACCAGAACTCAAAATGAAGTGAACTGAAGAAAGGGATCTGTGAAGAAATAAATTGGAGATATCTGTGCATTATTTCACAAAGGGTGTCCAGTTATTTTCCAGGAATCGCCACTCCCTCTAAAGGGGAGTTTCTCAGAACATCTTGTTCCTACAATAGCCATTGTTGTAAAATTTAGAGTAATTACAACATATGCAATATATATGTACTGTTTGTCCAACAAGTAAATTGAAAAGACGGTCAAATGTGAAATTTTGTTGTGGTGCCATCACATTATGTGAACAAATAAATACCTTGGGAAGTTAAAATAGAACAAAAATAGTCTTATTAGACTTTTTAGAAGAAAAGGAGCTCATGTACCGGGAAGCTGCCTGCAGAGGGCAGCAACCCTCCAGCAGTGAGTTGGTTCCTTTCATACCCACCTGGTGGTAATATATGTCGGTATGTACATGCCTGTATTCAAACAACAGAAAGTTACAGATAATATAATTTCAGTGAAAATGTCTGTAGAGATGTCAGGTAAATGTACAGTTCAGCAGTGGAAGAAAAGTAGTGGACCTACTTCTCCAAAATTTTGAGGTACTTTACTTGAGTATTTCCATCGATAATATTTACTCTTCTACCCCACAACATTTCAGGGGTAACTTAATTTGACATTTCTGTAAAACATTTACTTTTCAGACTAAGATTTTTCATAGCTTTTAAATATGATCCATAGTTACAGATGAAAGATTGAGCATGTTCAGAATAATACAATTATAATTAAAATGTTCTGTTGGGATCTATTATACTGGTAAGCGCACAACCTTGCTGGAGAAGATTGTCATGATTCATTGGACATAGTTAATGCTTCATTTTACAGGTCTGTAATATCCTAAAAGTGACCTTAATTTCACAGGAAGTTCCCTGTAAAGAACTATGTAATTTGGAACTAATTATAAGTTAGTGAAAAAGGGAATTTCCTTGAAAGAAAGTTCTGTTTAAACCCATGTAAATATCCATTATTAATTAAATTATTCATTTATTATTGGTAACTTTATTCTTCATAAATGTTAAATCGTATATTTGCCTGTAGAAAGATTTTACATTTTTCTATGTTCAGATGACCTGCTGTGCAACAACTAAAAGACTTTCTGGGTTACAATACCAATTAACTGAAATAATTGAACCAACTGAACACAGTCTAATTTTCACTTTAATGAGTAGGCTACCAAATTACTTAATTCTTTCCAAGCAACCTCCTAAAAACTTTTAGATAATTATAGACCTGTAAAATAAAGTATTAACAACATATATAAGTGGAGGATCCGGTTTTAACTTGGTGTAAGTCACCATGAGGTCATTGGCTCACTCATATCAACTTAAGCTCTCTCCCAGTGAGGTTTGTTATTGTGGACTACAATCTTGGTATGGAAGGACTGCCTCCCCATCAGCACCTTCAGGAGAGTATGTCATCACACAGGCCACTGGTCGGTTTTTATTATTGCCTTTATTTAAACTTGAAAAATCATTGAGGGCTCGCCCTTATTTACAATGATGTAACAGTTTAAAATGACTTGAAAAGATAGAAAGTAATAAAAGATACAAGATAAAAGAAAATCAGTTAAAACAAGTATACAAGTGCAGTTAATTAAAGATACAATATACAAAAACCAAATCAACTAAAACAGGTACAAACAAAGCTGAGTGGTTTGTGATCATAGATTTAACTTGACCAAAGGTGACTTAAGAGTAGACTTGTCTTGTATAGTTGTTTTTTGGAACAAATTCTCTCTCATGACCATCGAGAACCATCAAAAATTTAACTTATAATCACTAATTCACTTCCAATCAGCATGGAAGTGAAGAAACGGAAAGTGCCTGATAAAATCAATATATCAACTTACATAAAATATATCTTATTGAGGTGATAGTATGAAGATCAGATAATATGTTTTTAATTATTCATCCGGCTATATTATCTCTTTCCCAGAGAGGAAACTAATCTGTGGTGTACTGAGGACGTACCACCACTTGGTAGGAGAACTGGTTTGAGTGGCATGGATAGACACGTTCTTCGCTGCTCGGAACAAATGCGAGATTCTCATCATTAAATTCCTCAACATGAAAAACATACCGTCCGTCACACATTACAACAAGCCTATTGCTGTAACCAATACATTGCTTCACGTGACTGTTTAAATCATTGTTCTCTTCTTGAATCCTCAAACTAACGGCTGGAAAAGAAGGGCAAGACACACTTTCATTTGAGCAGTCTTTATCACTAATAATTACTTTTGTTTTCCAACGCATGCTGTTAAAAGCAAAATAGGCGCTGTTATGAACAGGTGTTTGGAAATCAGATGTCAGGCTATTGATGTGCTGCCCATGAAGACGGTAGTACCCCAAATCCTTATATTTTTTGACGCTTTGGGAGCCGAAGGTAAAGCTCCATGGTCTGCCAGTGTAAATCCTGGATGTGTAGACATGTTGTTCTTCCTTCAGGTCATTAAGCAGTATCATGAAGGGCAGGGCATTGAACTGAAACCCCTGCAGCTTGCTGCCATAGTACTGTGAGCCATCAAGTATGTATAAGTCCTCAGCTGGTATCATTGGAAAACGGATGAGCTTGAAAAGGATCTCAGGAATGGTTGTGTCTCCTTGGGCTGCTGCCCATGTCTCAAGTGCTCTCAGGATGACTGTTTCATTACGTACTACAAGGTCTGAGCGAGACAGCAGAGCTTTGACCAGGCCAAATGGAAGATCTGTCCAGGCTGGAGAGCGGATCAGTGCCTCACAGTTCCAAGCCAGGTAGCGAAGACAGACTTCCTGCAGTGACTCATCACCTGTATGGACCGCATACTCATAGAAAGACTTTTGATGGTGGAAATTGACATCTTCTGTGACAAAAAATCTGAAAAGATTTGCTGCTTCATTCTGAATTTCTTTCAGATCCCAGTCCATTGCCATCCTGAGGATGCAGTGTGCAGAGGCTAGTGTGATATTTCTTGTGTAGAAGTATCTGAAATGCAAACAAACTCAGCTATTACTAACACAACAACAATCTGTCAAATGTTTTCCTATAATTTTGGAATTAGACACCAAATTCAACTTAATTTTGCAAAGCCAGTTAACACCCTGAAAGTGAAAATCAGCTGAGTGTTAAAGGTTTACCTGACAAATATGTAGTAAAAGGTCATCAGACAAGTAAAAGATATAACAGAAGTCATCAGTAACTATTACTGATGAAAGGAGGCCAATGAGAGAGCTAGTGGTAGTTTGAACTTTTACCTGACAAAGTTGTTGGCATGTTTACTGCAGTCAGAGGTGACATCAATGCTGAGGCTGCTGAAATCCAACTGTGAGGTTTCGAAGAATGAGTTCAGAGAGAGGATGACCCTGTGAGCACAGATTGTCTCAACAATGTTGTTGTCCACAACCACTGTGATGTTCAAGTCACAGTCACGTCCACTGTCAAACAGTTCCCCCAGCTGATGAGAGAGGCTTGGGTTGTGGTCCAAAGAGAACTCATGGCTGAAATCCTCATCAATAGGTTCTGGCCCTGATAGAGATCAATACGGAATGGTTTTATGTGTTGGGAAGAAAATTGCGAAACTTCTTTTCAAAACTTGGTTGCCTTACCCTCTTCGCATTTAACGCCAACATCCTCACCATGACCACAGTTATGGACCCCCCACCCAGAGAACTGGCATTGCAGCAGGTTTGTCTCTGTCCCATCACAGGATAAATCATCCATCCAGATGTTGCCTTTGCCTTGCACAGAATCAACCACACAATGAAAAATAGTCACTTTCATCATGATAATATTTGTAGCAAATATTGTTCATTGTTCAAATAATGTTTATTTGAATTGCAAAGTTGCTATTGAAATAGCGATGTCAGATGTAAATTTCCACACTGTCACAGTCAAACAGAGCTTACTTACCACTGCCAAATGACACCAGAGCTTCTTTTGCACCCTCGTAACGGAGCTGTCGACACACCAATCGGGCTTCGTTCATGTCCCAGTCATCATCGCATACAGTCCCCCAAACACCATCATGAAAAATCTCCACACGGCCCTCAGTGGGGTTTTGTCCCCCAACCAGCCGAATGTAATCATCAGCATCATTAGCTAAAGAGGTGTGACAAAATCAAATGTCATGTCATAACCACATTGAGGCATCTGTGTACAATCATTGTAAAGTTTTTATCATCTCACAACATGAGCTCATGTTTTGCTTTATTACAGTAACATTCAACATGTTATGACAAGTCAGCCCTCTGGAGCTTTGTATTGCCTCCACTTACATTATACAAAATAAGACCATATTACTTTCTGATAGTTTATAGATTGAAAATTGTCCATTTAGGAACTGTAAAATTTGCTATATGTAATAGATGTGATTAAAAAGTAGTCCCACCTTTATTGCCATTGAGAATATTGTTAAGCACACAAGAATATAAGCCAGTAAGCATTTATATTCATAAATAAGAATAACCTCTTCCTCATGCGTGTTGGTTGAAGATAAAGACATTAACCTTAATCCTACCGACTTGTACTTGGGATAAAAGCTAGCCAGTAGTCCGTATATGTTAAATATATGTTGGTAGGATGAAGGTTAAAATAGCTGGGAAAATCTGAGGGAAAATTGCTCACTGTTCACTGTTAAATTAAGCTGTGCTTAAATAGGCTTTCACAAGATAAGATCAGTTTACTCACCTGCAGACAAGCTGACAAATAGGATGCAGAGTAATAAGGAAGCATTTTCTTTCATTTTTATTGCAACGCACTGGCAAAAAAACAAAACAGAAAACAGGGAGCATCACTAAGTTTCTGTATTCAGAAATGTTTTCTTATTCTATGATCATCACATTTTTTTGAATAGTGACCATTCACTGCTGTCTACAGACATAGAGGAGCTAAGTTTGGTTTCCTGTCACTTTAATTTTATAGCTGCTTTTAGGATCAAAATAAATTTCAGAAACCCTGACATAACATCACCATGAGAGCGACAAGCAAGTTTTTTTTTCAAATGACATATACTGTAGGTATATTTTCTTGCATATAACCCAATGTGCACAAACACATGCAAAATGTACAATTTTGCTGAATATCTATGGTTTGACTGAAATTATGTACGATAAGGACAAATTGTCCTTCATTCACATAGTTTCTTACACACACATTTTTTGAATAGTGACCATTTACTACTGTCTACAGACATAGCACAACCGAGTTTGGTTTCCTGTCACTTTCAATTTTTAGCTGATTTTGGATCAAAATAAAAGTCAGAAACCCAGTTTCTTTTCAAATGAATATAGGCTATTGTATGTATGTTTTCATGTGTTCACACCAAACGCGAAGCGAATTTGTCGCGCGTTGAGATTACATATAAAGTCAATGTAAAGACGCGCCCCGCGTGAATAGACCCGAATGGCGCGAATACGCGAAATTCGCGTATTCGCACGAGTTGAAAATATTGAACTTCAGCGAAAATTTCGCGCGTATCATAGGGCTGGACCGGGGGATTCAGTCGCGGCTTGCCACTTGGGAACACGTTGGTGCTGCTGCTGCTGATTTCTGGAGGAATAAACACACACCGGACCACCACACGAGTTACACCGGATTCCGGAGCCGTTTACCGGCGGGAGGAGTTTATTTCTTTAAACTTTTAAACTGATTTATCTTCACTTTCGCATCTAACACCAGAGTCACACACCCCCCTCGGCTGCTGTCATCAATAACAACCTAAATGCTGGTGACTTTACATAATTTTAAATTTAAACTAGTAGATATCTATGTGTTTAAACGTGTCGCTGCCGTATTTATGCCTTTAGATTATGTCATTTTGTGTGGATGGGGCAGCTTCAATGTTGATAAAGCACAGCTCTGATCGATCCGAACTCCATACAGAAAATGATTATTTTAAAAGTTGTTTGCTTGTCGTCTTGTGGACAGACCTGACAAAGGATGATTCAGACTTTTTACAAATCGGCATCATGTTGTAGTAATTGCGGCATCCTTTTGATTCGTTTATTGCAATTAAATCATAGCAAAATCTATGTTTATTTTGGGTTCATACCGCTTTAAGGTATGTAGTTGTCGTCTGGGAAGTGTAGTAAATAAACGGATTTTTGGGGGGAGTTTTATGTGACAGGTTAATGCAGTTTATCACAGCAAAACGAACAGAGAAGAGTTGATGTATTTGATGTATTCCTCAGTGTTTACAGATTAGTGTCGGTATGAATGTTGTTAGCAGGAGGACTGAGCTGGCAGGCAGGCTGAGCTTCAGTAACATCACCGGCTGGCTCCCATTGTCCAGGGGCCTGTTTCAGAAAGCGAGTTTAGTGAAAACTCTGAGTTTGTTCACCCTGAGTTGAGGGTTTTCAGTTTCAGAAAGAGAGCTAACTTAAACTTTGGGCTAGTTACCACAGTAACTGACTCTGTGAAGCTAACCTACTCGCTGGCAGGTTTTCCTCAACAAACCCTGAGTTTCTCTCTGTCTCCTCCCTCTTACAGAGCCAGACACTCTGTTTCATTTCCTCATTCATTCAGTCCGTATCAAAGCGCATTCATTAGCGGAGGTTTACTATCTGTCGGAATCTAAATTCTGGTTGATTATTAGTTTAGTTACTCAAGGACTTTCTAAAGTTGCCGCTTTTATGCACATCAGTCATTTCTTTGAAGAGCGTTTTTTTCTCTCACATTCAGATATTACACAGCGTGAATTCATCCTCAGTTCAGAATAAAACCTCTGCATGTCCTTCTGTTATAATTCTGTGACTCTGTGCATAAGACAGCTGTTAGTTTGTTAGAGCAGCTCCTGTGCTGAAATGTTTATTGCAAATAATGTGTAATCTCAGTTTAAATTTAAACAATCGGTATGAAGCTTTAGACGTTGGAACAATGAATAATTATCTCTATCACTCATGATGTGACTGGTCGCACTGATGGGACATCATTCCTATAATATTGTAGATTATATGTTAATATGCTGAGTCAGCAGGATCGTGGTGCAGCTGCAGAATGTAGTTTGACAGTGAGATTTTTAAATAGGGGGCATAATCTTATCGTGTTTTAACAGGATTTCAGTGACAATGTTTAAATTTACTACATTTGTTGAAGTAGCTGAAATAAAGTCACTGAATGCTGTTGAGCTGAGATACAAATAGATGTCTAAAAATTTAAAATATTATGTATTTTAACCTCGACGCCTTTTCAAGGACAAATCACCAAACACATTATTACTGGATAAGACTGTGAGCTACAGTCATGTCTCTATGTCTTTGATCTATATATGTTTTAAATCTTTAACTATATTTTTCATCTTCAGTTGCCTCCTGTGTTTTGTCCGTCAGATTAAAACTGAACAAATATATTTAAAATGTAATGTAGCTTCAGCCTGATACACAGTCAGATTCCACTTTATCATCATTAAGGAAATGTAAGTCTGCTAAATGATGAATTAATGGGCAACACTGAATAAAACTTTATTGTGTTAACTTATTGACACTTTTCCCGTTTATCTTTTTTTAAAGATAAATGTGCAGCGTCCGCACACACATGCATTCATATTTCTACATCCACTGGATTAAAATGGAGGCTCTGCCTTTTATTTACCTGTTGCCATGGTGACTCGTAGTATCGGGGCTCCATTGATGATGGGGTTTTTTTATTCATCACACTCACGCTTAACTCAGAGTGAACATACTCAGAGTTGATTGAACTGACTCTGATCAGCTGTTCTGAAACCGAAAACTCTGAGTTTCCCATCTCGGGGTTCATCAACTCAGAGTTCGGGGTTTAACTCAGAGTTTGTTGAACCTGCTTTCTGAAACAGACCCCAAGTGGGGACTAGTCGGTGCCTGCCATTGCTCATTAGCTGTTTGGGGCGAATAAGCACAAATGATCCCGCGGCCTGTTTTATTCGCGAATTACGTGAATAAAAACAAATGTTCCTGCGTCAAACTCGCGCGAGTAACGCGAGGCTAAAATTCGCTTCGCGTTTGGTGTGAACACAACAAACACATGCAGAATGTACAATTTTGCTGCACATCTGTGATGTGACTGAAATTATGTACAATAATGACAAATTGTCCTTCATTTGTTGCCAAGTTTTTCTCTTAACATTTTTTCTCTCATATAATGTGCAGTGCCATCAGTATCCATACGTTTTTCTGGTTAAAAGAGTAATAAACTTACCAGAACTTAAAATGAAGTGAACTGAAGAAAGGGATCTCAGAAGAAATAAAAGGGAGAAATCTGTGCACAATTTAACAGTGTATGCACTTATTTTCCAGGATTTGCCACACCCACTAAGGTTGTTTCCAAGAACGTTTTGTTCCCAAAAGGCAAAGCAAGGCCAGACAAGACAAAGCAAGTTTATTTGTTTAGCACATTTCAACAAGTCAATTCCAAGTGCTTCACATAGAACATAAAAGGCAAAACAGAATATAAAATATAATAAGACAGATAAAACAAGAGAATAAAAGTTACAATGCAGTGCAAGATATTAACCCTCAATTTTGGTTTAATTAAAAGCAGTGGCAAACAGAAAAGTCTTCAGCTGTGATTTAAAAGAACTGAGAGTTGCAGCAGACCTGCAGTTTTCTGGGAGTTTGTTCCAGATATGTGGAGCATAAAAACTAAACGCTGCTTCTCCATGTTTACTTTGGGGATAGAAAGCAGACCTGTCCCAGATGACCTGAGAGGTCCAGATGGTTCATAACGTAGCAGCAGATCAGAAATGTATTTTGGCCCTAAACCTTTCAGTGCTTTATAAACTAATAGTGACTCAAGTAGCAGCGTTCTGAATCAGATGCAGCTGTCTGACCAATTTTTTTAGGGAGACCTGTGAAGACACCATTACAGTAGTCAGGTCTACTGAAAATAAATGCATGAACAAGTTTTTCTAAATCTGGCTGAAACATAAGTCCTTTAATTCTTGATATATTCTTTAGGTGATAGTAGGCTGACTTTGAAATTGTCTTAATGTGGCTGTTGAAATTCAGGTCTGAGTCCATGACTACACAACACAATAGCCATTATTTTTCAAATTTACAGTAATTACAACACATGCAATATTTATGTACTGTATGTCCAACAAGTAAATTGAAAAGAAGGTCAAATGTGAAATTTTGCTGTGGTGCCATTACATTATGTGAACAAATAAATACCTTGGGAAGTTAAAATAGGACAAAGATAGCCTTACTTGTTTATTACTATATCTATTACATTTTAGAAGAAACAGAGCTCATATACCAGGAAGCTGCCTGCAAGACACACCTCCCTACACACCACAATCCAGTTACAATCACTAATTCACTTCCTATCAGCATGAAGGTGAAGAAGTGGAAAGTCATCTGGAAATGTCCAGCTTTTTCTTAAGCCTGATCAATTCAATATGTCAACTTGGATAAAATAGAGTTTATAGAGGTGAGAGTATTATGAAGATCAGATATATGTTTTTCATTATTCATCCGGCTATATTATCTTTTTCCCAGAGAGGAAACTAATCTGTGGTGTACTGAGGACGTACCACCACTTGGTAGGAGAACTGGTTTGAGTGGCATGGATAGACACGTTCTTCGCTGCTCGGAACAAATATGAGATTCTCACCTTTAAATTCCTCAACATGAAACACATACCGCCCTTCACACATTACAACAAGCCTATTCCTGTAACTGATATGTCCCTCCATGTCACTGGGTAAATCATTGTTCTTTTCTTGAATCCTCAAACTAACGGCTGGCAAAGAAGGGCAAGAGACACTGTCACTTGAGCAGTCCTCATCTCTGATAAATACTCTTGATTTCCAACGCATGCTGTGAAAAGAAAAATAGGCGCTGTTATGAACAGGTGTTTTGAAATCAGATGTCAGGCTATTGATGTGCTGGTTGTGAAGAGTGTAGAGCCCAGAATCCCTGTAAGCTCTGATGCCCTGAGTGCTAAAGGTAAAGCTCCATGGTCTGCCAGTGTAAATCCTGGATGTGTAGACATTTTGCTCTTCCCTCAGATTGTTGAGCAGTGCCTTGAAGGGCAAGGCATTGAACTGAAACCCCTGCAGCTTGCTGCCATAGTACTGTGAGCCATCAAGTATGTATAAGTCCTCAGCTGGTATCATTGGAAAACGGATGAGTTTGAAAAGGATCTCAGGAATGGTTGTGTCTCCTTGGGCTGCTGCCCATCTCTCCAGTCCATGCAGGATGACTTTTTCATTATGTACTACAAGGTCTGAGCGAGACAGCAGAGCTTTGACCAGGCCAAATGGAAGATCTGTCCAGGCTGGAGAGCGGATCAGTGCCTCGCAGTTCCAAGCCAGGTAGCGAAGACAGACTTCCTGCAGTGACTCATCACCTGTACGGACCGCATACTCATAGAAAGACTTTTGATAGTGGAAATTGACATCTTCTGTGACAAAAAATCTGAAAAGACCTATTGCTTCATTCTGAATTTCTTTCAGATCCCAGTCCATTGCCATCCTGAGAATGCAGTGGGCAGAGGCTAGTGTGATTTTAATCTTTCTTGTGTAGAAGTATCTGAAATGCAAACAAACTCAGCTATTACTAACACAACAACAATCTGTCAAATGTTTTCCTATAATTTTGGAATTAGACACCAAATTCAACTTAATTTTGCAAAGCCAGTTAACACCCTGAAAGTGAAAATCAGCTGAGTGTTAAAGGTTTACCTGACAAATACGTAGTAAAAGGTCATCAGACAAGTAAAAGATATTACAGAAGTCATCAGTAACTATTACTGATGAAAGGAGGCCAATGAGAGAGCTAGTGGTAATTTGAACTTTTACCTGACAAAGTTGTTGGCATGTTGACTGCAGTCAGAGGTGACATCAATGCTGAGGCTGCTGAAATCCGACTGTGAGGTTTCGAGGAATGAGTTCAGAGAGAGGATGATCCTGTGAGCACAGATTGTCTCGACGGTGTTGTTGTCCACAACCACTGTGATGTTCAAGTCACAGTCACGTCCACTGTCAAACAGTTCCCCCAGCTGATGAGAGAGGCTTGTGTTGTGGTCCAAAGAGAACTCATGGCTGAAATTGTCATTAAAAGGTCCTGGTCCTGATAGAGATCAATATTAAGTGGTTTGGTTTCAGTGTGTTGGGAAGAAAATTGCATTTTTTGAGTTCAACTTCTTGTCCAAACTTGGTTGCCTTACCCTCTCTGCATTTAACGCCAACATCCTCACCATGACCACAGTTATGGACCCCCCACCCAGAGAACTGGCATTGCAGCAGGTTTGTCTCTGTCCCATTACAGGATAAATCATCCATCCAGATGTTGCCTTCCCCTAACACAGAATCAGCCACAAAATGAAAAATAGTCACTTTTTTCATGGTATCTGTAGCATAGTTGTTTTGTGAGTTTATCTGAGTTGTATAGCCAATCTCATTCAGGTGCCTCTGAAATAATAGTGTCAGACATATATTTCTACAGGCAAGTCAAAGTCAAGCAGAGCTTCCTTACCGCTGCCAAATGATACCAGAGCTTCTCTTGCACCCGTGAAATTTAATTGTCGACACATCACTTGGGCTTCGTTCATATCCCAGTTGTCATCGCACACAGTTCCCCAAACGCCATCATGAAAGATCTCCACTCGGCCCTCAGAGGGGTCTTGACCCCCAGTGAGCCTAATGTAACCTTCCTCATTAGCTAAAGAGGTGTGAAAAAATCAAATGTAATGTCATAACCACATTTAGGCATCTGTGTACAGGTATTGTAAAGTTTTTTTAGTCACATGCCATGAGCTCATGTTTTATGTGTTGGGAAGAGAAATTGCATTTTTGAGTTTAACTTCTTGTCCAAATTTGGTTGCCTTACCCTCTTCGCATTTAACGCCAACATCCTCACCATGACCACAGTCATGGACCCCCCACCCAGGGAACTGGCATTGCAGCAGGTTTGTCTCTGTCCCATCACAGGCTAAATTATCCATCAAGATGTTGCCTTCCCCTAAGACAAAATCAACAACACAATGAAAAATAGTCAAACTTTCATCATGATAATATCTGAAGCAAATATTGTTCATTGTTCAAAGAAAGTTTATCTGAGTTGCAAAGTTGCTTCTGAAATAGTGGTGTCAGACATATATTTCTACAGGCAAGTCACAGTCAAGCAGAGCTTCCTTACCGCTGCCAAATGATACCAGAGCTTCTCTTGCACCTGGGAAACGTAACTGTCGACACACCACTTGGGCTTCATTCATATCCCAATTGTCATCGCACACAGTCCCCCAAACGCCATTATGAAAGATCTCCACACGGCCTTCAGAGGAGTCTTGACCCCCAGTGAGCCTAATGTAGCCTTCCTCATTAGCTAAAGAGGTGTGAAAAAATCAGGGATGTTAAATAAAAAATGAAAACAACAATGGCTATCCTTTTGTCGATTCAATTGTGTTTCTACAGGCATTTCTATAGGCTTTGTAGCATATTCTACAAGCTTTTTGTTCTACAGGTTCTACAAGCACATCAGTGCTTGTTTCAGTAGGTTGTTTCGGAGTCATTAGGTTCTCTAAATGAATTATAGCAACAATACAACTGTGTTGACATTAAAAAGAAAATGTACTTTTGAATATGTATTAAGTATTTTTAAAGGCAAGTACTCCAGTACTTAACAACTTTCACTTGTATTGGAGTAATATTTGACCACAAGTATCTATACTTTGACTGAAGTAGTGGGGTTGTGTACTGGTCTCATGCCATGAGCTCATGTTTTGCGTTATATTTAGGCTACAGTAAAATTCATTTTTATTGTATGTGTTTGTCAGCTCTCTGAAATGAACGGATTAAAATAGCTGGAAAGACTTTTTGGGGAAAATTGCTTTTTTGTTCACCGTTAAATTAGGCTGTGGAGGCTTTTCTAGGATAAGAACAGTTTTACTCACCAGAAGACAAGCTGATGAAAAGAACGCAGAATAATGAGAAAGTATTTTCTTTCATTTTGATTGCATTACACTGGGAAAAAGATGGAAACAGGGAACATCACTAAGTTTCTGTATTCAGAAATGTTTTCTTATTCTATGATCAGCACATTCTTTGAATAGTGACCATTCACTCCTGTCTACAGACAGAGGAGCTAAGTTTGGTTTCCTGTCACTTTTATTTTATAGCTGTTTTTAGGATCAAAATAAATTTCAGAAGCCCAGACATAACATCACCACGAGTGCGACAAGCAAGTTTCTTTTCAAATGACATATACTGTAGGTATATTTTATCTTGCATATAACCCAATGTACACAAACACATGCAAAATGTACAATTTTGCTGAATATCTATGGTGTGACTGAAATTATGTACGATAAGGACAAATTGTCCTTCATTGTTCAAGTTTTTTTCTAAACTTTTTTTTCCCTCTCAAATAATGTGCAATGCCATCAGTAACCATACATTTTTTCTGGTTAAAAAAGGAATAAACTTACCAAAACTCAAAATGAAGTGAACTGAAGAAAGGGATCTCATTGAAGAAGTAAACTAGAGAAATCTGTGCACAATTTAACACATTATATGCAGTTATTTTCCAGGATAGCCACACCCACTAAAGGGGCGTTTCCCAGAAAAATTGTTGACATCTGATGCCACATTTTGTTCCCACAATGAACATTATCTTGAAATTTTCAGTGATTACGACACACACAATATTTATGTACTGTATGTCTGTGGTAGATTGAAGTTACTGCACATGCAGGTTCAATAAATTAGAGTTAAAACAAAAGGGATCACAGGTAGAAGTTGATGCTCATGTTCACCAGAACAAGAAAACGGAAACATGGACAGAGTGCAGTAAATCGAAAGAGGATCTGAGAAAGACTGAAAATGACCAACTGGCAAATTTCACAGGATGTTATTATTATGTAAAAACACATAACAGCTCTCTGTTAATAGACACAGTCGAGGAAGTTAAATATTTTGTGGAACAGATACTGACCTCCAGGACACCAGTTTGTGTTTTAGGCAACAACAATGAGGAAGTTCAAAGAAAAACTGAACAAATATTGTTAACACTTTATGATACAGCCCGCGTTTTACGGTGTAACTTCCCATCACTTACAATGTAATTTCCCGGAACTTACTGTGTAACTTCCTCGTATGAATCCGTACATATAAAATACTTTCCAGTTCTTACTGGTACTTAAATGAAACGAGAAACAAGGGAGTAACAATTGGGGTTTTAAAGCGTAACTTCCCAACATTTACCATGTAACTTCCCGGAACTTATGGTGTAATTTTCTCTTATGATTCAATATGTTACATGTGTATATGTGTACTAAAATCAAATGTTTTTGCTTGTGGCAGTTATGACAATCACTTTTTTATGCATGTGTGTTTGACAGGCAAGCTTCACCCACACTCAAGAGATTTATTATGCTTATGTCTTCTACTTCATTGTATGAATTTCAATAGAACAAGGCAAGAAATGGGTCTATACTTTTGAAAATTAGCTCCTAGCAGCCATGTTGGTCCAGCACTGCAGCAGCTCATAACAGGCAAACTTACCTCTCTCCAGTGCACAGCTATGAAAAGCTTGTATTGTCATCCGAGGATGAAAAAATAACAATACAGTAATGTAATAATATACATAGTATATCTTTAATTACACAATAATAAGGTATGCAGGAAGTTATGAAAAATGATTTTATTCTCTTATTACACATAAACCACAACACATGTGCTGTTCTCCCAGTCTTACTCTGTAGGTACAGACTATTCACCCTATAAGTACATGGTAACAACAGGGAGCGGGCTGGATTATGTTCTCCCGTCCTTATTTAGCTGTTTGGTTCTGTTACCTTTCATGTCACAATCTAACAACATGCAATGTGTCATTAACAACACACCGGACCAACATTTTGAACAGACAATGAGAAAACATTATTGAACATGATTAACTAGAATATGTTTCATTTATAACTTCTTAACTATGTAAACTACTATTATACAATATAAATATTCTATGCTACAACTGCCAGGTGTTTGCTGGACAGGTAGGCGCTCTACAAGCTGTGTTGGATGCACTAAAAAGTTCCTCTCACGTGAAGATGTGGCTGCCTGTGATTGACTGTTGATCTTACCCTCTATCTTACCCTCTGAGGGCTGAAACGTCATCCAAATAAAATAGAAATGCAAATGGAGCCAGTGTATGCAACACTTTTTTCCTGCTCTAATGCCTGTGATTCCACCATCCCTGGCTGCAGACCTCTGTTGTCCACTGTCTGGAGAAGACCACTCCCCAGCAAGCTAACGAGAAGTAGCCTGAGCAGGTCACCCTCTGTAATTGTTTTCTCCCTCTGATTAATGCCGATCCTGCCTGACATGGCTGACATGGCTCACCTGGCCAATGGGAAACTACCAGCTCTCATCAAAAAATATCCCACTGTGAGTACTGTTGTTGTTCATGCTGGAATCAACAATGTTTCAGCTCGAACAGGAACAAGTTGTCAGTTGCTCAGTCTTTAATGGCACTGAAACGCAATGCTGTTTTCTCCAGTCCCATACCGTATCCCCACTGGCGTGGTTCAGAGATTTTCAGCCGACTCTTACCTGTGTAAATGGTCCAATTTCAACAGCTTTGGATATGTTCAGAACTTTGAGTTTTTCATACTGTCTTGATGGTTTGCACCCAAGCAGACCAGGGGCCCAAATGCTCTCTACAAATGTTAGTAATAGTCTCCAATTGTGATGTCATCCTGTATCACCTGTTAGGGCTATTCCTGATGCTCCCTGTAACAGAGTCCCCTGCTGGAAACACAGCTGTACAGTGAATGATAATAATCTGGTCCTGGTCAACCTTGCTGCCTCACCTCATGTCTCCTTGGCCAGTCCTGTTCCATCTCCCAACTCAGTATGTTTGGGTTGTTGAATGTCAGATCATTGGCAAATAAATCATTTTTCTGCAATGATTTTGCATCAAAGCAGTTAGATCTATTTATGCTTACTGATACTTGGCTAAATCCAGGTGACTGTGTTGCACTGAATGAAGCATATCTACCTGGTTTTAATTATTTTCAGCAGACTAGGATTTCAGGTCATGGAGGTGGACTGGCTGTGATTCACAGAGAGAATTTTAAATGTTCCCCTTACTCACTTGGAAACTTTTCCTCATTTGAATCACTTGCTTTTATGATGAATGGCAAGGCCCCACTACTTTGTGTTTTAATCTACAGACCACCAAAATCTAACTCTGGTTTTATTCAGGAATTCTCTAATCCTTTAGCTTTTATTATGCCTTTGACAGAGTCTTGATTTTAACATACATGTATGCTTCCCTCCTGGTTCCTCTCTTAGGCCTACTATGGATTTTATAAACATTGTGCTTTCTTTTAATCATACTCAGTGTGATGAAGGACTCGTTTGTGTATAATAGTAGTTTAGTCAATCAGTTGGGTAGTAGGATCAGCCAATCAGCTCCCTTGTTGTAGTAGGTAGCAGGGATCGGCCAATCAGTGCCCTTGTTATTAGCAATGCAAACACTGCCGGTTGCTATGTTTTGTTTTGGTTATAGTTATCATGGAGAGCGGACGAGAGAGAGACTGCAGTCGAATGTATATTGTAAATAGTGGCCACTCACGAGCTATCCTCGTATGTGTGCGTTCAGAAACATGTAAATGGATCGTGTAACGTAACTTTCTGTGCATTTGAGTTTATATTAGCGATGTAAATATGTTCGGTTCAGATCAAAGCTATTAGCATAAAGTCCGCTAGCCACATGCTAACACTCGCTATAGTAATTGTAATCAGTGGTTGTTACTGCCATGGTGGAAATGTAATTGCTCACATATTCTGATATTCGCACTCTGGCTGTATCGCTGTGCATGTTAGGATTAACAGTGATGTCATGACTATTACTGAAGTGCCTTATGACGGTCTCATGCTAAAGTGTACGTGGCTTTGTAATACAAGTGACTTGTTAATCAGCAGTTTACCTCTAGGTTAAGCAGAGTTATGAGAGGTGCTGTTAGGATTTATTAGCATTAGCACTGCTTAATGATTCCTGTCAACAGTGTTGCTGCCTGTGAGCTAATGCTGTTTGTTTATTCTTGTTTGTAGAACCACACACACCTGTATATACCTACCTGTTGGTATTAATAAAGCATTGAAGAGAGCATCCCAGCATCCCTGCATTCTTGCCGATGCACCACAGTGGTCACCTACCCCCTAACTAGCTACAGTTACAGTTAGAGCTATCATCCTCCATTACACTCAGTCAGTTGAGGGTCCCACTCACTTAAAGGGACAAACCCTGTACATTGTTCTGTCCTCTGGTTTTATTCTTGATAGTGCTGATCTCTGTGAGGCTAGCTTACGTGTATCTGAACACAAGTCCCTCTTTCTACCTCCTGTTCCCACAGTGGCTACTTATGTTTCCTCTCGTGTCCTCAATACAAACTCTGCTGACAGATTTCATAAGGCCTTCACCACTGCATCTACACATAGCAATAACCAAAAAAATCTAATTTGTCTACAGAAGAATTACTAAACAACTTCACCAATACATGTAAAGCTGTATTTGACTCCATAGCACCTGTAAAGATACAGAAACTCGCAGCTCACCTTGGCTGAATAACAATACCAGAGAAATTAAGAGAAAATGCAGACAAGCTGAATGGAAATGGAAAGAGGACAGCCTGGTGGTGTCATATCAAATTATGAAAGAACTAATGTCTACCAATCAAAAATCAGTAAAAGAAGACAGGTCCTCCTATTTCCCCAACTGTCATAACTCCAGTATTCTTTTCAAAACCATCAAATCCGTAATTAACCCTCCTAGCCAACAAACTGAAGCCACCACCATTATCTGTGAGCAATCTTTATCCTTCTTCACAATCTAAATAAATAATCAAATAAAACCCCTCTTCTTCTGCACACTGCAGTCCCTCTTCCTTGCTCAAAAACTTTGAGGCCTTTTCACTGTGCACTTTAAAGGACACAATGGCCAAATTTAAGCCTTCATCGCGTCCTTCAGATCTTATACCTGCCAGATTTCTCTCAGGTATTTGACAGTGCTGGACTTACTATTTTCTATATCTGCTCAAAAAACCTAACCTCAACCCTACTGATTTAAAATTTTTTAGACCCCTTTCTAAATTACCATTTACTATCAAAGGTTTTAGAGAAAATTGTCCACTTGCAGTTTATTTCTTTTATGAATAATTATGATATTTTTGACAAATTTCAATCAGGTTTCCGTGCATGTCATAGCACTGAAACTGCTCTCATCAAAGTTACAAATGACCTTATGATGCTGGTGATTGTTTGATTTTAATTCTTCTTGATGTGAGTTCTGCATTTGATACTGTGGATCACTCTATCTTATTGATCACCTTGAAAAGTGGGTTGACATCAGGGACACTGTTCTAGACTGGTTTAAATCCTATTTATCAAACAAAACTTTCTCAGTAGTCATGGGAAACACCTCCTCTTCTGTCCCCTCCAACCTGTGGTGTTCCCCAAGGCTCCATCCTTGGCCCCTTGTTTTTCTGTATATACATGCTACCACTAGGTCATATGCATAAACCAAAAATCCAGAACCATTTCTATGCAGATAACACACAAATTTATGTCCCATTAAAAACCAGTGAAGAAGGCCATTTTCATCATATTTTATATTGTCTGGCAGAAATAAAGTGCTGGATGCCCCAAAATCTTCTTCAGCTAAACGAAAACAAATCAGAAATAATTCTCATCTGTTCCGTTTTATTTCCATTTATTACTCTTTTTTCTTGCATTTAATTTTTGTATTATTTCAATTGCCTGATTTTATTTGCCTCAGTCCTGAAATGTTTTAATCCTGGTTCAACCTTGTAAAGTACTTTGTAATTTTGTTTTGAAAAGTGCTGTATAGATAAAGTCTATTATTATTATTATTATTTTTATTATTATTATCATTATTATTTTGAATTTTTTTTTATTACAAAGCAGGAGTCAATATTTCAAAGCACATTTCGGCTCAGGTTGAATGCAAAGTAAAGACACAGCCCCTAAAAACAGATGTCACACTTCTCTTTCAGCCAGATCTGAAACCTCAGTAGGCTGAGGGATACAAAATGCAGTAAATGGAAGGAGGATCTGAAAAACTAAAAATGACAAACTTGCAAATTTCACAGGATGTAGTAATTGTGTAAAAAGGCATATCAGCTCTCTGCTGATAGACACAGTTGAGGAAATTAAATATTTTGTGGAACAGATACTGACCTCCAGGTCAGTGTGGAGAGCATCAGCAAAATGCTGCAAGGATACCAGTTTGTGTTTCAGGCAACAATAAAGAGGAAGTCCAAAGTACAACTGAACAAATGTTAATTTGAAGAAAACTTTTTTTTTTTTTTAAATCAGATGCAGTCAATGATGCTTCATCGTCAGTTCTTGTTAGACAGTTTCACTTCCTCTGATTCAAGATTTGCTTTGTCAGATAAATGCAATCAAATACAGATTTACATGAAAAGACATCAAAGCCACAGAAATGAAACTGGTTTGAAAAATGGCCAGAATGAAGATATGAACAGGAACAGAATAAACAGGAGGGGTGAAAAACAGAATGCAAGACGATTAAAAATATGTAGGAAATCTACCTGTGGTTGTGGTAGATTGAAGTTCATGCACATGCAAGTTCAATAAATTAGAGTTAAAAAGTATGGTAAACTTTTGGAATAAATAGAGTGGTTTTAAAATTGTTAGAAACAAATAAGAGAAGTTACATAAATTCATGTGTGGGATTCATTAGTAGAATTAAATCAACAGGAGTAATGAGTAAGAGAAAACAAGGGAAAATGTCCTGTATAAAATATAAACTGAGGAAAAACAGTAAAATAGTCTGTGATCTAAATTGAGGGATGCCTCTAAATCTGCAAAGGAGATAGCAAAGAAGCTGTCCTCGGTGATTGACTGGTTATGTCTGTAAAAGTCCAGAAGAGGGAGCTCTTGCCACGGCTGCGTCATTCTCCATAAAGATGCCAGAGAGTGAACATCCTGAGCACTATCTTCCTTTTCAGGTTATAACATGTCCAAAAAGTAAATTGAAGAAGGTCAAATGTGAAATTTTATTACGGTGACATGAGGTTATGTGAAAAAATAAATAGCTTGGGAAGTTAAAATAGGACAAAAATAGTCATATTAGACTTTGAGAAGTGCAGATCCACAACATGTTCTGGTGCTTACTAAGTGACTGATTCATGAATTGATGAAATTGAGTGGATTAAATTAAATTTTGGCTGATGGTTTGGTCCTGTAACACCCACTGTACTACTTTACAGCATGTTTGCTGGTAGGCTAGTTGACAAAACAGTACATAACAAAACTGTACACTGTCAAGTCCTCTGTGTGCCACGACCCTGACTGAGCTGGTTATTGACACCTCACAACCCTAGTCTTCTTCAACCTACTGTATCTGTCTGTCTATCTATCTATTTTACCTGTAAAGAACTGTCCACAGAAAATATGCTCATATATACAGATATACATAAAGACTAGAAGATACTGGATACCGTTTTTTCTGAGGATAATTGATCCACTGTCCTTCCAAAAATACTTTTGAAGATGTCACCTTAGGCTTTAAGAAACTATAAGGGGCCTGAGTTGCAGACCTAAGGATCCAGAATTAGGTTAATTAACCTCACTAAAGAGAGTGACTGACATTTGGATAATTTTTTTTCTGTGAATACTTTTTTCTCAACAGAAATACTTTGTATATCAATGTTACACAAGGAACACTCAACACTTACAAAGGGATCAATATGTATGGTCAGTGCACAGGGGCACCGCCAGGGATTTTGGGCCCCATGAGAAGATATCACATTGGGCCCCACCACAGGACTCGCCAACCCTGCACAATTGCTGTAACCATATTTTACAGTCTAAATGTAATTTTTAATGATAAAATTCTTTTTTTCATTTTCTTTTTTTCATAATAATAAAAAAGAATTTCCCACGGACCCCCTGCACACAATGCTGCTCACCTCCTTCTGTAATTAGGAGTGGGGCTGGTTCATTGGTAGAGGGATGGGGAGACAGGCCTGCTGAGCCTGAAGCTGCATCTGTTGGGCCTGGCACCAGGCAGGGGCAGGGACAACTGATTCAGTATGAATAACTTGCTAAAAGTTTACCTGCATTGATAAAATAATAAAATGGAGAAATGGAAATGTAAGTATCTAATGTACCTAATGTTATGGGAGCAGCAGGAGTAGCCTCTTTCTCTTAAGCTAACAGGTTAATTTCCACCACTCACAGAATACACCCTCCTTTCTTTGTGAAAAATTGAGTGACACATTGTCATCCTTTCTTTTCCTTTTGTTTTTGGAAACCAGAATTTTATTTAGGAAGCTGAGACATGATGATCCATTAGCCCTCCCCACTGCAATTCACTGCTAGCAAGTAGCTTTCGCGCCTGGTTTAGGGGCAGGACTGAACCATTTCATGTAAATAGAGGGGGGGCAATACAGAGGCTCTCTGGATGTTTACTTTTTGCCAAAAAAAAAAAAAAAAAAAAAAAAAAAACAAGAAAGAAAGAAAGGAAAATAAAATGTCTGTTTTATTAGTAAATTGTAAATAAAATATTCTATTAATGATGATAATTTAATATTGAAAAATGTACCTAATATTCTAATAATTTTTTACGGCCCCTGTCAGTGCAAACAAATTGCTCAATGTTTGGAGCTAGATTGAGATTTGAGATTTTTAATCTCATTATTACTTGACGTTTTGGCAATATTGTCTTTGTTACATTCACACCAATAAAGCATATTGAATTGAATTGATTGTTGGGGCGTTGCTAGGCGACCGTTACCTAGTTGCCATAAACTAACGCTACACGGAGGAGCAAATCAAACCCATTCATGAAGAAATGATAGTGTAGCTATTTGATGATAAACATAAAATAGTTTTATGTTTGTAGGGAAGTTACAGCCAGGATTCTGCCTAGCTCTAGTTCTCTTTATAAACTTCATAACGTTAACTTTCGTTTACCAATGTCTAAAGGCAAAAACGATGTCAACACATGAAGAACAAGCGAACATCGGCAAAGTGCTCAGTTTTCTTCGAGAGTGGGACCGTGGTGACAGGACGGTCCGCAGCCGCATGTTGAACACCTTTCTGATTCAAAACACCGGGAAGACGTTTTATGAGCTGGAGCTGCAGTTTACACAGGTTTCCAGCCTCTTTCTGGCTCGACTCACCACATGGATGAGACTCACGTATCCTTTATGGCTTGGGCTCCGTCAGCTCATACACACATTGCTTTGTTGAACTGGACACATTTCTAAATGAGTGTGGGTTACTGTTGTGACAAAAAAACAAACGTACTCAAATTTATATGAATTTGGGAACCACACATGTTCAGGGCCTGGTCTAAACAATTTTGCTGTATTTTAGGGGCCTGCATAACAGTGCCTATTAGCAAAATATTTATATGAACAATTGAATATGCTTGACTGTCACAAAATGATGACTGATTTTTTATATTCCTCAATTGATAGATATCCAATTCCTTTCAATATTAGTCTAACTACACATTTTTAATCCAAAATGATGGTTTATTCTATATACAGTAAATTTGTCTGAACTTTTGACAAAATGTTTGTGGAAAGGAGGACCTGGATCTATATGGGACAAGGACTTATGAGGATGTAGAGCTGGATGAATGCAAGCCCAGTTATCAGTTTTTCTACTTGTTTCCATGTCTTTTACTGCATACATGTAACTATATTGTGGCTGAAATCAAATCTTACATTAATACTTGTTACTGTAGTGACTAGGCCTGTTTCCTGCTCTGAGATGACTTTGTAATCAACTGAGACCCCTTCCTAAACTAAAATATTTAGATATATGTTCGGGACATTATTGGGACCCCAACTGAAAGCAACTGGGATTTTTCTTTCTGCATCAAGCCAGTGAGTGAGATAAAATACTGTATAATCATCTATAAACCCAGACCCATTATGAAGTTCAGTGTCAGTGACCCGCCTTTCTGATATTCCTCAGTGATCAGTACTTGATGGAGTTCCTAGAGGATGGAGGCGTTCTCACTCTCCTGGACATCTTGAGCCACCCTCAGAGTAAAGAGGAAGACAAGGCTGAAGCTCTCCGTCTTCTGCTCACTGTTTCAAATGCTGGTCGCAAGTACAAAGAGATTATCTGTGAAAGCCATGGTAAATTTTTGAAAAGAATCAGATTAGCTGCTTTCTAAAAACAATTTGCAAGTACAATAAACAGATTAAACTTTAAAGTGTCTATAGTACCAGCTTTGCCCTCTCTATTTTTTTGACATTCTTGCAGGTGTGAAAGCCATAGCAGAGTGCCTGGCCAAGTCAAACACAGAGGACACCCAAGAGACAGCCTGGGCCCTGCTGAAGTCCTTATCCCATGGAAACCCCAAATACCAAAACCAAGTCTACAAAGGCCTGATCGCCCTCATGACTTGTAGCTCTCCTAAGGCCCAGCAGCTGGTCCTGCACACCTTACACACTGTGCAGGTAAAGCCAGAGATTACACACGAAGAGCATGCATGGGTACTCGCACACTTTCAAGAAGAACAGACTTTTTTTTTAATTTGTAATGATAGTCTGGCTAAATTTAATATCTTTAACATATGAGAAGAAAAACAATGAATCTCTCATTATTCTCTCTCACAGTCCAAAATGAAGACAGCCCATCACAGCATTGTAGCACCTCTGCTGAATATGCTCAGCTCCCTGCACCTGGAGGTTCAGGATGAAGGTAAACACACCTGTAGGCAGAGCAGATATTTAAAACCTAACGGCGGTAAACTTTTGCTTTCGCTGAGAAGTTGTTTTTTGTGCTGGACTTTTTTTTTTTATTTTGCAGTGAAACTCACTCTGAAATTATAGATAAAAGCAGTTGCCATTGTGGTTGTAGAGGAAAAATTGCCATCTCATGAAAAATGACCACCTTTTAACGTTGTACTTTAACCTTGTGTCTCTGACAGCTATTAATCTGATCTCAGTTCTGATGCATTTTGATGTGAGGCCAGTGCTGCTCAGTGGTCTGGTGGATCTGCTGAGGCCTAGTAAGGAAGAAGTACAGCACCACCAGATCACAGAAGGTGACCCTTTGCTCTAGATGTCTGTTGTTTACTAAAACTGTAGCAAGTAAATTTTCTTACCAAAGACTGATGTAGCAACCTCTTTAGACCAATTAGTGACAGTTAATGGCGTCTATTTCCACAATTTCTGAAACAGATGTGCAATTTTTACACTAACACAAGTACATCAACTAATGCGACAGCATTTTGTCAGTGAGACCTAATTTGTCACATGAATAATGAATGCATGACATGCTTTGTTGACGTGTAAAATCCCACCAGAGGCTGAGAGGATCAAGATGACTGGATCTCTGCCTGTGTTTGTGCAACAAGCTGCTGCAGCAAAAACTATACGGTGTGGTGCCTAAATTGTGAACACACATATTAATCCATATTATTTAGGCAATTTATGTTGCCAGTAAACAACTTTAATGACTTAAATTGTCCCAGCGTAATAGTTGTAGCTGTCTTCACACAGTAATATTTTTATGATGTTTATTGTGTTGAAGGTTGTTGGCCGAGGACAGTAAAGAGGTTTCTCATGAGCTTCTCTCTCTTGGAACGATCCAGCATCTTCTGTGCACTGTGGGCAACAGAGAACATATTGATGCCCAAATACAAGCCAGCCTGGCCTTGGAGGTACACATATGGATTTATATATGACATATATGCTTGCCTTTCGAGGACAGTCCATTGTGTCCTGTAATAATTTATACACAGCCTGTTGATGATTCTTTCGTGAATGTGCAAAAGTCAAGGCACAAATACTTTACAGTGTGTGGGGCTGCTTACCCACCTTCTTCTTCTCTTTTCTAAAAAACCACAGTAGGCTTACAAGAGAACGATGTGCCAGTATCCAGGAAATAGCTCAGCAGTGGGTGTACAGATATAAATAGAGCAGATTTCTTGTTGTGTTAACATGGTGTGGGTTTGTCACTGTTTCCGATGTAGTGCTGTATCACTTAATGCAAACCTTCATACACGACATATACATAAGCACGCTTGTATGCATATGCTGACAATTAATGTCTGCCTTCATCTTTGCCCAGCACTTTGTCCAGTCATTCCCAGTTAGCGAGGAACATGTGCGGAGAGTATTGGGCAGTACACTGTTTGAAGCCTTCATGGTAAGATTTAATAATCTGCTAAATACTGTGATAGTAATGGTCAGAGTGGAAGCTGTTAGAAGGGGGTACTAACAAATTTAATCACCCTCTCTCTACAGAACAAAGCTGAGACTTTGTACATGAATATAGATGAAACACAAGCAGAGATCCTGCTGTCGAATAAAGTTAACATAACTGAAGGTAATGATTGTGATGAGTTTATCATGTCTTATCTTTTTGTACTTATTGCCTGTGTGTACGAGTATAATTGTTTTTCTTGTCAATCTTTGTTTCCCAGTTTTGGATGGTAACAACTCTGAAGGCTGACAGGAAGAATACATCATTTTTAATGATGCAGATGTTTAAAATAAAAACAAATGGTGGAAAAAAATGTGTTTGTTATTAATAACTTATTTAATTAATACCTGTTTAATTTTGTAACTTGTGAGTTTGGATTTCAAATATGTTATATCTATGATCAGTGTTGATACAGGATCACACTAAATGGATATTATTTTGTTGAGAATATATTTTCATATGTCAAAAGCAGATTTTACTATTTTACTGAAATTTTTACACAGTTCTTACAAAAATAATCCTGAAGGTTTATGAATTTCTACATGATAATTTACATGTTGGTTATTTAAGATATGAATTGATTAAATAAATATATCCTTTAATCCAGGATAATGTGAACATATATATGCACACTGCACACAGACTTTACATAACATCTGCACATTATTATATCGCCCCTCCCGCCGGAGATGACGTAACACGTAGCTCTCTGCTTCCTCGCAGTTAATTGGACGAGCAGCGACTGGGCGTGCTGAACGTGGCGGGAGCCAAAATGAATCCGTAAGGTAAAAAAGACTGGTCCTGCTGCGCGGAGGTAAATTGTTTTAAAAAGTTGCCACATATGGTTTTTGACTATGAGCAGCTTACGTTCAGCGATGCAGAAAGGAAAGAGAGTCGGTCTGGAAATGGTAGAAACTGCAAAAGCAAAGCGGAAGAAGTCAAAGATAACCGTGAAAGAAGGTAATGTACCACATTAGTGTTATTTAACGTAGTATTTAAGACTCAGTTTGCTGCTTCACATATCACTTAGAGGGA